>NC_135744.1:30012500-30641875 GCF_041903045.1 Epinephelus lanceolatus
GGACAGATAGAGCCAGTCGGCCATTTAATGATAGGGTTGGCGGTTGGTTAGATGTTTTTTTTTCTAGAAGCTTCTTGCATCGACAGTCAACACTAACGTACACAAAGACATCCATTTATGATACAATTTGACCAGAATGCAGTGCAGTCACAAACAATGGTGTGTTTTCAGCTTCTTCCCCACCTGCTGTGTTAAACACTATGGCTGCCCGAAACTGCACATGAAAGCTGCGCCGGTAATGAATATGGAAAAGGACCTCATGTGTCTGCCTGTCTCCAGCTGTGCAGTGTGCTGGATAGCTATATATTGTGATGTCATTTTAAAAAAAATGTAGCCTCACAGTGATTGTGGAATGATTGAGTATAAATGCAGGTAAATTAGGCTACTAGTGGCCAAACAGAAGTTCTTAAACCTGTACTGCAGCTGCCCTTAAAAAGTACGTACTGTTGCATGCAGTAGGCACACAATCGGGATGTACTACTTTCTCATAACATGACACCCTGAACTTTGACTCTCTTGCTTTTATAATTGTTACCTTGGAGATAAAACAAACTCCACTTATTGAGTTCGCCAGGGACAGAGGTCAACCCTGAGAGCTGCTGTTGTTACTTTGCAATGTATGAAGTTTAACTTTAAAGTTATAACTACACAAATTGTAGATTCTAACATTATATTTGCGACAGTGAAATTACATCTGCAGTTCTGTCATTGTTATTTTCAGTTATGTCCTATTGTTGTTTGTGATATTTATGATTATTTGTTCACTTAAACAGTCAGTATTCCTATTATTACTTTTTGACTTGTCATCAGTTATATGAATGCGCTGTCATCTGTCATTGCGACTTCTGATAGCTGTCAATCAGCTGTCATCTGTTTGCAGCTCAGTGGATGTGACGTATCTCCTGCTGTGCAGAGAATTCAGAATAGTCAGAAAAGCATGCTGGCTTGCATACTGAAAAATCGGACGTAGTAGAACATCCTGGTATCTTTGACATACTGCATTTGACAAACTATGTATTGGGAGTGGGACATACTGAATCTTTTTCTGGCATACTGTATAGTATGGTAGTGGGGAGAATTGAACGAACAGTGGATGAATGAGACTACTGCAAAAGTTGTGTAAGAGTTTGATTGCTTGATTTATTCCAGTTTATCAAGAAATTTCTCACTCTTTAGATTAATTGTTCACTGTGAAGGCATGCAGGAAAAACATATCTTCACAAATCCATATGATTATTTGATATACAAGTAATCATTTTGAGGTTAACGAATTCCTTAAATGACCAGCCAATCACGTTCTTCCTTGTACACTGCTTATCGTAAGTGCTCTGTTTCACATGTATATCATCACATCTTTATTTTAAGAGCTACACCTTATCATACACACCCTGTATAATAAAAATGGAACATGTAAGGTGACAAAGACGTGGCTCTGAATATAAACATATGATAATCAGCCCAGTCACCAGGATGAAATGTTGTCATTGTATGTTTCTGCAAACCATGGATGTTACATTTGTATGTTTCATTTTATATCACCATCTCTACAGTTACATAGTCAGTACATGTATATGAGCTGAGTTTCTCCTCAGCAGGAGGAGGGGATGGTGGATGGTGTGACACGTAGGCGAGACAGCTGCGAAACAGCAGACCACTGCTCGAGACCAGTGACATTTCCAGCTGTGTTTGTAGCAACCAAACTGAATATTTTCAGCCACAACATGATGTTTAACCCTAACCAAATGGTTTGTGTGCTCTAACATAACCACACATCACCACAGCTTTGTCACAACATGAAAATAAAAATGGAAAGTTTCAGCATATCCACTACATGTTAAATGCATGAATTTAATATGTCTTTATTCTGGCAAATGGGTTGCGATAATACCTGGAAGGTCATTCATGGTCTATGAGGGCTGTCAAGAGGTATTCTGGGAAATTCAGCACACAAAATCAATGAGTTTAACAGAGCTATGCCTCGTAACACATATTTGGGGACAATTGGTCCTATATAATAGGCACAACACAGTCAAACATCACACATTTCTGATGGCTGAAAGTACATAAGAGTGGATTTTTTTCAAACACAATGCTGTTTCATAAACACGAAGCTGCCTGGAGGCATGTCATTATCTTGCCTTTAGTGCAAATATCAATACCATAATTTGTTTTTCTTGCAGCCTCTGTTATTTGGTTTGGTCTCTGTTATTTGTTACGCTCCCCGTGCTGATCTGTTTTTCAGAAAGTACATTTGTGAAGGCTGCAGACATCACGCACTCGCAGTTCAGAGTGTCACAGCCAGCAGCAGCTGATCCTCTGGAGACTGGATTTATGTGTGGGTCGGCCGCCCCGCGCACTTCACCATCAAGTCTCTCCCGTCATGTGAAGTTGCTCATGACAGAAAGAGAAAGGTGAGACCCCTAAGTAGCAGGAGTGACGCTTGCTGACACCATCTGCACGCCTCTGTTAATTTTAGCTGACATGAGGCATCAGAGAAGAGCAGGGAGGCAGATGGCGAGACAGAGAAAGTATGTACGAGTGCAAATTGTTTTCTCACATTATTTTAGGTCTGTATAGGCCCTCAGCTGGGGTTGTGAGATCATCACAGAATGAAGCTCAAGTGATGACAATGTCAGGCTGGCACGCAAAAACCTACACCCACACACACACACACCTGAGAGAACATAACGTCACTTAGACTCTCCACAATATGAGTGTGATACCAAAGAGATTTGTTACCTTGAAACTGCAATGTGACTGAATTGTACTTAATAGCTGCAATTTCATCAGTTGTTTAATCATTGAAGGTCAGTCAGAAAAAGGGAAGATGTAATTTGTCTCCTCAGATTTAATGAGCTGAAACTCCTAATAAAATGATGCATTTAAGTGTCACGTTTTCATTCTCTTCGCTCCGCGTTTCTAAGCGAATTATTATTTCATATCTGTGTACAGCATTAGATAAAGACCTATGATTCATCGACTATATTAGACTGAGACCTACAGCATGAATCACCAACCAAACATACCAACAGCACATACTTGATGTTTTCAATAAGAGCAAGGCAGGAGAGTTCAACTGCACCTGTGCTGGGAAGCAGCTTCATAAGTTGTTTGTTAATACTGCGTCTCTAAATTGATTCAGAATATTTCTCAGAAGGCTGATGTTCTGACAACAGACGAGACGAGACAAAGTGTTCTTCTCCTCTGATAAAACAATACTGAAGGTAAAACACAGACTAAAAAGTCTGGTCCTTTTCGTTTCATCATCTGACTTCTTTTGAATTTCATCCACAATTTGCAGTAATATTGTTTCCTTTTCATTTCAGTTTTAGAAATATAATAAGGTTTTACACCTTTGTCACTGTGATGCAGCGAACGAGCTGAAAACTAACAACACATCAAGTGACTATGATGCTTTGTTTCAAGACATGAGTTTTTTGAGTTTTAAGGTTAGATATATAACAATTTCAACTTTTTTGAAGCATTACAAATGCATAGTTATACTAGTTCTAACTTATATGTTCAATGTTGTCACAATACTAGAATCTCAAGCTTCGATGCAGTACCTTGGAAATTATCAGCATTGGATACCGTTTTCGATATCACAGGGAAAACTGACATTGAAAGCATACAATTTTAAAAAATCAAATATAACAAGGTGCCGTGTATACCTGCGTATCCCCTCCACTACACCACTGCTGGTACTGGTGTGGCAATATTGCAGAAAACCTGTATTAGAATTGTGTCAAATATTAAGAATCGGTGTGTATCAGTAAATCAATATGTTTGACATCACTGTGTTAATATTTTTGACCAAATACCTCGATACTGACATTGCGATGACATTGTGGGGTTGACTACTGGTGCTTTCACAACATATTTACACAATGAGATATTTGATAATCATCAGCAATGTGACTAAGTGGGTAAAGGCAAATCATAGAATAGCTATAATAGTCTGGTAACTTCAGTTTGGGGCGGCAGTAGCTCAGTTCACAGGGACTTGGCTTAGGGAAGGGGGAACTGCCCATTGGTCCAACAGCCCATTGGTCCGACCATATTAAACCCATTGTTCTGAAGTCTGTTCCGAAATCATCATGATGCCCTGTGGTTAAGGTCTGGTTAGGTTTAGGCACAAAAACCACTTGGTTAGGGTCAGGAAAAGATCATGGTGTGGGTTAAAATGAAAAAGAAAGTGACAAACACATAAGCTGTGAGCCTGCTTCGCCTCAAGCCTTTCCCAGCTGACCCAGAGCTGGTCGCGGCGCACCATCAAGGTAGAAATACGCCCGCCAGGAGCCATTCAGCACCGCGGACCGTCGGACTAATGGGATATTGGACCAATGGGCTGTCGGACTAATGACATGGACCCGGGAAACGAAGGGTCGCCGGTTCAAGTGCCCGTACTGACCAAGTATGGAGTGTGGACTGGTAGCTGGAGAGGTGCTACCTTGCTTCTTGGGAACTGCTGAGGTGCCCCTGAGCAAGGCACTGAACCTCAAACAATGCAGCCCCCTCACTCTCACATCTCTCCATGTAATGCATGTACATATAGGTTCTGTTTGTGCATGTGTGTGTCTTTCGGGCCTGTGTGTATAAGACAACAGAGTGAAAAAAATTGAATTTTTGTTGGGGAATTAATAGGACAGCAGAAGAGATACCCGCACACCAATGCAACTGGACTAGACGGGCACAAAAAAGGTTCACAGGCTGGGATCAATGCAAAAAAAAAAAAAAGTTGATTTATTTAGAACATCGATGCACAGAAATGGGTGCTCAAAGTGCAAAAAGTAATAAAAAGTTAATTAAAACAGCAGCAAACGTTTCAGTCCTTGACTATCATCAGTCGAGCGCTGATAATAGTCAAGGACTGAAACCTTTTTTGCATTGATCTCAGCCTGTGAACCGTCTTTGTGGCTGTCCAGCCCACATATGTGCAGGAAAAAAAGGAAGAGCCATATCAGCCGGGGGCCACCTGACACTTTCAGTCCTCCATCTTCACTTCCAGGAGTACCCATGTATAATCGGAATCTAATGTACAGGTTAACACATCTATATTCACCCACATATCCACATACCCTGGAAATCCAGAGTTCTTGCGAGAGCACAATTTGAATTTGCTCAGTGAGTCACTCTGGCAATCAGTAATGATGCTCATTACCCATGCCGTTGGAGCCGAGCTGCACCAATCACATTGGTGTATCTGATATAGGCGGGCCAGAGGCGAGCTAAACAGATGACGACAGCGCTGCGACGACGAAGTCCGGAATCAGTCAGTAAACATTGCAAGATGGCTACGGATGAACACCAGTTGTTTGAAACGGCTTTGGCCGCTACAATGAACGAGTTAGACTTGGCTTTTTCTCTAACAGAGGAACAGAAGACGGCGCTCGAATCTTACCTCTGCAAGAAGGACGTTTTTGCTGTTTTGCCGACCGGATACGGCAAGAGTCTAATCTACCAGTTAGCTCCGCTGGTAGCTAAGTGTATATGTCACCCCGTGTATTGTTCCGATTGGTTGTAGTGTTATCCAGTTGCGTGCAGTGATATTTTCAAATGCATGCTTGGTGCCGTCCCTCGAGTTGGGCCATTTTAATTACTCATGGCCAGACCCTAAATCTTTCTAGATTTGGGTCTGGATTTCCAGGCTAATATCCACATGTATACAACCCACAGACCTATGTGTACTTCCAACTCAATCCAACTGGAATTTTTGTGTATACATAACTTATATATGTCCATCACACACTTAACTATATACACTAGAACTCTTACATTTCTGCTACTCCCATCAAGAAGGGAAAAGGAAGATGAAACGTCAGTGGAGTCATACAAATTCTGTTTTAATTGAGGTTATAAATCAGATCCGTTTATTCCACATTTGATAGAATTTCTTCTTTTGGATCCTCAAAGATAAATTCAACTTTTAAATGTTTACAATGTTACAATGTTTACAAATGTGCAATTCACTAAAAGCTAATTAATCATTTGTATATTGAAGACACGGTTGTCTTTCAACTTGTAATTAAATTACCATGTCAAAACCTATTGATGAATTATGATGCTGACACTGTAACTGTGAACTGAAACAGACACATCCACAGCTCGTATCACCACCAAACAAATCAATGTTCAATATTACAAAGCTATAAAGCATGAAAACTTGCAAGGGGGCGAATCCCTTTATTGTATACGTTATAATCTTACATTTAGAGTATGAGACCCTTTGTTTGTCCTCTGACTGTCTCTCTGGCTGTCTCTCCAGTCTGTTTGTCAGTCCCTCACACGCACTTCTGCTCCTCAGTGGTGTCGAGGTCTAAGCTTCAAACACACACAGCAAAGAGCAGCCAGACACGCAGAAGGACACCAGGTGGTGTTTGAAAGCACACGTGTTGTGTTACACGCTGCCTCACCCTCTCCGTCTCCCTCTGTCTCGTTCACTATCTCACACAGAAATTCACGCTTCACATCTTCTCTGTGCGTCTCCTTCGGTCCAGATTATTAGACGTGATAAAGAATGTTATTAATGCCTGCGTTGGCTGAAAATGAATATGGGACTTCAAGGCTGCATTTTCAAACACCTGAAGACCCGCAGCAAAAGGTTTTAAATGAATTGCGCTCTTTAATGTGCTCTCTCTGCATGGTGTGGATGAGAAATAATAAAATCCTACGAGCTGCTGGTTTCTAAATATCAATAAATGAACGGAGCTCTCTTGTCTGGTGTCCGTACTTTTAATTTCATTGCCAAGATCTCAGATAAAAAGGTTTTGAGTGTAGCTGCAATTAAATAACTGACGGAAGCAGAGATAACATTTTGAATAATGAATCATCTTTCAGAGGTAATGGGCTTAAAGGCCCACATTATTATTACATTTAATACAATGAATACAGTGATGTTACAAAGCAGACACACTGTTTGAGCTGGAGATTAGACTGGAGTGTCATCAGTTGGGGTGAATATCTTTTTATACTGCTGAATATTAACTTGTTGTCAGCGTGCTGTAAAGCCAAAGGTCCACTAGACAACGTCAGGTGACAGAAATCTCTCATATCCTGACAACAAAAATAGCAAGAATGTTTGATAACAATCTGCAAGTCACACACAGTTTCCACATGAGACTGGAACCTCAGGAACAGCAGCCTTTTTAGATCCGCTTGTGTTGTTGATGTGAGATGGAGTCTCCTGGTGTTGTTGTGATTATTTGTTTTTTGGTATTTTGAGCATTTTGTTTGATTTATGTCTGCAGCTAACCATCACTTTTATTCCTGATTAATCTATAAAAGAGATACTTTGCCGATTTTCAACCAGCTTTGCATCATAACAATGTGGTGCAGTATGTGTTAATCAACTATGATAAACTTCCCTCCATCTTACCAGAGCCCAGATCTCCCTGCTCATCTCTCAGAATCTCCAATTGGCTCTAGGGCTGTTGCTCAAACTAAAGATTGTACTTCCACATTACAGCATGCCCGCCACCACAGACACAAAGGTACAGAAGCAGATAGAGACCAGCCCCGTCCTCTCTCTTTCAAATACAGACCAAATGACGATCAATCTATAACCAAAAGTCCGTTACTGTGTTGCCTATTTCAGAAAAATATTTTAGTGCACAAGAATTTCTGAACAGAAAGTTGGCACCATACTGTTTCCTGTATTATCAAAACGGAGGCTGAAAAAACTGAGCTCAGACAGTAAAACTAAGCAGTGCTGAACAAATAGAAACCGAGATTCTGTTATTCTGTCGCTTACTTTTTAACTGTAATTCAATATTGTTTTGTACCAGCTGGCTGCCATATTGTTTCCTGTGTCAAAACAAACAAAGGGCTGAATCCAAATGTCCACCTTCTGGACTTGCGGGCTGAACCCTCGCGGACACACTGTGACAAGTTCATCGTCATCACGTAAAGTCTCCGAGGGCAGATACTGCAAGCCACTGATAGACAGTCCTCAAGACTGTTTTTACTAGTTATCATGGAAACAATCATTGTAATTGCTGTCATATTCTGTCCACTCATCTGTCCCTGCAGATAACAAGATATAAATCCCATGTATAGGGTTGTTTGTGAGTGAACAAAATAAATTTCTGACTGGAGACATTTAAATACACAGATGGTTGTAAATATGGACTGAGCTACAACTAAATAAATTGTTTAGGCCTATTACTTGTATCAGATGTTCTTTAGTTGTATTTTGGCCACTTTTCAAGCCTTTATATTTGATATTACACAGCACAACCTATAGCCTGTATTTCTACATATTTCTGTATCATGATGTTGTCGAATATTATTTCTGACCTACATGATTCCAGAATTGTTTTAATAGGTACAGTGATTATTTTACATATACATAACGTTTTGATTTTTTTAGTCGGCTATTGAAAAAGAGAAACTACCACCTTTCATCTGCGTTGCAATGAATTGTGGGCAATTAAAATCAGTGAAGTCTGCTGAAGTCTGCATCCCAAGCAGACGCTCTAGAAGTCTGCAGAAAGTCTGCTTTATGCCCATTGTGGACTGGAGGAATTGTGGATTTGGGCAGCCCACAGCACTCCCAGACTTCCCAGGAACATGCCCGCAAAGTCTGCGAGTGCGGACATTTGGATTCAGCCAAGCTCACGTTACATCACGCAGCAGTTCAAGCGTTTGGTGGTCCAGTATATGCGTCTCTCCACTGCACACACAGCCCAGTTTTATCAAAAGACCATCTTTTCAGCAGTGAAATACCTCTTACATTTTTTTCCCCCTCACATTAACTGAATAAATGTAAATCTATAAATGTTTAACTAATTGGGAAAATGCTCAGCAGAGTTTCCCAGAGCACAAATTTGACATCTTCAAATTGCTCGTTTGGTCCAGTCCAAAATTTAAAACATATACAGTTTACCAAAAAGTACTTTTGATGATGAATTATTAATTAATTATCAAAATGTTGATTCATTTTCTGTAAGTCA
Source organism: Epinephelus lanceolatus (assembly GCF_041903045.1). NCBI lineage: Eukaryota > Metazoa > Chordata > Actinopteri > Perciformes > Serranidae > Epinephelus > Epinephelus lanceolatus. The sequence goes on from NC_135744.1 coordinate 30,021,452, forward strand.
ACTAATTGATTAACTGACTAATTATTTCAACAGTAGTATTATTTGATGCAGTTCAGAAAACACTAGTTCTGGCAGGAATCAACTGTTTCTCAAATAGTAAGTCTTGGTTATTAAACTTTTATGTGATGATAAATAGCAAATAAATCACATGTGTAAATGTAAAGCACACTCTGTCTTACATCAAATCATAATACAGCTGTAACACAGTGAATCTATGAAATTAGTAAATGGTAAACTCATCTGCATCAACAGAAGTGTGTAATTTCTTTCTCACATCATTCTTGTGTGAGATTTCTGTCGTTTCCGTGCAGAGACTGAGGTCTGTTCTTGAACACGGAAGAACAGAATGGGCACCTTTATAATAGTCCATGTGGTGCTGCAGGCAGTATCAGCTGTTGTTGACTACTGGCATAATTCTAGGGCAAACTGTCCCCAAGGGAAGAGGGTATGGTGTGTTTTAAAGCGGAAAAACCCTACTCTATTGTTAACAACAGAGTAAAAAAACAACAGTCAGTCAGGGTCAAACAGCAGATCATCAATTATCTGTCATTTCCTCCCGTCGCTCCTCTCTGACCTCCTCGCCGACCAGAGTGATGATGTTTAAGGGGATGAATACAGTGCGGCACACAACAGTCAACAGCAATCTGGGAACATCAGATGATGTTAAAGTGGCGGAAGCAGCGCCAGAAGGGGAACATTTCTCAGAAGTGAAAACGTCGGGACGGTCTGACTCAGGGATCCAGCGAGGACCGAGCGTCAGTCAGCTCCGTTCTCCACTGCAGGCCATTTTACAGGAAGTCACTGCCTTATATGGCTGTCACAGACTATTGTGTCTGTAGCTACATGCTCCTACTGTGCTATGTTTCCATGGCAACCAAGACGAGTCAGTCTTTTTTTTCTCCCTCTGTCTCAGTCTCTTGTTTTCTCTCTCTCTCTCTCTGTCTCACACACACACACACACACACACACACACACACACACACATGCACATACACACACCTTCATTCCAGACAATGAGATCAGATAGTGTATGACTCACTCGCATAACCTTTTTCCCAAAGTTTTTAAGCTATCAGCATCCAGAACTTTCTCGGTTCAACCCAGCTGTTTCTCTCCTCCCCTCGCTTTCTCCTCTGCCTCACCTTTCCCTCCACAGCTCGACACAAAACACAAACAACTGTTTTCACTCTGCAAATGCTGCATGGCGTCCGTCCGTGCATGCTCGTGTGCTCCAACAGCAGGTGGAACGACATCCTCTCAGGGAGTTTCTGCATGTTGCATCACCCCATTGACTAATCCCCAACCCAATAAGTCTCTGTGCACTCAAATCCCAAAATAATAAGGATGAAAAGTCAAATGTGCTGTGCATAACTAGGTGTTTTACACACAGCCAAAGCTCAAGCTGTGCAATCAGGAAAATCACCAAGTCCTCACCAGCTCTGAGCCCAACTGAATGTTTGCCACACTGGTGCATTCATGAAAGCTGCATTGAACTGTTAGAATGAATGCCCTGTCTTTTTATTTCAATCTATTTTGTGCTTTGCTGCATCAAAAGGGGTGTTTCTGCTCTTCTTTTTTTTGTGAGGCATTCATAAAAGCATCATTATCAGGTGCAAACAATGCAGCAGGTAGCAGTGCAAGCTCTCACCATTTTATTACATTCATTAGTATGTCAGGTGAAGAACGGCTTGTGAGGAGCTGCAGGATTGAGTCACCAACCCCCTTCCCTCTTCTTTCCCTCTCATCTTCACTCCCCCTCTTTTTTACCTCTCTCATCCCTATTTGCCTTTTTCTCCACTCCCTTGTGAAATCATTCTCATTTGAATTCATATTCTGCATGCAACCAGACACAGCTCACACATGCACACACACACAGTAAACAGCTAGACACTCCGCAGAGCTCTGATATCATTGCAGTGTTTACTCATACTGTTTTCATTTATTGCGACGCTGATTAAGTAATGAGCTAGAAAATACTAAGCAATCACATGCGGAAGTACCAGGATACAAACAACTCCAAACTGTGTCCGTCAGGTCTGAGACACCGCTGCACACACTCCTTGTGCACAAACACACAGTAGCAAGGATGCTTAAAGGACAATGACACCATGCCAAACCCCATTAACAAATGAGTTCCTCAAGAGGTAGAGGAGACAAGAAGAGGAAAGACCGTTACCAGATGCAGGAGACTTGCTGCGCCGTGACTGGATGGCGGTCCTTGGGGAGCCTCGGCTCAGAGAGCCAGACATCTTTCCATAGGTCACTGACTTCATCATACGACACTCTGCAAGCACAAAAAGAAGAAAGACAGAGGTGTTCAGAAATTCTTCGGAAACCACAAAGTCCTTCACATTATTCATTCATCTACCTATATAGTCTCCAAACTCTATACGCTGTAGGGTGCTTTCACACCTGCCCAGTTTGGTTCGGTTCGATCGAACTCAAGTTCATTTGCCTCCTAAGTGCGGTTCGTTTGGGCAGGTGGGAACACAACTCGGGTGTGCACCAAAACAACCGGACCAAGACCTTCTTGAAGAGGTGGTCATGGTTACAAATGAATTCTGGTCTGGTGAGAACGTGTTCTGACCTCGATCCAAACCAACAGCAGTCACATTACGCATTGTTGGGTTAAACATGAGCATGTTACAGTCCTGGAGGATTATTAATATGCACCTCCTCCTGTACTGCCTTAATATGCACATTCAGCACATCCAATGCATCAAAACATTGTTTTCTAGTTGGAGCCGCACCTCGTTTTCAAACTGTATGGTTTGACTAAAATGAACAATGACAGCAATATAGTCCACGATGAGCAGCGCTAAAATCAACCTGCGTAGCTGTCCCTCCATTGTGACATTAGAAAGTGTCGCATTTATCTTGCAAGTATACTCTTCTTCAACGTTTTGTTTACTTCCTGGATTTTTCCCGAATGGAAATTTTGACCAATCATGAGCAGCTTTCTCATGCATAGCATTTGATCTGGTCTGCTTGTAAATGCTACCTAGAAGCACGAACCAACTCTAGGCAGTTATGCAACTTTGTGACAAAATAAGTCCCTGAGCCGAACCAAAGCAAGACAACTCTAGGTCTGAAAGCAGCCTTAGAAAAGTCTACAAATCCAGGGCCTACAGGGACGCACTGTCAAGAGAGGAAACCACATTTTGGAATGACAACTAGAAAACCCCCTCAACCTCCCATAAAGGTACTATACAGTGCACCGCTACTGCCCCAAAAACCTCCTAAGTGGGGCCCCTTCTAGCTACCGTACTACTACGACTAATGATTGTAAAATCTGATCAAGCAAAATAGATCAATGCATTTTTTTGACTGAATGCATTTTTATTGGGGCGTGGGGGACTTGATGGGCTTCTTTGCCTGGGGCCCACAAGTGCCAAGATCACCACTGAGGTCCTGTAGTGTTTAAATCCAAACAAGGTAGCAACTGAACTGCTTCAAGACGAGAAAACTGCAGCATCCGTGCTGTTAGCAAACACAGACTGATGCTCTGGAGGAGTGAACAATAAGTGTGACACTGTGACATGACATTGAGTTTCGTGGCACACACGCCTAAATGAAAAGCTTTCACACAATAACAACTGAGACACATGTCACTTCAGTTAGACTGGCAATTCTAATGTTATGGATTTAATTTTTTTTTAATATTTAATATTTTTCTGATTGATTTTGACCTTTAGTCGTGCAAGAAAACACCAAACCACTAATGTATCAACACTGCTGTAATTGGTTTTACCTTCAGGTCCCCAGCAAAAATGAGTTCTGACCTTCACTGGGCTCGCTTTCCAAGCACAATTATTGTGGTGTTTCAGGAGTGACAGCGCTGACTCACGGAGGTCTGATATTTTACAGACACACACATCCTGATAAATGAGCCATGCGATGGTACTCACACACCCTCCCTGCCTCCTTCATCCCCAAAACTTTGCTCCTCTCTTGTTCATTAACCCAACCCCATTATAGCTCATTACCATTTTAGACCAGCGGGAGGGGGGAATTATAAGTGTGTGTGTGTGTGTGTGTGTGAGATGTGCTTGTGTGGCAGTCGTTGTGGCCCAGTGATTAATGTACAATGCGGAGTGTTAACATGATGACAGTGTGCCAGAGCTGAGGCAGAGGCGATAATTATAGTGATGCTGAGAGGAGGCGAAGTTGTCTGCAGCTCTGACTCTGACTGTCTCTCTGTCTGTTATGTTTGTCGCTCCGCTCTCCCCGTCTGACTATTTCTCCCCCCTGCCTCCTGCCCTCTGCCTTTTGCTTTCTGTCTCCCGGGACGCTGGGAGGTGTCAAATTGTGCTCTCTGTCTTCTGGGACCGAAAAAAAAATCTGGGATGCGTGTGTGGTTTTGTATTAATGATGATGTGGGGACATGGATCTGTTCATACACTGTGTGGGGACAGACTAGAGTCCCCACAAGAATAGGTAAGCATTTACCTCTGGGTTAAGGTTGAGACTCAGTTTCTAGTGAAGGTTACTGTTACGATTGGGGCTTTTAGAGGTTATGGCTGAGGTTAAGGTAAGTCTGTACAAAAGGAAAGAAAAGAAAGATATATGTGGAGACTAGGCAGAGTTGATATTTATTTTTAAGTACAATGATCATGGCCACAATTATGGTACTATAACAGCATGTAGTTTATTCAGATTTTCATGTAAAAACACTGTTTTTAAAATGCTAATTTCAGCAAAAAGACATGAAGTTTAATTAAACCAGGTTTCTCTACAACATACTATTAAAGGCTTTCACATCCTTTGTAACAAAGTAAGTAGAGCAGGGTCATATCTGATGTCTCCATCTGTATTAAATTGCCTAAAAGCTCCAGACATCTCAGTTTTCCCATCAAGATTCAAATGTAAATCACCCACTGAGAAATACATGCAGTTAGCACATTCACCCTCATACAACAAACCCTCACAGACATGGGCAGAAAATGAAATTTGTCACACAGACCACGACTACACGGACAGCGAAGTTCATTTTCAGGTTCATACTTGTATTTTTGGTTATAACCAGAACATGTGTACATGCTTTAATGTTCAAAAAAACACTTTATTATCCTCACACTATCTGAGCTGGAAAACCTGTATTCACCTTCTGTCTTAAATGCTCCATTTTAGGGCCTCTCTTTACGCCCCCCCTCTCGAATAAACCCAATCTGCAATGACTGGTAAGCGTTTTCAGGTCTTCTGTCTGTCTGCGCTCTGCGTTCCTGCACCATTATGCAGCAGGAGAATGTAACAGGGTATAGCTGCAATTTCTATTGTGAAAATCACTCATAAAAGCCTCTAAACAAAATCTTCACAAAGGGACATGTTCAAGCAAGAATATGATCCAAAATCCAAAATCCCTGACGTCAGCATGTAGCCTCATGTAGCAGTGTACTTTGAGCTGGGGAATGACTATAACAGAGTAGGGCAGCACTTCCTACCATAAAATGAATCACCAATTAAAGCTTCAAAACACAACTTTCCCTGATGTTAGCATTGTAGCTACATATAGCAGTGTAGGCTACGTAATGTAGCAGATGACCATATACAGACACTCATCACGAGCAGACTATAGCTTGCCACGTATGTAGAAAAAAAATGATGAAAACAGAGTATTCAGAACGGTATGAAGCCTAATGCGGGATTTATACTTCTGCATTGAATCAAAGGCTCTGCGTTAACATAGAGCCTATGCCATTGCGACAGAGCACAATGCGTCATAATCTGAAAGCCACGCCCCCTCACACTTTCCCCCTCCGTTTCCAGCCTGTTGAGTTTTCCCTAAGTCCAAATGCTGAAAAGTTGCTGTGTGGTGGGCTGCACGGCCAATAAAAACCCAGAGCTTAGCTTTTATCAGCTGCCGAGCAGAAAAATGGAACCTTGTAGAAGACAAAAGTGGATACAGGCGTAAGGCTTCAACAGGGAAGAAACTGTGGGATCCTGACACTCAGTATGCCTATGTGTGCAGCAAACACTTTGTCCAACCCTCCAAATATATTTCTTAGAGTAACAGTTAACTGTATTTATGTATGTTAAGCTAAAGCATTGACAGTATCAATGCAACTTCTGTTATAATTGTGCCCAGCGCTCCGCGATTCAAGCAGTCCATTCCAGCGGTCCACTCTAGCACTTCTATCAATCTACCAGCATGTAGAGGCATGTCTCAAAACAACAACGTGTGCCGGTAGTAGGAGCAGGCTGACGGCTGAGCATGCCGAAATGTTCATCTTCTTAAAAAAGAATCTCCACATCATGCTTTTTCCAAAATGAGCAAGGTAAGGAGAAGGGACACTGAGGTAGACCGGCAATATTACACTTATCAATATACCGTTGCCTCTCTGGTAGGCATAGCGTGCTAAAATAATCTTTTGCCATCTTATTATTAGCTAATTATTAGCTAGCTATAGCTAATTATTAGCTAGCTAGCAATTCGGTCATGGAGACTTGAAGGCGCGGCTGCAGAGGCAGAATGACAGCGAATGAGCGAAGAAGCGGAGGGGAGGGCTTTCAGATTATGACGCATTGCACTCTGTCTCTATAGCCTGATGTACACCTCCCCAGAAATGTAAATACATGTCGCTGCGATGCAGACGTCCTGTCTGTTTCTGTAAACTGAAACCATTTCCCTCAGTGGAAATAAGCTTTTATCTACTTTAATTTCACAGATAAGAAACAATAAATTGTGAAGACAAAGCCTCCACAAAAATAGCATTTTAAGTCATGTGTGTGATTTATCCTGGCTTCATATGAGTAGAGGAAATCTCCACTCATTGCTAGGCTAATTCATACAATGTAAAACACCATAGGCTTGTGCTATTAATGTTAGCATGTTATATTTGTTTGGAAAAAGTGTTAAATATAAGACAGCTGTTTTGTCGGTGAACCTTATGAGTGGTAATAGAGACGAATTACCTTTGTTAAATGTTGCTGTTGTGCCTAGATTAATATGAGAAGAGGAAAAGTCTGCTAGGTTCTAGGCTAATTTATATAATGTGTGCTAAAAACATTAGCATGTTGTTTTTCTGGGGAAAATGTGTCCAGATAAAGACAAGTGCTTTGTATGTGAATGGTGTGAGTTATAGTGAAGCTGATTTGTGTACTTGTGTTTTAAATTGTCTCTATTAAGCCTTGTTTAATGTGTGTTTTGGGTGTACTTTGAATCAACTCAACTTTAAAGCACTTCACAGAAACCCCACTGCTGACTAGTGTTTTGGAGGTGTAACTGCAGAGTGGCACAAGCTATGTTTCCATCCAAAAGTGATTCAAATCATTGGGAAATACACATTAAAATAAATACGAATCCTGTGTGTTTCCATTAAATGTACGGACTTTGATGAAAACTACGAACTCGCGTGAGTTTTCCGCAGAACCAGAAACAAAACAAGTCTCGCATTCTTCCTCTTTCTGGTGGTTGGCAACCAGCTTGTAAATGCATTACCGCCTTCCCAACCCGGAGTGTGGTTATCACCATGGAGAGAGGTGCGCTATGTCAGACTTAATTCGAACATAATTGTTTCCATCCCCCGTTTTGTGAATCAGCATTTTTTTGAATCAACCAAAACCCGGCTAAAGTGAGCATATTTTAGTTTGTGCGAATCTGGGGATTTTAATTCGAATTTTGGCGTTTGCATCATAATTTTCCAATGCGATACTTCTAGATGCGCATCTAAACAGGCTGATGGAAACATGGCTACAGACACACCACTGCACCAGTATAAATGCTCACAACAGCGTAGGCCACGTGCATAGGATACGGCATAGGCTCTGCATAGATTAAGGTTTTTCTCACAGGGATTACCTTACAGATGTTTACCTCATTATCTGAAACTCTGGCCACATTTAATGAACATTTGACATTGTAACATTATTTATATGTCAGAGAATATGGAAGGGCATAATGGGTCCCCTTTAACTTGCAGACCATAGGAGGTGTTTGATTTCTGCTGGTTACCACAACAAACCACTAATGAAGAGAATCATCAGTAAATAATGAAAGTGCAGCTACGCTGGAAACATACGGCTTGATTTTTGGTCTTCCTCAAGAAAGTAGGTTACTGAAAAGAAACTAATGGAAGCAGCTGTCCATTATATTCTGCAAATGAAAGAGGATTAGTGGGAAGAAAGGGAGGACAAAAAGTGAGAGACAAAAAGGGAAAGGAAGTGGAGGTTGGCGACCCAGGTGGGACGGATATTATTTAATGGATGAAGGGATACATGGGGAAACAAATGAATTGAATAAAACCTTTGAACAAAAGCCAGAGTACACTCATTCATGTAGGAGACAGGAAGAGAGATGAGAGGGTGAGAATACAGATGAGCACTAAATGGCAGAAGTCTTCCGACGGTGATGCAGAGAGGGGAGAGACAGACAGCAAAACACAGATGGGTGAAGTGAGGACAGAACGTATCCTTGGTAGGCCTCGGTGCAGAGACAGGCAGAGGAGAGGAAGAAGAGGTTAGACGATGGCTTAAGTGTAGCAGAGGATAAGAGAGGAGAGAGGAGGAGTGGCAAGGGACAACGGAGCGTAATGAACAGGACAGCCTACACAGTCCTCTGCCACCTGAACCAGGGAGATGTGTCATATACTGGGAAGACAGGGGGCACTGAGCAACTACAAACACATGATGAACAGGGACAAACAGAGATAGACAGAAGAAAGAAGTCAACTAAGGACAATATGGAAGATTTAAAATGCCTCAATAAAAACAAATCAAACAAAAAAAGTGGAAAAATGCACAATTATATATATTTCCCCTGTTTTATTGACAATTATTTTACATTTTGTCCTTTATAACTGGGTTGTTTTTCATTGTGACGTTTTATATTCCACTTTATTCCTTAGTTATGTTTGTTTTTTTTAATGTGAGCATTTAAAATCTTCCAAAGAAGAGGACCATATCTGACTAATAAACAGAAAGTAGGGCATTGATTTGGCCTTGATATATAGTTAAACAGGTTGCTGCCACTCTGTACTCACAACCACATTTAGCTATTTTTACTACTTGTCCACCAGAGACAAATTCAGACATGCTATTTTGTGTTCTACTCACATTTAAAGGTATACTCAACAAGAAGAGTAGTCAGCTTAGCTCAGTTTATGAAAATATATATATGGGATCAAGTAGAAGCTTCCCTGAAAAAGGTGGTAGGGGGGTAAAGCTTCTCCATGGTGAGGGCTTAAAATTATTACTCACACATGAGCATCCTAAGGAACACATTATAGGCAGAACTTGTAAACAGGAACAGAAAAATGTGTCAATTTCAAGAGGTACTGTAGATTAATCTTTGGAGAAGTATAGTGGTGTATTTCTCCGGTCCCCCTGCAGTCTGAAATAATCATTAGCAAATGTAATGACAGTCATAAATTAATGATTACTACCAGTTCTAGTATTATGGTGTACTGCAGTTTTGCATGGGTTTAATAATGATAATAAATTGTATTTATATAGCACCTTTCATACAAGAAATCACGAAGCACTTTACAGTTTCAGGAAGTCAGAGCTAGTTAAAGGCTAAAGTGAACAGATACATTTTTAGCTTTATTTTAAAATATGTAGCGAGCTAGCTTCCCTGATATCTATAGGTAGTGTGTTCCATAGCTTTGGGGCATACTTGACAAAGGCTGCATCACTGATCTTCTTCCAGCTGTTGCAGGGAGCCTCCAATAAACCAGCAGCAGATGATCGCAGTGCTCTCGGAGGCAAATAGTTAACAAGGGAGTTAGCAATGTAGCTTGGTCCCAGCCCATGTAGGGCTTTGTAGACAAGGAGGAGGAGCTTATAATATCACTTCTAAATGTAACAGGAAGCCAGTGTAGAGCAGCTCAGACTGACCTGATGTGCTTTCTCCTCTTGGTTCTGGTTAATAGCTGTGCTGCAGAGTTTTGAATGAGCTGAAGTCTCTCAGTGGTGTTTTTTGGGAGGGCAGTAAAAAGAGCATTACAGTAGTCAAGTTGACTCGAAATAAAGGCATTAATCAATTTCTTGGCATCTTTTCCATTTAGGAATGGTTGTATGGTTTGTCCAAGTGGTGCTGCCGTACTCCATCAGAACATGGCTCATGGAGGAATTCAACCTTTATTAATTTATTCATTCATTTCCCGTAACTGCTTGTCCTGTTAAGGGTCAAGGCTGGAGTGTATCCGAGCTGACACTGGGCAAGAGGCGGGGTACCCACTGGACAGGTCACCAGACTATCACCAGACACAACCATTCACGCTCATATTCACCCCTACAGGCAATTTAGAGTCACCAATTAACCTGCGTGTCTTTGGACTGTGGGAGGAAGCCGGAGTACCCAGAGGAAACCTACGCTGACACGGGAAGGACATGCAAAATCTGCACAGAAGGGCTCCCCCACAGTGGGTTTGAACCAGGAACCTTTTGGTGTGAGGCAACAATGCTAACCACTGTATGAGCGTGCCGCCAGGAATTCAGCGTTAATGTCTTAATTAAGTTATAAAGAGTAAAGTGTCAATCATTTTGTATGTGTAATTAATGTAGACAGTAGCCCTCAACTGCATATTCCTTTGGTGCAATGTATGGCTGTACTTGCAAATGATATATAATAGGATAAAGTGGGAAATATATTTTCAAATTTAGAATTTTTTTATGAGGAGGGACCCCCAAGACCCCCCAGCAGATTTCCCCCCACCCCCAGAGTTGACCCCATGGCCACAGCCTTGCTTTAAATAGTCAAACTGTAATCCACTGCACTGAAATAAATGGTGATTTAAAACTACCATTTCGAAATTAAATATTCCCTAAATTTTAGAATTATTGAAACAACAGAATAACGTATCACGACTCCTATTTTGTAAGTGCATTAAGTGGTAAATTGCTCACCCCTTAAAATAGCACACAAAAACGACTTGTGAACAATAAGTCAAATGACCAGTCAAAGGTCAACTGTCAGAATGGAAATGCTGCTAGTCCCCTTACCACTCTCGTCCAGCATCAGATCATCTTGGTAGCGGAACTTCTCCGGTCCACACGCCACAAAAACATCCTCATCCCCAAAGAAGTCTTGCAGACACGACACCTGGAGACAAAGACACACAGATGAGTTCAATTATTATTTTCCCACATCCTTTTTTTCATCCATGTCAAGAGAATACACTGACTGTGTTTCATTCTCACGCTCAGTCACCTCTGGCAGAGAGAGCAACACCACTTTTCTACTGTTTGGGGCTGAATGCTATGTTCAAAGGCACCTCAGTTATTGGGGAAATAGGGAAAGAAAGTTTTCGCAACAATTTCCCAGCTGCTCAGCAGATTTATTGATAACAACTTTCCAGTCAGATGTCTATCTCACACACACATCTACGCACTAACACGCCGCCCTGCACTGCACGTGCTCACAAAATTGACTTTCCCTTCCTTAGCTTACGTAAAAAGGCACGTGCACTGAGCCCCAGGACACGGATAAGGAACACCCGGGGAGTGTGTTTGTGCGTGCCTGTTTTTGTTTGCACGCACGCTCATTGGCGTCTGTGAGTATCTTGTGCGCACGCCTCACATGTCCCTGAGCTCCAGAGTCGTGTTGTTTCTGCAGTTAATCAGTCTATCAGCGACTATAATGAGACCTTGCTGAGTCACTAATTTGCTGATGCGCTGCAGCACGTGCACCGGACATCCTGAGCAAGAAGTGGGGGGTCTGTTCCCTCAGGATCAGCATCTTATGAATGGTAATGAGTTAATGAAGAGGAAAAACTTAAAGAGGGAAGGTGCGTTTATGAGCTACAGAGAGATAAAGAAGTGGTATGAGAAAGGGGGTGTGAGGCGGAGAGAAGTTTGGAGACTAGAGATTAGAGAAATTACAGATTACTGTTGAATAGTACAGATCTGACTAAGCCTGTGTCTGATTTACAGTTAAAAACACTGTCTTAATGAGTCATTCTCTGACAGACTTAATACTGTGAAGCTAACACCAACCCTACAGAGACATGTTGACAGGCACAGATATAAAAACACTAGATCACTAAACGCAACACAACTACAACTGGATCATTACAGAGGAAAGGGTTTTTGCTAAGAGGCCACACATATAATTAACACATTATTCATAACTCTTCAACCTGGGCTCTTAAAAATGTTCACTCTGCCACACGAGACAGATGTTATTTGTTTTTTCAATCTATAAACTCACTCTGCTACCAAGACATCTCAGCAACGGGGTGTTTATTATGACAAATAGGCTACGAAACACGCTGCTGTTCATTGTTTTCTATTTGATTTAGTCGACAGCTAATTCCATATCTGATCTAAACTCTGCATGATTTACTCAAACAACTTTAATTACAACCCACAGGCAACCATCACATTTCAATCCCAAGCCATCAATATTCCAAATTATATTTTGCGATAGGCAACGGTATAGTCACAAAGGGATTTACAGAAAGACAATAGTTCATTCATCCACTATGACAAATCTCCCACCGAAAACCTATTAAGAGCTATTACAATTTAGGCTGCATGCATGTCTGGCACCGCCCGGAGTTAACACACAAACACAAAGCTAACGTTATTGCATTTTCATGGCAATTAACATCCAAGAATCCATTTAGATTCCTATTAGCCACCGATCAACAGCCCAAAAGAAAGTCACAGCTGATATAACAGCATTATCAACCAAATACCCAATAAACAGCGAAGAGGCTATTCTGTTTGGTGTGTGTGTGTGTGTGTGTGTGTGTGTGTGTGTGTGTGTGTGTGTGTGGTTGTGTGTGTCATCCTGTTTTACCCCCCACAGACTCCAAATGGGCCGACAGGGAGACAAAAAACAAGTTTAATCTCAGACACAGACTCTCTGTGGAGTATGGATCGTTTTCATTTAACTTTTCAAATCAAGGCACGGTGTGTGTGTGTGTGTGTGTGTGTGTGTGTGTGTCTGCGTACACATCACATGAAAACACGTTTCTGCACAGGCACATATGGATACTTGTGTGTGTGCCTGCGCGTGTGTGTAAGTGATATTACTCCTGTTTCATAACAGAGTGCATATTGCTTTGTTCCATAATATCCCCTGACAGTGTGCTGGTGATTATTTCAGGGCCGAGCGGCTCCACTTCCTAACAAGATGGCTGTGATACCGGTGCCGGTGCTGTTAACATTTCCCCGGTGTGTCAGCACTGATTGGCAGCCCTGGACACTTCTACCTCTAATTGTGCTGGGGTTTTTTTGTTTTTTATTTCACTGTATTTTCACATTATTTACATCTTTATATAAATCTTATATTGCTTGCTGTTGCATTTTTAGTGTCAGTTGTGTCTGCTGAGCACAAGCTGCTCTGCTGCTCTCATATGGAATGAGTTTCAAAGACTTTTTACAATAATATCTTTCTTTTCTTTTAAAGATTTTTAAGCATTATTAATGTGGAATCACTGTTTTGTGTGTGAACTCTGCAACCTTCTGAATTTTTGAAAAAATTTTCTCTTTGAAAAACAAATCTTCATCAGCTTGTGGTCTTAGATATCTATAACTTAATATTTAGAGCTGCCCCTAATATATCATTTCGGTCCAGCTGGCTTTGGAGCATGACCTAAATATATCCCTGCTTCTCACAATTTGAGTTTGGCTTTGTGTGAGATTTGGATTAAACAATAGTCTGAGTAGACCCCTGTCAGATTATCCAAGATGGACAACAAATGCCAAGATTTATGCTGGCACATTTGTGGCAACTGAGGTTCCTTACTCCACCTCCTCTGGGACTGTCCAGTTGTTAAAACGCTCTGGTTACATCCCTTATGTCAGAGTTTTTCAATGTTAATTTCCCAGTCTGTCCTGAAGCATGCCTGCTGGGCCTGAAACCTTACAGTAATACTGGGGGTCACTGTATATTGAGTTGCTTATCTACTAAAAGACAAACTCTTTTAAACTGTACAGAGCGTGCTTCTCTAGAGATTCATGGCGGGAGGACTATGTGGTCTTGCTGAATATTGGATCGAGTAGCCTGTAAAAACACTTTGATAAGGGCTTGTGCAACACATTCTCATCCCAACTCATCAAAAAACCCCACTCTGTCAGTGGATCAAAATGTCAAAACACAATGTGCTAGGCAGCCTCTAGCATCAACTTTTGACACTGTGGGACAGCGTGTCAATTTACGCTTATGACATGCATCTTCACACTTCGCACACTTCTTGGATGAGAGGTGAAACGTCTTCAAGAAACACAAGCAAGTCCAGCTGCCTATGATATTAGCACTTACGATTACCATGACCCGGATGACTGAGAATCTTCACCGACAAGTATGACATGCATCGTGTCTGTTCAACATACACTTCAATTTTCAAAGAACATGTGCAGTTTCTGCTCCTTACATGCATATTATCTTTTTCAAATTAAATGTAATGGTCATGTAATGTCAAGTGACACATGTCCTGTAACATACATCACTACCATAGCATTCTACACATACAGAACAGTTGATTTTAAGATTTATTTTTGGCTTTTTGCCTTCATTTGATAGGACAGTCGGACTGTGAAAAGGGAACAGAGGGGATGATATGAGGCAAGGTGCTGCAGGCGGTGTTAAACCTCAGGGGTGAAAGTCCATCTCTACTCCTGCCTACGGTAGTTGGCAATGGGAACTGCCCATTGGTCTGACAGCCCATTGGTCCGACATCCCATTGTTCCGACCATATTAAACCCATTGTTCCGAAGTCCGTTCCGAAATCATCATGATGCCCTGTGGTTAAGGTCTGGTTAGGTTTAGGCACAAAAACCACTTGGTTAGGGTTAGGAAAAGATCATGGTGTGAGTTAAAATGAAAAAGAAAGTGACAAACACATAAGCTGTGAGCCTGCTCCGCCTCAAGCCTTTCCCAGCTGACCCAGAGCCGGTCACGGCGCACCATCAAGGTAGAAATACGCCCGCCGGGAGCCGTTCAGCACCGCGGACGGTCGGACTAATGGGATGTCAGACCAATGGGCTGTCAGACCAATGACATGGACCCGTTGGCAATGGCGTCGGACACAGCCACCAGCACAGTGTACTTCATAATGATACGAAAGGTGCCTTTGTGCACTGGTGTCTGACGCAGACGTCCACTAACAAAGCAGAGGTATTTCTCAAGGTCGGTTGTTGCCTGCTGTGTCAACAACTGCTGCCAGCTGGTGATCACTGACAAAGCGGTGGTATTTGACAAATTGAGAATAAGAATGAACAGGCCTTGAAGACCACTGGGACATGATGGGGTAGAGGTGAAGGGTAGATCCTTGGGGCTCTGAATGTTTTCTCAAAAGCCCAGACTATATGGCAATCCCTACAGAAATCCAATATAATTCAGTTAATGTTCTTCTGTTGGCCTGATATTCAATTCAGAGCATTAAAGATCACATTGACTTGGCATTGTTGGGGATCCTTGGTTTGCAATGAGGAGCAAGTTATTACAGCATGGATTTAAATGTAGCAGATTTGTCAGCTGTGAACTCTACTCCACCACAGTGTAACAAAAATAGGTTTTAAGATTAGTAATGCTGTTTACACCAAAGTCCTACTCTATCCATGTTATGTAACTTAAAAATAGTACATGTTTTGTCTCTTTTGGAAATTAGTCATGCTTAACATTTGTTGTGTCCTGGTTTCAGACTGATGAAACAATTGGAGAACGTTTACATATAAAATAGTATGCAGGCTCTACAGAGTGTTATTTTTCTTGGCAACTATCAGGTTTTTCCCAAATTGTTCAGAGATTTTAGGCATTCTGTTATCTCAAAGGCTTGAAAAAAAGTGCATTTAGCTGCTGTAAATGGGAAAAAAAGACCAAATTTTTACAATGTCTGGCTCCTCCTTTGGTCCAATGCAGTTTCAAAAAACAAAGGAACACTGATTGAGTATAATGATTTGTTTTAATTATTTCAATTTATCAGTTAACTGTTTATCTATCTATGAAATGTCAGAAAATAGTGAACATCACAGCTTCCCAGAGCCCTGGCTGATGGCTATATTAATCATCAAATGTGTTGCCAGTTATTTCTCAGCTGATTGGACCAACTGATTATTCTGATAATGGTTTTTTAAAAACTCATATTTTATTTAAACATTTCAGGCTATAATGAATCTGTTTTAAGCTCCTATTCTTTTGAAAGTGCCATGATTTTTATTCACAGCGGGATGTGTGTTTGCTGCTCTGACTCAGTCTGACCACATCCTCAGGCCGCGACTGCTGCTGCTGCTGCTGCTGCTGGAGGCAACCAAGAGGAGGCCCTTTGAAGCTGCTCATCCACAGATAGAAACTGTAGCACACCAGAAATGTCTGGTAAACAGTGAGGAAAGAACACACACATGCAAGATGTAATCACAGTGATGAGAACGTGAGCTGGAACAGGGACAGTCTTCATGTAGGGCAGCCTCTGAGGGCACCTTAAAGCTGAGGGTAAACTAATATGGAGCAACACACAAACACATACTGTATAGTGAGAGGGGTGTGAGAAAGTATGGTTGCCATGGTGATAATGCCCTCTAGGTATTGGTGCATGGCTGGTGCGTGCCACTGACTGCACGATGTGCACACTGTGATAGCGAGCTCCATCATTCATATTTTATTCTATGAGCACAATACGCTACAAAACTGTGTCATTCACACAAATCCACACACAGACACATGCAAGTGGCACATGGCCTGCTTAATATTGAAATACAGGTACAATATCTCCGTTCTGAAGAAGAGGAAACTCAGACAGACAGACCAGTGAATGATGGAGAAGGAGAAGGAGCTGGTAAAGGTAAAAAAAAATAATAAAACAGTCAAAGGATGAAGCCAACCAGCCAAATCCCCCGAGTTAGAGAGGAAACAAACAGACAGAGGGAAACAAGCAACAGAGGAGGAGATCTATTCCTGACTGCTGCTCTGAGCCCTTCTCTGAGCCCAATGACAAAACAAGCCGCTTTGATGTCTCTGGTGCTGCGTTCTCACCGAGAACCAGCGCAGTTACACAACATCCACCGCTGCTAAAACAAGGACAGGAAGAAACAAACAGAGAAACGAAGGGAAAAGAGGGACTGAAATAAGATGACGAGAAAAGAGCAGAGGAGTGTGGAAATTGGCAATTTCGTAACCCTGCCATCACCTCACACATCTTTATTAATGTGAGAAATAGGCTCTGAGAGTGGGTCACGATGAACAAGGCGCTTCCCTGCATTAAAACGGATTCATAATCTATTTACTCAGGCATTATTTTAGCTTAGAGCGAAGCAGAATCAAGACGGAGGAGCAAAACAGATGTGTCACATCTTAAATGCCTCACAAACAATCCTCTTCCCTCACTGTCCACTGCCATGACTGACTATCTACAGCATGTTGCTGTACATAACAAAAGGGGAAATGGCGTTTTTGGATATTTAGTTAGTGGCAACATCAGTAAAACATGAATAACACAGAGAGGCTTGTACAAAAATACATTACTGTACAGAGGACCTGTTATAAATGTGAGCATCAGCTTCTCCTGAAAATGTCTCACACAAGTGATGTTTCTCAGTAAACTCATTTATGTTCTCATTACGCCACCTAGTGTAGAGACAGCAAACACATTCAACAGCATCAGTTTCTCTCTCCCCTCTGTTTGTTTTTCTTCTCTTTCCAAGTTTAGTTGAGATTAAATTTGAGTCACATTTATGAAATCAGCTGGTTTTGGGCAAATACGGTGCTGCAAGTGCTATTATTTATAGTGCAACGGTGGATAACAAACTGAGGCAGGCAATCACTGCTGCCACATGGTGGCACTGTTTAATAATGTGAAAAGATTTACAGGCCACACACGACATTCAGCTACAGTACCACCAGAGAAAGCAGGGTCATAGTGAAACTAGATGTCAGTTTCTATGGTGCGAACACAGAAATCACCTGGATCAAACAGACAGAGAGAGACAACCAGTTTTAAATTGAGATAAGTGATGGAGAGAGAGAGCTTCTGACTACATCCACAACTTAAAAGCTCAAATATCAACGTGAAACACACGGGAACTTGAGGAATTTGAGTGAGCCGACAGATTAAAGCATTTTAAATCTGGGTCTCTGTGGAGCAGCAAGTGATTTATAACATCTGAGTGGCTCCTTGTTTGGTTAATGCCATGAGGGATGACTGTGGAGCTGCTGTGCGGAGTTTTAGTCTTGGTGCTCAGGGACATGAGGGGAAATGTGTGGAAGGAGACCAACAGCTGTACCAGTATAAAAACGCACACACACATAATGAACATACACTGTATGGTTAACACACAAACATATTTATCCATACACAATCTCAACTGTTATTTTGTAAGGATATGCACAAATACACAGCTAGACACACACATGCACCCCGTCTGAGCATCGCAGCGGTGCAGAATCTCAGCTTTCTGTGTTCAAACTGTCTGTCTGCTTCTCGCCAGCAGCTCCTGTGAATCAGCTGCCGGGAACAAATGATCAGTGACAACACTGCTCACTCATTTAGATCGGCTATTTCTGTCTCCCTGTCAGACTTCAGGTGTACCTGAGGACTCATCTGTCAGATCCTCGCTTCTTAGTGGGAGTTTCTGACAAGCAGTCAAACAGTTATTTGAAGTGTAAATGTGTGAAGGCACACGCATGTATTTACCTCAAGAAAATAAGCAACAGTTTAGTTAGTTAATCGGAAGAAAATGAATCAACAATTTTAATAATCGTCATTTATCAAGGAAAATTTTGAAATATTTGCTGGTTCCAGATCCTCAGATGTGAGGATTTGCAGCTTGCCTCCATGTTAGATTGAGTATCTTTCAAACAACTGGTTTGAAAATGGACTATTTTCACTATCTGATATTTTATAGACTTAAGACTTTACAGACATTTTTGCAACCCAAGCGGTAAGCTCTAGGGCTGAAAAATGAAGCCAATGTGTAAGTGCCAAAAACTGCAGTTCCTCAAATGGCCACATGAGGCTGGCTCCAAAAAAATAAACATGTTTACAGCCTGGTTCAAAAAACGGTTTTGGTCTCTATGGCTAATTTCAGCATTCATGACAACTGTACAAAGGTGAAATTGTTATATAACTCACCTGTTTAAATTTTATCAAGGCTTAAAGTTACGCATATTTAAAGGTGTAGCTGCTTTGAGTGACAGGCTGTCAGCAGGTCATCACAGCCTATGAGTCAGATCCACCCCTAGTCCCACCACAGCTCCATCCTCTCCTCAAATAAGGCCACGTGGGGTAACTTCTGGCTCCAAAAATCCAAGATGGCGATGGCCAAAATGCCAAACTTGAGGCTTCAGAACAGGAGTCCACAAATCAATAGGTGACGTTATTATCTTTTTACAGCCTGTGGTCACAACCCTGATTACTACACTGGAAAAAAAGTGCTGGTGTGCTTTAATTTAACTGTTCAGTGTGTGTGTGTGTGTGTGTGTGCTCTTCTTAAGCTCGGCCTTTATCTGATAAGACGCAGAGGCATTTCTCTGAGACGGCCACAGAGCCAGGAAGAGAAGAAAAAAAACAAAAGAGAAAGAGACTCAACCACTAATCTCCTGCACCACAATAGACTCACAGTGGTTACACAGAGGACATGGTGAGGTCAACATTATCCTACCCACGGAAAGACCACATTTTGGAGGGACGAGCTGCCGCTGCCAGGGGAGATAAGCTCAGTGGAGCTGTCCACGGTGCTGAATCAACTGCAGCTGGCCGGCAGGGCACGTACTGTAGAGCTGCTCTGAAACACTAACCACAGAGAAACCGAAGAGGCAGTCGGATGGATACTGACAGACAGGCAGACTGACATGGTAACAGATGGGTGTATTGATACAAGACAGACACAGACAGGGTAAAGCATTTGTTGCAAACATGCAGAGCCTCTGGGGTGCAAACATAAAACTGATGGACAGTGTTTTAATATTTGTGCAGCAGTGTGTCAGGGCTGCAACAGATATCATCAGGGTTTCAGAGCTGCACGCAGTGTGTGGCCTTGGGGTGGGACTATAATCAATATAACTGCATGGGTTTGACATTCATTTGCAAAGAGCAGAGAATTTAATGCTTTTATTTTATGTTATACTGTCTTTAAATGACAGTAATCGTACAGAAATTAGCAGTAAAACAGGTCAATACAACTGCATTTAGTAGTCACTGAAGTACTGTATGTTCTGTATGATGATACTGTTTTGTGTTGTATTATTGTGATGATTACAAAAGGCAAATTAATGGCACATGCACACATGAAAGCCCATAGACTATTCTGACCCCAGTACAGCCCTTAAAATATGCTGTCAGCTCCTACTGGAGGCTTTGTGAGGTTACAACCCCTGAAAGCATAAATAAATCCCATGTCACTGTCAGGACCATATAGCGTATTCAAATATCTGCAGGAGATATCCCCATTCTCACTCTCAAAATAAAACTGACAAAATGCATTTCCACGGGAATTTAAATAATCTCCTCTCAAGCAGAGACAGACACACAGAGACACAGCCAGGCAAAGAGCCACAGTGACTGACAAGAAAGGAAGACAGAAATCGATCTGAAACTGGCAATAGGGAAGGATAAAACCATCCGCATCCCCGATGGAGAATTCACACGCCGCATGACCTCCCCGCTGCCTCAATCAGCACGCTGCTCACTGACAACTGACAGAGCGAGGTGATGGGAGAAGACAGGAAGACCCACAAAAAGAGAGAAGTGAGTGAGAGCAGAAAAGTAAGTAAGTAGAGGAAAAGAGAGCAGCGGTGACGTGAGGCCAATTAACTGTGCAGCGGGCTGAGTTGGCACTGGTGTTACTGCGCTCGCCTCAAACCAGCACAGCAGACTGGCTGCTCTGTTGCATAACAACTTATGTAACAGCTTCTGCTCTCCACAGGGGCAGAGCAAACTTTCTTTTGGAGCTGTATCTGTGTTTCTCTCAGAGTGTTGGTGCATTTTCCTGACCTTCATGTGTGTAAAGGGAGCCAATCATGAATAAAAAATCAAAAATTATGCAGCGACGCTCCCATGAGGACATAAATCAGACACAAATCAGACACAACACGGCACCAAATTCAACTTTTCTCCCCAGTTTTTTTTGGGTCTCCTCAGCTTAACCCCACCTCCCTGGTCTCGTCATGCTGTCTTGTTTTTATCCAACTTCTCTCTATCTCTCTCGTCTAACCTCATTCCTTCACTGGTTTCTTTCATCCCCTCTTATTGATCTCTCTCCCCCATTCAGTCTGTTGGCTTTAATCCATTTTTAAGGATGAGTGTGCATGTGTGAGCGTGTGTGCTAAATTAAGGAGCTGAACATGTAAGCACACAGGTTACAAGAGCGAGCACTGACAGAAGCACATAACACTGTGTGAGGAGAAAGCAGGAGGACAGTGGGTGGTTGAGTGGGTGAGTTTGTTTGTATGTTTGCTGCTTAGTTTAGTTAATTGACCTCAAAATAAAAATTAGGGCTGCAACTAATGATCATATTCGTGATCCATTATTCTGCTGATTAGCCTTTAAAAGTCTTGTTTGAGAAACAGTCCAGAACCTAAAGATATTCAATAAGCTATCATGGGAGACTAAGAAATCCAGCAAATAAACACATCTGACAGCTGGAAGACGGACATGTTTGGCTGTTTTGCTTAGAGATATGACTCAAATTAGAGATTGGTGATCAAAATAGTTGCTGGTAAGTTTTCTGATTATTGACAAATTGATTAATGAAGTAATAACTTCCGCTCTTACAGCATTGTAAGAAAGGCTAACCCCAAAATATGGCGACTCCTTATACCATGGACAGGAGGAAAAGTATCTGTAAAAAACTCCCTGCTTTAACTGCAATACTAGAGGGACGGGAAAACGTGTTTAAATAAATCAAACTGTTCTGATTGTGCAAAACATGTACTGTAATTTCGAAAACTAACAAATACAAAAAAATAAAAATAAAATAAATCCAAAAATAAAATAAAGTAAATAAAACAAAATAAAATAAAGTAAATAAAACAAAATAAAATAAAATGAAATAAAATAAAGTAAAATAATGTAACGTAAATAAAATAAAGTAAAATAAATACAATTTAAAAAATAAAATAAAGTAAATAAAATAAAATAAAATAGAATAAAGTAAAGTAAAATAAATAAAATTAAAAAAATAAAGTAAAGTAAATAAAATGAAATGAAATAAAGTAAAGTAAAATAAATAAAATAAAATTATTTTATTTATATAGCATTTCTTAAGTATAAAATGCCAATAAGAAAAAAAAAGTACAATACCAAGGACACTTAAAAAAATCAGTCAATCAAACATGCAGACTAAACTCAGTTGATCTTTGTGGTTAATATCAATATATTTAGGGTGCTGATGCAATGTTTATAGAAGTTGCAACCCTACAGATGCCACAAAAATGGCACAGTTTAATAATTCTGCTATGTACTTTATGAAAGTAGGACATTACAGTGCATTAACTTCTAAGATGGTGCAACATTCAAGGCATTTGTTCACAAGGCACGACACTTACACCTTCCAACTGGCTCGGAGAAGCTTTGCACCTTCTAATATTTACAAGCTAGGTTCTCACTGTGCCTCCCACAGCGAGTCATGATCACACAAAACCTGTGAGGGTCAAATCGGTCCCGCTCTTTGAGCAACTAAAAGCACGAAGCTGGGACACAATCTTTTTAAATGCAGATTGGGTTGAGAGAGATTAGAGAGCGAGTGAGTCAGGAAGTGCATGAGTCAGACAGTGTGTGTGATGAAGTTGTGGTGTGACTCGGTTCCCAACAGTCTGCCAGTGTTGGAAACGTCTGCCATCGATCCTAATTTGGCAGCGGGTCCTCTGACTACAGACAGCCCTCCAATCTGCAACAGTCGCTCTCTGCTGGTAAACAGAGACACACAAGCTAGCTGACTGACTGAGGCAGAGACACACAGAAAGACCAATCAACCAACAACATGTCCTGAATTCACTGTTTACACACAAAAACAACTGTTTAAGCTTAAGATTTCTGCTCGTTTATTATCATGCATCTACAGTGTAGTAGCAAATACACTATAAACTAGATGCATGACACACATTCACACACTCCCCCTCACACACACACACACACACACACCATGCTGTGCTGAGTAGCTGTGACTCAGCAAATCAGCAAGAGCAGATGGACTTTGCTTCCCACAATCCTCCTCTGCAGGACAAAATGTGACATCATCAACACACAATCTATCAAATAAAGATTAAAAAACAGTTTTTTGTCTTTGTATATGAGCAGATCACATGCCATGTGCTTCATAATACGCAATGTTTTTTTAAGTGACGTTGCTGTGGCACCCTCTCTACAGTCCCTGCAGAGCTGGTTGCAGGCCAGCGAGGAGAAACGGACGACAGGGAGAGAACAAAACTGGGGAAAAAGTGAGGGACAAAGTAAGAAAGTGAAAAGGAGACGAAAAATGAAGGTGGGATGGTGTGACGCAGGGACACAGGGAGACAGAGAAGGGGGAAGAGAGAGGGAGAGACAGAGAGTGAGGAAGAGAGGGCGATGCCATATGTTGCAGCTCTAGGATTTGGGGGTGCATGCCGAGTGTGCTAATTAAATGAGGACTAAATAGCCGTAAAACAATGGCACGTTGACAGCAAGAGACAGATACACTAAGAAAAATGAAGGCAAGAAAGGTGAGAGAGAGAAATCAGATGAAGCATGGACAACTGAGGGTAATGATGAGGGCAAATCTGTTGATAGGAGGGAAACTAAACATTATATAAGAAGAGAAATAATGACGCAGATGGAGAGAGGAGCAGAGACAGTAATGGGTGGAGCAAAAACGAAAAGAAAGCGGGAGACAGAGAGAAGGAGGCTGCAGAGAAAACAGAAGATAAAAGGATATTAAAAGCTCTTCAGCCTTGCCAACAAGGAGAAGAACAGGCCAACAATGCGGTTTGAGAAGTGAGAGCTGCACTGCAGATAGTGAACAAGTGGATCGTCTACACTCTCCTCCTACATATAACCTCGTTTTAACATGCGTCACTTAATTAGTGCCAAAACATGCCACAGTATTGTGGGTGCCATATTTAAAAGGGGTGGATGGAAAAGTAATAATGCTTCATAGAAAAGGGTATGAAGTCAGAAGTAACTTGTTTACAATTAGGAACGTGCTACAGAAACTGATCATGTCAAGTTAGAGGCATGTGGCAACATATGCAATGGCAGTACGCACTTCAGTGTGTGAGACAACAAGCAGATCCAACAAAAGATTAAAAAAAAAAAAAGTTAAAGTATTTAATATGCTGAGATGAGAAGTCTCAAAACTCCTGTCAACATCCTTTAAAAAAATGTCCAGGCCATATCTTATCATATCAGGCTAACATGCTAACAACAGCAATGCTCACGTGCTCACGTGCAAAATATCTCCATACTGCTCGTCTGTAGTGATATTTTGTGGTTTCAATTATGTGTTCTTGGATGTTTTAATCTGGGGCGCCGTCAGCCATTAGGTGTGCAGTTGTGCTGCTACCCACTCCCCCCTCGGATCTCCACAAGTGCTGTGAGGACTCTAAAACTTCACCAGAATCTCCCTCGACATATGGGTCAGTAGATAATGGCTGAATTTTCATTTTTGGGTGCACTATCCCTTTAAAAAGGTATAATCAGCATCTTAGTACTAAACACAAAGCACAGATGGCTGATGGAAATGTCATTAGTTTTGCAGATTTTTGGTCATAAACCAAAGAAAATAGGCTTTATCCAATAATTGTTAAGATATTTCACTGCAAGCCAAATAAGTTTCTGTGCTGGTGGCACTAGAAGAAAAGTCATATGATCACAAAAGCCTGTAGAATTCATCCTCTGGGGATGATAAATATCTGTGCAAAATTTCATGCCAATCCATTCCATAGTTTTTGAGATATTTCAGTCTGGTCCTAAGAAGTGGACCGACCGACCAACCAACCCACAGAATGACAGACAGACCAACACTGCCATGTCCAGAGTCACACAGCTAGTATGGCTAAAAACTACAACAGCAGTCACAGCAGGATTTGATGCATACAGCATCTGACAGCGTCTGAGTTACCTGACATGACACCTACTGTCAGACGTCCCACCTTTGTAGCACTGATCCCAATGATAATTTAGTTACTTTAAAGTTCACCCAAGTTACAAAAACACACACAAAAAAAGTCATGTCTCCAAAAACTGAATCTTGGGTACTCCAGGTAAACTGTGGATGGCTTCAAGTGCCCACGACATAGTACCCAGAAACAGTTCCAATGGAAACTGCTCACAAAGTTTGAGAAGGTAACCCAGATGATGAGTTTGAGACTACTGGGCTGCAATATGGAAATTGCATGATCCAGTGTTTTAGAGTTTGAACCATACTGGAAATAAAAGGTCAGGGTATCTTATAACCTGACGTGCCAGATGGCTTGTTACACAGAAACATCCCTGAAGCCGTCACTGGAAACTGTTTGAAAAAGGGCAGACGCTTTCAAAAAATACTTGGCAGGTGGTGTTCCAGTCAGGACAAGAGCGAAAATACCTTTTACATCCAGAAAAGCCTTCAGTAACATTCTCTGCTCTTCTTTCAAAGAAGAAATACTCTCCCCTTATGATAGAACTGATGCCATTGCAACATCTACGCTAACCTCTTCAGGAGCCGCCATTGTTGTTGTGAACAAACAGTCGCTTCTTTGTGGCATCACACACACAAAAAACACACCTGTAGCTGCAAGTAGCTCCTCACAGGAGGCGGACTGGCCAATGTGTTACTTAAAACCTGACATTTTCGTGTGATCCTGCAAGAGTTCAGCTGATGTGCCTGGTAAGGTGTCTAAACCTCTGCTGCTTAAATTTTGACCATCCTGTCTAGTGAGTCGCCTAACTTTATGGTAGTGCAATACTAAATCACCATTGAAATGTGGTGTCTAAGATAAAATCTTGGGCATTTGGATGAATAAAGTGTTTTGAATAAGCTCTGTGTTTTTAGTATGGGCGGTCAACGTGGGAATCGTATCTTTTGTCCATGCTAAACGCACTGAGATACAATAACAGAGCTCATTAATGAGATACTCAAAAACAGAATGCAACCAACCTTAGAGAAGACTAAGTGGCCTCACTTCATGCACTGGTTGATAATCGCCTACAGTTAATGGCTACTGATGCATGAGCAGAAATCTAGATGAGTCCATTAAAAAGAGTGTGTGTCACTATCCGTGCCTAAGTGTGCGTGAGCCTCGAAAGGCTCAAGGCTGGCAGCTGGGGTTCAACATAGTGTCTGTGTGTGCGTGTCTGTGTCTGTGTGTGTAAACAGAGCTTACATGTATTAATAGGCCAGCCATGTCCGTGCTCTAAGCCACTTACGGGTCGTCTATCTTCTTCATCAGACCAATCCAGCCGCACCATCACACCGTGCTACTGTATGACATCACAGCAGGTTGGACGGTTTCTAGGCAACTAGATCAAATCATCATAGAAACCGGCCAAGGTGAAGAGCTTGCAGAGAAATATGAAGTTGTGGCAACCCCAAAGGAGAGGGGACGGAGCTAAAAATACCACCTATCTGTGAGACCTGAGACAGTGAGAGAATCAATATGGCAGTGGGGGTAGAACTTGATATATTCTTTCTCACTCAGCCGTTCATGTTACAGACAGAAATACGATATCCAAAATGATCACAGTATAGTAAGATCTCAGTGGGCTAAGTAGGCAGACGAGTATGTGCCACATATCAGATGCTCAAAGAGACTCGTTCACAGCCTGTCATATGTCGTCTCCTCTCTATCCCCATCTCGTTATCATTATCAGTTCTCGCAGAATGCTGCCAAATAGGAAATTCTAACAAACAACAAAGTCTTTTTATAGCAAACATGCGGGGGAATACACCGGGGATTGTTCGGTTCTGACTGAAATTTGCTTATAGCAACGATCAAGTGCCAAAAGGTATCGTACAATGCCTGATATGACTTGGAGTACAAATTCTAGGGCTGTCCTGAATGCCATTTTTGTGGCTTCAAATCTTCAGTGAGAACTGACCTTTCGCTAAGCCCCGCCCCTATGTGATGGTCCAACAAGCTGTCAGAGAAAGCATGGAGCCCACACTGTAACTAACTGCACTCCCTAAAGAAATATTATCATATTTTTGGAAAAATGAAACAGTGATTCTAGAGAGAAGCAGACAGAGGGGTCTACAGTCTGTGTTTGAAGGATATATCTAGGATGTCAAACTGACTCAGCAGCAACAACAGGTTAAAAAGACAAAGATAGTTAGAAGCTAAAGCTGAACTATAAGCTACAGATCACAGTGTAAAAGTGAACCACCACATCACTGCTGATCACCACAGAAGACAAAGAATATAAAGGGAAATTTTGCCGATATTGAACCAGCTGTGTGGCATCGCAGTGTGTGCAGATGAACAGCGTTTGGCTTTGCCCCCGTGCTGCTGCCAGCACCCAGATCTCTGCCGCCAAACGGGCAGGGATCTCAGGGGGAAGTCAAAAATTGTTCATCTGTGCACACTGCGATGACACACAGCTGGTTGAATATCTGCAAAGTTTCCCTGCTTCCCTTCACTGGTTCCTGTACAGCAGGGTCTGCCTTTTTTTCACTGTTATAATCATTACAAAGCAAAAGCAGCATGTGTATACATTCAGTAGGCTATATCTTCAGTAGCTAGCTAGCTAACCCTACACTTTTCAGGGTTTGATTTTGGTTTTGGAACAGGGAAGAAACGTATATCTTTTTCCAACCTCTCCAGGTAACGAGTATCATTATTACACGACAACAGCTTGAAATCCACAAAACCAGCCTGAAAATGAAGGAAATCTGACATTATGATTGGCCAGTTTGCATCCAGGGACGGGACTTAGTGATGGGTCAGTTGCCTACGAATAATCAAAGCTTCACCGAGGGGATATGACAAAGCTTTACTTTACTCAAACTAGCGGTCATTATATATACACTTTGCTATTATTATAATTATGAGTCTCAGAAGTGATTAGAACTTCTAGGATTTTTTGGGTAATGTACATATAATTCAAAGAAACAAACAAGATACGCAGCATTTGAATACTGATTTGGACATCAATTACCATGGCAAAGGTAGAAGCTTCAAAGCATTTGAGACAGCACTACTAATTTCCATATGTGTAATATAAAATTTTGCCAGTTGTATTCTGTATTTAATTTGGGTAAAGTTCTTGTATGGCTGCTTGTGATTAGACAGCATTTAATATTTGAGAAGTTTGGGTCGCTTTGTTAAGAAAAGCAAAAAGGTTTGGCAGAAATGTACCCCTCAAAGCAAGGTACCGAAACTGAAACACAGTTATCTTTGTGACAATAGTACAATGTACACTCATGTAGATATACAGTATACACATATACACACACATACAGTAAGTAAAGAGGAATAATAAGAGGACTGATAGCAGCAACCGCAGCTGAAAACACTCTCAGTTGAACTCTTAGCCAGACTTCAAATACCAAAAACATAATGCATTATTCATTTCAGCACACTTGGCTGCAGTATTTTAACTCTAACTTGTGATTTATTTATTTTTAGTTTAAAAGATATTATGTTAAAATAATCCATGTTTGGCAGGCTGTTGCTATCCTTGAGAAAGAGAAGAAGAATAGGGTTTTGTGAATGTACATATACATTGTGGCCCACTGTCTCTGACCTCATTAGGGGGGTTAATGAAAGCAAGGAGGCTGAGCTCCGGTGCTCAGATGCTCACTCTCTATAGGCCCTGTGACTCTGCTGGGACCCAACGTAACTAGCAGCCAGGCCCAGAAACCTACTTCTGCCGTAGGCTCAATGACTGACACAGCTCAGCTGACGGCAGCAGCCCACACACATAAAACCATGTACGCACACACACATGCACCAGTGCACACAAAGACACACACATACTCTACTTAACCCTTAAAGTAACCTTACCCTGGTACACACTCAGGTAATTACCTTTAGCGCATTCTTGATATCCAATAGGTATATTCAAGTGTCATTAACATATAGTTGTCTCTCTATTCATCCCTCCTGCCTCTTGTACATGTCTTATTGTTAGGATTTTTTCATTCAGATGAATATCTAGACACAGTTTATGTAACTGAGGTGGTATCAGGGTTTGTGCTCTCTTATACTAAGCCTGATTCTTTCACTTTAATGCTCAAGTTAACATGGATTACCCACATTTCATAGGGGGTTTATATTTGCTACAAGCTTATGTAGTGTTTGTAGAGACCTTTCACCTTTTCAGAAACAGCAGGCTGTTCAGGTCTTGTCAGGATTTCCTCTCATGCACGAAACACACATGGGCAGTACTTACTAACTGCTTTCAAATCTGATCTTCATCATTAATTCCCATCTTTCTTTCGAGTCCCTCATTTTCCACGTTTCTGTTTTCATAATAACATAATCGCAAACTCTCCCACACGCATTAACCCACGCACGTATAAACAAAAAAAACAGAAAAGCAGTTGGATGTGCACTCAGCCCAACCCAGCCAATTTGGCAGTGAGCGTGTTACCATGCCTACAGGCCCAATCAATACCATGTCTAAAAATAGCAAAACCATAATAGTCTTACTTCCAATCGCAGAGGGGTGAACTGGCCGAGAGCAGCATTTATTGTGTAATCTCCAAGATAATCGTAACCAATGGCGACCACAGAGTTAGTGGGCATTGTGCAAAAGCGTGAGTTTAATCCCCAACAGGAGGTTTCTCAAGGAAAAACCTGATCCTGGGATTTTATTGGCTGGTGCTGGGGATCTGACAGCAGGTCAGGTCAGGAAATCTGGAATGACTTCCTAATGGGTTAACAGTGGATGATTAAATAGACTGCATGGCTTCTGAGGCAGGACGACATGCCGGTGCCAGCACATACAGATTAATGTTTAGGAGTGGGATAAATGCTAACGCAGAGTACTAAGACGGCAATTAAGAATGGAAAGCTCATGGGGCAAAGAGCATATTCATGAGGATGAGTCACAAATTGGCCATTTAGGAGATGATTACCACTGTGCGACACAAAATGGCAGGACGCCCTCGACGTCAAACGCAATCTGTTTCAAAATAATGGCGTCGTTCTGATGCTGCTGCCAAGGGAGAAGTGGTTCTGTGTCGCTACATTCAATAACTTGGAGCTACAATGTGACCTAGTGAGAGGCAGAGAGAGTGGAGCAGACAGACAGACCGATAGAAGAATGATGATGGGGGATGGCATGAGAGATGAAGAGGTGACATGAAGGCAAACAGGAAGAGACAAGAGAGCTACAGCGTGTCACAAATATAACCTGAAACCCTGACATGCTGGCAGAGACGCCGCCTTCCTCTCCGTGTCTTCCCCTCTTTGACAAATGCACACAAACATGGACATGCGCCAGCACAGAGTGTGTGTTTGACCTCATTCAACTGCAGCGCAGGCCAAGTTCAAAGCCATTTCCACATCCATTTTAGTGCTGTAGTGGAGAATATGGATTTGTGCATATGTATGTGCGTGTACAGTAGTGTGCTGTTCTTTTTATAGCGTCTCCCTCCACAGCTGAGAGAGGGAGCAGAATAGGTGGGTGGACCTTCAAGGGGCCGTGACTCTGATTTATCTCTATGTTCGGAGGCAAAGCTCTGGCACACATCACCGTAGCGTGGGTGAGAACCCAGACTCCATTCATAGATTTCTTTCATCTCTACCTTCTCTCAACCCCTTTTCGGTCTCTGTGTCAGTCGTTTTCACCACAGCTCGGGCTGCGAACAGGGACACAAACATGTCTTCATTCATAAATGCCTCATGGAGCACGGTCATGAAATATTTAGCCATTTTGATTCTCCTATCAGCCTGTTGATCTCTACTTCCCCTCTTCAAGCGACACCGCCACCCTCATGAAAGAAGAATGGCTGTTAGTCACATGAAACCATATCCAAAACAGCGATACAAAAACTCTCTCTTATCTCAGTGTCGGCCTGTTTCCCACAATGGAACCACTCATCATGTGTGACACTTGCAACAAAACATCAGCTCCAACTGATTGTATCACCAGAGACCTCATTCAGACAGGAAGCTTTAGAGACACTTAGAAACATTGCTACCTTGAATGAAGATGAACAATCAGCAATACCAGCCAGAGACATGATACAACAAAAAGTATTAGCGTTGCCCTCCACAACTCTAACAATGCTTTGACCAAAGATTTCTCACCAGTTTGCCCTCCAGCGTGTAGATCTTCTTCACCACCCCCGAGTCAAGCTTGATGGCATCGGTGATGTCGGTCAGGACTTGTTCGTAGGAATGGGCCGTCTTCTTGTTCAGCAGGATCCTCACAGCTTTGCGGGGCTTCACTCCACTCCGCACCACCGTCACAAGCTTCGGACGTATGAAGTCCTTGGTTTCGCGGCTCTCGGGGGCACTGGCCTTGGCGCTGCCCAGGGAGGGAGGCCCGCGAGAGGATGCAGCTGAGGCCTTGACGTTCACCGACCAGTTGGGGTTCACGTTTTTTGTGTAATCCAACTTTTTGTAAGCTTCGATGGAGCTGCATACGTAGCTGTCACCTATTGGGGAGAAAGCAAAGTGAGATTAGGCCTACTTACAGAAACATGGAAAGAAATGTGATGAGCTTCAGAAATCTTCATCAAGACAGCAAAAATGGTGAAGAATATGACTGAGTACAGAAGAAAGGTTAAGACAGGAAGGACTCAGATACAGTAGCATAGCACTTTGCCCTATGCAACATCTCTATTAGCCTATATTAGCAGCAGGCAGCACAATGCATCAATACAGAGATTAAATCATAAAAATATACAGCTTTCCTCCATACTTATCATAGGCTACATATAGGCCTATATTGTGATACCCTATATGAACCAAAGACAACATCCAGTAGCTCTTCCCATGTGTCTTCTTAGATAGTAAAACAGATCAAGAGAGAGCTAATCTGAGCCGAAACATATGTCTGTATCACCATATGGCCATGAAATGAGCGATATAATCCTCATAATAATAATCTGCAGTGTGCTTAGACAGTTTTATGAAGCTGTGCCCATAAAATATTATCTGAATTTAAACCTGGCCGTAAATAACGGTTCACGTCACATTTTTAAATAGGATTGTTACTTTATGCAACAAAGAGGAGAGCAGGTAAAGATCACGGCACATGTCAGCTGACAGGTCAGGCAGTGTTTGCTCTTTAAGGGAGAGGAAGAGATGTACAGGCAGGCATTATTAAGGATGCTGATAAGGTTATGAGTCCAGGACTATCTGTGTGTGGGTTTTTTTTATGACTGCTTTATTGTTGGTTCTGCAGATTCATATGTACTTTGATAGTATACTTGAGTTTGATTATGATAATGAATATATTTCTTTGGTTTATTTTAGTAAAGAAGCAGTCCCAACAATTTTTAGGTGGTTTGTTTGTTTGTTTGTTTGTTTGTTTTGCCTGTTTCATTGTTGGTTCTGCAGATAAATATATACTTTGATTGTATACTCAAGTTTGATTATGATAATGACTATATCTCTACTGGGTATTTTAGTAAAGAAGCACCCCCAACTATTTTAGGTTACTCTCTTAGGGGGGAAGGGGGGGCAGGGTCCCCAAATAGTCAGCACCGGCCCTGGTCCAGGTGCATGAGAGGACACAAACCTGCAAATGTCTTCCCCCAGGCTGTAATGCTGTGTAGGCTACCCATACCCACCTTCTACCAGCTGATCGATGGTGGTTATCTTCTTGCTGCCATCCAGGGTGTAGATGGTCCGGACGCCCTGCGGCAGGTTGACGTTGTCGGACAGGGAGCGGGTCAGGTCCGCCAGCAGGGCGTCAAAGGTCCGGAACCTGTCTGTGGAGATGGCGTACACTATCCCGTTGAAGTACCGGTCTCCGTTGCGGTAGAAGCGGACCTTCTTGGCTCTCTTCTCCGCGGTCAGAGTCTTCAGGGTCCGGGTCCGGTACAGGCTGCAGTGGGCGCTGTGCGTGGGACTCAGCACCCCGTTCATCCTCGCACTGGACCGGCTGTTCCTCTGACCTTTGTCCCGCTCGTCGAAATGCTCCATCTCCATCTCGCTGCCGAGGCTCACAAGTACGGCCGTACTGTCTGGGGGGATGAAAAACAGGAGGAGGGGGACAACAATAACAATAAGGCTGCGGTGGAAAGTTTTCTCAAGTAAACAAAAACAAGCGGCGCGAGGAAACCGAGGAGAGGTTTGGACTGCCGGTAAAGTAGCCAGCCGGTGTCCGGTGCTGGTGCTCTGTCTGAAAATAACTCCCTAATGACAGATTAAGTGCTGTTAAGCCGAGCAGCGGACAACATGCCTCATGACGACTGTCTGTCAGAGTGCGCCTGAGTTGCTCTGAGGCGCAGATGGATGGAGGGAGAGCGCAGTCACGAATCAATAATAGTCTATTAATTTTCCTCTTTATAAATATTCACAAGCTCCGCGCACAACCGGACCATCAGCAGCCTCCACCGGGAGCTGCCTTACATACAACTGCGACCCATCAACAGCCACTAACATACATATTTCACTTTATAGACTGGAGATCAAAATGCGTAAAAGGTTAATAGAAATGTTTAAGACAATGCTGCACATATGAAAGAGTTACTCACTTCATATCAGTTGACAAATATGACGTTGCTTACCTACGTGAGCAATTAACGCCTCTGTGACGGTCACCTCCAGTATGACTGATGGTTTATTTCCCAGTACAGATGAAATAAGGAGTTCAGAGAGCTGGTCGCTGACACTGGATGCTGGTACCGTGTGATCCTATCCCGGCTGCAGTGCGCTCCTCTGTGCGTCCCTTTGTTGTCCGGTTGAAGTGCCCCACCACCACCAACACCACCACCACCACTAAACACCAGTATGTGTGTATGTGTGTGCGTGGTGAGCGAGAAGCAGAGGCTGTACTGGGAATGAACTAGGCAGCAGCTGCTTCCCCTCCCATTCCTCTCCTTTCACCCACCTCCTCTCTCCTCCTCCACGTCACGTCGTGATTTTCATTCAGCGCCCCCCCTCTCCCTCCCTCCCCACCCCTCATTTAGATGCAAACCCACGCTTCCCACTCGTGCTGGGGATGCTGCTGCTGCTGGTCCTGCACACTACCACCACCCCCAGCCCCTGAAGACACGCGTCGGCTGGGGGGGTCGATCTTCCCTCTGTTATGGCAATTTAAGAGCTTTTACTTAAAAGCCACATCACTCTGGTGCTCAATTAAGAAGAGCAAAAAGCAAAATAATTTTTTTTTCTTTCATTTGTGAACCTTTTAGTGGCAAAAACTACATTTCTGGAACATTATCTGGTCATAATAGTTCCCAGACTCACCAGTCAGACCTTAATTGATCTAGGTAGCCTATTACTTTTCATTTCATCTCACATAAACGCCTCACTGGACAGGTTTGTGAAAGTGAAACAAGCAATGCAGGCTTTATTTTGGCGTGTAAAGGCTAATCACATCTCATTAGAAGCACAGAGCGGCATTAAGTCATTAGAATATTTGCACAAGAGATGTTATGTAACACACTCATGCAGGTGCATTCAGGTCTCAGGGCAGCTAAAACCTCAAATATAAGATTTGGTATCACTTTGTTTGGATAGTCCACCTACAGATAGTTTATACATTAACATTTCAACATCTTATTGGTCGAGATTCCGCTACTCAACAGTCTCACTTTGTCTGTAGATGTTCTTTATGTGACAGTTCAGCACATACTCTCAGAACAACTTTGTTGTACACTGAATTATACACTCAACCCATGCTGTATAGGTTAAATTCAACAAAATTAATTAGATAATATGAAGGTATGTTCATGATATTCATCTACAGACATCTACAGAGTAAAGAAAATTAACTGAATTGTTGAATCTCAACCAACTCGCTGCTGAAATTTTACTATAATCTGTAGGCGGACTATCTAAATAAAGTGTTACATAAGATTCAAACTATGCTGATCCAAATGCAGTGTGACAAGTCTGATTTGTACCCCAATCCCACTTATATATCTCATGTATGAAGACTCCATAGGAATTACATGTCTAAATAATTTCAACATCCTGCCTTGAGTTACACAGGACTCCATAAAGTGACGCGCAGGAAGAGAGATGAGAGCCGGAGAGGACGCGGCTGTCTCATCATCATAAGCGTTTTTCCAATAAAAGCTCTGAAGTTTGTTTGCATGTGATGGCAGGAAATAGTATCCGCGAGCAATGGAAGAGATAAAGACCAGTGACCTACATCCTGGCCTCTAGGGAACACCCAATTCCGCTCCATCACCACTCCCTGATGAACTATATGTGTGTGTGTGTGTGTGTGTGTGTGTGTGTGTGATGTGTAAGTTAAAGCCCAATCTCTTAAAATACTGTCCTGCTATCATTGTATTTATGAGGGTTTAACAGATGAGACATTGTTTTACATGTTGAACATGTCACAGCCTTATTATGTGAAATGTTTTACTTTATTTACATTTATATAATGATTGTGACATTTGTTTAATGCTTGATTTAAAAGGTCGCACATCATAATACCATCCTGTCCCGCTAATCCTTAACTGACATGAGTATATCTGACATTTTAATGGTCAAATAAAGCATGTGACTGCGTCTTTTATGACTGCTCCCGTGCGCAGACCTGCTTGTTTGTATATATGCACATGAATGTATCAGAATATGAGACAGTGACAACAAGAAAAAATAACATTTTCCTCCACACAGACTTCTATTTTGGGGAGATGCACACACAAAGACCCAGTGTGCGTCACAAACTGAGGGCTGGCAAGGTGTTCCTGTCTAAATGAATCCTGGGGAAACAGAGCACACGTGAGAGAAAGTGTCTTTAGACCAAGGAAGATGGAGGACACAGTGAAGGACTTAGCTGGCCTGTGGTCTCATTTCCATTCTTAATGCCTGAGAATTTGCAAGTCAAATCGGATATTTGTCAGTGTCCACATGGATTCAAATAACAAGAGGGAGACATAAAAATGGGATGAATTTTAGCATTGCTGTGAATAAATACATGTGGACCAGATTCAGTCTTAAGTGGAACTCTGTTTGATATATGCTTGCAACTTTCCAACTCAGGTGTACAATATATAACTGTTTATTTGCATCCACATTTGTATCAGCGCTGTACCTGACTAACTAGTGACTGGCCAGAATAAAATCAGAATAATGTAGACTTGGGAATATTGCATCCATGCAAGCAAGGTCATCTTTGCTCCTGTAGGATAACTCTGCAATTTCCTGAGATTCAATTGCGTTGTACAAAAAGAGATGGAGAATGTTGACATTGGTGATTAAGGCTATTAAAGGGTCTTTGTGAGCACATGTAATGTGGTTCAGACAGTGTTAAGATCTGCTGTCACTCATTCAAAAGGACAGATATTACTTGTTTTGTGCCAAGACTTTCTCTCAGTAGACTGCCACTATTTGACTCTGAAAAATGTGTTAGACAGTGGTGGAGCAGGAGGATGACTTCAGGGGCCCCAGCCCTGAAAGTTTAAAAGTTTAAAAGCCCCGAACCTTTTAGGTTTTAAAATACCTTCAACTTCCTGTACTTTAGATAATAATAGATGCCCTTGCTGTTTATCCAGGCTGTTCTCATAAACTGTTCGTACGTTTTCCTATGAAAAGTAATGCATCCAAATTTGCACATATCGTAATCACATATTGTAATCATGAGCCAATGCGCTGATGGGAGTAAAGAAGGAAGCAGCCCGAGCAGACCATAGGGAGGCAGGCTTACCAGCCGACCGCTGCGTTTACCCCGGCGGCGGTGGCGCTTACGCCGGAGGTGGAGCTGGGGCACGGCAGAGGTGAGCTGTGATCCCCGATAGGAGCGGGGGCAAAGTTTTCCCATCTTGTTGTTTCATTCATCCCCAAAACAAACACATGCGCGAGCCAGGTAAGCGTCTTTACGACAATACGCGCTAGAGCTCATGGGAAATGTAGGCTTCATTCCGGCAAAACACTACCGCTTTTGTCCACAGGGTCGCCAAAATCAACTCAAAATGAAAGTTCCTTGTAGGGGCTTTAAAGAAAAATTCTGTTGCCCTAATATTTAATTCAGATTATCTAAGACCACATGTACTTGGCATTGTCGAGGATCCTTGATACGCAATTTGAGCAGCCCAGATTATTATGGTATCCCTTCAAATGGTGCAGATTTGTCCAGGGCTGTGACGATATGGATTTGTATTTACCATGGTGAATAAGTAACGTATCGTCATGGTTTGGCGGTTAACCAAGTTAAGTGAGTCCACTTGCTCACCGCAGGAGCTCCATTCTATGTTTTTGCAGTCTGTGGCACATTAGCCTTCAGTGTTGATAGGCTATTACATGTCACGTGTCACCAATCAGATCCAATTCAGTGCTATGGGTGGAACATTGAGTGAGGCTACAAAGTGACAAAATGCAATGATGACAGTGATGTGGTTGGTGACTGCGGTATTGCCGTGATGCAGTTATCATCACAGCCCCAAATTTGTCAGCTAAACATTCATTTTGTGAACCATGCTCTGGCATACCATAACAAAAATAGGTTTCAAGATCAGCAATGTTGTTTAGACCAAATTCCTACGCTACCTACGTTATGTAGGTGGCAGGAGTTAAAATAAGACAGCCTCAACATTTAAAAAGATTTATAAACAGTTAAAAAACAATTAGATAAAACAAAGGATGCTGGCTCTACAGGTTGGTATTATTTCCTTTGCAACTATCATGCATTTTCCAAATGATGTGCAGATTTTTAGGCATTCTATTATCTTAAATTACTTTAAAAAATAGTGCATATAGCTTCTGTAAATGAAAAAAAAATCACCCCAGCCCCCAAGGTCTGGGCTGAGCCCTTAATGTTTACATCTGGTTCTGCCCCAGGTTTCAGAGACACTTAAAAAAAACAGGTAAAAGCACATCTTAGCACATCTCTGCTAATGCTTTTCTGTGAAGTGAATGATAAACACAAAGTTGGAGCTCATTCAGATGTGGATAGATGGATTGCTGATTCATATTGTGGCGAATCCCATCTGGAATAATTCCAAAAATTAAATCTGTCTTAATTTCACAGCCCAGGAGAGAAATTTAAAAACAAACACACTCAGACTGTTGACAGATGCTACTGTAAAAGATACTCTTTCCATTCTCTCATTAGCCACTGCATCTTCATACTACAGTTTCACACAACACAGGACAGCGACGTGTGAACAAAGGGACGGCCGTGAAAGTCTGTCACTCTGACACTCTCATGTGTATGCACATGAATGCACGTGCGCAAACTTTCACATCAGTCTCTTACATATGCAGACGCACTTGTGATGTTTTGACACTGTTGTGATTTGTCATCGTGTTTCACCTGTCAGCAGAAGACATCTACGTGGCTACCCCGTGTCTGTGTGATTCATGAGCTCAATGCAGTACGTTGTGCTAAAATGAGCTTGTGCATGAAACAGAGAGGGGAACAGGAGGAGAAGGAGGTAGAGAGTGGTGTGCTGTAAATGTGCTCACTCTTTCATAAGGCAACATGGAGCGGCTATCGTTAAATTAAGTCATTAATCTAAGACAAACAACCTGCCACTGCAGCACATTTAGGATTGTACACTGAGTCAGCCGACCATATCAGAGATACGAGTGGACCTGTAAAGGGAAAGTACACCGTAAAACAGAATTCACACTGTGCTGTTGCGATGATTTTAGACAGTAAAGTCAATAACAGCAAACAAAAACAAATGTGTCCTGGAGCTGGGAATTAAAGTGTTTGGGTTTGGATTGATGATGTCATCTGGTGATACTTTTTAGAGTTGTTTTATTGGATGAACTGAAAGATAAATAAAATGATGGACTGTGTTGGTGTCTCTATACAGCTCCACTACAATCTGATGACTTGTTTAAGTCTAGCACTGAAGTGAGCTGTACAATATCACACATCTTGGGAGGATTTTTGCTATCAAATGCTTTCAAAACCCATATTTCTCATTTAGAATATAATACTCCAATTCATTCATTTTCCAGGTGGTTGAGCATTCAGTCTCAACAGCCCAGTTACCACAAGAAAATGTTGGCATTGTACATTTTTGTGAGCCACAGACACGTTACATTTTTACGTTTCATCCGTATATCAACATTTCTAAAGCGACATAGTTCCAATTGCATGCATATACCATAAAAACTTAAATTTAAAACCTTGTCCAAATTAAACGCCCAGTCCTTTTTACTAGCCTGGTGTGGCTACACATTCTGACAAATGAACACCTGTCTCAATTAGAGGCCTGGGGTCTCATATATAAAACAGTGCATAGGATCCATACTAAAGATGTACATATGGACAAAAGCCAAAAATGGCGTCCACCTCACCATCTGGGTTGCCAATTTCCCATCTCCAAAATGTTCTTAAGCATGGGTCAAAGTTTCTCCCATCAAGTCTGTTTGTATACATCACAACTTTTGCGTGGGAAGTGGCGTACACCTCTTTCGGGCCCCATTTGGTGCATATGCAATGTTTATAGATGAGACGTCTGGTCTAGTTGCCAAGCAGCTCATTTTTTTTTATAGAAGTTCTTCAAATGTATAAAATCAGGTTGTTGGCTGCCTCAAATTATGTCCATTTCTTGATTACCCTGTAAGTTATTCATCGTTCGTCCTCAGATCAAATGACTCAAAAGGGTTTTTCATAAAAATCAATCCAAGTTTTGAGTATTGTTTTAATAGGATAAAGTGGTGTTGTGTCGATATGCCAGGTGCCGTAATCTCCAAGTACTGTAACTCTCTCTCTGATGCGCTGTCTCTCGGAGCTAGATCAAATGAATGATTCATAACTCATATATTATCTGAAGCCTAATTTTTAAACAAGTCATATTAATACTGGTTTAAATAAAGAATTTGATCATATTTCCTGATCTTAGCTGAGCAACAGTTTTGTGGGAAAGTAATTAAAGGCCTGTCCCGTATAGATGGCTGTCCCAAATATAGGCCTGGTGATTTTAGTGATTTAAGCAAATAATAGCCCAGGCTATTAATTGAAGCTTTACCGTAAAGCTGACCTTTTTATAGTGGAGGGGGTGGTGGATGGTGTGACACCTAAGTGAAACAACTGCTAAGCTGCAGACCACTTTGTGAGACCAATAACCAACAGCAGTGATTGTTTTTTTAGTGAGCTGTCGCTTCATTTCCAACAGCATGTGTGCCACTAAAGGTGGGTGTTTTTAGTGAGTCATTGCTGCGCTTCCACGGGTGATCAGCTACAGAACGTGGATGTTTTAGGCCAAAACATGATTTTTAAAACCATAATCAAGTGATTTTGTGCTTAAATATAACCACATGTTGACCACAGGGTTGCTGAAATGTACACACATGTGAAGTTTTAATATAGCAGCTACACAATGACTTACAAATGTAACAATACCAATATGTATTGTGAGGATTGGGTTGGTGTTGTGCTTAAGGACAGTTCATCTGGTCTGATGCTTATTGATCTTTGTCCAGTTTCCTTGTCAGTACAAGCCAGCCTTGGACATACAGTCACAGGGGAGGTGATACATAACTCACCTTTATGAATTGTTCTTTTCCAGTCACCTCTTTGTCTCAAAACCTGATTTTTGGTCACACTCTATGAGCTAATTAAAAGGACATCATTGCACTGACAAACTAATCAGCGAACAAGGGAAAAAACAAAATTATGAATTCATGCTGGTTTTGACTGTGAGAGCATGTATTTGGTATGAAATGTTTTCCAATTCAGTGTCCCGCTGACAAGAACTGAACCCATCCTCCACACTCCTCGACAAACACAAGTGAAAACAGCTTCTAGCAATTTTCTCATCACTACTGCATCTCATATGGCTCCAGTTTTCTTACACCTACATTTGTAAAGGCGGTCAGTGGGTGGGACGGGGGTGACTGCGTGCTCTGCGGATGAACTA
Source organism: Epinephelus lanceolatus (assembly GCF_041903045.1). Classification (NCBI taxonomy): domain Eukaryota; kingdom Metazoa; phylum Chordata; class Actinopteri; order Perciformes; family Serranidae; genus Epinephelus; species Epinephelus lanceolatus. Next base: position 30,062,240 of record NC_135744.1, read on the forward strand.
CATTCGGAGAGAGTGGCGAATGTGGTGTTGCTTACGTAATATGAGTCGTAGGAGGTGTTTTTGAAAAATAAAAAAATTGCAGTGACACTAGAAATGTCAGACTCAGCAGGCTTCTGGCACATTAGGAGACGACCTCACTGCACTCAGAGCCTGTAACATTCCTCCCTCTGAAACACTACTTCTCACAGCTAGTCTTTTTGTTGAAAAAAAGAAATTTGTGAGGAAATAATAATGCCAGACTTGATTATAAATGTAATATTTTATACTATGAAATGGGTATCACTGTATGAGTAACACTGTATGACTGTGGCACATAGATAACTTACACAGGAACTGCATTGTGTCCTCACAATCTGCCTTTCAGAAATGTGAACAAAGTACATTCTGGCATTGAAAAGAAAAGTATATGGCAGTTTTTACCACAATTATACCCAGAGGACATTTAACCTCTTTTTTTTTTAAAGGGCTATAACGATAGGTCTGGGTTAGGGATTGTGTTTCAGGTAGTACTTTAGGGTAGGTAACCTGCTTCCCCTTTGGGATTTCTTTTCTTCTCTTCTCTCTGCTGTTGCTCCCCCACCACCACCACCAACTCCTTTCACATGCACTCCTCCTCCTCCATCTTCTTCTCTTTCTTTTCCTTTCTTGGAATCAGCCTCTGCCTTCCTGCTGGTCTGCCTCCCTCTACGCAATCAGAAAATAAAATTAGTCAGGCAGAAACATGTCACAGATACACAATATTTTCTATTAAAGAGGTTCAGCATTGTATTTCTCAATCAAATCTTGCGACAATAATAGTAGAAGAAGATACATCTCAGAATTTATTCATTTATTAATTCTGAGTTAATTTGTACAGCATTATTACTTTACTACAATTGACCTTTTGCTAAGCCCCGCCCCTTTGTGATGGTCCAACAAGCTGTCAGAGTAAGCATGGAGCCCACTCTGTAACTAACTGCACTCCCTGAAGAAATATCATATTTTTGGAAAAATGAAACAGTGATTCCAGAGAGAAGCAGACAGAGGGGTCTACAGTCTGTGTTTGAAGGATATATCCAGGATGTCAAACTGACTCAGCAGCAACAACAGGTTAAAAAGACAAAGATAGTTAGAAGCTAAAGCCGAACTATAGGCTACACATCACAGTGTAAAAGTGAACCACCACATCACTGCTGATCGCCACAGAAGACAAAGAATATAAAGGGAAACTCTGCTGATATTGAACCAGCTGTGTGGCATTGCAGTGTGTGCACATGAACAGTGTTTGGCTTTGCCCCCGTGCTGCTGCCAGCACCTGGACCTCTGCCGCCTGACGGACAGGGATCTCCGGGGGAGGTCAAACACCGTTCATCTGTGCACACTGCGATGACACACAGCTGGTTGAATATAAGCAAAGTTTCCCTGCTTCCCTTCACTGGTTCCTGTACAGCAAGGTCGGTCTTTGTTTCACTGTTATAATCATTAAAAAGCAAAAGCAGCATGTGTATACATTCAGTAGGTTATATCTTCAGTAGCTAGCTAGCTAACCCTACACTTTTCAGGGTTTGATTTTGGTTTTGGAACAGGGAAGAAACATGTATCTTTTTCCAGCCTCTCCAGGTAATGAGTATCATTAATACACGACGTGCCCCAGGCACAACATTTAGCTCCAAATCCACAAAACCAGCCTGAAAATGAAGGAAATCTGAAATGATTGCATTAGAGTCAATGGAGCACAGCTGGGTTGTTGTCAAACCCTGGTCTGAGCTGGCCTGATGCTACGTTATGATTGGTCAGTCTACGTCCGGGTACGGGACTTAGCAAAAGGTTTATTTAATCAAAGATGATATTTACTCACAGTGTGTGATGTTTTAAACACAGTTAAAGAGTCAAGCAGGTCTATAAACTGATTTTAGTGTGTACTGTGCCTAATGTGTTGAATATGTTGGTTTCTCCTCTGTAGTGCCTGTTCATTCCGAGGGCATCCTATAATATCTTCAACAACCACTGTTCCCTTTCGTTGTTCTGCATTCAGACAGTCAGTATCATCAACTAGATTTTTAAAAGCCGAATTTAAAAAATGTTTAAAGGCAATTACTCTGCCCTGTACTTACTGACTTTTTAGGTGATGTTTGCGTTATATGTGCCGATGCTGTTTTTAATTTGGTCATTTTAGTTTCCTGTTTATATTGTATAAGTGATGTAATTTTGTGCTTGTCTTTAATTGTGATCTGCCTGTGGACTGCATTTGAAAATTAGGCCTCTACTTAGACTAAAATACAACATATTGTAGCATTCATATTGTCCACAGTTAGTCTGACTGTGTCCATCACCTACATGTATGTGTTGTGTGTCACTGACCTCCTCTGTTTGCTCTCTGGCGCCCTCTCTGGCTGGGTGAAGTACTGTCTTCTTTGGGCTTCAAATGTGGAGGATAGCTGCAGCAGTGGCAAACACATGACAGTTAGTGCGCTGCACACACGTATACATTATGTTTAGCTGTATGCACGTCTGTGTGCATTTGTGTTCACGCCAGGCATGAGCCAGTCACACGCTGTCCCTTTAAATGTAGTGATTCGTTGCTAAAATGTTGAGAGAGAGATGTAGTTTCTGTGCAGCTGCATTGGTTTCAGCCCTGCAGGAACCAGTTTTGTTGCAGCATAAGGCACAAAGTCCTTGACTTACTTTTGCAGTTGAACAGAGACTAAACTATTATGTAACAAGAGAGAGGTGCACTGGAGAATGAATGAGAAATCATAACTAGGCCTGAAAGAGAAAAGCTGGAGTTTGCTCTCGACACAGTATTCATCTTTTGTAGCATTTAACCATGACGGCTGTTGTGGCATGTATTTAATTAGTAGTCAATAGGTTTGGTTTGAGAGCTACTTGCTTGATTAGTTATGAGCATACTTTTGATATGGATGAAAGAGAATGCTTACCTTCGCAATTTCTGAAAGGTACGCTCGCCTCTCGTCATTGGTTTTATGAAATGCCTGATGATTGAGAGAAACAGAGGGCCACATTGCCACATTTTTTCATTCTTGGACTTGTTCTAACTGTCAGTAATCATCTGTCTGCTCATGGGTGCAGAGCTTGTTATGTGTTTGCTGCCTGTCTGTATTAGAGTGTATTTCAGGAGTTCTTCAGTGTTAATGAGCAGCAGATTAGAGCATGGATTACTGGCTGCACAAGCTGCGTGTTAAACCTTTATTCAACTAATATCTCGCTGTTTGTTGAGCAGAACAATAAACAAAGAACCAAGTCGCCAAACTAAGAGCATATCAGCCCAGTTGTAGCAGCACGGGGACAAAGGTTGGGGTTCAATTTTGCATCGATGGTGGTTAAAAAGAAAGAATGGAAAACAAAAATATCGGACAAATCTTTTTCAATCCTCTGCTAATGACGGTAATTTGTTTCTGAAATATTTATTACCTGGAAAGATTTAAAGCTGCTTGTTTGAGAAATAATAAAACTGGATCAGCAGACACTGTGCCCCTTAAAGGATAACTTAGCTATTTTTTAACCTGGGCCCTATTTCCCCATGTGTATGTGTGCGTATGATTCATAGGTACAACTCGTTCTAAAATTGATTCAGTATTGAGGGGGGCGGATGCAACCAGGAGCCGCGAAACAAGCTAAAACGGTAATGGGGGCAAATGCGTCCCGTATAATTCTGCGCATTAAAAGTGCTTTTTTTCGCCACTGACCGGTTCTGATCGCCAGTGCTATCTCTGTAAATAGCATACTAAGCGTTTCCCTTACCTCTGGACTTTCTTTTCTTTTTTTTCTGGTTTTCTTCCGGCAACAAGCAAAGCTCTCGCGAGATGACGTCACACAGCCCAGCCCTAAGGGAAACGCTTAGTATGCTATTTACAGAGATAGCAATGGCGATCTGAACCGATCAGTGGTGAAAAAAAGCACTTTTAATGCGCAGACTTATACAGGACGCATTTGCCCCCGTTACCGTTTTAGCTCGTTTCGCAGCTGCTGGCTGCATCCGCCTCCGCCTCCCTCAATACTAAACCACTTTTAAAAGGAGTTGTACCTATGAATCATACGCACACATACACATGGGGAAATAGGGCCAGGTTGAAAAATACCGAAGTTATCCTTTAACAATACCGAACATAAATCCCTCTAACTGCGCTGTGGCACAGCTGAGGTCCACACCTTTCCCTCCTGTTCGATTCTGTTATGACAGTCCATCAGCTGACTCTGGAGGTCGGACTTCTCCTCAGTCAGGAGCTTCAGACGCTGTCTCAGTGTTTCCTGCGGCAAAGTATTTCCATTAATTAACGACATTCATAACAAAGAGGCTTCGAAAAGGTGTTAAACTGCTGATGTCTAATTACAAATCAATTTGTACCAGAATTACACAGTGCTATCTACTAGGATCAAACAATAACAGAATAATTCATGCAGAAAACATGAGCAGGAAAATGGATTATGTTCATGCATTATTCAATAACTAAATAAGCACATTAGAGCTTAGATATGGTACGGCTACATGAGATTTCTAGCACAGAGCAGAGCAATGAGCCTTGGAATATATCCGGGTTTTGAGATTTCTAGTTCATGTGCCGCCAAAATAAGCAGCTGTAGTCAGCTTGAATGAACACCACCGTAAGCAGTGTGTTTAAAGACGCGGCATTATACATGCATCACACCAGGCCGGTGTCTGTGGATCAGCCAAATGATGAATAGAGTAGTAATAGTTAAATGTTGCAGTCAGTGGTGGATGAAGTATTTAGATTTCTTACGTAAAAGTAGCAATACCACACTGTGAAAATACTTCGCTACAAGTAAAAGTGCTGCATTCAAAACCTCACTTAGGTAAATGTTTGCAAGTAATGTCTGCAAAATTTAAAAGTATCAAAAGTAAAAGTTCTCATTGTGCAGTAAAATAGTCCCTCTCTGTGTTTGATTTCATATACAATACATGGGTTTCTGCATTAATATTACTGGTGTATTAAATGTCAAGTGTGTAGGAATTAGGGGCATCTATCGGTGTATTTATAACTATGTTTTCATTAGATAATAATCACCTGAAAATAAGAATCTTTGTTTTATTTTTGTTGTCACCTTAGATTATTTCACATCGGACACAGTAGCTCTACTACACGCTTGGCACATAGGAGAAGTTTCAGTTCTGCAACCTCACCACTAGATGCCACTAAATCCTACACACTGGACCTTTAAGGTGTATGTTGAATTTTACTGCTGTGGATATTTACAGCTGAGCTACTTTTCCCTCTTTTACATACACCGTTGGGTTATTTAATATACAGCAGTGTGTCATATTCTATATAGTGAAAGCATATTTTCAGGATATTAGGTTGTGTCTAAGTACGGCAGGTTTCACAACAGGTTGGCAGAGGCTAGAAATAGGCATCATGGCAGGGTGTATAATTTCTCCATTAGCATTTACTATGGCGATGGAAGTAATCATCAGGGCTTCTAACTGGGTGGTAGGTGGGGAGAGATGGCAGAACGGGTTGCATCTTCCAGCAGTTAGGGCTTACATGGATGACATGACACTGGTGACCACAACAATGCCATGTACAAAGAGGCTACTAGAAAAGGTATATAAGAAGCTCAAGCATGAAGATCAGGCCTAGTAAATCTAGAAGCATCTCGATACGTAGAGGGAAGTTAAGCGATAGGAAGTTTGTCATAGATGATGAGGAAATCCCAGCAATTAGGGAAAAGTCAGTAAAGAGCTTAGGTAGGTGGTACAATGTGGAGTTGAATGATGAGGAACAGGTGGGGAAATTTAGAAAAGATGTGGCAGAAGGATTGGATAGAATAGATAAATCAGAACTTCCAGGAAAGCTGAAGTCGTGGTGTCTGCAATTTGGGCTATATCCTAGGTTAATGTGGCCACTGTCAATTTATGAAATTGCAATATCCGTTGTGGAGAGAGTTGGAAGGTCGGTTAGCTCCTATATTAGGAAGTGGTTGGGCGCTCCTAGGTGCCTAAGTAGTGTTGCATTGTATGGGAAAGGGATACTTCAGCTGCCAGTATCTAGTTTAACAGAGGAATTTAAATGTACCAAGGTCAGGACAGAGCTCTTGTTATCTGGCAGTAAGGACGTGGTAGTTAGGAGTGTGGTTCCAAATCCAACCAAGGGGAGGAAGTGGAACCCAAGATCGGCAGTTCAGGAGGCAGAGGCAGCTCTTAGGCATGCAGAGATTGTAGGTAATGTTCAGTTTGGCCGGGGAGGCCTGGGGCTTGGCACAGGCAAACCGGTATGGAATAAAGCAGGTCTCAAAGATAAAAGAAAGCTGGTTGTGGAACAGATACGTAGACAGGAGGAGATATTAAGGAGTGCAAAGGTAGTGGCCCAGGCTAAACAGGGACAGTGGTTGAATTGGGAAAGTGTAGAGAAGAGGAAGCTTAGTTGGAGGGACCTGTGGAGTATGGAGGAGAATCGTATTAGATTCCTGGTAGGGGCTACATACGATGTGTTACCAACCCCCCAGAACCTAAAACTGTGGGTAAAACAATGTGCCCATTGTGTTCAGGTACCGCAACCTTAAAGCATATTTTGTCAGGCTGTAAAGTTAGCTTGTCACAAGGCCGATATACATGGCAACATAACCAGGTGTTGAAATGTTTAGCTGCAGGCATCGAAGGGAAACGAAGACAGGTGAATTCAGAAGGTGTTAAGGATAGGAGTTTAGTAACTCAGTTTGTCTGTGAGGGAGAGAAATACAGAAAGGATAAGTCAGTAAGGAGGCAAGGGTGTGGCCGCCTAGAAGGTGCTTGTGATTGGGAAATGCAAGTAGATTTAGGGGGAAAGCTTGTTGTTCCCCAGGAAATAGTTTGTACCAAGCAGAGGCCTGACATAGTGTTGTGGTCAGTGAGTCAACGGATAGTTTATTTCATTGAGCTGACAGTTCCTTGGGAAGACTCAATGGAAGAAGCCTATGAAAGAAAAAAGCGTGCGGGGACAGAGTTTGAGGAAGACAGTGAAGGAAATGTCAGATGAAGCAGCCAGAGCTAGTCAGTGGATTTGGATGAGGAGGAATAATGTCAGTTGGGGGCCAGCAGGGGGGCCTACTAAGCAGGGTACATAACTCCTTGAGATTGGGTGGAGAGATCCACCAATCAGTCCTCTCAGGAGGAAATCCAGGAAGAGGAAGGTTATTTAAGTGTGGGAGTGGCCTATTTGAATCCCTTTTGTTTGAGACCATGCTGCAAGGTGAGTGTGTTTGCTGATCCTGTGAGTTTATTTATCTCCTTTAGTTTTAGCTTATATTGTAGTTATGCTATGTAACGTATGTATGAACTAGAGTATGGTGAATGTGCTAGGAAAGGTAGTATCTGCACTGTCGCTACCTGGAGCTCACATGTATGGAGCCTGGGTTTGGTTGAAGGTGGCAGTGCTGTTTGGGCTGAGAAAGCCATGCGTAATGTAAGGTAAAGGACGTTATTGGGTTGGTGTGGGGAGCAGTGAGACCTGGCATTAGGGGAGTGTCTCTGGGACACCAGAGATCGCTGTCTAGCCTCCTAGAGGTGTTGTGGGACCAACTAGACGAAACACTGGTGAAAGGAGGTTCCCACCCGATGACCCCAAAGACATGTTAGTTATCACTGCTCACTGGTCTGTATAGTTAAGCCTTGCCATAATAGCTTATCATAGGGCTTACAGTAGGAGGTTATTCACTGAGTGCTGATCCTTTCTCTAGAGCACAAACTTCTTGTGTTTATTTGAATAACATTATCATATGTTTGTATCGTTGCTGTCCTGTGAGAACCATGTGTCCCTAAATAGTCAAGTTTTCATGGTGTCAGAAAAACATTTCCAGCTTTACTGTATGATGATGCATTTTCCAGTTGATCGAAGTGGGTTGTTAAAGAGATTATTTAGCTTAAGAAGTAGGAGAATTTTCTCAACATATAATGGAACACTTAAAGGAGCAGAGTGTAGGATTTATTGGCATCTAGCAGTGAGGAATACAGATTGCAATTAGCTGAAACTTCTCCCATGTGCCAAGCGTGAACTCCCAGTTAGGATTCCTTCAGTGTTCATTGTTCAGGAGGTTTTTACCTGGAGCTGAATTATCAGCAAAGGTCTCTTCCTCTCCCTAACAAATGAACCCGCTGATTTAAACTGGCAAAAACACTGAATAAAGCAGTTTCATGTTACAAATCAGTGTTTCTGCAATGCCGTTTGGCTCGTCGTAGACAGGCTGCTAGCCCAGCAACTGCTAATGTGTGCTCACCTTTTTTCTCTGATAATTTAAGATCCAGACGTTCAGGAGATTTTAACTGGGAGCAAAATCATCCACAAAGGTCTCTTCCTCTCCAAAGCAAATGGACCCAGTGATTTAAAGCATTTCATGCAGATAATCAATGTTTTTCCAAAGCTGTTGGTCCTTTTGTGGAGCGACGGTGGCAGATGCAAAAACACAAATGAATCTAGAGCTTGTGTTTGGTTTCTCCATTCTGGGCTGATGTAGAAACATGGCAACGCAACATGGCAGACATCCTGGACGAAGACCTGCTCCCTATGTTGATATAAATGGCTCATTCTAACGTAACAAAATCATGGCGATTGTTGTTTTCAGGTGATTATACACTGAAGACAACATGCTTATTAGATTCCATTTCTGCCAATACATCCCCCTAAATCCTACACACTGACCCTCAATTCCAAACAAACATGGTTTTCACTGGACAGGAAGGGTATTAAAAATTATAATCTGAGAAGTAACTGTAGCTGTCATACATAAGTAATGGAGTAATAAATACAATATTTCTCTTTGAGATGCAGTGGAGTAGATGTGTAAAGTAGCATGCAGTGACCTTAATTTATATTTTAGTTCTGTACTTGAGTACTTAACGCCATTACATACAACCACATTGTGAACATGTGCACTGAATGTGGGCAAATGCATTAATTCTGTTTTTTACATCCTGTATGATGTCAATTTTCATCATCCTAATCACTGACTGTGAAGCATCTTCATAGCACAGACATTTCCTCACAGCAGAGGACACTAATTCAAAGTGCATGTCATTAAAAGTATCAGCTGTGATATCTGACAGAAATAAATTATGTTTCAGACATAAAGCCACAGTAGTCAGGAGCCATACTAAGACGGATGCCACAGAATATATCAGAAAAATGTTCAAACTTCTTTCTTTGTAGCACGGTGTCATGCTCTTGTACTCCTTGCTTTCACAGAACAGTGTCATCCAAAAATTTACTCACTGCACTAATTAAAAATACTCCATATTCCTCTCACACACTCAGTCTATCTTACTGTCACGCTCACAGTTTGCCTACAGATCTACGAGTGCGTAGTCTTACAGTCACTCGTCGGACACACTAATGAGCATCTGTTAGTTCTGCCTTAAGGCGCACAGACACACACACATATTTAGACTGCATTGTCCAACCTTTCAGTGTGTGTTGTGCAGTCGTGTGTATTAAAGCATTGTAATTAGTGTGTATTGCTCTCCCATGGTTTGTAATCCCGTGATTACAGTGCTGTGATTAAACTCTGGTTGATTCAGCCTGCATCAGCGGGAGGATGGAGAGCAGCTGGCGTTACAATCCTCTCTGTCCTGCCTGCCTGCTCCCCTCAGTCTGTGTCTCAGGCTCTCTCTGCTGGTTTGTGCCTTTCTCTTGAACAGACCTCCAGCTCTCTGCGTCTTCTATTTGTTAATCAGCACTTGGGGAAAAATACTTACTAAATAACAACAAAACAAGAAAACAAATGAGGATAAAGTTAAGAAGAAAAGTTAAAATGTTGCACTCACTACCGGCATGTCATCATAAGTTCGGATGGAGGCCAATCGATCTGGGAAAAACAAGAGAGCATTTTCATTATGTATGAATGTTGTAAAAAGTACATTTTTTACATTTATATACACTGTCAAAAGTAAAGATTGACTTGAAGAGTCTGAGAAAGGGGATTTGTTAGTGTTAGATAAGGGGACCTTAATGCCATGTGAAGAGTGAAAGGTGAAAAACTTTATTAGATCTTCTAAAGATCAGTGTTTGTCTATGTCCCTGCTATCTATTTTTGAAACCAAAATGCGAAATGATTGTTTTGAAAAGGGTGTTATCTCCAAACTATATAAGCTTTTAGGTGAAGGGTCCTCTGAGTCCTCTGTATTAAAATTGAATGTCTGGAGAAAAGACCTAAAAGAGGATTTCCCTTCAGAGGACTGGGAAGCAGCATGTGCTGAAGCACACACACAGACTGTTGATACTCAGCTCAGATTGCTGCAACAGAAGTGGTTGATGAGGACGTATGTGACACCAGAAAAATTCAACAACAATAATACTGCTATCTCTGACTTGTGTGTTAGATGTGGACAGGAGAGAGGAACCTTTTTTCCCAAAGCTCTGGAGAATATATGGGGCACAGAGTCAACACTGGACCCAATGTTTTTCATTCTAGGTTTACATCCTGCAAACATCTTGCATCCAAGACAGATACTGCTGTCTTAAATCTCTGTCTTAAATTATTTGAACTCCTATTAGGTACAAACAATGAAAGCATGACATGAATATAACAATATGGGAACCCTCTTTGGAAAACAGAGAAACCTTTTATTTTATTGGTTTATTACATTTTTTTTAAATGTATGACACGTGAGGGAAGACTTCATTTTGTTGAGGGACAAAAATCTGCGTGTTTTCGATATTCTTCCGGATGAGAACACAGGTGCCTCCCAGTTCTTCTTGGGTGTTTAAAGATATTGCTGGGGAAAAAATGAAGCATTGTGGTGCCACAGACAACATGTCCCGGCCTACAAATCACATTCCTGATGTAAGGGAACATGCATGTTTGGTACTGAACCCAACAAAAATGAGATCGTCATCATTTTTGTGTTTTGTTTTTTTTTTTTGTTTTTTTAAGTGAAAATGAAATGCAAAAAAGACCATTCACACTAAAATTGTGACGTATATCGGAATTGCAATTTCTTTTTTTTTGCACATTGGGCAGCCCTAATTGTGAGAATACTATTCTTGGTGTGAAGAGAGTAAACCATACTGTCCTAGTCTGGGGTATTTAACTTAAAGTCTTAGATTCTGATGGCAAATGCAGCCTACTTCCAGCATGAACCTATTTAAAAGCTGGCACAATTTCTGTAATACGGATTACTGTACATTTAATATGCTGATCTGTTCTGTACACACAACATATGTTGCACGTCTGTCCCATCCTGGAAGAGGGATCCCTCCTCTGTTGCTCCTCCTGAGGTTTCTACCATTTTTCCCCCCTATTATAAAGGTTTTCTTTTGGGGGAGTTTTTTCTTATCCACCGTGAGGGTCCGAGGACAGAGGGATGTTGGTTGCTGTAAAGCCCTCTGAGGAAAATTGTGATTATAAATAAAATGGAATTGAATAGCTGTTGAACTTACCCATGGGGTTTCCTCGTAGGTCCTCCAGTCTCTCATGAATGAGTGACATCTGTCTGTTCAACTGTCCATTCAGCTCAATCTGTGTCTCATACCTTGTCTTCCACTCATTTCCTGGCACAGAATTTTAAAAAAGGAAACTGTTAAACTACAGTCACATCTGGGACAGGACACATTACAGACAACACTGAGGTGTGACTGGGCTGATGGAAACCAGTGGATTGTTGGGCAGCATCTTGACAGACATATAGGATAACTATATTCTTTAAATAGATAAATAAATGTTACTCACCTTCCCCATCAACACTGTGTAACCTTTCCTGCAGCTCACACATGGTGCTCCGCAGATCAGACACCGACTCCTCAAGCATTTCTCTAAAATCATGAGCCAATACGAGTATTTTTTTGCAGTGGAAAATAACATTTCATCTCCTTCATAACACTGAGTGATACATTTATGTCAGACTTACCTCATTTCTCTCTCCTGCTCAAGTTCTGCCTGCAGCCGTGCCAAATCATATTTGCTGTAGTCGCTGTCTCCACTCATGTTTCTGCAAAACTCACATCAACTGAAGAAAAGTTTGTGCCTCGGGGTTTCCATGGAGACCGCTGTTTCCGGCTCCTTCAGGCAGCCTCGGACATAATGGCGCAGATCAGCGGGAAGGTTTGAAAACAAAACAAAACCTCCTCCTCGTTTAAACGTGACAAAACTCGATTAAATAACTCGTGAATTGCATAGTGGTCACGTAGAGTGGATTATTTTTGCAAGCAGCTATTTTTACGAAGCTCATTTCGCGCTTAATTAGCCCTGAAAATTGACTTCCTCTGTACACTGAGCTCTTAATTCACCAGTTAACATTAATGGCCAATGAATGCCACTTGATTTATCTCGCAGAGGATCTTATTATAATTGGAAAAACAATGCATATGTGTGTGTGTGTGTGTGTGTGTGTGAGAGAGAGAGAGAGAGAGAGAGAGAGAGATGTTATTTGTTTGTTCTGGCCCTCTATAAGAACACCTTTCAATAAACATCCCATATAAAAATTAATCTCTGGTAACCATGGTTAAAATGTGCAATTTATATTTTTTTTTATATACATCTGTGTGTTACATTATTATTACTTTCATACAGATCATACATACAGTTATCCAATATATAAGTCTATATATACATATAAAAAAAAAACACAAAAAATAAGTAGGCTACCAAAAAATACATAAAGAAAACCTAAAATGTTACCACAAATTAATTAATGTAAAACTTAACAATGCAGCCAATCTTAACCTAGCCAGATAAATAACTTAGTAGTTTAATAATGTGAAATAAAACTGCACTTTGACCTAGGCTAATTCCAGTATTTTGCCCCCTTGTTTTTACATTCACAACTAAATAGCCACTTCAGAGATGAGTGCCTTATTTAGTTGTATAAAATGTAAATGAGGAGCTGATGCATCATTCAAGCACAGCATTAAGTCCTGCGGGGATCTATTTTTTCTGCTCCTCCTCCTTCTTCTTCTGCTTTTTCTTCCCATCTGTCTCTGCTTCAAGTTCTCGTTTCTGCGCCTCCTTCCCCTCAGTCTTCTCCTGCTGTCCCTCCGGGCTTTTGACCATGGCCTTGGCTGTCTTCTTCCCCGCAGTCTTCAGGATGGCTTTGAGGCCCAGATTGTCAATGTTGTACGCAGTCACACCAACATTGATCACTGACTTGAGGGCAGTGTTTGTGGCGTCGCCTGCGTCGTTACCATACCTTCACCACGAATAATATGGTGAAGTTGGGGAAGAGTGGTTTGGTGTTACAAAATAATAATAAATGAGGGTGCTAGAGCAATGTGATATTGGTATTGTTTTCACTCACATCAACACAACAAAGGTCAAGAACAGCAGTCATGTTTCACTTTGTAGAGATTTTATTAGTATCAAACCAGGGAAAAAGAGACTACAGAAGGTATGAACAGCAAAAGCAGCACCACCCAACACAAGCAGACATTTAGCTGCAGTTAGCAGACCCAGAAAGACACACAAACAGGATTTTAAACTACATCAAGTCAAAAAAGAACCCAAAAAACATTCTTTGTATGTCTGAATACATAATTCAATCAAAGAAAGTCAGTCTGATGAAACAAAAGGACAGTTCTGTATGTTAACTGTTGAGTTAGATTTGGAAATTGTCTTATTGGGGGTTATTTTCTGACTTGATCTGGGTTAATGACACAGAGTTGATCAGCCGTTAGTTCACAAGTCTTTGCCTTTACTCCCCCGTGCAGTCATATGTTGCCAGACATTTTTAATAGACTCTCTAAGCCCTTAAATCTGAAAAGAAACAGGTGTGAAAGAAAGCAGATCAGTTTCCCAACGTACCAAGAAGAAAGCAACACAGAGGGCTGGTTTCTGATCGTCCAGCATCCTACTGTTGTTTAAAGCAACCAGAGGGACTTAGTAACAGGCTGGAAACAAGATTTACAATAGTTGAATAATGAGAACATTTCAGTTAGTTAAATACAGACGCAGAAATGGGAAATGACCGAACTTACTTGTATGTCACAGTTGTGACAGTCTCTGCGATAACACTTTTGCCAACCAGCTTTGCTCCAGTCTCTAGACTAGACCAAACTGTAGAGAAACCTGGTTTGGATGTAAATAAAAAATGTCTGAGTACTCTAGAAAGACTTGGACCTCCCATCCTAAAAGAAATATCCAAAATGCCAAAACAAGAAATAAATATTTTGACTGAATATTTTGATTTTTATAGGGCTACTGATATGACAACATTTCCATTATATTGGTGCATACCTTCTACACTTTTGGCTGCCACAAACTTGGTTCCATCCCAGTTGGAAGGGCTGCCATCTTTGTTCTTCTTCATAGACTCCGGGACCAGCTTAGCACCCTGTTTCTTCACATGGGGAGCCATCTTATCTGCGACTTTTTCTGCCACTGTACTCACACCATTAACTGTAATACATATTGGTACATAGCTATATTATATTACAGTACATACGACCAATGGCAAGATAAAGACAGTTGTGGCCAACATAGTCTTTCCTCTACTGGTTTAAGTCCTTACCCAAGAACTGGCTGACTCGCACAGCACCCCCGGTGGCCTGTTTAGCCACATGCAGACCTTTGGTGACACGGGGGCTGACCTCTGAAGGAGTTTCCTCGGGTGTGATGTGGTCCCGGATCTTGGCTGCTCCCCTATGAATGGCCCTACCAGTGGCCTCAGCTCCTTTTACAAACCCTACGCTCAACCGTGTAGCTCCTACAGACAGACATATTTTGGGTGTTAAATGTAAATTAGAAATATCAGTGATTGTTGTGTTGTTAAAATACCTTCTGCAGTCAGATGAAGAGGTAGCTGGACAAAGTTTTTCTTACAGCACTCAGTCCTGTTCAGGGGAGATTGCTACATAGGTAAACGGTGCCCTCTAGTTGTAGTTTTTGTAAATATCCACTGTATGTACCACCTGTTTATAATACCGTATTCTGTTTTGATTTTGTTTTCCTTTATCAGGGCCCACACGACCTCACCTGACAAGATTCCTTGTGCCATCTTCTCACTCCATCCAGGAAGTGGTGGTTTGTCTTTGTCCCCTGTTGGTACTGTCAGCGCTTCATGCTCTTTCATGGGACCAAGGGGGATTTTCTCACTCAGGTTAATGACTTCTACCCCTGCCCCCTCTGGACCCTGTCAGGGAATCCATTAAGTCATACTGCTTAAGAGTTATCACAACAGGAGACACAGCAAGAGGCTTTTAAAACGTGCGTACACCCAAACAGGTAACGTGCATTCCTCTAAGTCATGACTCAACTGGGAAAGAATGTTTTACCCACAGCATGACAACTATTTGGTTCCTCCTGTGGCGTCAAGAATAAAGTGATGCTATGAGACACTGGATGCTACGAAAAGGTGTAGTCATGAGTAACTACTGTTTACTTTCAACACCCTCCTATGTATTGTTTCAAAGCGTGCACACCCATCCTTGCATTTGCTCCATACAGGCAGAATAGACTGACCTGGATCCGGAGTTCAGCGAGCTGCGAGATAAGGTCCTGAAAAGTCTCTCGTTGGACAGCAGGCAGTTCGGAGGACAACACTATGCCCACGTAGCACCCTGGCGTCTCTGACAACATGTCAGGGAACATGAAGATGCCAGAGTTGGCCAAAAGCACCGGAGTGTCTGGGGTCAGCGGGTACAACCAGTCACACACCTTGAAAACACAGACACACAGAAATAAGGATTTGGGGAAATGATGAAGGTTGTCACCCCTGTACCATGGACAGAAAAGCAGGACAAGAAGTCTTCTGTTTTGAGTGCTTACTTGTTTCTCCAGCTCATAAAATGTGAACTGAAAATCATCCCATGTCCAATGCTTTTTCCCAATTGAACCTTACATGTATAGGGTGGTTTCTTGTGACCCCAAAGGTGCACAAAAATGCATTGTCATTTCCCAGCAAGCATTGTCCCCTATTCCCTTTGACCCATTTCCCCCTCTCAAAGACACATCACAGGCTTTTATTCCCATCAGGACTGGTGTCAGTCATCCACACAGACATAATACAGATACAGACTTGCTGCTGCATCGTGACACTGGTATGCCGCCTGACAGAGTGACCCCAGTGAGGGCGCAGGACACTGACCAGCAGCACAACAGAAGCGCAGACTCATCTGTTAATGGGACCATTGTCTTGTTGGGAAAACAAAGCAGGGCCAGAATACGGGAGAGCAGCCCACGAAACAGAGTCATGGGTTGCACTGCAGTACACAGCAGGGCATAATACACGCTTTGTAGAGGTGCCAGAATACATTACTGGCACTTTTTATGTGCTATATTGACTCAGTATAAAAATCCTCACACAAATGTAGCAGGCTGTCAGACGGCTCCACATGACAAGGACACATATATGGACAGAGCAGTGATATTTATCGATGGGATTAAGCAATGTCTTTGAATATGCAGTAGCCAAGGTGGAGAGTAATACTGCTTAAACATAAATATAAATACAATGATAGAACAGCCTTTAACCAATTAACAACAAATTTCAGTATGCACAAGTACAGGTCAGGATCATCCCTTTAAAGCACTGACATAGGAATAAATGCCATATCCGAGTCAACTTTTAAAGCTCGGTTTTGACTTGTTTCAGTATCATGTGCATGTGCTGCCAAACTCAAAGTGGGCACCACCCAGACAAAAATATATTATTTGTAAGCTTAACATTTCTTTTTGACTCATACTCAAACACTATATACCAATATAATGACTCAGTGAAGTCAGTGACGTGATTTGCTGCTCACACACACTCACCTGGAAGACACACGCCCAAGGAAAATGCTTTGCAGACATGCCCACATGCCTTCAGATAACATACTGTGTGTATACTCACATGTAGATATGCTGAGGGTCGTCCAGCAGTGGCATCCTTCTGCTGACTTTCAAATGCGATGATGCGCAGGTAGCCTGGATTAGACAGGGAGCTGACCTGCCCATT
The DNA here is from genome assembly GCF_041903045.1 of Epinephelus lanceolatus. Taxonomy (NCBI): domain Eukaryota; kingdom Metazoa; phylum Chordata; class Actinopteri; order Perciformes; family Serranidae; genus Epinephelus; species Epinephelus lanceolatus. The sequence continues at coordinate 30,079,095 of NC_135744.1, forward strand.
TGGCGCCACAAAAAACATCTGCACCCCAGAGGGGATGAAAAGCAGCTCATTCCCATCTGTTCCTGCTGCTGCTCCAGTCTGCCCTCCTGACATGAGGCCGCCTCCGACAGGACCGTAAGACAGACTGCGGTGGCCGAGAGTTGGCTGTGGTGTGTATGCTGGAGGCTGGTCCCTCGGGTTGGCCATGGCTACAGCTCCTGGGGCCTCTGCAGGGACTGTGTGCTTGTGTGGATCAGCAGGGAAAGGAGGCCTGGGAAGGAGTGTTGGGGTTGTGTTCTGGGTGGTGGTAGCAGGCACGGTGGGGTACAGATGGTGGAGGGAGCTTTGGGGAGGCTGGCTGCTTGGTGCCAGGTCTGGGTAAAGATTAAGAGGTAGCTCCTGCAATAGGCGGCTCCTCTGGGTTTGTGTTGTCATCAGAGAGGTCTCCAGGTCAGAGAGGTGGGTGTTGACAGTCTTCAGAGTGTCCCTCATTCTTTGCTGAAGCTGCCTGGCTGTGTCCCAGACTGCTCCCTGCTGCCTTGCCCCCCCAGTGGGCACTTCCAGTCCTTGGGCAAGGTGCTGTCGACCTTTCCTGTAATACACCAGGGCCTCTGCTCTTAGCCCGGCCTCTTCAGCAGCCAAACCACGGCTCAGAGAGTGACCAGCCATCTCATACTGGTCCTTGATAAGCAGCAGCTCAGCAGGCTCAGCCATACCGAGGAGGTGATGGGATACTAGGACTGGGAAGGAAGGATGGAAGCAGAGAAGAAGTCACAAGTGCCATCTTCATAATGAGACAAAAGATGTTCTGCAGTTTCTGAGTTTACAGTATTTTACAGTTATCCTCTGCCAGTTTGTTTATTTTTCAACACACAAACTTAGGTGTAGATATAGGGAGGGATGCAGGGGACATGGCCCATCAATATTTACAACATGTGCATTCCACAAATAAAATCACTAAAGTAGCAGAGGACTTTTATTTTTGACAGAAGTTGAAGTCATCTACACCATAAACTGATGCAGAAAAAAGGCACATTTGTGCATAAAACTTAACCAGAATGCACACAAATATTAAATGTTGACTTCTTGGGAGTTTATTTTCAGTCTTAATGATTTTCAAAATGTGCACTTCCGGTGAACAGTTGGGATTATATGTAAATAACAGTGAGACAGAAAGAGCATGTACCTGAGATATGCAACTACACCAGGGGTGAAAAGCAAAGAAAAAACATCTTAAAAACATTCTCAACACCGTCATAGGTACCTTTTCCAAATTAAGGCACTGTACATGAATAAATGTGAGCAAAATCTCTGTCATGCTATTGTCAGCGGCAATGAGCAGGTTGTTAACACTCTGAGCTCGTGAACACATCTGGTTTAACCTGAACAACGAGACCATGGACTTGCCTGTTAGTTTCCTTTTAAGAAGTCTTCTCCAGACAGCACATTTACACTTCAAATAAGAGTTTCCAAACTTATTCATCATCTCAGTATCAAATGTAGCAAACTGTTACCATTTCAGATATCATGCCTGACGGCTGAATAACAAATGATAAACTTTAAAGGTGACTTACCTGGACAACCGAACTTTAATATCCCGACGAAGAAGAAAAAATAATAAATAAGTTGTTTCAGAGAGTCCTTATTTTAGTTTCCGACGGTTCCTCTGTACTTTCATAGGTGTCAATATAACTACATATATCAATGTGTTCACTTCACTCACTAAATTGATGTGACGCACCCCCGGGAACTACACAAGAGCGTCAAACCACCCGGAGCGATAAAATGGCTTCCGGCCAACACTTTCAAAATAAAACACACAGGCTACACCTTACAGAGATGGTTTCTTGTGAAAATAAAAAACTATAAAGCACATTTCAAAAATTATTTAGAGGGAATACAATAACAACCATAATTACACAAACATTTATTATATATATAATAAATGTTCTATACATAATATGTATTGTCTTTAAATATATAATAAATAATACAAAATAAAAGGTGTGTGTGTGTGTGTGTATATATATATATATATATATATATATATATATATATTTTTTTTTTTCAGTATAACTATGTTATTTTTATGATGACTATATAAAACAGATGTGTTGTGCAATGGGCAGCATACAATTTGTTGGCTGATGGCAGTCTGTACATGTCCTGTAGGTTCTGAGTTTGTGAAACTGTGAACAGCGATAGCTCTGTGTATGGACTGTATATATGTAGGATCTATATGTATAAACTTTTTGTATCTTTTAACGGCAGGTACCTCCAAGACAAATTTCCTTCAGCACAATAAAGTCTATCTTATCTTATTTCCTAGTGTAGTAATTCATTTCACAGCATTCACATGTAGCACTACAGTGAGACATGACACATGAAAAATAAAGTTCACAAAAATGCTTTACATATTTTAAAATCACTTTAAAAGATATGGTAAATGCTGTAATTCCTGATTTAAACACAACATAATAATGAAAAAAATATAGATATATTACAAAAGATGACATCAGTTTTAAAAACTTTTTACAAGAACGCCTGCGGGTATTAAATTTTTTCAGTCACGATGTAGGCTTTATTAAAAATGGTTTATTGTATTTGCATAAACTATATTAAAAAATCTCAAAGTTATTAGGGGTCCAGAGGAGCGAAGCACATGTGGGATTGGCAGTAGAATCAGGTGTGTTTGTTTTGTTCACAGTCTAATTAGATTCTGGCAGAAGCATCGGAAGACGGGTGGGGCAGTTATTCATGGCAAAGGCAGAACAGCAGGTGCAGTGATCAATGACACACGACAATACCTGTAAATGGAGAGATAACACACATCAGTTTAGTGATATAAGTGTGTCCTGGATGCATTAATCACCCAGATAATCTGCAAACCACACATGAAAGATCCCAAAGGCCTGTGATTTACATAACCCGTTTGAAAGTTGCCTAAATATAAATATTTAAACTTAATTAAAAAACTAAACTACGACTTACTTTGAACTCTTATACTTATCCCTGACGGCCTGTTGCGGGTGACTTTCTGCACTGATGTATAGCTTGTGGAGGTCAGTCAGGCAGGGGACAATCTCAGCCGTGGTGTAACCAGTCAAGGCTTGTAAGGAATCTGGCTGGAATGTGGAAAAAGAGCTTAAAAGGTCACATTTTGGAGAATTTCTTTTTAAGATCTTTTCATAAAAGGGAGCCAAGAATCTGAATAAACGTACCCAGAGAGATTTGTTCACAGTGTAGGCGGCGAGGCAGTAGGCTCCAGCTGCCACTATAGATGGGGTGTACTGCAGGAATGGATCGATTTCCAGCAGGCTTAACTCTGCCACATACTAGAAGCAGGAAAAAAACACACATCACTGAGTCAAAATATGATCAAGGGACATGAAAAACTGTAACTTCACAGGCAGTGGGCACAAATCAATAATCTGGCTGGCATTTGACTTATTGATTTTCCTCACCAGGGCAAGGTTCTCAGTGTTGGCACAGACAGAGTGGATGGACATGAAAAGGCGAAGGAACTGGTTTATGGTGGGGGCTGCCACTTTGAAAGAGAGCACTTTTAGGAACATGTGCTCCATGTGGACCAACTGCTCCTTGGTGTAGGTGCTGTCTGTGGTGTACACAAACTCGTTCAGCTCGGGAGGGAAGATCTCCTCATATTTTCTACAAAGTGACACATAAGGCGACATCAGGTCAACTGTCACCCATTACTGAGTCAATGTAACTGTATTGCACTCAGGTGGATTTATACAACCACCAATAAAGGTCCAGTGTGTAGGATTTAGGGGCATCTGTTGGCAGAAATTATATAAGATATATTTCTAACTATGTTTTTGTTCCCTTAGAATGAGTCGTTTATATCTACATATGAAGCAGGCCTTCTTCCACGGAGTCCACCATGTTCTTCTTCGGTAGCACAGAACGGAAAACCCAAACACTGCCTCTAGATAGGGCCATTTGCATTTTCGTGTCAGCCACCGTACTTCTCCTACACACTTGGCACACAGTAGATGTTCCAGCTCTGCAACCTCACCGCTACATAACACTAAATGCTTCACATTGGACCTTTAAAGATTTCTGACATATCAAAAACTGAAATGGACAGGAAATTTGTTAGAAACAGAAACACGTGCTTACGACGCGATCAATAATGCAGCTGTGCCAGCCAGCTGCAGCTTGCTCCGTTTTAAATACGCTATGGAGGAAAGAAAGCGGTCCAAATAGTTGACGGCAAGGTGCAGAGTTTCAGTACGAAGCTTGTATTCCTGGACGACTTCCACCATCCAGTCTACCAGGATAACCCTCATGCCGTTGGTGATCTCTGGATGTTTCTCTAAGTAGCCTGGCTTTGGCCTGGACCTCATCTGGCATTAGAAACGAAAGCAGTTCTCATGAGGTATTTGCGTTGAGCTGAGAGGCAAAGTCTCGTAAGTACAATGCTTTAATCCTGCTCATATACACAGTGATAAGAAGTTAAGATAATTTCGCACTTCACTCTCCCTCAAGTGCAGGTGAATGTCCTGTGTATACTCGGAAACACGCAGCACCTCCTCTGACATCAGGGATTTGTCTGTGTCAGACTGCATAGAAACATCCTGGCACGAACCTACAAGAGTGATCAGCAGTAGGTTAACAAAATGAAGACTGAACAAGAAAAAAGCCTTTGTAGATGTTTTTGCATTTGTCAAACTCACTTGTACTCAGGTCCAGCAGGAGTCTCAAATCTTCATTTTGCATTGCATCAGTTTCTGCATCTAAGTAATAGCTGTCCGAGACCACCTCTTGACCAGAAGCTGCAAGAACAACTTCACAAGCTTCTTCGACATAAACATCGAAGCTGGAACTGGACGGATGGCCGAGGAAGGTGAGCTGGGAGCTGTCGGAGATCGAACTGTGTTTGGAAAAATGGCCCCCCTGCGGAGAAAAAGGAGACAGCATGACTGCCACGTTAAGTTGAAATGTGAATGTTCTGCGAGGGAAAACTGAATCAGAAAGTTAAATGACCTCTACAGTGTCCTTCTCACTGACCTGGCTGAAGGATCGACCACGTTGCTCATTGTCCGACAACACACCGAGGACTGTCCGCTGCTTGGCTCTCTGGACCTGCGATGCATCCGTTTTGCTTGAAGGTGGAATGTTTTCTTTGCTAGTGTGACTGCCGCAATGGGCATTTGTGCTGAAGTTCATCTTTAAACAAGGAGATGAGGACAAATAACAGAAACACTTAATGAAAAAAGGAGTTTAACAGGTACATAAATCATTACATATACACCTGATAAGTGGATACCTGTTAGAATCTGGCTCAAAATATTCCAATCTATAATCAAACTGACTTTACTGTATGGTTGTGAAGTGTGGGGTCCTCTTGTAAAAAAAATAAAGACTTTGAAAAATGGGACAAACACCACCCTGAAGTCCTACACACTGAGATTTGCACGGGTATACTCAGAGTCCACAAAAACACCCCTAAAAATGGATGCCAAGCTGAACTCGGCCAATTCCCCCTTTTAATTAAGATACAAAAAGAGCAATCAAATTCTACAAACACCTAAAAACAAGAGATACCAACTCCTACCATTACTGGGCTCTGGTCTTGGTCCTGAGGCACCTCCTCCAACAGCACAAGGCCTCAGGACAACCCTCACACAATCCAGCCCAACCAAATTATAGCTAAAGAAAAAGAGAACTACATCAACTATTGGACATCTACCACAGAAACCTGAAACAAACTTCAGTGCTTTTTGGCTCTAAACAGACAGTGCAGGATGGCAAACTATCTGACCGCTGTGACAGATCAGAAACTGAGACAGACATTATGTACAGACTCAGTGATCACAGTCTGGACACAGGCTGCCTTGAGAAGACAGGCTGTGTCAGCTTTGTCCACAGAGTAACATTTTCCGCTACAACGTGGCACAAATGAAGACATCAGAACAAAGGTCTTCACAAAAATTTAATGTAAACTCCAAGATTTTGCGTCACTCTCTGACCAGACTAAAATGCAACCCCTATTTGTAGAAAATAGTGTCAGTGCCATTGACGCAGCAACATATGTCAGCGCATATCACAGCCTAAGAGACAACCAACACAACAACATATAGTTCATCTCATCACAGATCACACTCTGCCTTTTTATTTACCCTTTCACTTTATTTATTTATTCCGAGTGGTTGCTTTTTAATGTACTCCAGGTTTTAATAGATCTGGGGAAAACGGCATTTTCCTAATATGCACTAGGGACATGGAGCTATCTCCAAAAAGATCTAAAATTACAAACATTTACATCCATTGATGAATTTAAGAGCATCATAAAGAATCTAGTGACAGAGACGTGCTTGTTTTTCTTTAGAGGCCACTATGTTTGAATAGTTGTTGTTTAATTGTGGGTTTTTGTCTTATATGTTGTATTTGTTGCATTTTAAATGTTTGATTGGCAGCTACCTTGACCAGGTCTCTCTTGTAAAATATAGTTTCAATCCCTTTAAAATGTATGTCTATAATTTTGTGATGAATTTCTGTTAACCGTTTTTGAATTTTCACTGTCTTAAATTGTAATTGTTCTTTGGTAACTCATAGTGCCAGTAAAGCTTACTGACTTGAACTGATTAATGGATTATTACAATAGTTGCAGATTTATTTTTAATTAACTGATTAACTGTTTCTGTGCCTAACGGTCCAAAAATAGAAAAATAAATAAACAAAACAAACGAACTTAACTGAAATTTGCAGGGAAATATTCACTGGTCCCACCATTAGAACAAAACCAAATGTTTTTTTAAGTAGCCTTTTTAAAATGAAGTCTTGCAGTGAACAGTGTAAAATGGGGCGGCCTGCGACGTTCAGGTGCGCTGAAGATGTCTCAGACCTTATTACCATGGTTACAAGACTTCATCAGTCCATCAATCACAGACACATTAACTAGGACAGAGGTAGGAAAATAAGGCTGCAAACAAAGTAGTGCATCACCTGAGTTGATCCTAGAGCACAGTCTAACAATAGCTTCCTGAAATATATAACAGACAATCGTCTGTTCATGAGAGCAAACTCACCATCATCAGGATCAAACGTAGTTAACAGTTAAACGTCAGGTTTGGAGGGTGGAGGCGAAAACAAAATAACCGGCGACTTTGTAATCTTCTAACTTGCTTATTTGGAGACAAACAGCGACCTCTCGCTGCGTTCAAGCGACCCGAGGCAGATTCCTGGGTGTCAGATGTTGTAGTCCAGCAGGGGAAGTTTGATCCAGGTGTCCTTGTGAACTTATCAGCTGTTTCCACCGAATGGTTCTCTGTCCTGTCACGCGCCCGAACGCAACTGCTGATAGCTGACGACGTCGTGCGTCATGAACCCCTCAGTGAATTTATTATTAAAGTTTATCAAATTTATTAAAAATGAATTTGTAAGGATAATGCATTTAGTCCAAGATGTGTGCTTAAACGATGTATTTTTTTACTGCATTATTATTATTATTGTTATTATTATCATCGTTAATAATTAGTATTATTAATAATTCGTTATTGTTGGTACTATTATTAATTTTTACGTATGTAGATAGCTAAGCTGCCAGGACACTATTGTAATCCTAGGTATTCTTCTTCTTCTTCTTCTTCCGAGGAAATCATACTTCCCATGGGTGAAAACTCACCAAACTTTGTACAAAGGTCCAGTCTCATGCCAGATATCCGCAACTGTAAACTCAAGCCAATAGTCCTGATGGTGGCGCTACAGCAAGCGTCTAAATTTAAAAAATTTGAAAATTCATAACAAATCAACCATACGTGCTACAACTTCACAACTTTCATCAAACTGTAGCCCCAATACTGAAGAAACTTTTGTACATTTAAACCTATTAAAAATTATTAAGTTCATCACTGTTTTTTTTTTTCAAAAACTGTAAAACTTCTTAAACCCATCTCCTCCCACAATTTTTGCTCAATTGACACCAAACTTGCTACAGAGCATCTTCAGACTGTCCTACAAAAACTGTTTCTCAGATTTTTGATTTATCAAAAATTGAGCCTACAGTGCATCAAAATGTTTGACTGTAAACGGTACTGTAAACATATACATGCAAATTCTTGTTAAATAAATCTTCAATGTTCATGAAAAAAATGACAAAATTCTAGAGTCATGGTAGATGTGTGGCAAATTTCAGAATTTTATCTCAAAAACTGAATTTTTGACAGCATTTTGAATTTTGCTCTAATGTGAACAATTGGAGTCAATGTAAAAATGGCAATTTTGAACATCAGTTTTTCACTTATGGAGCAAATCAATCATTGTTACAAACAAATTACCAACATCTCCATGCTGTCTAGATGCAATATGTGTATTTTCAGATTTTTGTTTCGAGAACTGAATTTTTTACAGTGGTTTCAAATCTGCCTTTCCATGCACAGATGGCTGCTGTCCTACACAACAGTGAATGGCTTACTCAATTTGTGAAGCCACTGTTGAGTTGCTACTCAAGTGGTAGATGAACATCTTAGGTTCCAGAAGATTCAAGCCTCAACTGGTGCAGAATCCACATTGTAATGTAATCATCTTCTTGTGCTCCAGCTTATTGCTTAAAATTGTCTGAGCGTGACTGATCACTGTGCAGCATCTACAAGTCTTTTTTCTGCTAGAAAATCTGCCTTTTCATGCTTGAAAATAAACCAAACTTTGCACAAAGATCCAGTGTCAATACTTCAGTGTGAAACCATCTGAGGCTTCTCACTTTGCACATAGCTCAACTAGTTAAACATCAGTTTTTCACTTATGAAGCAAATCAATCATTGTTAAAATAAATTACCAACATCTTCATGCTGTCTAGATCCAATATGTGTATTTTCAGATTTTTGTTTCGATAACTGAATTTTTTTACAGTGGTTTGAAATCTGCTTTTCCATGCATGGACGGCTGCTAAACCTGCACGTCTGGCTTAGTCAATTTGTGAAGCTACACATGAATTGTCACTGATTAATTAGCTCAGTGAGACAGAAATTGATTCTTAGTCTCAGAGGTTGTGAGTTCAAGCCTCAGCTGATGCTAAAGGCAGATTGTGTTGCTAAATTCCTAAATGTCTTCCAATTCTTCTGCTTGTTGCTCAGAATTGCCTAAAAATGCCCGGACCCGACCCATCGCTGCGCAGCAGCTATAATTATGATTATTATTTTAATAATTATAATTTCTTTTTATGTCATATATATGTCATATGTTCTATCTTAGGAGTGAGGGGTGAGTGTGGTACATGCTTGTGCAACTTGTTAAATGCTTAAAATCAGTAAAAATAAAAAAAATAAAAAAAATAATTTGCAATTTAATTTCTAATATGAATCAATAAAGGTTCTGTTTGGGCTACAGTTCTTGCTTGACTTCCTTAAGTACAAGTGATATATTAGGATTTTTAGAGCACTGTCCACATACTGAGACATTTTGGAAAGATTTGGAAAAATACTTGTACGACAAACTTAATGTCAACATAAAGCAACATAAAGGATATTGATATATTCTTCTGCTGCTCCCAGAATAACTGAAATTCATTGTGAATCTTTATATCATGTTTGGCTAAATTTTCCAATAAAATGAGATGATTCAGCAAAAAGCCAGTGTTGTGAATTTACCTTATTTCTGGAACAAAAATAATCTGAATATAATATTTTAAATTTATGAAATCCCTGCCAGTTAGAACACTTCCAGATTTTATTAGTAAAACATACATCTAGCCTTATTTTTTATTTTAAATGTATTTTTTTGTATCTGTTATTGGATAAATTAGAGATACTGTGCTTCTCCACCAGTAGTTAGGAGAAATGTTTTTATAAGACCTGGGAATCCTTTTTGTCTCATTTTCTAACACCCAAACAACATCAGCTCTCAATGTTTTTTTTAACTCAGCCCTTAACATAATACATTTTTAAAAAGTAAAACCTGACTCCATGGATGTTGCTATTCTGCATATTAAATTCTAGATATTGTGCCTTAGAAATACTAAAAAAATGGGGATAGGAGGAGGATGGGTGGGGGGTGGGAGGGAAGGGCTGTTGTTTCATTTAAGGTTTCAGGGTCATGTCTACTTTAGTTTGCTCTGCACACTGATGCATACTGTGTGGCCCTGTGGAATGTGTCTGCCCAACCCTGGCGTGTTTCAGTTTTGCTTGTTTGCTGTTGCTTAGTTTGTTTTTCCTTTTTGGAAACCTTGATTAAAATATTTTGAAATTAAATGAACCTGTCATTCATTTATTTATTTATTTTTATTAACTATAATTTGTCTTTCTTGTGCAAATTTTCCCAATAACTTCCCAATGTGATGCAGGACACATTCACTCTGCTACATGTTTGCGGTGTTTGAATAACAACACATAACGCAGTTTTGAGGTGTGGTGGTGGAACATGAGTCACTTTGGAGACACTGACCTGAGTAGAGCTTTTGTCACTGTGTCATGAAATAATGTATGGACTGCTGATAAGTTGTTGGACAAGAATGAAAGTGTCATGCTTGGAGTAGGTGCTGACATGTTGGCTTAAGAGAGAAGAGTTGGGTGTAAAGCTATAGGCTGGTTTACTGTTGGTGACGACAGAGACAGAGACTATATGGCCTGTTGCTTATGGACACAGATACTAGAACAATAAAGTGCCAATGCCATGTGAAAAACAGTCACTCCTAAACAGTATTTAGTAGAATCTGCTGGTTGAAATATCTGTTCAGTATGCCTAAATGATTGGGAAAAGATGTGTTAAAATTCAAATGTATAGTACTATAGCAGTGTGTGTGGAAGCTGTATTTTGCATCTGTGATGTAGAAATGAAGCAGTGTACAAGAGAGGCAATTTCCTCCCTTGCTGTGAGAGAGATTGGGCAGTTTTTTTAATTTTACACAGCTACCCATTAGATTTAATACCTGACACTTGTTTACGACCTCAGCAATAACAACACCTCACACCTTCTCTGCTTCTCATCACAATGCTTCAAACTGTCTCATATCTCCACAACTACAAAACCAAACCTTATTAAGCCAGGCGACAAAACGACTGCTTGTTTAAGCGGGGTGCTATAAATTCATATTTATGTCCTGTCTGTTTCACAGGAGCGTAGCCGCTGCTTGTCTCTGTCTCCAAGATTTCTGTAGCGAGGATGAAAGCAATGCTGCTTCTGGCTAAATGCCTTCCTGACAGTTTTGTCCTCAGCTCAGGTTAAACTGTGAACTGGATTATTTACTGTACTTGTCACTGCTGTTTGCTTTGTTGTTGCTGTTGCAGCAGCTGTGTGGTTATATCCAACGTCAGAGAAGTGGCAATGATTTTCTGTTCCCAAGATAGGTACAGATAGGAGCAGAATAGAAAACCAAGATCAACAGAGGATAACATACTGACATCTATAGTAGATAACAGGGCAATCTATCATCCTGTGGACCTGCTCACACACCAGTTAGACTGCAAGTATTAACACAGATAGAGAGGGGTGTAAACCCTCCATAGACAGTATATGTAGAAATGTGATTTACACAGTTGATTTAAAAACAATATGATATATAGAAGACATTTGAGGAGTAAAACATTCATGTTGGACAAAAAGTCTGTACTGTATGGAAAGCTGCTGACTGCCTGCAGGTTCTACACTGTCCATCAGATGGCAGGCTTTGTCTGATGTTTTTCATCTGCAGTAAATTTAAGCAGACTTTTGACATGCTGTTATGTCAAATAACCATTTTAGGGCTTGTCAAATTATGCAACCATAGATGCGAAGTCTTATCATTAGGCTACAACCCCAAAAAGTCTTATAACAGGAATAAGTTTGGATACATTTATAATTCATCGTATGACATTGTGACCTTGTTACATCTTATTTTACAAATTAGCACAGACCGTTTGCTCACTCAAACTTCTCGGGGTAAGAGATGGTGCAAAGCAGTGAAATATTCAGCTGATGACTCAAAGTAGCTTGTGTATTTATTTGCCTGCAAACCAAGCGGATGTTTAGAGTTGCCTGAAATTATTATTGCTATGATGCTGATCATTAATATCATATCTTAGTCACAGATAGAACTATAGGCAGTAAACTAAAGAGTCAGGAGTGGGAGTTTGGGAGGACCCAGGAGCATTAACCACAGTGTTGTCATGCCGCTGCTGCTGCTGCTGCTGAGCAGCTCCAGTGGAGCAACAGGGGATTACGGTTTCCAATTTGCAATCTTTTGGTCACAAGGCTGCCTCTTGAACCTTCAGCCAACCCTCACTCCCATACTTTCCCGACAGCTGGGCTCCTTTATTTATCACTGAACAATGATCTACCCTCCTCATTCGACCAAAGCGGTATGTTTCACCTCTAACTGAATGTGACAATCCTATTTTTTATAGGGGTATTAGAGCCAGGCATAAAAGACAAAAAATGAAAATTTTTATTAATGGCATTTTCAGATTAAAGTCAAAATGTTAAGAATAAACCTGACATTTTAAGATTTAAGAATTCAAGAATATAATCAAAAGACAAGTATTTAAAAGCCTCTACAAAACACCTTGTGTTTCACTACTGTGAAGTAGTGAAACTGTGCTTCAGAATCAACTTTTGTAACCAGAAATTACAGGAAATCATTTCTCTTTCAGCACATAAACACCGTGTAGTCGTGTGTATTGGGAATTTGTCGAGATTGTGCTGAAAATTGCGTCTTTTCAAGAGAAACCACATGAAGTTGAAAGATGTGGCTGCAATTGTGCAAACTGAAATAGCTGGTAATGGACAGATCAAAGGTTAACGATGGTTACACCTGTGTGCAATACAGAATCGAGGTGTTGCATCACAAGACAGTTTGATGGACCAGACGAGGACTTTATTCTTGACATGGTATTTTCAACCTTGTTCTCAGCATTTCGACTTGCTCTTGAAATGCAAAATAAAAAACCTTCCTCCATGATTTATTTTTCTTAGGCTTGGCACTAATGGTGAAAGATGAACTTTATTCTCGACATTTTCGAAATGCAAACTACAACGCATTTTCCTTATGTCTTGCCCTTATACTCCTCCATAGGATTTAGCTGTATCTTAAGTCTTACCCAGATATGTTGACTTGAGTGTTTCAGTCCATCGTTGTGGAAATTTTCCTAGTGATACACCAAAGTTCAGAGTTACCCCCAGAAGGTTTTGGCTGAGGAATAAAACTAATAGGCAGGGTGCCACCATTTGCCATAATTTTTGCCAGATTAAAACACTTCCATCGCCTTCACCCGCAATGCAAAACTACAATAAAGCCTAAACTGTGTGAAAGACAAAAAAGTAACTGCTTTGTAATCTCTAACACCTTCAAAACTACATGATAAAGACTGAAGAGATTTTGACAAACAAATCCTTTAGAATAGAAAAGGCCACTTTAATAAGGCTAATATGAAAACGTATTTTTAAGAACATATCGGCTGTAATCAGTTTTGCTATTTACCAGGCAAACATCAAGACTCAAGAGCATATTTCATTTCAAGTAAATTTAATTTTGACAAGATTATATCTGCTGTAATCTGCACTGGAGTTCATACAGTCAAAGATAATGAAGTCATTTTTTCCACAAACCTACTGAATCTTTTTTTCTAATTCAGCTGCTGTTCTTCAGGTGCTTAGCGCACGTTTTCACAACCCATGTGTAGTTTATCATTTGTGTGAAATTTCACAGTTTGTGAAGCTGAGACAGATATCAATACAAGTTGCCCCAAGTGCCAAGACAAGGTGCAGTGAGTCATTTTCTCTCTGACAGATAAGATGCATTGGAACTTTGTTCTACCGCAAAACCGATTAAATATCCTCACCTATTTGGTCCAGTAGAGATGAGAGATATGGTGGCCTGCTGTGGCTATTTTCTTCTCTCAAAATAAAATCAATATTTTTCACACTGCGCTGAAAGGAGAGACTGAGGAAACACACAAATGCACACATTCATACTCACACACACACAAACATGGCACCTGCTTGGGGGACACAAAGTCTCTCTGCCTTCCTGTGACTTTTATCCCTCTTCCTCATTTCCGTTCAGTTCCTCAGCAGATGCAGATTGCTTATGACAGATAGCATTGGGCTGCTGCCATTTCATTAATGTGATGTATTGCTGGTGACAGGCTTGGGCCAGATGGGTTTGGAGAGAGGGGGCGGGGGGGTGTTGAGCGCCACTTTTAAAATGCTGTGCCATCCAGGAAAATCCTTCCAGCTGGGGACGGACACATCTCATCTCTCAGCAGCACCCTCATCCAGTGGTGTTACCCCTGCTGGGAGGGATCACAGCTGAGATTGTCTCTCACCCTGAGTACGAGCACAGAAAAAAAAAAAACATTCAGAAAACACGAGACAAGCTACTAACCTGCAGGATAAAGAGATGAAAAGGCAACATAATCTGCTGAGGTTTATCCATGTTCAACGGGCATTTTCCCGTTGCCTTTTGCAGGAAGAGAAGCCGATTAAATAATCATGATTCAATCCACATTTAAGAATCACAGCCAATGTCAATTCTCAGTTATCTCTTTATCTTCTTAGCTTTTCTCATTTTACCCACAATCCTCCACTTCCCATTATTCCACTGACATGACTACTCAAAGAGAGAGGGAGTAATTATCCAGCCAGGTTAGTAAGGGGTTGCAGAAAAAAACAGCATTAGAATAAAGATAGGTATTTAGCTGACTGCAGCTTTTGGGAGTGAGTCTATGTTCCCTCAGCCATAAATTCTCTCAGCCATGTGTTCCCTAAATCCTATGGTCCCTCAGCCCTCTGTTCCCTCAGATCTATGTTTATTCACCCCTATGTTTTCTCAGATCAGTACCTCTGTCTATGAGGTAATGTTTTTGTCCCTGTGATAACAGGGACGAAAACCTTGCCTAATTATGGAATGGCTGGCCCTGATTCTGAGGAAACATGGGGCAGAGGGAACATCAGGCCTAATTTGGGATGAAAAAAAGTGTGTGAGGGAACACAGGGCTGGGGGCGTTGCAACTTTTGGGAGCGTGTTTGTGTTTCCCCAGCCCTATGTTCCATCAGCCCTGATTTCTATCAGCCCTATGACCCCTCAATCCCTGTGTTATCTAAGCCCTACATTCACTCAAACCCATTTCCCTCAATTCTGTTCCTTCAACCCAATATTTTTCTGAGTATATGTTCCCTCAGCCCTCTGTTCCCTCAGCTCTATGTTCCTTTAACCCTATGTTCCCCTAGCCCTATGATATGATATGTATACGTTGTCTGTCCCCTCAGCCTTATATTGTCTTAACCCTATTTTCCCTAGTCCTGTTCCCTCAATCCACTGTTCTCTTAACCATGTTCTCTTAGCCCACTGTTCCCTCAGCTCTTTGTTCCCTCAGCCCTATGTTCCTTCAACCCTATGTTTCCATAAACCTATGTTCCTTCAGCCCTATGTATCCTTAGCCCAATGTTCCCTCAGCTGTCTGTTCCCCCCACCCTATATTGTCTCGGCCCTATGTTCCCTCAATCCAATGTTCTCCTAACCATATATTCCCTTAGCCCTCTGTTTCCTCAACCCTATATTGCTTCAACCCTATGTCCCCTTAGACCAGTGTTTCCTCAGCTGTCAGTTTGCTTAGACTTATTTTGTCTCAGCCCTGTGTTCCCTCAACCCAGTTTTCCCTAGTCCTGTTCCCTCAATCCAATGTTCTCCTAACCATATGTTCCCTTATCCCTCTGTTCCGTTAGCTCTTTGTTTTCTCAGTCCTGTTCCATTAACCCTATGTTCCCTCAGGCTTATGTTCCCTTAGTCCACTGTTCCCTCAGCTGTCTGTTCCCTTCGCCCTATTTCCTCAGAACTATATTCCTTCAACCCTAGATTTGCTCAGATCAGTACCTCTGTCAATGAGATAATGTCTTCATCCCTGTCATCCCTCTGATGCTGAGGGAACATGGGCTGAGGGAAGATATGGCGTAGTTTGGGATGGAAAAAAGTTCATGAGGGAACACAGGACTGAGGACAATGCAATTTTTGGGAGTCTATGTTTCCCAAACCCTATGTTCCCAAACCCATTTTTTCCTCAGCCCTATGTTCCCTCAAACCTATTTTCCCCGCAATCCTGTTCCTTCAATCCAATATTCTTTGAGTCTATGTTCCATCAGCCCTCTGTTTCCTCAGAACTATGGTCCCTCAGCCCTTTGTTCTCTGAGCGCTCTGTTCCCTCAGCTCTATGTTCCCCTAGCCCAATGTTCCTTCAGCTGTCTGTTCCCTTAAGCTGATATTGTCTCAGCCCTGTTGCCTCAATCCTAATTCCCCTAGCCATGTCCCCTAAATCCTGTGTTTTCCTAACCATGTTTCCTTAGCCCTCTGTTCCCTAAACCCAATGTTCCTTAAATTGTATGTTCCCCAGCCCTGTTTTCCCTCAGCCCTATGTTCCCTTAGCCCATTGTTCCCTCAGCCTTATCTTCCCTCAGAATCAAGTTGCCTCAGCCCTATGTTTCCTCAGATTTGTACCTCTGACAATGAGATAATGTTTTCATCACTGTAATAACTGGGGCAACCCAAATGGAACGCCAGGCACTGATGCTGAGGGAACATAGGTCCTAATTTGGGATGGAAAAAAGTTCATGAGGGAACATGGAGCGAAGGGCACATAGAGCCTAACTAGAATGGAAAAAGATCATAGATGCTAAGAGAGCATAAGGCTGACCCCCAGCTTCTATTGTCAGCTCATGGTGATTAAACTTTAACTACTGCCTGTTCCCATGGAGAGATGACCGTACACTGATTGGTCATCTTTGTATTCAGCTCTCTATCTGTTATGTACTGTATGTGTTTGTAGGCTACATAAAACAATGCAAACGCCCCATGGAAAAGGTCTTAAACTAAACACTGCTACAAAGATGGGTCATGTTAGGTTGAGGACCAATTAGCAGCATTTATTGGCTCTAAAAGAGGGCTGGCAATCAGCACTTTGATATCCAAGTTTTCAAAGCAACATGAGACAAGTAACAGAACTCCAAAGACTCCAAAATCATCTGCGCTAAGCAGCAGGGGCATCAGTGAAGTAAAAACTGCAAAATAATTTAATATGCAGAGGGGAAGAGTTTCAGAACTGACAAACACCAACAAAGTACATCAAATATGAGGAGTAGTGATCACAAGTTAAAAATAACAGGCAATTTATCCATCAGGCAATTTATCCATCAGAAAATCTATCTATGTTCCACCTTGTCTGCTGTCTGGAGGTCAAATGTTTCACACAGTCTTTGTGCTATAATAATGCTTTATTTAATGATCCTCATGCGGATCAAAGGACCTTTTGTTGAAGAATATGATGTGAAAATTTAGTGCCAATCTCCTCCATTAAAAGGCCCGTCACTGTAATGAGCCAGGGGCATGAAAAGAAAATGAGCTCTGAGAGAGGAGGGGGTGTGTGTGTCAAGAATGAGAGCTCTTACTGTAGATTTCTTATGATGGTGGAATAATTATGCTGCTCATGCCAGGATACTGCAATCCACACACACACACACACACACATATGCAGACAGAGCCAATCTACAACCAGAGGGCAACATTTTATAGACTATCACAGCATGTGGCAATAGCCATAATGATGCAACAAAGCTTTGATGAAAGTTTAATTGTTTACTTTCTGGGCTGCTTTGGATTTGGAATGAATAATGGGAAGATGGTGTGAGCCGGGGAGAAAGGAATACTCAGTGATTGACTGAAATGTAAAAAGGTACAAACTGACTCCGTAATTATGCATGAAAGACAAAAGGTTGTAGCTTTTGTCCTTGTATCCTCTTTACCTTTTATGGCCAACTTGTGCATCAAATAGCGGCCCGTCTCTCCATGCCTTAGTCATGGTACGTATGAATTATGAATGTCTGAAGAGTAAGGGGGTTTTTTTATTTGCAATTTAAGGGCCCCAAATCTTTTGGTGCACTAAATTATTCATATATTCAAATGAATCTGACTTTGAGGACATTTTTCCCTTTCTTCTCTTCTTTCATGAATTTAGAGTGTATACCCTTCAGAGGGATCGGGCAAAATTGCCCAGACTATTAGCAGTAAAGGTTTTAGTAGAGCAGTGATTTCGGTCCACGTTTGGGCGTCTTGCTCAGACATGTGTTTTTGTACATGGGTGTTGTCGTTTATGCCCTTTTCACCATGGTGCCAATATCATATTTCCATCTCTCTCATTGTTATTCTGGACAAGTACGAGCCTGTCAGGCTCCTGTCCTGTGTGTGTGTCTATGTGTGAGTGTGCCACTGTTATGCTTCACTATGTCTTCTCTGCTCCGTGCCGTCGGAGATCTGTGGAGCTCTTTTTGATTGGCATGACGCTGCCATGAGACGAAAAGCTAGAGCGTAGTCAGCGCATATTTACTGACTAATGTCTGATCTGCAAAATCTTTGGAAACCAAACCGAACATCACAAATAACTCTGCACATCTTGGAGACATGGACAAAATATAGTCTGTTTTCCTGAGATTAGGGATGCAAACATGCCTTCTCCTACAATAAGGAGAAGACAAGTGAAACAGTTAGCTTTCCTGTGTTCATCAAAGTCTTGAGTTGTGCTCTGGTGGGCTCCTCTCACAGCAGGGAACTTTGCAAATTGCTGCAGATTACTAGAGATGTAAAGCATATCTGCTAGTGCATCTACAATACCCAGAACTTCTAACATATTCGCAACTAATATCTTGACACTTTCCTGTCTGTTATCTAAGAGTCTAAAGTTGTTCCCCCGAGTTTTGCAGAATAAGCTTGTCAAATCCCCAAACATACATACACATACACACACTCTTAAGCCCAAAATAGTCCCTGAATGCATTTGCACCCCCCTCATTTCTGCACGTCTCCCCCTCATTAACATGCAGTGCAGACACTGGTGTCCTCACAAGGGCAGTGTTAGGATGGCATGGAGTCAGAACAGGCTGGGATATCAGGGAATGACACGGAATTGGCGGCCACGCCTTCTGGGATTAGTGACAAAAACCAGCTGAGGCCAAAGCTCTTATCTCCATCCTTCAGTCCTCTCTTTCCGTCTCTCTCTCTCTCACACACACACACACACACACAAGCACTCGAGTTTGCACAGACACAAGCACATGTAGTCACACAGACATAATTAGCTTTGCCAAACACATTCCCTCTTTAGGAAACTAAAGAACTGTGTGAATATGACGATTCCCTGTGATAGGTTTAGAAATGGCCTTGCAGGGTGTGATTAGTAGAGTGGAGGTCAGAGGAAATAATTATTTGAATAATTAAATGATGTTCCTTTCCTCTGTCCTTGGTTTCTCCCTCAACACTGTCAACACAAGCGAAGCTGCCTACAGCATCTCATTAAAAATATTTATCAACATATTTTTTTTTCCTTTGGGTGGTTCCGATTAAGAAAATATTCACAAACGGATATAGCCTACGCTCATCAGATGAATCCCAGACCTGTCATATTTTTTGTGTGAAGTACACATGAATACCAGTCATGTGATGTGAGCTGGATTCGGATGTGGGATAAAGTCATCTTCCTCTCATCTCTACTCTCTCTGTTCTCCAGTGCTGCGATTCCCCTCTGGTGCCTGTGTCAGCGGGCAGATGGCGGAGGACAGAGGCATCTGTGAGAGAGGAGGTGCCTTTCCCCCTTCACAGAGCCGGGACAGGTGTCATCTGACACATGATTAACACCTTCATGAATATGATTAAGGTGCTAACAAGCTTATATATGAGATTCAGGGTCACACGCAAAATCTATTTTAGATCAGAAGAGACCGAACTTGGAGTGAAGCACTTTAAAGGGGTTGGTTCAACTTAATAACCAAAACATATTTTCTCAACTTGAACATGTTTCCATTAAAGCATTCTGTGAATTCCCCAAAGTAAATTGAGTGCTGTTTCTGGTAAAAGATCTCATTGTTGACTTTTTAGTCATGCTAGGGACACAGCTTCAGGGACGGTAATGTCTGCCAGTCAGAGGGTCCACCATTTGGGTGAAATATCCCCATACTCAACAATTATGCATGCTAACATGCTAAACTAAGACGGTGAACATGGTAAACTCATAGATATATTGTAAGAACTACATACTAGACCCCATTACAGTGCCAATTCAGTCCAGTGAGAATTGCTAGCCTGGAGCATACCTCAAACAGGTTTCTAGCTTCCAGGTTTATTTCCACAGTATGCTGCAAACTGACTATGCACAGTAGTGTTGCTCTGCCCCTAAACTTTATATTGTGATGATGTCACAGAATTTAAAATCACTTTTCTCAGCTCAAGAACAAGTTTTACAAATATAAAACCTCCATGGATCAAAAGTCAGAATAGAAAGAATCATAACTGACCGTGTCTGCAGTTTGAGATGTCTTGTCAACAGTTTTACAGACGTCTCTTATGATCTATGGAGAAATTGCTTTTTGGGCTGCTGCAATACAAGCACATGTCACCACACAGACATAATTCTCTTTGCCAAACATATTCCCTCTTTAGGAAAATAAAGAATTGTGTGAAAGCAAGGCTGAGCTGCATTCCTGGGGGCCCGGGTAAACATCAACATGCTAACACTGACTATTAGCATGCTGACCATAGCATTAAGCCCAAAGCACCACTTTGCCTACAGTATGTACAGCTTCTCGGAGCCAGTAGCCTTATTTAAATACAATCAGTCCTATCAGTACCATAAATTTCACCTCCACTGTAATGGGCTAGTGGCAGACGCAATGAAAACTGTCCAAATGAATCCCAAACTACCTGCTTTGCATGATACCCCCAAAGCTGAGTGAGAAAATATTTTGTTTTAAATTTACGTGAACTGATCCTCTAATGAGGAGTCCATAATGTTGGGTCATACTCTGCTTTTTGCTCACATAACAGTTTGACCTCTGACAAATAATCGCCTCTATTTCACTGACTGATGAATCTCAGACATCCTTTATTCCCCGAAAAAGTATGAAGAGCATTATCATTTCATTATCATCCCCTAATTTGTTTCAGCATGTGTTTATTTTCAATCTGTATAAAAAGACGTAAGCACTTTTACAGAGCAGATGTGTTTAGCTGCTGATAAGAGCCATACTGTTAAGAGGAGGGGATCAGAGGAAGAGGAAGAGAGGGAAGTCAAAATGAAAGCTTTAGGATGAAGAGAGGCGAGAAGCTCTGCGCCGAGAAACTGAGAGGTGTTAAAGTCGCTTCCTTTCTTCTCTCAACGCCCTTTCTCATTCATCTGCCGATTTGGGGTCTCATCTGAGCTGTATACAGTCTATCAGCATGACGGCAGCTGGTTATTGCTCACCACTGGATACTGTCTACTGACGCAGTTTGCTGAGAGCAGAGAGCGAGGCCGTGTCCCCCACACAAATACTAAAGAGATGTCGAGAAAAAAAAGGGTGCGTGGGAGGATGTACATATAATGACAAATATTGACTTATTGGACAATTATCAAATCATTTATCTGGTTGTACGTCTATTGATGTAGCCATTTTTCTGCCCATGTTCAGTAACTATTGAGCAGCTTGTGTAATGTGAGGAGTATTCACTCAAAGAAAATGAGAGACAAAAGACACAAGAATAGGCTTGACTGTTAATGGGATCATTATTGAAAGGTGATGAGCAGCAGAGAGAGAAGTGGGAGGGCAGAGACGGAGGGAGTCACAACAGAGAGAGGGGATAGGATTAGAGCGAGCACTGCTCCCTCTCTCCTCTTCTCTCTTTTCTTCTCTCTTCAGCACTTCTCAAATAAAAAAAAAAAACATAATTCATTAGTTACAGCCTCTCAGTTACAGACCTTGTGTATGCGTGTGTTCCCTTTTGAAAGTGAGCTCATTCATAGAGAGGATCCACATCTACTCTACTCCGGCTGTAGTGCCTGTGTTGTGTGTGTCTGAGTGTGTGTGTGTGTCACACTGAATGACAGAGAGAGAGGGGGAGAGGTAGAGAGCGGACAGCCTCACAAGAAAGATCTCAGGGGCAACAGATCTGGTTTGCACGGCTGAAAACACCAAACACAACGGGATGGATTTCTGCACGACGTGAACGTGAGCGAGGAACACCTGCCTCACACATTAAAAAAACACAGGTCTGTAACTTTTCCTTTTTTGTCTGCTTTTGATGCTTCGGGGCATGCTGGTTTATGAAGTGTTTCAAATTGTTTTTAAGAGGGAGACAGAACGAGGACGGTGTTAATCTGTTCTGTGAGAGGGGATTCCTGCTGAATACAAAGCGCTATTATTCACCTCAAATGTATCTGCTGCTTTTTCAGTTGCCAGCAACTTTATTCAGTGTGTTATCACTGCCTGCAGAGCAGTCGTGAGAGGACAAGCGTTGTTACAGACAGGGATGGAAAACGAAGACATAAAGCGAAGATGAAACAGTAATATGAAGGAGGAGAAGGACATAAATGTTCCATGAGACTTGGAGGAAAGAATAATCTTGGTGGGGGAAGAATTCACGTGTACGTTCATTCACCAGCTTGGGGAATAAGCGGGCTTCCTATGTGGCAGTTGAGAAAAAGAGGGAAGGAGTGAGTGATGAGTGAAGCAATTGTGCCCCCAGACTGAAGCAAAAAAAGGGGACATTAAAAAAGTGTCCTTTCAGCGCAATGCGAACAAGAGCAGGGTTTGTTTGTGTTTAAAATGAAGTATGACTCATCAGAAAAAAAGAGAGGGAGAATGAGCTGCATACAATCAGCATCAAATGTATTGGCAACTGCACTCAGAAGTATCTGGAGTAATTAACAGATATGAGAACGAGGTGTAAAAATACAATTCATCACAGGCACACACACACACACACACACACACACACACTCACACACTCAGACATCAAAGCAAAAGAGCTCATTATCTACACTGGCCACTGACCAAAATATCTTCCAATACTTCCCATTCGTAATGATCACTATTTCTCAGGTTCTCACTCGTGTTATCTTTCTGCCCGATTATAAAAAGCCATTTGCACCCCCTTTAAGATCTCATTACAATCTAAGCTTGTGAAATCCTCCTTCATGCACTGAATATCTCAGATAACGGCTCAACAGTGGTGCTCGACCCCTGGTGGAGCTTCGAGTGCACTCAGGTGCGGCGTGAGATTTTTATCATTCAAATGTAAAAGCAATGAATAAAAACATTAGTTTATTGTTTTGCGGATTCATTCAGATTACACCTGCTTCTAAATTTGCAGTCTTCATTGACACACATTGCTTGTATTTATATTTGTGCAAATTCTTTTAAGGGACATAATTATCAAGAAAATACTGAATCTATGCAAACTGCAGAGAAGCTGAGTGGTGTCTTGTTCAAAAAAAAAAAAAAAAAGAAGTAGGAAAATGGCTGAGAGCTTCTGATGCATATTGAAGCATCACTTTCTTCATACTTTCATCATTCCTGCATATCTCTGACCCCTAAGTGGGTTATCTGTGGAATTTGGGGCCGCAGAGGTGATTTGGAATTCATGTGGTTGAGCCTCAGGTCTGTTTTCAGCCGATCTGGCTCGGCATATGAAATATATGTTTGAAATTCAGGCTAAGTTTATCTCCTGGCAATCTGTTGTTTGAGCTGGAATTGTGTGTCTGTGTATGTGCACATATGTGAATCAATAGAAATCCCTGCTATTGTCTCAGCTTGTCTGTCGGGCATTTGGTATGACTACACTATAGAAACATGCATGCATGCACACACACACAAAAGACTATGGCCCAAATGCCATGACATTTTGCCACACTTCGATCTTGTCCATTATTCATGAAGTGAAGAGCTAACACCAGATCTGAACAAAACAACAGAGTGTGTTTATCTGGAAGGCGAATGGTTTAGTAAATATTTGCATATGCTGCACGCATGCATGTTAAAAATGCCAATAATGGCCAGCGCTGTTTTCTGTCACTGAAAAAAAATTAAATTTAAAAAACAAAACAAAAACAAAAACAGACTGACATGAATCTTGAGAATAAAGATAAAAATTTGAAAAGATTAAATGTGTTTTAGCTCTACCAAATACTAATACATTACAATATAATCACTAAAAAAACAATAACTGCTATGTTTTATGACTTTACTGCCATACTATTAAAGCTGGTTGATCACGCTCTGACATTTCAAACCCATTTAGAGCATAAAATTGCAAAGGCGTGTACAGCCATTGTCGTTTAAATAAAACAAATGTCTGGCAGTCTTAAAAACCAGCGCAAAAGACATTATACTAATACAGATAAGACATTAAACTGTGCATAATATACAAGACAACAGGAGCACAGGATATTTATGTGGACAATCTGTCATTAGATAAGGCAAACTGTGCCAAGTATACACTGAACACTGACAGTGAGGAAGATTATAAGGAGATGAGGAGGAAATGAAAGAGGATGGAGGGTGAGGAACAGATTGAGAAAGTGGAGCAGAGGAAGCTTCACGGCACAATGTCTCAGGAGGAGTTTTGCTCAACATACTCCACCAGCAGAGGATGAGATAGTTTGAAGAGTGACTTGCAGAGATTGTGCAGCTCCGAGAGGAGTTTGATCAGGACAAAAGGGAGCTGTGGGAGTCAAGGCTCGCTGTCACCGATACAGGCTGGTGGTGGACGAAACACATGCTTAAGTCAAAACTGAACCATCAAAGTTGGAGCGGGGTGAGAAGAGAGTTTTGGAACTCGGGTAGAGAAATGTTCTCAAGGCAGCCTGGTTTGAAGGGTGTGCAGCAGAGATAGCCAAGGCTATACAGAATACATTAAAAGCGCTTGACGTAGCCGAGAGGGCAATGCTGACATTGAAAAAGCAGACATATATAATCAGAAAAAAAAGTCATAGCTGCGAGTGAAAAGGAAGAGCATTTCTGCAAGGGCCCATTGATGAGCTCCGGGCTGGAAGACTCAGGAGGAAATAGGAGAATGAGGAGGCTGAAAGGCAGAACTGTCTCAAAATGCCTGAACTCCACATAGCCCTGACAGGGAATGAGGGAGAGATACTACTTCTATGTTAAATTGTTAAAGAAGGGCAGAGATGTGAGCTAAGTCAAGTGAAGGCATTCAAAATGTGCTGTCCAGTCTGATGGAAAGGCACTGACCCTTGAAGACCTGTCAGGCTGTTGCCCCATACCTCCTCAGAGGAGTAGCTACCAGCAGCTTCCATTATCCTGGACCAGCAGTCCAACAGAGTAAAGGGCATATCAGCTCAGAGGGAAGTGACGGAGCAGCCGAGATCACACCTGAGTGAGTTTCCTTTCCTCTGAGAGAGAAAGAATGACAGCAGGAAGAGCAAGCGGTGGCTGTGCATAGTTTCTATTTAACTTTAAAAACTGGTGAGCAAAAACAGCATCCATAACAGGGCTTCAGAGCCACCAGAGGAGCTCCATGTCAGACCTGAACTCTTTGGTTTCATTGATAATGGCTTTACTTGCTCATAGCTCCCACAGACCCCACTGATGGACGTGTAAAAATAACAGCATAAACTGCACATTATTTACAGATTTTTGTCACATTTTTTCCATCTGACTTCAATAAAACCCAACACGTAAGGGTTTTTAATAACTATTGAAGTGGTAACTAAACCTTTTTGCCACAAGCTGAGCTTCCACATCTGATGACAACACATTCTCACTCTCAACTCGTCAAATACCATCTCTTGTTCAGTGGCCTTAAAAGTCAAACTAAAACGCTCCAGGTACCCCTCCAGTGTCAGTTTTGGACATTCTGGGACAGTGTGTTAATTCACACTTGCTACGTGTATTGCGTCTTTTCAAAATAAACTTCAGTTTTCACAAGAGATGTACAGTTTCCGCTCGTTAAATGCATGCTGTCTCTTTTCAAAATAAACTTAGAACGTTTTTTTTTTTGGTTTACTTTTCTTTGGTTTCGGCAACCAAAGCATGTAGTTTGGTTTAGAAAAAAACATGATGCTGTAGCTTAAAAAAAAGTACACTTGGTACTTGCGTAACGTTATATCAAGTGACATACGTCATTCTGCGCTTATTAGCACACTATGATGTTATTAAAATAATTTGATTGACTTTTGGTTTCACAAGGGAAACAAACAGCAGTTGCCAGGTGAAAGTCCAGTTTGTTTGGCCAGTCCACCTCCATTCACACCAAACTTTTGCAGACTTTCTCGCTCTTGATGCTAGGACATAGGGCTGCTTGATTATGGAAAAAATCATAATCACAATTATTTTGGTCAAAACTGAAATCACGATTATGCAAACGATTATGCGGTGCACGTTATGACTTATTTACACGACCGCATGTCATTTCTGTCTCCACATGGTCGCGTGTTTACAATTACAATTCTCCTCTGCTCTCTGTATCGTGCACGGCAGAGGTCGGCCCTGATGTGCGCACGCACGCACGCACGCACGCACGCACACACACACACACACACACACACACACACACACACACACACACACACACACACACACACAGACCAACCTCTCTCGCTCTCCCTCTGCCATTTTCCGCACGCTGTTTTTGAAATCTTCGGCGATCACCTGCCACTCACATTATTCGATTTCACATACTTGACTGGCTTGTGGAGTGAATAGAGGAGAGGAGGGGAGGGGGCAGTATTGCGCACGCGTGGCTTCCGGGTGCGTTTGATTTTGCAACACAAGACAATGAGAGTAAACTGACAAGAAGTGCATAATCTTTTTATGTCGATTATTTTGTTTTCATAATCGTTGAAGGCCCAAATCGTAATCTAGATTAAAATTCGATTAATCGAGCAGCCCTACTAGGGCAGTTGCTCCAAGCATCAAAAAAATTCTGCCACCCAGTGTGTCTCATACCCTGTGTGTGTCGGTGTCTGACACTGAGGGCCGCTGGCAAAGCGTCAGTATGTAACAAGTTGGAAGCGAGACCGGGTTATTTTAAAAGCAATCCTCACAAAATTAGGGACAAGTCATTAGGGGTTAAGAGACAGCTGAAAGCCAGATTCTTGTTACGGAGACTGAAGAACAAGTGAGATTACAGCTCAGTGGGGGAGAGATAAAAATAAAGCAGAAAGAAATAAAAATCAAGTCCATCTTCAAGAGCCAGCAATTTATTCTCTCAGTCTCAGAAAAGAAATGTAGGGAAGCTTAGCTGGCCAAAGAGCTGACCAAAGTCACGCTCATCTTTGGGATGTGGAGAGAACCTTGCCTGATACTGTATCAGACAGAAGTGTCACCTCGTCACACTCTGTTTCCATCCTCAGTCTGACACTGCCTCCAGTCTAACTGATTTCAGTGGAGGAGGGGCATTTGATTTTCCCTAATCAATCACTAGAGACCAACATATCCACCTAAATCTAATGTCATTTTAAGTCGACACTGCTGCGCAGCAATGTCGATGTACTGGTTTTGCCATGGTTTTCAGAGTGGAACAGAGTGAAGTAAGAACAAATTCAGGCGATATTGAGAAAACATTTTGATTTAGAGCAGCTTCGATAGGGGTGTTTATCCTATCTATAGCAGTCATCATCGCTGTTATAACTCCTCATTGGTTCCGGTGCAGAGTGACAACAGCTTGACAACAGTGTTAGACCGCCAGGGTGCTGATTGGCTTATCAATAGTCCACCCGTGGTGCTGATTGGATCAATGGATTGTCAACAGAGGAAACTGCTGCTCCATTTCACGGTGTCAGATAAATCAGTCAGCCCGATGGAGTGGGCAGATTCAAAGGTATGGACCCAGGCAATAAACAATCAGCATGGAGAGTGAAGATCAGCTGGCGACTGCATCTAGCTGAACGAGCAGCGAGCAAAGCATGACTGCAGAAAAAAACATCTTGAAGAGAAATAAAACCCATCACATTCAGAGGAAAGACTGAGATCAAGATCATTGATGACATGACCTGAAAATCATTTTGCTGCCCTCCAGTGGTTTAACTTCTCGCCCTGCTGTGGTAATATAGAATTGTACTCCCAAGTGTGGTCAGTACACTGTGACATCACTGTTAGGTGTCGTTATAGGTGCAACAAAGTTCAACAATGACTGAAGCCAAGCCATTTTCAGCATTTATATAATTTCACTCAATAAAGACGCATCATTTTCCCAGTCAGCCCTTGGTGTTCTCTGTAGTACGCTTGTAGCTATCCCAAAGGAAAATAACTACCAGTATTCATTTAACGTAGGCGGGGGTGTGTGTGTGTGTGTGTGTGTGCGTGCAAGCGTGTGTTTGACCTCTTCAGCCTCAGCGGGACTGCATGGCCTGCCCTCTTAAAGTAGATTAGCCTGAAAAAGAACTGTACGTACATTGTTGCCTGGATACAAAAAGCATCATTAAGCCCAATTATCAGCCACTTTAGCTCACAATGAACAAGCTTCATCACAGATTTGAAAACAACATATCATTAATGACAGCAACCTATACAAAGTGGGAGAGAGTAGGAGGGGAACGACAGGGGAAGGACGGTGGATAAGATGACGACAAGGTGGCAGGGTAGAGGAAATGAGGGCAGAGGGATGTAGAATGAGCGAGCAGGCGGGGGTTCGGTGTCACAGTCATGGACATTTCTGACAGGCACATGACTGATGGACAATTTTGGAATTTGGAGTTACAAAATAACAGGGGCTCATTTTCTTTGCCACTATCAATGATTAAAACTTTTAATGAAAATGTTAATATACCTGAAATCCAGATGGTCAGATGAGTGCAGCCTGAGGATGACAAAAGACAGATATAAAAGATAAATAGTTAAAGGACAGAAAGAGAAGGCAAGGGCAATGCATGTGAAGTGATCAATACTTCAACTCTGAAAATCTGCAGCAAGAAAGAGACTGTACAAGTCAACAAAAGTGACAAGACACTTTTTCATTGGGCTGGGAAGACCACTGGGAGGATTTGATAAAGAAAACAGAGTTGGGGCAAGAGAGCAAGCAATCATAGCGAGAGAGAGAGCAGCCGAACTCTTCTCTCCTCATTATGCTGTGTATCTCCCTGAAGGTACAGTGGGCCGTAAATTAAAGAGAGCAGAGTTCTTGTCAGCTGTATCATCCAGAGAGAGACAAACGGAGAGAATAAAAGAGAGCGAATAAGTGAAGACGAAAAGAGTTTGGGGACAGAGTGGCTTGCTTAAGCTTCAAAAGCGACATTGCTCAATAGAAGATTAAGAAAAGTTTGTACCAACATTGACAAGTGTTAAAGGCTCAGAATGAACTGTTGGGTCCAAACTTTATATTATTATTATTTTTTGCTGTGACTAGGGCTGGGCAATAAATGGATATTATACATAGACTATATAAATAATGCACGTAGCTACTGTGACGTCACCCATTGGTTTGTGGAGTGTTGTTTTGACCGTCGCCATCATAATTTTTTGGAGATAGAGGTGACCATATTTGGGCACGAGACTGGCGCTGACATGTGTCCATACTGCATCTGCATCCACAATCAATAATATTGTTTATGCAAAAGTCCAAAAACCAGATAAAACATATACTCCAATAAACATATTTTCACACCTTTCGATTTGGTGGTAAGGGGAGTGTTAAGGGAAATGTAACTTCAATTGCTGGAGGACCCCTGGCTTTTTGCACCTCTTACTGTTGTAAAAGCGTGTTAGACATTTTAGGAAAAGGCTCAATACTGTCTGACACCCACTTTCACATTTTTAAAACCTTTCTTCTATTTGTGAAAAAGCAAAAAAAAGGGGACATGTCACTTTGTTTTTCACATGGTGACCACATTAAACCAGGTCCAGATAAAAAAATAGATGTTTAGAGTTGTCAAATCAGGACTAGATTATCCCAGAGAGGCAGAAGGCTGATACAAGCACAGTTTGAGACTTGTAAAACCTTTATTCTTTTTGTGAAAATGCAAAAAAAGGGAGATTTCACTGCATTTTTCACACATAAACCACACTGAACTAGGTCCAGATTAAAAATCACTATTTAGACTTGTCAAATCTGGACTAGATGATCCCAGAGAGGCTAAAAATTCTTTAAAACAGTTTCAGATTTGTGAAATCTTTCTTTATTTGTCCATCCATCCATTCATTCATTTTCAGCTGCTTATCCGAAACCGGATTGGAACCACCTCAACTGCCCCCTTTTGACACGAAGGAGCAGCAGCTCTACTCCGAGCTCCTTCCATATGTCCAAGCTCCTTACCGTGTCTCTGAAACTCATTTCAGCCACTTGAATCCGCAACCTTATTTTTTCCAGTCATTACCCATAACTCATGATCATAGGTGAGAGTTGGGACGTAGATGGACCAGTACATCAAAAGCTTTGCCTTATCTATTTGTGAAAGTGCAAAAGGGGGCATTTCACTGTGTTTTCACATGTAGACCACATTGAACGAGCTCCAGATCAAAAACCTCTGTATTAAGACTTGTCAAATCTGGATGCGATTATCCAAGAAAGGCTTTCACATGTAGACCACATAATCTAGTCCAGATGTGACAACTCTAAGTATAGCTGTTTTTCATCTGGACCTGGTTCAATGTGGTCTACCTGTGAAAAATGCAGTGAAATCCTTTTTTGCTAGCCTGGAAATCCAGACCCAAATCTAGAAAGATTTAGGGTCTGGCTATGAGTAATGCAAATGGCCCAACTCGAGGGACGGCACCAAGCATGCATTTGAAAATACCACTGCACGCAATTGGATAACACTACGACCAATCAGAACAACACACGGGGTGACGTATCCAGAGCGCTACCAGCGGAGCTAACTGGTAGATTAGACTCTTGCCGTCAGCAAAACAGCAAAAACGTCCTTCTTGCAAAGGAAAGACTCGAGCACCATCTTCTGTTCCTCTTTTAGAGAAAAAGCCAAGTCTAACTCGTTCATTGTAGCAGCCAAGGCCGTTTCAAACAACTGGTGTTCATCCGTAGCCATCTTGCAGTGTCTACTGACTGATTCCGGACTTCGTCGTCGCAGCGCTGTCGTCATCTGTTTAGCTCGCCTCTGGTCCGCCTATATCAGATACACCAATGTGATTGGTGCAGCTCGGCTCCATGGGCATGGGTAGTCTGGGGCCGTTTAGTGGCCATTTTGGTAAGGAACCGGAACCAGGGCGAGAGACAGGATCCAGAATTCGATGGATGCCTTTGCGTCAAAATAAAAGCACCAAGGGGGGGAAGAGAGAGGAAAACTGTGTGATGCTCACCATGTAGCATGCTCTATCAACCACAACAACAACAACCACAACAACAACAATATGGTACTAAAACGGAGATGGGAATCGATGGTGCGCCAGAATTTAAAGTTTTACTTTGGTGAATTTGGTGAATTCCGGATCCGCTCTCTGGACCGGAACCAGAATCCAGACAAAATTCAGAGTGAATGGAAACCAGGCTCTTCGCCGTACGTGAAGAGCCTGGTGACTTGAGGCTAGGGCAGGGGTAATGAGCATCATTACTGATTGCCAGAGTGACTCGCTGAGCAAATTCAAATTGTGCTCTCGCGAGAACTCTGGATTTCCAGGGTAACTGTTACTTTTATGCTATTCACAAATTATAATTTTATAAATGTGACAGCGACGAGGCCTTACCAAGGTGCAAGGATTGGTCATTGAGCAATGAAAGTTGCCTTTCCCTTAACTCTTCCCTTAACTCTTCCCTTAACTGCTGAAGCGGAAGCTACGAATCACAGGCGAACTTCAGCGTTGTTAAATACACATTGTTTACATGTCACATTAAACGTTAAATAACACCAAACAAACTACTACTACTACTTCTACCAGTAGTAGTGGCTGGTCTACTACGGGCTTAAACGAATCCAACTGGCCATTCATAAATGATAACTTTGCTAGCCAGTGCTAATCTCTAATGCTAGCTTCCAGGCCATAGACGTATCCCAGCCTAGTATATACACTCAAATTCACAGCGTTATTTCCGCCCCGTACAAATGTGTGTAGTGTTTACAAAAGCAGATAACAGTTCCACGGCAGTAGTCTTACCTGTACAAAGCATATTTGTGAGAATAGTCAGCAACACCATGGCATTCAGTCAACATGAACTAAAGTGAAATAAAGCACTTAACTGTGTACGGCTGTTAATGTTGTGACACTGATCACATTTGGCTCAGTGTTTTCTAAACCAGCTGTTGTCCCACAGTAACTTCCTGCTCTGTCAAATGTACTGAAATTGTACATTTAAGGGACTGTGCTTTATTTATCAGAGTAGAGGGGTGGTGAGGGTGTGACTTTGTTTTTAAATATCATGACCTTACCTACTGATATTTTTCCGTGAGCCTTCCTCAGTGACTGGGGGAAAATGCATCCCCCTCCCTTCACATAAATAACCTGGATGAGATTGGTGTGATTTAGATTTTTTTTTTTTTTAGAAAAATGCCTATAAAATCCAGTTGTGCATTTAGTAGTTTTAGGGGTATTTAAAACACTAAATACAAAATGCAACCATTTAAAGTAGAATGTCCCTCTCTCCCCAACGTTTAAAAATTAGGCTATTTGAAGTGCCTCCGTTGTTTATTAGTTCAATTCAATACAACTTAATTTATCCCTAAGGAATTTCTTGTGCCAGAAAATGCTTAAATTACAGTAACACAAAATACAATTTGAACCCTCACAAACTTGTAACGATCAAAACAACCAATGGGTTCCCTGAGTCAAGGTGACACACTGGGCCCAGTTTTAAAAACAAAAGAATATTAAATATCAGTCAAAATATACAATAAAATATAAGAATATATACTCACCAGCCACTTTATTAGGTACACCTGTTCAACTGCTCTGCGAATAGCTATTAGCCAGTCACTTGGCCAATCTAATCTAATCTAATCTAATCAACACAGTGCATTTAGGCATGTAGACATGGTCAAGATGACCTAATGAAGTTCAAACCGAGCATCAGAATGAGGAAGACAGGTCATTTACTGTAAGTGACTTTGAACATGGCATGGTTGTTGGTGCCAGACGGGCTGGTCTGAGTATTTCAGAAACTGTTGATCAGAGGATGGTTAGAAAAAGAGAAGATATCCAGTGGGCAGCAGTTGAAAGCAGTGAAAATGTCTTGATGCCAGACGTCAGAGGAGAATGGCCAGACTGGTTCAAGATCATAAAGGCAACAGTAACTCAAATAACCACTCATTACAACCAAGGTACGTAGAAGACCATCTCTGAACCAAATGTCGAGGCTTGTAGCAGATGGGCCTCAGCAGCAGAAGACCACATTGGAAGATTGGAAAAACGTTGCCTGGTCTGATGAGTCTGGATTTCTGCTGCCACATTCAGATGGTAGGGTCAGAATTTGGTGTAAACAACACTAAAGCATGGATCCATCCTGCCTTGTATCAATGGTTCAGGCTGGTGGTGGTGGTGTAATGGTGTGGGGGATATTTTCTTGGCACACTTTGGTCCCCTTAGTACCAACTGAGCATGGTTTAAACACCACAGCCTTCCTGAGTGTTGTTGCTGACCGTGTCCATCCCTTTATGACCACAGTGTACCCATCTTCTGATGGCTACTTCCAGCAGGATAACGCACCATGTCACAAAGCTCAAATCTGTACTGAAATGGCCTCCACAGTCACCAGATCTCAGTCCAATAGAGCACCTTTGGGATGTGGTGAAACGGGAGATTCTCATCATGGATGTGCAGCCAACAAATCTGCAGCAACTGTGTGATGCTATCATGTCAATATGGACCAAAATCTCTGAGGAATGTTTCCAGTTCTGTATTGAATCTATGCCACTAAACATTAAAGCAGCTGTGAAGGCAAAAGGGGGTCTAACATGGTACTAGCAAGGTGTACCTAATAAAGTGGCTGGTGAGTGTATACAGTGTATAAAGTGTTTTTCCACTCCTTTCCCTCTCATAAATAAAAAGCAGTCCCTAACCCTTAAGGGGCCACACATACAGTTACTGTGCTGCATCTCATCTCAAGGAGAAGGTACAGTTAATATAGTTTACTCCACTCCCCTGAGTATAATGGGACCAGGCACACATATGGTCCATGGTGAAATGCATGACAATGAAATGGAGGGGAAGGAGCAAAGAGCACACATCAATGTGAGGGAAAGAGCGTGTGCTGACCCCTTGCTTTCATTCTGGTCACGGTCAATCATTCCTGCCTTTGAAGTGTCTTTCTCCACTGTCATAGATCAAGCTAAGACACAAGGCGGGTCTAACCCAAATATAAAACAGCCTCATTTTACCTTTGTCTCTCAGCAACACAAAGACAGTGAATGTTTCTACACTACAGTGCTCCGTCACATCTTGCAGTCAGTTTTGTGCCATGCAGTAATTTGCAGTGGAACATTATTAGCAGTATTAATATGCAGTGGAGGAGGGTTGGCTCTCAGCTGTCTTTGTGAAAGCTGATTATGAGGAGTTTAATTTCATCAGATAAGGATGCCTTCGTTTATGAGCACACAGGGCTCCAGGCACCGAGTCTGACAGGCATTCAATGAGACAAGCACTCCCCCTGCTGTTACTGTTCATTATGGGCTGGTCAGTGTCGCTCCTTCGATCTGTCAGGCTCCCAGACAGCCATGTTTAATATGATGACCACAAAAGACCAGCACCCATAGGACTTTTAATATATTTTTTTTGGCTAGCCTGAAATTCAACCTTGATTTATACATGCTCAAATTACTTTTACTGATCAGGCAACAGTTCTGCAGCCCCCAACTTCCAAAAATCATTCTGTTTATAGTGAAATATCCCGTTTAATACTTTGTCTATGAACATGTAGTGGTAGTATATTGCATAATTTTGTGTAATTTATGCAGCTTTAATTCATGAGTGCACCTCTTTGCTTAATGCTGCAAATACATGCAAATATCTCCAAGTTATTTATTTACAACTTAAAATGTCCTTAGCCTGGAAAAAAATATTTTCAGTAATTTATTTTTGCATCTTAATGGCAGATGGGCAAGGTTAACCATCTAGGGCGATGCAATAAAATATCTTTTGTCAATAATAGTTTTGTATTTGCAAGTCAATTTGGTGTTTCTTAATTTTCCTGAACCCTCTATGCGGCGCTCCAAGAGGGCAAAAAAAATGGTAATTATTTGCAACTGTTATTTGATAGAAGTCTGTTCTGCATCTAGGGACTCTTCAAGTAAATTGTTGGACCTGAATCAGAACTGCAGAAGTGCTCTCTGTCTCACTCTTAATCTCAGCCAAAGCTGAGGATGTGTGTGAAAGCTCTTGTGTCAGCAAGCATCTGCCATGCTGAAGTGTCCCGGAGGGAGAAAATAAATCTGTGGCAGCTTCAGCAGACAAAAGAGAATTTCTCCTACAGGCCATTTAAATTATGGATGTTGAAGTGTTTCTCTGTTGTCTCAAAGTAATTCTCACTCATCTTTTATTTTTTGTCCCCTGCAAATCTGTGCCAAACACCAGCCAGGATGTCAGGGATGGACATCCTGCTGGTGGACCATAATGAGACTGGAATCTCTCCAGTAGACAATGGGACCTTCCTCCGCTTCTCCCCGACCTCTGCTTCCACCTCGGCAGCCGCCTCCTCACCGGGACGTCCGGGCAACGTTTACGTCTACGTGTGGCTCTTCCTCGGCCTGCTGGTGTTCCTGCTGACGCTGCTCATCATCTCCCTCCACAGGCTGAAGAACATCATCTCCTCCTCCTCGTCTGTCCCCGACTGCAGCAGCGAGGGAGGGAGCTCCTTCACAAACATGGAGATCTGTAGCATCTCGTCTCAGAGGTCCACCATCTCCTCACTGTCCACCTGAGGGGGAGATAGGACGGAGCACATACAGACACATCTGGCCGTGTGCATCTCCTCGTGCATGCATGCTTACACGCAAATAGCAGGCAAGCATGCACACACACAAAGCACGTGGAGGCTCAGCACCTCCTCACTGTGACATACAAACACAAAAACGCTCTATTTCAGCCTGTAAGAAGCTGACAGCACGAAATTACTGTTCACTCCACGCATGCATATTCTAATCCCGACGGTCCGGTGAGTCTGGTGTGTCCATGCAATTTCCACAGGCACAGGGGAAATATAGCTCACAGTGAGATGAGGAGGTCCTGGGGGTGAGAGTCACTGAACCCTTCTGAGCCTTATTTCAACGATGAAGACAAATGAACCTGAGAAACTGCTCTCCCTGTGCAGGAACTATTATCTTTCCTCTGTTTTGTAAAGTCCATTTCTTGTACTGTACTTGTCATATTTACTGTGGAGCAAATAATATCCAAGTTTGCACAGCATGTGTCATAATGTCTGTAGACTGCATTGCAGAATCAGAATTACAATAATATTAAAGAGCATTCCTTTGTACAGAAATGCATGCTTATGTCTCAGTTGTTCAGACAGGTTAGGATGATGTAACCTACTTTAAAAACTGTACACATGCTTAATTGCTTCGTGATTCCCCTGGGGAGAGGGCACAGCACAAGACATCCTGCTGTGGATGTAAAGGTGAGGAAGAAATGAGGGTTGTGTCTCAGACTATTGACAGGCGGCCGGCCTCTGATTGCAGCTAAAGACAGACCAGGTCAAAAGTGGCATAAACAACAAGATGAAATTCTGGTTCTGAAAGACAGGTCTACCAGCGTAACGGATTACCCTCTCTTGCCTGTCAGCTTGTGTGGCTTCTGATTGCAGTCTCCATAGTGACTGAAGCATGAGAGCTCCGTGCAGCTGTCAGCCTCCTCTGTATTCCAGGCTTAAGCTTCGGTAATGGTTGTTTCTGCTCAAAAGACATCATCTTAGTTTTAATACTGTGAGGTGTAGTTTTTTTTGACAGGGCAACAAAAGTACACCACACACTCAGAGCAAATGATTAGAAAGAGGTTCATTCATCTTTGTAACACTTTTCCATAAAATGTAATCACAACTGAAGGCTTGGAGGGCGGTGATGACAGCTACGAGGTCACGAACAATACAAAGAGTCTGAACTGCCGGCGCTCTTATTGACAAATCCTCATTGCTCTCACAATGAGTGTTTCACAGGTGGTAATACTGTGTCAGCCAATCTCTTTAGTTCCTCCATGTATAGTCAGTGTTGACTACTGGTTCATTATGTCAGCTTTTGATGAGTCGTATGCACACAGTCAAGAGGTTTTTATGCCAAGAACCTTTTTGTTTTAAAGGGATAGTTCACCGCCAAATTAAAAATACATATTTTTCCCTTTTACCTGTAGTGCCGTTATCTGTCTAGATTGTTTTGGTGTGAGCTGCAGAGTGTTGGAGATATCAGCTGTAGAAATGTTTGCTTTCTCTAAAATACAATGGAAGCAGATGACACTCAGCTTATGGGACTTTAAGTGCCCAAATAAAATACAATTGAAAAACTCAACAGCAATGTCTCCTTCCAAAAATCATGACTGGGTTACTTGAAAATAATCCACAGACCTCGTCGTAAGCGGTTTAATGTAGGAGCTATTTTCTCTCTACCAAAGTACACCCGCCAACTGTGTCGTTGCACAGAAGGAGGTGTGCATCGACTCATGGACGAAAGGTTTGTGCTCATGACAGTGAAAGATGTAAACAATAGTGCTTTCCTCCTCAGATGAGCTGTAATGTTAGCTAGCTCAGTGGTGCTAGTTGAGCTAGCATTAGATGCACACCTCCTTCAGCACAGTGGTACGATTGGCGGGTGTAGTTCAGTAGAAAGAAAATATTTCCTACTTGAAACAAGTTCTGTGGATGATGTTGAGTAATCAGATCATGATTTCTGGAAGAAGAATGTTCATTTATCTATTGTTTCTTGGCAGGTTGAGCACCACGAGTCGAATGCCATCTAGTTCCATTAAATTGTAGAGAAGGCAGACATCTTTGTGGCCGATATCTCCAACACTCCGCAACTTACACCACAACAACCTAGACAGATAAATAGCACTACAGCTAAGAGTAAAAATGTATTTCTGATTTTGGGGTGAACTGTCCCTTTAATGTAGTACAAAAGATGCAAGTTTGAAATAATTGCTGAGCATTTGTTTTTAAGCCTATCAAGAAGTAAAAGACTGAACCCACTGATTGTCTGTTTTGTTATATTGGAGCTCTTATTTGTAGTTCTAGTC
Organism: Epinephelus lanceolatus; assembly: GCF_041903045.1. Classification (NCBI taxonomy): domain Eukaryota; kingdom Metazoa; phylum Chordata; class Actinopteri; order Perciformes; family Serranidae; genus Epinephelus; species Epinephelus lanceolatus. The sequence goes on from NC_135744.1 coordinate 30,116,919, forward strand.
CTGCAAACAGAGACCTCATTAAGTGATGATACAAAGCAGACTAAAATATTTTCATTTCCAGCTTGGGTGACCCGTGTCTTTATACTTACATGGACACTTTACCCTACATGCTCCACTGTACTGTGTATCCTGTGTCTGCAAAATGAATGCCACTAATGATTTCATCCTCTCTTACACTTTGCACATGTTCTCTTTTTAATGCTAATGGGATGTATTCCTACTTGTATCTCTATTTGATTACAGGGTCTGCTGCTTTAATATCCCGTTACCTGAAAATCCCAGCACCATGAGCACAAGTCGACCGCAACTTGTAACTCGCATCTAAAACTTGACACTTTTCCTTTAAGAAGCTCCACAGGAGTGGCTTTGAGTAACATGCTATGCTCAAGGGAACTTGGATTTAACTCAAGCAGGAGATGCAGGATGACACCCTACAGATGGAAAAAGCATGCATCTAGTGCTGGAGATGAAAACTGGACTTTTTTTTAGCTAACAGTTCTCTCTATGTCTTTAGTCTGTGTTCTAAGGAAGTGCTGCATAACATGACTGACAGTAATAGAAGTCTGAAATAAAAAACACAGCAAAGCAGGTAGTTCAGCAACGTATTCAAGTGTGTTTATAGTTCAACATTTTAACTCAAGAGTCTCTCGAAATCATTTGGGGAGGAGGATTTCTTTCAGATTGGTGTCTCATGAATGCTACAATAAGGCGTCCTTGATTTCTTACTCTTTGCTGTGCTACCATCGTGAGGCAAAGAAGAGACGGTTATGTGACACAGAATATGCGACCAATGAAAAGTCAAGTCATCAAATTCTTTGCATATTTTATTTTTCTTATCATGATTTTTTTTTTCAACTCACACATGTCATATTTTACATCTTTGCAATAAAACATGAATACAATAGTTTTTAGGGTTTCATAGATCCAAAAATATTTAACCTTTTTTTGGATACGTAAGTTGAACCTGTCGATAGAGTATGTGCATGTGCGCATTTGATCAAGATGGCTTCACACATACAGTACATCTCACATTTCATCCCCTCTCCTCCTTCCTTCCCACCTCTATCAGCTACAGAATCATGATATTGCTTACAACTGTAAGGTTGTAAAACCTAATAATCACACATGAGCTCAACGCTTTAAATACAAACATCAATGCACAAATAATCCCGAAGGGGAAATGGACCTAAACAAAATGGCAGCCGACCAGAAAGAACCAAGCTAATAAATAATGATATGTGATTGGTGCAAAGTGCAAATACAAAACAAACTTTTACATTGATTCGATTCTCTTTTTTTAAATAATCAACAAATGTGGGTAAGTGAAGGTTTCCTTTGCGCTTTCAGTCTTATTCAGCTGATTAAGTCTCCCACCAAGCCTGAACCAAGACTATATGTACATATTTGACAAAACAATCACCAAATATACAAAGGAAATCATGTCAGTCTTGTGGCTGTCATCCTTGGTGGCACTGGCAAGATCTCTTTATCATTACCATCTCCGGCAAAACAATCACCATCCTTGACACTGCCGTTATTATCATCAGTCTCGTCAACATTATAATAATTATTACACAATATTTTACATACAGCAAGTCATTAATAAATTAAAGGTGATAAGCGCAGTTTGTGTAGTGAAAGAACACGTGTAGACTCTGAAGGAAGCAGAGCCTTATTTACATAAGAATCAGATTTAACCCTGCTGCGGGTAAAAGAAAAAAATTAAATTAGCATTATAAAATAAAATAAAACCAAGATAGAATCAAATTAAATCAAATGAAATTAAAACCCCAGGCAATTTTTCAAGGGGGGGAATTTTAAGATCAAGCCAATAGCACCGGTTTTTGAACAGTGGGTGGGGCTGGTTCATTTCTGACCATTTCTAATCAGTTTAGACACGTTGAAGGAGTCTTAATTTATAGTCCACCCAAATAATTCCCAGACGGAGCTCCCCGCAAACGAAAAGGTATACAACAAAACTGATAGAGAAGAAAAATATAAGGGAAAATAAAACTTAGGTTCTTTGTGTGTGAAGCATTAAGCGTACCAGGAACGGCAACTGCACCAGTCCTGTGAGTGGTACGGGTATGATCGACCTCTACAAGGTCTGCTTGACTTGCTCTTTTTCCCCCATTCTGCAGTCTGTCTATTTCATTAGCAGGTTTTGGTGTGTATCTTCGGGGTATTATGTGTCTGTGGTTACACACGTGTGTGTACGTACACGTATGCACAGAGGAAGTTATTTCCACCAGCGCTGCCGCATCCTCAAATCAAGTAAACTTCACAAGGGATTAGAGCCTAAGGTCCGGTACGTGTTTTTCCTTCCTCTCGGTACCTTTAGTTTCCCCACGTTGCAGATAGGCAGCAGAATGCATCATCTCCTCTCCCTCTTGTTCATCTCTCCTCTCACCATCCTCCTCTTCCTCACGCTGTCCACCTCAGTACCTGTTCTGGTGTTCGTAGTGCCAGCGGTTGAAGTCTATGTTGAATGCAACAATGCTGCCGGACGCCATGCCAGTGATCAGAGTCCTGAGGGCAGAGCACACAGAAAGTCAGATCAGCAAACCAAACTATACACATGCTCAGTAAAGTACTCTTTTTTGTAGTCTGCAGTGCATCAAACATTGCACATTTCCCTGAGCCTAGGACATCGTCTGAGGTTTGGGTACATAACTGCCCCCTTACTGATCATTCAGTATTCTCTACTGCCCACTTTGAGGTGACCCAGTTTTCCCAACAACACAGTCTGCATCTTCTTGTGTCTGTCAGAGTGGCACCCTGTCTGTTTTACCTCTGGTCATGTGAGAGGTCCATGGCACGGATGCCTGCGTCACAGCCTGGATAGATGTAAAGCTGTTTGAAGTCGCACGCCTGCCACACTTCCACAACTCCGTTATCACCTCCTGTCACCAAGTTCTGCCCGTCGCTGCTCAACAGGATCGCCTGGAGACAGAAAAAGAAGAGAGAGAGAAAAGTCAAAATAGACTCAAGGGCTCCAGTGTGTTGGATAACAATATACTGCATTGTTTAGGAGTAAATAAGGACAAGGATATTACAGTGTGTTTACATAAACAGTATTAACTCAGCAGCCTTACCCGTGTGGAATCATTGACCTCCATTTGTGCCAGCAGTTTTCCATTTATGCTGAAGTTGCAGAAACGACCTCTCTCATAGTAGATGATGCAATGGCCCTCGCTGGACACTGAGATGAGGCGGGGCCGCTGGCACAGCTCTGGCCCCTCCAGGGCCCTTAGCAGGTCCCCTGTGATGGTGTGAACCAGGCATGGGCCCTCTGAGGAGCAAGACCAAAGCAAGATATTGAAGAAGCTATTTTTTTTTAAATCGAAAAGCTTTAGTGATGGTAAAGTTAAACATTGTGAGGTCAGTTATTAATATACTTGTTTGGAAATATCAGCCTAAAATCTAAAAACATACTTTGTTGAAAACAGAAAATGTAAAATAAAAAATCTCTCTCAGGAGAGAGGCAGACAAACCTTTAGCTCCACTGATGACCAATCCCAGCTCCGCACAGACGGACACACACACCACCTCGTGGTCATGGCCTGTCAGTACTGCCCTGGGAGCAGGGTAGTCACCTGGAAGAGAAGTTACAGACTCATAAACCTCTGGGAGCTGTAGTGTTCTCTAAACTAAGCCAGGCACACACTCATGTCTACACTGAGACAAACATTCACACGTTGTTCCCACTCACTGTTGTTAGGGTTGTCCCCGATAATGTGGTGTCGTCCACTCCAGTACCAAAGAAGAAGAGTGGCATCTCTGGAGCCTGACACGATGTAGCAGTCTCCTCCGATGTAGGACTCTGACCTGGCCAGACACGTCACTACATCCCAGTGGCCAAAAACTATCTGGGTCAGCTTTCCTGAGGGGAGGAAGGAGGAAGTCGTCTAAGTTAGTGTGTGACCTCTACTCATATGTTTGAAGGCCACGGGAGCTGAACTTCCAGGATAAAAATACACGACTTAAACAAGGAGATTAGTGTTATTAAATCTAAATCACTAAACTTCACGACTGATAAATACAAAAATTTACTTTGTGCCCAAGTGCGTTATAAAAAATGGGATTCTAAATCTCTCCTAGAGCAATATATCCGAACAAACCTAAATAAAACTACAAATGCATGAGTAACATGACCCACATTCAAACAAAGGACCAAGTCAGTATTTATCTTCTGTGTACCAATTTTTTGATAGCAAGATAGTTTTCCCTTTTTTCAGTTAAAATGTTAAGACTTTAAATGCTTATTTAAAAGAATATCAGCAAATCTTTCTCCCTTTTTCAAAGATGCATTGAAGGCTTGGTTGAGTTTCTAGTATTACCCCCCAGACACCCTAGAGGATATCCAAAGTTGATAGATGGAGAGCCCTATGGGGAACACTTTTTAATGATATACTAGTTAGTTTTCTGTCATACCATCAGTTCTGCTATATGTGTGGTCAAATCTGTAATGCTGGAAAAGGTGGACAACAGGTCTGCCCAAAATAAAGATAAATAAATCAATTTATAATCTTATTTTACAGAGTAGTGGTCTTACTCCCTTCCCTCATACAATCTGTTCTCTTTGGGAAGACAAATTTAACATTTTGATACCTTGGATTTTTTTTTTTTTTTTTTTTTTTTTACAATTTACAAAACAACAATGGATTCTTACTCCAGAATTTTTCCAACTGAAGATTTTCTTTAAAATTGTTGCTACAAAAAACAACTTCATATGTTTAATATTGAAAAATCCTCACTATGTAGATTCTACAAAGAGGAAGAGGAAGACCAGCTGCATTTGTTTTTCTACTGCCCTTATGTTGCAGGTCTCTGGACCAATATCCAAGTGTGGCTGGGGCCTCTCAACAATTCTGTTGAACTAACACTTAAATATTTTATAGGGGTCCTGGATGAAAACTGTCCCCAGATAATAAATACAATTATTCAGTTGAGTAAAATATTTTCATTTAAAGCTCAATCAAGAAAAAAATTGAATTTAAGTCCTGAAAAAAAATTTCTCATGGGAAAAAAAACATTGTAAAGTAGTACAACATAATATGAAATGGGAGATTTGCTGTAGTGGAAAGTGGAAGTATATAGAATTATAATTACACTCTATCCACCATATACTGTAAACTTAATTATTTTTTAATTTTTATTACTAGTACTATTAACTTAATCATTTGAATTACTGATTTGATCCCACTAACCTTTATATGTCTTTTCTTTTATCCACTTTGGTCTGTGTAAGTCTAACTTTTGTTTTGTTTTGCTTCTCTTTGTGAGACCTTATTGTCATGTCATGTTGTGAACTGTACTTTCTGTATTATTATTTACCTGTAATAAAACAACAACAACACACACACCTGCCAGCTAAGACTAAATTTCTACGGTACTCGATGCTCAGCATGTCTCTTAAATATTACAAAACCTACCAGTTTCAGTGGAGTAAACACGGAAGCTCTTGTCCCAGAAGCCACAGACCAGGATGTAGCGGTTGTCGGCAGTAACCACAAAACAGTGTGTGTTGATTTGGATGCTCTGGTCCACGAGGTCAGTGATCTGACGCTTGTTCACGCCTGAGTTGTTTGCTACGTGGGAGCACAGAGATGTCAGTAGGTTAATGAGGGCATAAGAATACGATACGGTTCGAATGACCTCAAACCTTTCCTGATCTTTTATCACTCGGGTCAGTTCTGCAGCTTCTGTCTCAGCAATATATGTGCATAAATCCTGAGTGTATAATGTGATATATTGACTTCAGTCCCACTACTTGTGTCTTTAATAGTATCATTACATAAAACCAATTAAATGTGCTGTGGAGATTTCTGTGCACTGACCTATGAGAGGGTCCATCTCAATGGGTAGATGATGAGCCTGCTCTAGGGAGTATCCTGGAGCTCCACGGAGGCCTGAAGGATATAAGGGTCATACGTCACAGACGGTCAAACATGCACACACCCGCACATGCACACATCATAAAACGGTGAAGATAAAAGCTAAATAACACCCTCTCATATAATCCCCTGGTCGAGTGCTCTCTGATGAAAGCCCTGATGCAGGCTTAAGTTAAAAAATAATAGCCTCAATAACAAAAGTCACTTGAGCTGCCTTATGGCCCTCCATAATTACATTACTACGATTCATTTAACCTACCCCGCTGTGCTAATGAGGTCATTAGAGGTTAATTGAGGATTTAATTAACAAATATTTCTATGCCAACATGTGGACAAAAATAAGAGTAAACACTAATATAATAAAATACAAATCAGCTCAATAGCTGCAGCTGAAATAAACATTTCCCTGAGTTTACAAGCATCTTCAGACATCTTTCAAAAGTTTGTCTTCATTGTGTGGCTACTGATATTTTCATTATCTGATTTATGTGAATATATGTAGTGTAGTTTTTAGAAAATTTCTCAAAATAGCTAAAATAGCAACGCTATATACTGTAAAGATGATATAATGTGATGCTGTGCCTTTCAAAAAGGTATAACTGAGGTGATTTGGATTTTAATTTCTATGCTAAGATAATTTTTTTTTTTTAACATGCTTACCGACTGTGTTGTGCCAGCGGTTGACGGCAAACAGCCGGCTACATGTGACGGTGACGGCTGCTGGTATGCTGAGGTGGGGCAGCGTGTTGGCGGCAACGTGAGTGACGGGGGAGTTGGAGGGGAACTTGAGCACCATGATGACATCCTGCTGCATCTGATCCTTAAACATCAGTGGGCTCTGAGGAAGGAAACACTGGTGAGACAGACAGAGAGAAAGAGAGGGGGGGCAGAGAGGAAGAGGAGGGCAGAGCAGGGAGGGAAGGTCAGGAGGAAAGAGGAGGAGGAGGAGGAGGAGGGGAAATGGAGACGGAGGTAGAGGGAGAGACAGAACAGATGGGACAGAGGGGGGGAAGGGAAAAGGTATATTAGTGGGAGCACAGGGTCAGCGCAGGTACACACACTGAGGGTGGCTTTAGGCCTAGGAGAGGAGGTGGAGGCACTGGTTGGTTGGGGTTTGGGACTGACAGGTTTGGGTTGACATGGATGGCTCTGATGTGGAGACACTGAGGCCTCGTTCTGCTGAGGGTGGCAGGGAGGACAGAGAGGCTAAAAACCAGGGCAGAACTTGCTGTGAAAAAACATCATTACATACACTTGTATGTAATAGTCTCACAATTGGTATATAAAATGTGTTATAAATATGAAAAATAAACCTCTACTGTCTATAAAAAAGAGAAACACTGATGAAAACTCCCTTCCCTTTCCCAAAGTGAACATTTTCTCAATAACAACTTCTCAAAATAACAGAGATTTGTGCACCAACTGGTCCAGCCATGAGATCCAGATTTTTCCTTAGTCATTAGCTTGGGGTTCACACAGTTTAATATGTTCAGCGTCATACTCATGTTTGGTCACGTCATCAAGCTAGTTTGCTGTCTCTGTTAAGACACAGCCTGTTAGTCACTCACTTTACAGCAGGAAGTGGATCTTCAAAATAAAGCTCTGTGCCAGAAATTCAGCTTACTGCAAAGTGCGTTTTTTACAAACTTCACACATTCACGAGTCGCTTGTGGTCCATTCAGAATAGTCCTGTGACCCATTTTTGGACCTCGACCCACCAATTGAGAAGCACTGGTCTAAAAAGTCACACTGGTCTCACTGACACTGCTCTCTGCTGGTTTAAGTCATAATAAACGACAGATCTCACTTTGTTTTACACAACAACTGTTCATCAGACCACGCCAAGGTCAGTTATGGTGTGCCACAAGGATCTGTGCTTGGTCCTGTTCTTTTCTCTATTCACATTTGCCCCCTGATTCATTAATCAACAAAACATCAGTAGGTTGCAGAGCTTTCTCTTACCAAGACCCTCTTCTCTGGAATCACCTTCCTCCTATCCAAATTCCAGAGGCTCGCTCAGTTCAAAAGCAAACTCAAAGCATATCTATTCGTATCAGTTGCCAACCTCATTTAGTCTGCCCAAAGAACTTGACAACACTTATCCAGTTTATATTCAGATGTTTTTGCTTACTGTTACGTATGTGATATACTTTTCTGAATGTGTGATTTTTTTTTACCTGTATCTTGGTAAATGCACAGTTTTTATCTGCATATTTTATACTGTTGTATTTTACCGCACATTTTTTAAAATATAATTTTGAATATTTAGCTACAATGTTTTATATTCATTTTATCTCACCTTTTATATTCTGCTAATGCTCATTATTGTTCAATTTTAGATACAAAAGTAGGCCCTTTGAGACCTACTTTTTGATAACGTGCTATAATAAACTTTAACTTAGACTATATTTCTGATTTGTGTTTCAGCAGTCCTTTCAAGGACGTTTTTTGTCAGCATATACAGAAGTTGCTGTCATGAAACCTTAACCTAAAGCAAGACTTGCTAAGGATGTTGAGGTGTTCTCACCAGGTGCATGGCCGAGGAGCGAGGTGGATGTGGCTCAATCAGTAGCTGGGAGGGGATCTGACCACACGCCTGAATCTGGGATTCAATCAGCTGCAGTTGGAGAAATAGAGAAAGGAGAGGAAGAACAAGGTTATACATATTTGAGAAACAAAAAAAAAAAAAAAAAAGTTGAGACAAGCAGCATGCCCCCTTTTACCTTCCCCTGCACTTTCTTGACATTCATTTCCCTAAATATGCATGTCTATCTCCTGTGTATGCTTCCTGAAATCCATGCATATACTTTGAATTCATCCCTTGGAGAACTATTTTAAAAAATCAATCATCAATCTGATATTTCCATATGATCTTGAAGACACCACTCTCCATCCTGGCATGAGACACTCATGAGAGGGAGATTTCTGCATTGAAATAATCAAATTGTGAGTCAAACAAGAGCCATCAGTTGTCATAGAAACTGACCTCACGCTGCGTAGCATCTGCATTGTCTAGGTTGATCGCTCCCTCGTAAGACAAGAAGTTGAACACATTGAGAGCTCGGACTGCTTCCGGCCCTCTCTGCTTGTAGCCAAATATTAAATCAATCCACTGGTGAAGCTGGCACGACACAAACTCGCTCTCCAACGCCTGGTCGAAGTGAAAGGTGCAGAAAGAGGAAGGAGGAGAGAGTGAAGAATATGTTCAGTGTCTCTGTGGAAGATTTAAAGACAGACAGGTTTTTCTTTTGGCTTTTTACATTTTCTTTGTTTCTCACCATCCGGTTAATGCGGACAAAGTCTTCTGGTTTCTTGGCCCAGGCAGGAAGCTCCACGTCGCACACAGGAACTCCATCATCACGCACCCCGAGCTCGTACTCATTACTGTTGACAAACATCTCAGGCAAGTAGTAGAACTCTGGGATCAGCTCCTGGTAGACACGGTAGGAACACATTGTTTATTAAAGGGCTAAAGGGCAATGTGCTTGATGACATTCCTCATACTTTAATGTTTTCAAGCTCTTTCATCCTTTAACCTAATTAGCTGGAAAAACACAGTTGTGCGTTTCAGGCTGATTGTTATTGTTTTATAATAACCCTAACCAGTCGCTTAAGTAGGACGTTCTTTCAGCTGATTTAAAAGTTACCTTGACATCAGCTGTGTCCCTCTGGCAGTTCCTCCACGAGCAGCCGATGCCAGAGAAGGCTCTGTCCGGATGGTCGAACTTGTTATCGTTAGCGTTGAGGAAAAACGTGGTAAAGGGCTCCTGCAGGCACACGAATGGACACATTCATTTAACACAGAAGCCTTGGATCTCTGCCATGTGCTCAGGCGGCTGCTGAAGGTTGAGGCCTGTGAGTGTGTGAAGTGCAGCAGGTACTTACTATTCTGAGCATCCACATCAGTGTTGAATGAGCAGTGGAGTACAGGGTTGTATAGTGGTGAGGAGGCGTGCTGTCGTCGTCCCACGTCTCGTAGCGTTCTGCATAAAACGCTGCTCGCTTGGGATTCAGTGCACCGATTGGCTGGATGAAACCAGAGACAAATAATCAGATTAAGTCAATTAATACATGAGAAACCATACATGCAGTTGTCTTCTTTTCCTTTAAGGAAGCAGATCATACATTGTTCTTTAAAATGGTCAATGCTTAGACAGTAAAACTAGTTCTGATCCTCTGCCAGAGGAGGGAATGAAGGGATTTACATCTACAGTGATATTATGTGGCTTTGTTCTGACTCTAATTGGTGAAACTGCAACACAGAGAGATTCCCACTAAGCCTCGGTATATGAGTGGGACAGCTTGACCTGTATTCTCCCCTAATTCTGGTTTACAGCATCATCCTAGTAGCACACGTGTTATTCATTGGAAAAAGTGCATTAAGTCTGTGTGTGTCAGAGTGCTCCAACCTTGGAGAGGTCTCTGAAGTTGCCGGGTAGAGTGAGATCGAGCTCCTCTGAATCATAGTTGGTCAAGACCCAGGGGAAGATGGGGTACTGATTCAAATCATTATAGGTCCTCCCTGCAGGGACAAAAGACATCGGGAGGAGGAGAAAGTGGTATTTTTCCATTATAATTTATAGTTGTGTCACAAGAAGGTCCCGTATTACGATGACATGCTTTATTATTGGTCTGTGTATCCCTACATCTGTTTTGCATTTACAAATTATCAGGTGTCAAAACCTACCCGCCTGGTATACAATGTTCAAACGTTTAATTAATGAGACAAACGTCCTGATGCGAGCAAAGAATAGGTGCCAAACTGGTATCAAAATTACACCAACAAAGGTTGTATGTTCATGTGATAAAAGACATTTCCAGTGGAGAGGCATAAAAGCACAAGCTGTTGACAAACTGCTACAGCATATGTAAAGATGTTTAAATAAATGAGGTACAATGAATTCAAAAATTCTGCTGCATGAGTGCTGACTAAGGCCAGAAGGAGAGCACACATAAAACCTATTTTTAAGTCATTACACTGGTTGACTATTAGTTTTTTCGCTCCAGAGGATCTGAGAGGAGCTGAAAATATTGATATTTTTAAAAGTAAACTAAAAACCCATCTATTTAGTCTGGCTTTTATGTAGTGTTTTATACTTATGTGGTTTTATTATCTTTACCTATTCTAATATCATCATTATTTAAATGTTATTGTTGATCACTATGATTTTTTCCACCTTATTTGACATTTAACTTTTTTTAATATCCTTTTTGTCAATCACTTGTAAAGCTCTTTGACATGCATTGATTTGTTTGAAAGGTGCTGTACAAATTCAGCATAGCACTGGTTCAGGCAGGACACGATGTCACGCTCAGCTCACATCCTAGCTACATCAGCTGATCTCAAATAGCCCAATCAACTGATGAATCAGCTGACTGACGCATGTGAGTCAGCTGATAGATCACATGATTCCTTTCTATGCAACCAATTGGCAAATCTCATTCAGGGCGCCCTATTTAAACTGCTTTTGTCTGCTTACTGTTGCTGCTTCCTCTGCAAGCTGCTTTGCAAGCTGCCTCCACCCCAGCTCCTCCTTTTCATGCTGTGTCTGACTTATCAATGTCATTTCTGTTTGTCATTGATGCTGCTCAGTTCTGTTCCTGGGGGGTCTTTGCTGCTGCTCTCCCTGCCTTAGCTTTTCAATGTAGGCACATGGAAGGGCAGGGAGGTTTGCTCTCTGTCTCAGGCTTTCCTCGTTTGCACGTGGAAGGGCAGAGAGGTGTGCTCTCTCTGCCTTAAGGCTTTCCACATAGGCACATGGAAGAAGAGGCTTTCTGCATAGGCCTAGGAAAGGCAGAGAGGCCCCAGAAAAAAACCCTACATCCAAATATAATACTGTTTTATTGATTGATTGATGAAGACAATTTCAATGGCTGGCATTTATCTAGATGTGTATTTGAAACTCATTCTACATTTCTATTACACACATATATGTAATTTTTAAGAACATATGGGATTTATAAACACAATAAAATAGCAAATGTGTAGCTGCAGTTATTATTTTCAATGCATTGCTCAAATCAATTCGTCCATTGTCACTGTGGCTGCTTTTATTCATATATTTTTGTAGGTATATGTATTTACAGGTCAAACTGGTGACTGTTGTTATGGAAACTGCAGCTGTGCTGGAACTGTAGCTGACAAAGGTTTGTCTTATTCAAATCTTCCAGTTTCTTCGTCTGGTCTCTTCTATGAAGTCTTTTTATACACAGAGAGAAATACAAACAAGGTGAGTCTGCAATTTCTGTTTGTGCAGTTATTTTTGAACAACACAGCACAACAGGGACTGTCAGAGCAACCAAACAAGGTCACATTAGGAAAATCTTCACAGCAAATAAGCCAGAAAATGTCAACATCACACAGCAGAAAGAGAGACAAGGAAGGAAACAGGAAGTATTCTCTCAACTTATTGTTTGGTCTGAGAACACAGACGGCTGCATTAAACAGGGCTGTGTGTTTGATTACTAACTGGTCCAAGTATTATTTAGAGGCTAAAATCCACAACGGCAAACCTGGCAGCAGAACGACAGCTCATGAATTATGATTGAAAGCTTTACCTGCAATAGTGTTGAGGAACATGAGGTACTCAAAGTTGGAGATCTCTCTCCTCTGCCAGCGCTGCGTCATGTTGGACGACTTGAAGAGCTGACGAGGGGTGGCCAAGGAAATCCGCCTGGGACACACACACACACACATTGAAGGTCCTTTCTATCCCACCAGGAAGAAGATGCGTCTCTCATGCAGAATAGTGATGGAGCAGTGGATTAAACCCTGGACTCACCTTGCCTGTGGCAAACCGTAACTCGTTCCTACCCCGACCCGTGGGAGACTGTAGACCACCCTTTTGACCGTGGCCTGGTCAGGGAAGTTAAACATCACAGACGCTGGAGAGAGGAAGATATAGTCAGCATATACACAACATAAAGTCAATCACTCGCCATGTCAACTAATGTTGTGGTTCTCTGCCTCCAATAACCAGTCAAGTTACAGTTACAGTTACAGTTTGCGTCCATCCCTGTCCAGACTTAAATGATATATGTATTGAAGACTTTTAAGGAAATTAATAAAAGCTATTTTTTGGCAAAACATGGAGGCTTCACACACATCTACAACCTGGCAGCACAGATCTATACAATCAGCATAGTTTCAAGGTGGACAACTAAGATTAATGTCACCAGAAAAGTGCTTTTTGTTTGTTTCTTTTTGCAACATTATGATGCCACGGTTAAGTTGACCTTTGACCTTTCAGATGTAGAATATCATCACTTCAACATTTTTATCCTTTTAGACATTTGTGTGAAATTTTGTCACAATTAACTTGTGAATTCTTGAGTTATGGCCAAAAAATGTGTTTCGTGAGGTCACAGTGACCTTCGATACTTGACCACCAAAATTTAATAAGTTCAGCCCTAAGTCCAAGAGGATGTTCGTGGCAAATTTGAAGAAATCCCTCAAGGCGTTCCTGAGACACTGTGCTCACAAGAATTAGACGGACATCCTAAAAACATAATGCCTCCTGCCATGGCTGTCAAGAGCGTGTGGCGAGGACAAAAAGTGCTTAACCTGAACTTTAAGTGGATTAAAGATACACTGTTCGCATATGTCATGTTTTTGCCAACCTGCCATGCCACTTATTTATTGATAGTCTTGACAAGTTGACTATATTGATGGCAAATATTCATTTATACTATCAGTGGCTGGGAGCCTGTGACAGACTTTTGATAGCAGGTGCATACAGTATCGAGAAATCAGTGAATGTGAGTATGTTAATGCGAGCAAGACGAAATCTGCAGACTTACTTCTGTTGGCCATGAAGACCTCCAGTCCGGTATTCTGCAGCAGGTAGCGTCTGGAGAACACAGCTCGGATCTCACTGAACATCCATTTACCGTGCAGACCCTCTGAGTAGGCCAGTACCTGTTGATGTTGGACATGACCTATCACAATCTCCCAGAGAATGTAGTCTAAACCTGATCTTTTTTAATAATATAGACAGCTTGCCCTTACTTTGGCATCAGTCGTCTTGAATGTAGGATCCTCCTCATCCACCTCAAAGTAGATCTCAGTGGTAGTGATGGACAGAGTGCCTCGAGCCACCACCACTGGAGCTACTAACTGAGCTGGAGTGCTCAGAACCACAGGGCCTGGGGGGGACAAATGTATGACTCAGGTATCAGTACTTTAGGTATTCGTAGCACTGACAAGCTCATAATACACAACAGTAACATGGATTTGTCACAAACAGCAGATAATTTATTTCATGTTAATCAAAACTGATGATTTATTTGCTTCTTCTATTTTGCCTACTGTTTAAAGAACAAATCAGGTGTGTAAGTAAGAGGGGAACCACTGGATTAAATCACGCATTTAGCTCGATTTGCATCAGTTTTTAGTGAATTATGATTTATGATCTTCTTGAGTCAGATAATCAGCTGGATGGTTAGTGCAGCGGCAAAACTTCCAAATGTCCAACTTGCCTTTGGAGGTAAAAAGTCTTGGACGGAAACGTACTAAAAACAAGAGTCATAGACAGTTTACTGTTCAGTCGTACTGTAGTGTTGTGTGTGTGTTTAGGTGCGTGCATCTTACCTGCAAGGTTATCAATCTCTTTTTCCTGCAGCAGGCTGACAGCGTCATCATCTCCCTCCAGCATTAACTCCGCCTCTGGGTTCTGGGTGACCACTGATTGGCTGCGGAAAGTCTTCTTCGACTTAAGCCCCTCTTCATCTTCTTCTGAACCTGTTCGGGTGTGTTTGTAAGTGTTCATGTGAGTGCATGCAAAAGGAACGTACTGACCAAGTGCATCATGTTTATATCAGTACACGTTACTGACCGTAGTCCTCCAGAGTTTTGAGTGGCACGTCGGCGTGAGTGGATCCAGATGCATTTCGCACAAATCTCCGTCTCCTCCTCAGGTCGTCCTCCCAGTAGTCTAGACGCCAGAAGTCATGTAATTGGCTGAAGACATAAAAAGGGAGGGGCAAAGATGAGTAATTTCAGTGGTGAGGGAAACAAGGTGTGCACTTTAGGACTTTTTTTCTTCAGGGACAATAAAGTTGGAGTCGAAGTTACAGATGACATTTACGCGAGAAACTTCCAAAACTAATTTCCGACAGTTGAAAGGTTCCTCTTTATTGGGATAAAGGGCAGTATCTGACCAGAGGGGTGTGTTTGACAAACCTTTCCAACTCTGCAAACACCAATAACTGGCTTTAAGGCGAGGAGAAAAACATTAGAGTGACTTCTGTACCCCAGAGCCAGGAAAACACATGAAAAGAAAAGGTTTAGTCATGCAAGTGTTGTTGGGATTTTCAACAAGCATTATGCTAATGTGAACAAATGTTAAAAATACAATCGAGGCCAGACCACTTCAGATGCAATTTAACTTTAATTAATTTTTCATCTGAGTGCAAAAGGTGTTTATTAACAGCATGCACCTTGTGGCATGCAATTATACTTAATCAACAGTGACATGAGGAAGACAGGCTTCAGATGTTGCATGTCACATGTCCTCAAATTAAATCACATGTCCCCCCTAAGTCTGGAGGCAGAGCTGGATAACAAGCAATCATTGATTTAATGTGTGTACATGAGTGTGCTAAATAAGGAGATCAGTCTTACACAACTACCAGGCAGCTGTGGTGTTAGCGTTCAGCTGTCTGTGTGTGCTGAAGATGATGTTCAATAAATTATGTTAAATAAGGCTTGATTGTTTCACAGAGCCCGCTGTACACGTACCATATCATCTTTTATAAATGTCTGTATTTCCGCACTGATCGTATCCATGATCTGAAAACTGGAAATGGATTTTCTGACTCTTCTGGCTTTTGAATTTACGATGTAAATGACACTACTTTTACACAAATAAAAGCCCCACTATACATACTGATAGCATTTTCTCATTATATGCAAGAAGCGCTCAGTGTGCACTCAACCGCTGTAACGTCTGCTGTCAAATGACATCCTGTGGAACAGCAATCTAAAAATGTCCCGGGGTATAATTTGACACGCAGTTCCTCGCATCTCCCGCTCACCTCTGTGACATTGTCCCCCACGCTCCGTGCTTATTGGTGAGGATGTTGAGGATCTTCTGTTTCAGCTGGTTGGCAGTCACGTGATCTCGGTGCTTAGCAGCGCTGATGAGGTGATCGCACATTTTCTCCTCCTCTCTCCGATCTGCGGCGTACTGGGCACAGTTAGACTGGAGGAGAGTGGGAGGTAAAGAGTGAATAGAAACAGTAAGAAACAAGTGAGTGTTACTGTCAGAGATGTGGAGATCGTGGTGACGAGGAGGCAGTTGCTGTACAGTATGTACTCCTAAAACACTAATTGATGCATGAGAACAGCAAATCTGTTTAAATGTACTCATTGGAGGTGCTAATTAAAAAAAATCCAGGCAATTGTGAGTGACAACCAGTAACAACAATGAGCATTTACATATTAGCCACTTCACATGATCTTTATTCGCAGGCTTTAGATTTTATAAAAAATAACTTTTTTCAGAATCATCTACTTCACTACATCTCAACAGGAGTACAAGTGACAGGTAATCTGTCATCCTCTGGCTCCTTCTATTAGGAGCACCTAATGACATATGCAAAACCACGCCTGAGTACGTACATGGCAAAGACAAGCAAACAGAGGACAATCAATGACAAAGAGTAAGCTTAAAGAAAAGTGTTAAACCGAGCCTAAGCTGGAACAAGGGTAAACATTGAAGAGGCTTTTCCAAGGTGGAGTGAGCTACAGACTCTGAAAGGATTCAAAACTGATGTTTGATGATGAATGATGATCACCTGGCCCATTTGTTTAGGAGAGGAAGAGACCTCTTCAGATAATTAGGCTGAATCCAAAAGTCCAGACTTCAACACACTTGCAGGCTTATGGACTTTGCAGGCGTGTTCCTGGGAAGTCTGGGAGTGCTTACGGCTGCCCAAAGCTACAATTCATCCGGTCCAGAAGGAGCCTCAAGCAGACTTTCTGCAGACTTTCAGAGAGTCCGCTTGGGGTGCTGACTTAACTGACTTGACAACCCACAATTCATTGCAATACGAGTGTGACTTTGTGTTTTATTTCCATTGCCGCAAAAAACAACAACTTGTGGATATTTAGGATATTGGATATTGGATATTGGATTGGGGCGGCACGGTGGTGTGGTGGTTAGCACTCTCGCCTCACAGCAAGAGGGTTGCCGGTTCGATCCCGGGCGGGGGAGCCCTTCTGTGTGGAGTTTGCATGTTCTCCCCGTGTGAATAGAGTGAATAGAAACAGTAAGAAACAAGTGAGTGTTACTGTCAGGCCCCCGTGTCAGCGTGGGTTCTCTCCGGGCACTCCGGCTTCCTCCCACAGTCCAAAGACATGCAGATTGGGGACTAGGTTAATTGATAACTCTAAATTGTCCGTAGGTGTGAATGTGAGCGTGAATGGTTGTTTGTCTCTATGAGCCCTGCGATAGTCTGGTGACCTGTCCAGGGTGTACCCTGCCTCTCGCCCGATGTCAGCTGGGATCCCCCCCCCCCCCCCCCCCCCCCCCGCGACCCTCAAGAGGATGAAGCGGTTAGAAGATGAAGAAGATGAAGATACTGGATTGGATATTTAGGCCTATTAAAATTAAATAGTGTCATTCTATCGTGAAGGCCAGAAGTATATTTAACCACATCATGATACAGAGATATGTGTAAGTAGGCTGTGGGGGGACTGAAAATGCATTTTATTATTGAGGCTGCACAGTGTAATAGGCTACAAAAATTGGCAGAAAAACACAAAAGAAGGTCTTCTAATGTAAGTAATACTCAATCTATTGAGTTATAGTCCTGTTTTTATTTACAGACATTTCTGTTTTTGAATGTGTAGCTTGTTACATGGAGATGTATCACTACCCTACATTTCTGTTTGGTCACAAAAAAGGCTGTACATGGGATTTATATCTTGTTCTCTGCAGGAACAGATGAGCAGGCACTAATTATCGACTTATATGACATATATGTGAATATGACAGCGGCGTTAAATGTTTCCACGGCAATGAGAAAAACAGTCTGGAGGGCTGTCTATTAGCTGCTTGCAGTCTCTGCCTTCACAGACTATGTGATGACTGTAAATACGTCATTCTATGTACAAGTGAAGTTTGTGAGGGCTCAGGGTGGACATTTGGATGGAGAAATAGGCTCCCGGTAAAAATCTCCTGAACAAAGAACACTAAAGAAATCCTATTTGGGAGTTAGGGGAAGGGGGGCTGCACAGTGTGTGCATAAGCAGTGACTGACATGGCATTAGAGACTCCCCCCTGGCTTTGATTGGTTGTTTTCGATCAGGTGCAATAGATTCTTAAAAAGGCCATTAGCAGCACTACGAGGGGGCAGAGGAACCTGATTTTCTCACAGATAATCTGTCTCATGTAGTGCTGTCAGGATATAGTGACAGTTTCAGCAAGCATGACAAAAAGTCAAAAAAAATTCTATACAAGTTCCGTACTGTAGATTTAATTGTGTCAAATCACGTCAGACAAATGTGATGCTCTGTGTGTTTACCTCAAATTCAGCATGTTTGTGCACATCCTCAGCCCTCTGTCTGTTCAAGATGAACTCTGCTTCGTTGGCAACACGAACAATATGATCCTTCATGGCGTGGCACAGAAGTCTGGTGCAGGAGTGAAGAGAGCGACAAACATTACAGTCATCAGCAACTCCTCCATTTAGAATAAACTGACTTCTCAATGAGTGGGAATGTAAGCAAGTTTTCCTCAATATGGCAGCCTCTTGTAAATTACATCAACCAGACTGGTCCATCTGCTGCTGATGCTTATGCCTGTATGTATGACTAAACAGTATGTTTGAGAAGTAGCTTCCTTTTTGGTGTTGTACTTTAATTACACACACTACAGTTTGGATTAAAAGAACAAGATTGTGGCCACTGAAAATAGGCCAGCACAGATCAATTGTACACTTAATTGCACTGTAATGATTCCACTTCCCACTGAACACACGTGGCACTTTGCACTTATCTTGGCAAGGTTCTCATTAGGGCTCTACCACAGCCATTAGTTGTGGAGCACTGATAACAGTGTTGCTGTTAATGTGTGAATCACAGGGAATTATATGGGGTGATAATCAGTCTGTGTGATGGATTACCTTCCCTCGTTGATGAGCTCAATGAAGGCCAGACCAGCATTCTTCTGGATTGAGTTTTGCCACTCCTGAGTGTAGAGCATACATCAGAGTTCATATGGTTGGAAGCAGGAGTGTTTGATATTGATTAGAGCTGTCACTGTGTGTGCCATTTTACACTGATATACATTTTACACTTGACATCTAATTGAAAACCTGTTTATAGATTAAAAAAACAGTTTTAAGTATCTGTTTTTGGCCAATCAAATACCTAAAGAAATCCAAGAAATCCCTCACAAATGTCTATGGTTTCACAGTATATATTGTCACAGAACTGGGCAGGTTGTTTTAGTAAATCAGCTGATCAACATGCAAGAAGTGTCGGTGAGTACAGAGATAAAACACAGCATTATTCAAGTGGAAATACACAGTTTCATCATTTACCATCATCAATGTACAGGCAGCACAAGGCTGCACAGAATAAGGATGAAAAAACCTCATAAGAGCTTCTAAGTTTCAATGAAAATACATCCGTCTAAGAGTACGTGAGTGTTTCATGTGTCTGTGCATATTAGAGAGGAGACTTCTGAGTAGGATGAGAGTGTTGCTGAAAGCCTCAAACTATCAGAGCTCCATTAGCTCCACTGGCTCTTAAGGCTGTGAAGGACACGTGGGAGCATCTCCTGTTACACCAAACGGAGGATCGATATCTGGGCTAGGGTTCGCTCTCCTGGGCATCTAATGGCAGACAAGGCCGGAGCCGGGGGTAATACTATACATGCTGACGAGCAGCTGGCCCCGGAGAGTGGAGGGGAGGAGAAAAAAGAGGGAGTGGTGAGAGGACGGGGCAGTTTGGAGAGTGGTGGAAGATGAAAGCAGTTGTCGCTGAAACACTGAGTTAAAATGGACCCGAAGAGCAGAGGTGTCTGATTGTACGGTAGAAGATGGAGCAGTTAAAAAAACACAAAGAGAAGAAAGCAGAGAACGCGGTTGTAGAGTTCATGGAAAAGAAGAGAATGAGGGAAGAACCGAGGCGCTCCTCAAAGGACACTTAGAGGCAGCCAACAAAACGCACACCAGTTGGGGGACAAACTTCATAATATAAATGAAAAAGGACAATGGCCGCCTACGGCACCAGGGGAAAGCTCTGAAGTGGTAAGTGTCTCCCTGTTGTCACTCTCAGTCTTTTAAGTGTTTACTCAGAAAAATACAGACACTTCTAAATTCAAAATTATTAACCTGTGTGATTTAATTTTGCTCTTAAAAGTAGCGTTCAGCTGGTCATGTTTATGTGCATTCTGGAAATTCTTTGTGGCCTTGATATTCATGAGAACAACTGTGGTGTGATGATGCATATAAGTTGATATTATATTACATCTGCACTGCGCTCATTACGGTCAACCCTGCCTCACAGGGCAGATCAATAACTTGACTGCTTCCTGTGTGCAACCGACTTGGCTGATTATGATAGGTCTAGAAAAAACAACAACACTTTAAGAGTGGGGTAGAAAGATGACAAATTGAGGCCAAGCTTTTGAGGCTTTGGCGAAATGGATTACGTGTGTGAGGACAGTAAACAGAGAGACGAGAGGAGGAGGAGTGAGGGGTTACCAACCTGAGAACAGAGCAGCATTACAAGCTCCACCACTGACGTGCTAGACTTCATGCAAACCAGACCTGCAGCACGGAGACATACAGCACAGTCAGGAGGCTCGCTTTCTTTCTCTCTGACACACACACGCACGCACACACACTGCCGCGAGACATAAAAATATCATCAAAGAAGACACTGTAGTGTCAGTGGTTTCTGCTATTGTATACAGTCATCGTAGTCAAGTTTATAAAAAGCATGCCACAGAGAAGACAGGAACAAACAGTAGAGAGAAAGATGGGGGAAGGAGAGAGTAGGGGGAAGGGAGGGGGGAAGGAGAAGGAAGTGAGGAGCGGGAGAGATCAACATTGAGACAGTGGATCACAAAAACAGGACGCCAGGAAGCAGGTGGGCAGAGGGAAGAATGCATCACATTTAATCTGTAATACCAGTAGTGTTAACGCTACAACTGAACGTAATCTGAGTTAAACATGTCGACATGATCTAGCTAGCTATTTGAAAATAGTGCAAAATACTGACTTCATACCTGCTTGACGAATGAGTGAAGCAGCCAGCTCAAAGACACCCACTCGTTTACACACTCTCAACTAATCACACGTTAATACACTCGTCCACTCAGTCACTCATTTCCTCTCAGTCTCTCTCACACACAATCATCGCGGTGAGGGACAGTGAATGGGGAGACTCCACAGAGAGACGCCAGTTAGAGAAAAAGGAGCCGTGTACAGCACCTGTACCTTCTATGAGCAGTTCCTGCCCATGGCTACCCAGCAGCGTCCTGGACAGGAAGGGAGCAAAGTCCACAAAAATCTCCCTCAGCAGGGGGGCCACCTTCTCCAGCGCACGCTCCAGCTTGGTGGTGATGCTGTTGCAGGGAAAGTAAGTGAAAGAGAGAAAGATGAAGACGACAGGAGTGAAGATAAAAATAAGCAACATCCAGGCGAGGTTAGAAGAGCATGTGAAAAAAAAAAAAAAAAAAAAAACTCAGGGGATATACGGTAGGTGAGGAAGGGAGCGAGAGAAACATGCAAGAGAGCAATGAGTAGAGATAGGTGAGAAAACAGGGAAGAGAGGAAAGCACAGCACAAATTACACAGGAGAGGAGTCAGGAGAAGGCAAGCTGAGAGACGTTAAAGAGAAAGAAATGTCTGAGATAGACACAGAGGACAAAAAATGTATAGAATTGAAGCGTATGTAATGATGGTTTGGTGTGGAAGCACTATGCCTGGGTTAGTATTGATGTTACTGTAGGTTTTAAGATTAATTGTTAATTAACTTAGCATCGTGGGATGGGTGAAACTGTTTGTGCGTTAGAAGCTACACCTACAAAAACTGCCCTTACTTTCGACTGCACTGGAATAAATGGTACATATTGTATTAACTATTAGTGGCTTTGTGTGTGCACAGGTTTAGATCTGCAGAGTGAAACACTTTCTATTCTATGTCCAGTTAATAAATGGAGAAAGTAAGGCAGGAAGAGTACAGCAAAGCAGACTAAAATATGGAGCCATGGCAGTGAAGTGCATATTCTCGGCCAAATAAGCATGTGGTTTCCGAAACAGACCTGGGTCACTAGTGTTTACAAATTTTAATTTTGTTTAAGGGTAGCAGATGGGTGACATTTGCAAAAGCCACGGTAAAGGTTAAAGGAAAACTTCACCCCTGAAGTGATCATTAATATAGCAATTACTCACCCTGTGTTGTGTTGAATTCACAAAGAAGACTTAGTTTTTCTTACATGCCTCCATGGTGGACGAAAATTGTAACAGCAAAGCTATATCAAAATGTCCATTTACAAACTCTCACACGACTGGTGCATTATAATCCAAGTCTCATGTATTCAGTTGTTTGCACAGTACTTCACCACTAGTCTTTCAAATAGTAAGGTCTTGGTAAAGATGCATGTGTTTGTGAAGTACTCACCATATGACTGGATAAATGAGACTTGGATTATACTGCACGGGTTGTGTGACAATTTGCTTTGGTATAGTTTTGATGTTGGTAAACACGCACATCTTTTACGTCACTCATTAAGATTTTTCGGTAACACTTTACTTG
This sequence comes from Epinephelus lanceolatus, assembly GCF_041903045.1. Taxonomy (NCBI): domain Eukaryota; kingdom Metazoa; phylum Chordata; class Actinopteri; order Perciformes; family Serranidae; genus Epinephelus; species Epinephelus lanceolatus. Next base: position 30,139,590 of record NC_135744.1, read on the forward strand.
AAGGTAGCGACATAAGGATGACATGACACTGTCATAACTATGACATGACACTGTCATGAACTTGTCATAAACATTTATGACTGCTGTCATTAAGTGTCATTCGGTTTTTGTAATGACAAGTTGACATTGTTTGGGTTGTCTTGATTATGACAACAACCAGGATGACATTACCAGAAGATGTCTTTGTCATAACAATAATAATCATTATTACAACTTGTCATAAACACATAAAGAAGTGCATTTCCTGTTAATGTCAAGTTGTCATAATAAGGACATGCCAAACAAATTTAATGAGGTCATGACAAAGACAACTTCTGGTAATGTCACTTTGTCTTAAACCTTTATGACTGCTGTCATTAAGTGTCATTCGTTTTTTGTAATGACAAGTTGACATTGTTTGGGTTGTCTTGATCATGACAACTTGACATTAATCAAAGTGACATTACCAAAAGTTGTCTTTGTCATTACAAGATGACATTAAATTTGTTTGGGATGTCCTGATAATGACAACTTGACATCAACCAGGATGACAGTATCAGAAGATGTCTTTATATTAATGTCAGCTTGTCATGACAAAGACATCTTCTGGTAATGTCATCCTGCTTAATGTCAAGTTGTCATAATCAAGACAACCCAAACAATGTCAACTTGTCATTACAAAAACCAAATGACACTTAATGACAGCAGTCATAAAGGTTTATGACATGTACATAATGTTCATGACAGATTGATGTCCGTGTCATGTCATAGTTATGACAGTGTCATGTCACTCTTATGTAGATACCTTCAAGTAAAGTATTACCAAATTTTCTCCTTTTTTGGATTCCTCATTCACCATGGAGCCTCTTTTCTTCATGAATTTAATGGGTTGAATTTACAGGGTAAGTAATTACTATACAAATGATCATTTTGTGGGTGGAGTATTCCTTTACAACCTGATTCTGAGTCAGTTTAAGCAAACTGTTGCTGCAAGTTATTTGCAAAGACAGTTTGACTCAGGTCTGATCTTGAGTTCGGGGTTAGTGTGAAGAGACGGCCATGCCAGAAGTGACAGAGCTGACTGTGCTGATATAAAAAACATGAGTGATGCTAACTGTTGAAGCTGTTAGCAAAAACGTCTGTCCTTTCTCCCATGGCATTCTGGGTAGTGGCTGGGCGTAGCACAGGGTGTGTGGTGGAGGTGGGGCAGAGAGGGGGTGGGGGAGGGGTGGGGGCATGGGGGACAGGACGAGCATCTCCTTGCCTAAAACACTGTCCTGCATCTCGGGGAGCTGCCTGGAAGCCTGCCAGAGAGCTAAAAGACTTGAGCTCAGGGGGCGTCTGACCGCTGCGCAGCGCACACTGCGCCACCTCACAATAGGCACTGCAATACAAACCACACACATACAAACACACACGCACAGACATGCACACTGATTAAAGAACACATGCACACGCACGCACGCAGCCTCTTACATGCGTGTGCACTGTCAGAAGCACACGTAACTGCACATATAACAAACTGTCTAACATGTCTATGTAGAGAGTACATTAGCAGAATTGTTACAGTACAGCCTGACACATTGTTTAGAATTATATATTAATTCTTATAGTAATTTCCTAATTATTAACATATCTTATATTTTATTAGCAAGTGTCAGATGTCTATACAAAGTATGAAAACAGACTAAAACACAGATTTATGACAATTTCAAATAAGTAATCCATTCGGGACTGTCGATATTTTCATACTCTACAGTATAATGTTAATTGTGACATTAAAACACAGTTGCCATGTCAGAGATGAAGAGCACCATAGTGTGGACTGAGTGAGATGTGTGGGTGGTATGCGTGCACGTGAGCAGAAAATATGTGCGTGTGAGTCACCAACACAGACTGTATAATAAAGATGGACGACATGACAGCTCCCCAAAAGTGAAGCCAAAACATCTCGATTGCTGGCTGCAGTACAGGTCATAAACCCCGCCCCCTCTATGTTAGCGAGTGGGACATGAGCCAAACTAAACAATCGGAGTTCATGTCAAGCACATTTTCCCAAAGATGCTGTCATTTTAGGCTGTTGTTATCAAGCTGTTGTGTTTTATTTTCTGATAAGTTTGGTTTAATTAGTTATGTGATGCTATAAAAAGGAGGTTTGACATCATTGACAGCTGTCTGCGCCAATAGGTGTAGTCGAAATTGGTCTGGCAGCAAAACTTGATACTGCAGAGATCAATACTGCCCAGATTCTGGCTTCAAATTACATCACCAGTGCAAGATGGCAATACTTTGGCTACATTTTTGTACAGTGGGAGTAAATGGAGACCAGTCATCCATCTTTATATACAGTCGTTGGTTACAAGTTATTTTACTATCTTTCAGACGACTATTATTATTGAATATCAGCTTGAAAGACCAATATTGGAATTAATCCAATATCCTTTTTGTGGCTGATTACTAATTGTGAAACTGGCCTTTTTGTGACTTTTGATTTCTAGTCAGTTGTCACCCAGAACAATTATCAAATTTGCAATTAAAGTGTTTTCTTTAAAAGTCGTTTTTATTTTAATGTGTCAGAACCTTTTGTTACACTTCATCGCTCCTGACATCCTTAAAAAATAGTTATGAGTAATGTCAGGTATATGGGTGCACCCCAGTTGTCCCCAGTCTAACCCTACTGTAATATCAGTGATGGCTGTGAGAGTGAGCTGCTAGTGAGAACTCTTTGGAGAGGATGAAGACCTAAGTGTGACGTGAAAGAGGTACAGGAATGAAGTGGAAAAACGACAGGCGCCCAAGAAAACAAACAAATCAACGTAAAAACAAAAGCCAAAGGGAGGAAAGAAAAAAAAAAGAAAGAGCGGGAGGAAGGTGAATGGTTGAAGCGATAGAGAGCTTTGCCGTGTTGAGAGCTCTGACCTCATATTCTCCATAGTGTCTTCTGGCATGGGCGCCACCGTCTGCACGGCCGGCAGATTCTTACTAGTCGCGCCGTTCACAAAGGACGAAGAAGAGGAGGAGGAAGAGGAGGCAGAGTCTGTGGCACCTAGACAGCGAGAGAGGAGGGAGAGTGATGAAAAATAAGACGAGCATTATTGTAATATGAATCAAGCATGACCGAGATTATCGTGCGGGATAACAATGACGGGAACATATTAATGTCCCGGTCATTTGCGACCAAATTCAATTTGGATAGTATTTCACCGGACGTGCTGCTGCTTGTCTTCTGGTAATGGCCCCCGTTTTTGAAAATAGCTTTGTAATCAATATACAGAATCCATTCCAGGGAACAAATCCCTTCCTTGTCCATTATGCATGTATGATACAGTCCAATATGCCTGACGGGGCGACAAAGCCTTGAATACAAATCCACTCTGCTACAATCTGCTGAGTCTGATGCTGCATGGAAACAGCACTGATCTGCATGTCAGCTGATGTGTATTTGATCCTTATCCTGTTATCACTTTATTCTTATTTAAAACCATATTTGGGTCATAAATATCTAACACATGCTCTTTGTTTTATCTGGTGTTGCCTGCATGGAGTGTGAAAAGTGCACGGTCCAACATAGAGTTCACCAAATTAACTTTCTTGTTAGTGGCCAGGGTATCTTACACTTGCTGTGCGGTCTGGATCCCGCCCTCGAAACAGGCTAAAACTAATCATGAAAGCATCTGCTGGCTCTGTTGGCCAAGTTTGTTTCTATTCTAGTTTGTTCTGGCTGTCAAAGGACAGCAGAGTGAAGCATCAAAGAGTTTGGTAACAAGAAAAGAAATTCAGCTCTGCTTCATAGAGCAGTCTTTGAATAGCTGGAGGCCTTTCACACAAACACCTTCGTCATACTGCAGGTGTCTGTCTGCTGCTTTTCTGCTAAATAGTTACAGCGAAGAAATGTACAGAGTAAAAATACCCAAAGATATACATGTAGGAAGTCAGTTGATAGATGTGGGTGTGAAGAAGACGTGTTAAGGAGTGCACTTTATCTGTGTGTCATCTCTCACCTGTAGTGTTGATCATGCTCTTGGGTGTTGCTGTCGCAGCAGCAAAAATGTTGGGTGTGCTGCCAGCAGTGGCCGCTCCGCTTGTGGTGGGTGTGCCCACCGTGTTGACCGACAGGCTGCCAGGTGGCGGCTTTTTGACTGGAACCACGACACTCCTGTATGAGACGAGACACAAAGGCATCAGTGACCTGCACAAACAATACTCTTTATCAGAGGCTCCTCAGTGATATCTGAGCTTTGTGTGTTGGTCGGTGTGTGAGAACAACTGTGAGGATGAATGGACAGTCAGTCACAACCAAGATGACAGCACTGGATGTGCGAGCATGTTTACTGTTGGTCGCTGTAACTATAATACAGATTACAAAGTCCATACTACGGTGGCTGGCAAGGACAACCTATACAAACTGTATAATGGCCCAGAACATTTGCATTATGAAAAATGTGCCTCAGCTTTAAAAACAATGCCAATTTGAAAACAAGATAATCCAGCAGAAACCTGCTGCAATGAAAAAACATCCTGCAGGAAACCAAAAATACAGAAATAATATCAAGTCAGAAGCACATAAACCCCAAAATCACAAGCAACAGAAAACCGCTGCCTATTCAATGAGCTAAATGGATGTTCTCCAGGCCTCTAGGGGGAGACCTAAGTGGAACAGCTTGATTTTCGTGTGTGTTTCTGAAGCAGGATATAAAACGACAAATACTCTGTTTCACATTTGTCTTTTACAGTAGCGGTTCCCAACTGGTCCAGCAACAGGGTCCAGATTACTCCTAAGTCATAAGTTCGAGGTCTCACAGTTTAATGCATTCAGTGTCACACTTGTGTTTGCCCATGTCGTTGAGCTAGTTTGATGTCTCTGTCATGTAGCTGTCAGTTAGTGACTCACTCTACAGCAGAAAATGACTCTTCATAATAAAAGCGATGTCAGTGTGTGTGTTGTTGTTTTTTTTAATTCTTCTGTTTTTTGTTTTTTTTTTACAAACTTGACATGTTTGCGAGTCACCTGCGGTCCATTCGATATGGGTCCATGACCCACCAGTTAGGAACCACTGTTTTACAGTATTATTAAAGAGCAACAGACTTCTATAGTGCCCCTTAGAGGCCTGGAGAACACCCATTGTGTTGACTGGATATAAAGTGTATTTTTTGTTGCATTTGATTTGGGGGGTTGAGTGTTTCTGATTTTCTGATTTTTTTCTGTATTTGCTTTGGATTTTTGTATGCCTTTTAAATTGGCACCATTTCTGAAGCTGCAGCTCATTTCTCCTGGTCGAAATGTTCTGGGACACTGTGGTGCATTTGCCTTTGTTGGCCACCATAGTGTAACCCTCTGAGGTCAGTTTTGGGATTTCAATCCTCACTGTATAAAATGAAATTGGCCTTTGATTGCCAAATTAATAGTTTTTACCTCTACTGCATGTCATCACTTGAAACAGTTCACAAAACTTTTCAAGCTGTACCACCTGATTTTCTTACAGTGCATTGGAGTGTCCCTACATCACAAGACCATTGTTCATGCTTTGAAATCTAAAGTTAACATCAGGGATAAAGAATAATAATTTGGGATTTGAGCATGATTGGGAGCTTCAGCAAATTAAGATCAGAGAGTTTCTTTCATGTCAGACAAACAAATAGTTGCCAAAAGTTATAAAATGCTTTAAAAAAGAATGCTTTGTGCAACACTATTAAATATTTCAGGCAATAGATCAGTTTCTAATTGTTGTAAAAAGTTGTTCAGAAACATATTATAATACGGCACTGCCATTATTTCGATATCTTATAAGCTTGTAGCTAAAACTAGTGATGGTGAACATTGAAAATTCAATAGTTTGGCTAAAATAGCAGTGACTGTTGAGAAGAACGAACACAACTTTATTTAAAAACACTATTAAAATAGTGTTAGTAACTACAGATTTGCCATTTATTCATAAAGATCAAATGTATCAAGGCTGTCTGTGTGAGCTGTAGACATCCTGTAGACGGATATGGAGCCTTTCATGATCTATTATGCGCACTTCAATCAATAAGTTAGCTCTCAAGGACTGCCACGGAGCAGGATCAAGGAGACTAAGTGATGCACAGCCGTTATGAGCAGGTCATCACTCAGTGGAGAGTCTATATCGTAACAGTTTGGACAAGAAAGTAAATTTTTAAACTTCTGTTAAGACTTTATGTCCTGTCATATCCAACAACTTTATTATTCAACAACAGTATCTCTCTCCTAAGATTTGAGTCTGACAGAGGCTTAAATCAATATCAACAATGGAAAAGAGAAATTAAATCAACAGCGTGTCAGGATTTCTGATAGTGGTGTCACTGCTGCTAAAAACAAATAATTGTCTTTCTGTTTTTATATTGAATTCTCAAACTAAACGTGTCTGTTCCGAAATATGCAGTGCACAGTGAATGCAAGGAACTATTGACAAGACATTTTGCAGAATCCACATTTTCATTTTTTGTATCTGTGCATTATTGGAGCTTCACACATAAAAAAAAAATCTATAAGACTGCTGGTGAGTAAAGCACATTATGTATGCTTGTAAATGTTACTATCCAGAGAGCTTTGTTCAAAGGAGAGGGTCACTATCTAAATACCAATCAATCGATTGATTTCTGTGTCCACTGTTTTTCCAAAACTGATGAAAAACAATTTGTAACATTGCAGTATGCTAAACAAAGCAAAAGATCCGTATTGGCTGGAAAAATGGATTCATTGATGGATGTGTCAGGCTGTAATGTTTTTCTGCATCTTGTAGGTCAAACAGCAACTGACCTGTCGAAGGAGTGGAACTGCATGGGCAGCATGGGGTGTGTCTTCAGGGCAGGGTCTGGGTGATAGGGCGTCGGCCCAGACTCCTGTCCCAAATCTCCGCCATCGACTGGAGCCGCCACCAAGCTCTTCAGGATCTCCTGCAATTCAGAAAGAACAACCCATCTGGTGACTACAGGACACAAGCTGTCAGAGTTTTAATGGCTCAACTAGTTCTTGGCTGTTTTTCAACTTGTTAATGAGGTGCGACGACTTTCTAAATGTTGTTTCAGTGTTGGCTTTCATATGTTTTACATTGCAAAACATTATTATTGCCTCTGACAAAATCCAAAATAGAGCAAACTTAACTAAAGCCCTGTTTCCACCAAGCAGTTCGGTACCCTTTTTTCCCATTTCCACCTTGAAAAGTTGTGGATGGTACCAATGGAACTGTTCCATACCGTCCCCATTTTTGGTCCCCCCTCTGTTGGGGTACCTAGCACTAGATCTGGTACTAAAAGGTGGAGCTGTGAACACTGCAGTCTGTTGATTGGTCAGTAGAGGACGGTCACTCTGCTCAGGGCTGAGTTGTGGCGGGTTTTGATGCTCATGTAACCACTGGGGAGTTTTATTAGTAAACTGTTACTATAAAATGAAGGGATGTTTTGTTACCTCTCACAGAAGCTGGAGTCTGAGAAAAAATAACTTAATTCACAGGGCCGACTGCCGGCGACTTTTAAGGTGGAACGTTTACTTGTAATGTTAGCCAGTGTATGAGTTGACGACAGGAATCCATCTGCACGCCTTAAATTTCAGTGTGACAACTTTGACCATTACTTTACTCTTTATACTACATACTCTTTTAGTAATGAGTGGATCCTCAAGCGTTTAAAAACATATATTAATTTAATCCGGATAATGTGAACTGCACACAACCCAATCCTCACTTGGAGAAAGAGTGTCGTTCCTGTGGGCTACAGCAACACTAAACCCCCGAGCCTTCCTTAGAGGGACTAAATGCACAAACCAGCTTACTTTAAATATCCCATTGAGGGAGACTCTCACTGCAGCCTGTTCTTCGGACGATAAAGAGGTGCAGACTGTTAAAGTGAGTGCACGGAGCAGTGAGTGACAACAACTCGCCCACATGAAAGAGTACTGTTTGTGGTGGAAATGCTAAGCAGACCCAGGGCCTCGTACCATGTCTAAAGGGTTACTTTTGTTTCCAACGGTACCATACTGAAATTTGGTGAAAACAGGAGCTTAAAAAGCAGTAAACTATTAATGTATTTCAATGATACATAACCTTAAATAACCTTACTGATAGCTGCACATGTGGAAAGAGCTTGTCCCTATTCAGACTTGGCAAGAAAAGGTAAGTTCTGTATTTTCCAACCCGGACCCCATTTTCCCAAGTTTTTGTGTCTAAATGACTGATAGGAACAATAATTCTTGAAACTGCTCCAGTATTGAGTGCGAGCGCTGTAGCAGGCCGCAGCGAAACAGGGTCCAGGCTGAAGAAAATACCACAGCCACACAGCTAAAATACAGATGAGGCTTGATTATCCAAACTATATTTGAAAGTACATGAGGATGCGTGGGATCTCAATAGTGCAGACTAAATGCAAATGTATTTCCTGACCACATTTATCACCTCTATGAGATAGATAGAGACATATTTGGATGAAAGCAGCCAGGTCTGAATGGGGGCGTCTCACAGACCCACCTTGACATTGATTCCTTTGTTTGTTTGGCTGATGCTGGAGATGGACGAAGGCGGAGCTTGGCTGGAGTTGGGGTTGGAACTGGGGTTGTGGGGAGAATCCAGAAGACTCTCCTGTGACCTCCTGACATCAGACAGACTACACAACAGATCCGTGCCTCCTCCCCCACCTCCTCCCCCCATGTCTCTGTCTCTGTCTCTGTCCCTGTCCGTTTCTCTCCCCACCAGGCCGAGGCCGAGCCCCAGGCCCATCTCCGAGCCGTTCAGGGATCCAGCCACGTGGCCCTCCTCTCCGATGCCTGAGTCTGTGTGGGGGAGGCCGGCGCGGGGAGAGTCATCCACCGGGGTGGGGGTCTGCTTGTCACGGTCGGAGAAGGCTGAGGATGGGTGCTCTGGAGGAACGCACACACAAGAATAAAAAAAAAGGAGTTTCTTTGTTTAAAATGCATCGCCAAGAAATTCCACAACATACTGTGTTTTTTATTCATCCTCAGCTATATCCTCATGTTTCTAAGCTTTATTTCTCTGTCAAGTAATACCCATCTCTCTTCTCTCTTCCCTCTTTCATCCTCTAATTGTCTTGGATCCTTGACAAAGGTATTGTTGTTTGCCTGAAGCCTGTATTCACTATACAAATGCTACAATGATGAGTCACCAGCTAGCTCAGCCAAGATTACTCTAATATTGAGGGTACTGCAGTAAAAGAAGAAAGAGAATCACCTGTGCTGGTTGGGGAGTTGATCTCGTGGCGGATGCTTCTCCCCGATAGGCTGGTGGACCTGCCGATCTCTCGCTGGGGTTCCAAAATGTCCCGGTACTTAGATACCATGAGAACTGAGATAAAGTAGACGACTGCCAGCGCCAGAAACTGAGCCTGCTTACTGTCATCCTGCAACAAAATATCACACAAACACGCACATTTATTCAGTAAAAACAACACTCAAACAGAAATACAGGTGTTTTTTGTCTTTGCACTTCTACCCAGACTCATACTGTACACACTAAAAATACACACAAACGCATGCTTACCACATCTCTAAAAACCACAGCTCGAAGACGATTGATGTCGACATCCTGCAGGAGTCTGTCTGGATCCTGCTAAATATGAAAGACAGAATGTAAAATGTGGTGCGTCATACTGTACACATGCACGTTTTCATGTCAGAAGTGTTGTGTGCAGGATGTGCATTTGATTCCTCTGCATGTGTGTGTGTGTGTGTGGTACCTTGCTGGTGGTGGAGGCACTGTGGAGGCTGTCCTGTGACTTGCTGCTGGTTAAGGACGACTTGCAGCTTCGGTCTCTCTGTCTCTGTCTGCACTCCAGACAGTTCCTCACTGCCACGCAGCATACTGATGGACACACAGAGGTGGAGATGAAACCTGTAAGTATTTTATACTGGGGGAGCTTTTTACGCATCATAACATTTCTTTTTGATGTACCACAGATGCACACATGTATTTGTTTTAAGGCTATGTACATTTGACCCAAAAGAACATGCAATATAAATACGATCTAATAAATATAAGTAAGCAGATACACAAAATAAAAAGATGGAATGTAATAGTTAAAGACTTAGAAATCTAAAGATGCAAAATATGATACATTTTAAGTGACTGTATCAATCGGCTATCATTCTGATAACGGTTCAGTGTCTGGAGGCAGCAGCCAATATTTCGGGGCTTCAAGTGGAATCAGCAGATATCCAGATAATGGATATCCGGGCCAAGGCGTACTCTTCTGTGCGCTGGGCATTGTTTATGGTCCAATTAGCAATTTGAGACGTGAAAATGGAGTTGGCAGGAGTTCACTGCCATAAACAGATATCTGCACGTGAATGCAAATAAAAATTTTAAAAAGCTAATAAAAAGCTTAATCACTGTCAGACAATAGCCGATGGATTCTGAGACTGAATTTCAGCCAAGGTGTCCCTGCATGCAACCAAAGCCCATTCAGAAACAGAATGCTTTCAATACCAAAATCTTGTTTCGTTGCCTACACATTCTGCACACATATGAAGACATCTGTTTAAAGTGATTAGGATTTCTTAAACACTATTTTAAATTGGGGGAATATTTTCTTTCCCTGTTAACAGTCAGTCGGCTTAGTGACAGAAGATTAATCTAGAACCATTTCTTAAGTCATATATTATTATTAATTGAAACAATAATCAACTAATTAATTAATCGTCAAGAAAATAATTGTTAGTAGCAGCCCTACTCAACAAACCCATGAAGCTTTGTGAGAGTCTGACTCCACGGTCAAAATGGTTCAGATACTTTGGTTAAGGCTGAATAAATCGAAGGAGCACACACCCAGGCGGAGGCATTGCCTCATCAGCCCTCCTGACGACATGTTCTTCTCCGCTTCAATCTCGCTGAAGTTGAGGGAGCTGGCAAACACCAGTACGTCCACCATGGCCATGAGACGGGACAGGAAGGTGACCGCTGTTTCTGAAGACATGCCTTGTGTCGCCTCGATGTTCTCCAGCTCCGTCTGGGAAAGGGAGGATATATACACACACGCTTGCCAGTTATTCAGTGAAAAACCAGCATGTTAACACAATAAAGTGGATGCTCTCTCACTGGTTTAAGAAAGGTGGTGAGATACTGTAGTATCCTCTTCTTTTAAACAATGGAAATAACCTTCAGAACATGTATTATCATTGTGTTTTACATGAGCATGACCACAACAGTCGTGGCTGTTTGTACCAACAAACAGGAAAAGCAACCTTTGGCATCATGCTGGTTTAGTGAAATACATACTTATATGATGAAATCTGGCAACATGAGGTGCTCTACACAACACACAGGAAGTACAGCCTGATGACACACAGGTAATGGTAACAGTGGGATCGTGACAGTAGCAGTGTGGCCTGGCACTAGTGCACAGACAGGTGAAACTAGCCTGGAGAATATTTCATAGGAAATTTAATTAGTCCCCTCATGTTGACACCAAGTTTTAAATGACCAAATGTTCTGTATATCTACATTAAAAAATAAATCTGAAGGCAGCAACACAGGGGTTAAAACCTGCAACCAAACCAGTGTGTGGTTTGCTGTGTCTCTGCTTCAGTAAGCAGGATGTGCAGGGCTGTGGAGAGTCGACAAAGTGCAAGCATCTGGAGGCTGGTCAGAGCAAGTGAGCACAGACATTTGGGGGAATAACAGACACACAAGGTGAGGACAGAAGGGCTTGGGTTGGTGCTCTTAGCTCTTCTGGTGATGGTGGGAGTCTCAGGCTCTTTACGCACCTCTCCCCCTGCGCCTCCTCCCCCAGGAACAGGGGTCACCTCCTCTCCCTTTGACCCCCTCTGGGGTCCGGCTCCTCCTGCCTTCTTTAGTGTTGATACAAATGGGACAATCTTAGCAGATGCAACCCCCAAGGACTTCTGGAAAACTCTCATGCTTTTTCTCTCATTAACATACTCTATCTATTTTCACCTCTAAATATATCCTCTCATTATAATCTCTCCTTATTATTGATCCACCCCTTGGTTTTTAAGTCTTTTTTATTCCCCTTATTTGTATAATATTCTGACAATGTTAGAATATTATACCAAGTGTATCTAGTTCAGTATATCTGGCTCATATATTTGAAGAACTAGATACACTGAGAGGTCAATGCATACCCACAACAGATACAAACAGTATAAGGGGGAGTACTGATTAGCAGCAAAGAAGCACAACAAATAGAAACACTATGGATGTCAGACAAGCAAGGTTTAGTGTCAGTCACAATGGTAAATAAACCAGAAACAAAGTATTAGTACAATAGAAAGAGAGCAGAAGAAACTGCAACTTACAGTGTTGGCACTACTCTTAGAACTCTGTACATGCAAAAACACAGACAAAAACAGAGACAAAAAAGACAAGAAAATACACAGAATACATGTAACACAGAGAGGAAAAGAAAAAAGAAAGATGATTAAATTAAATAGGTTATCAAACTATCAAATTAAATAGATCGTTAATTTAAAAGGGTTAGAACAAAGATCAAATAAAGGTTCAAATACTGTGCAAGAAGTGTTAGGTTGACAGTTAAATATGTGAAGATACAGATGAGAGGAATCCTGAAAATGTTCTTGAAAGTTTAATTAGTTTACCCATTTAAAAAAATACAAAATATGGAACACAGGACAAATTCTTAAACCTATAAAACAGGGCTGAGTATCAGTCCTTGATACCTTTAAAGTGACAACCAAAATAACCCAGTGCCAAGTAACATCGAAACTTCTCCATTCAAACGATACCTGCGTTTGATGCTTTTTGTACCCAGATCTAGAAAAGATGACTATTTGTAAGGTTTTGCTCGCAGGCAGGAGTGGTGGAGACATTTTACACAACTGAACGCATCCATTCAGATAATGGGTATTGAATTAAGTGGAAAAAAGGTATCCAATAAAGTACTCTATTGGTATCTGTATTGCCTTAAGGGTAAGGGTACTATTGAAATCTTTTAAATGACACCCAGCCCTGCTATCAATCATGCAAGATCAACACTGCCCTGAGCATTGGGGGGGGGGCGGGAGGGGGTTCCTCAAAGTCTGTGTTTGGCGTTAACAAATAAGTTACAGGCCTACATGAATGAGGCAGCTGTTGACCTGCAGTTTCCCCTCCTACCACAGAGGGGCGAAGTAGAGCCACTTACAGAAGGGGAGGTGGCAGCAGACAGGAGAGGCAGGATGCCTCCACAGGCGATGATGATGTTGTCCACCATCTGAGAAATGAGGTGGATCGTGTTGTGGACGAAGATGATGTTCTCGTTGCTGTTCACAAAATCCATCACCGACTTGGTGGAGTGGCTGAGATGGAAAATAAGAGTTGGATGGATGATAAAAAAATACAGTTTAGAAATTGAAACATGATGGCTAATATCCGAAGTCTAATCTAATTTTAAATTCATGTGTGATCAGTACAGATGCCCCAAAAACAAGGCTTGAGTGCTAGTCATACTAGTTTATGGGATAAAAGATATTGTAGAGGTTTGTCTCAAACTACACTCACAGGTTTGTTCAAACTGACTGTATCTTATAATCAAAGGTATGAAAGATTTGAACGATGGTAAACTAACAGAGAAAAGCTAACTAACCTACTTTTGTGTCTGATTGCAAGAGACACACACATGAGACATCCTAACTCACCTCCTCCATACATGCACATCAGTCTCCAGGGCGAACAACAGGTCAGTGAGCAACCTCTGGTGCATTGGAGACCATTTGAATTCCGGGATGCGGAACATGGTCGTGCGCGGGCCGGGGCTGAACTGCCGGCGCTGCTCCTCCGTCATGGGCATGCCCCTGAAACCCAGATCGACGCGTAGGTCCCGCTCCAGCTGGGCTGCGGTGCGACCGTGGAGGGCCTGAAACATCGTGGGGGCAAAGATTCGGTCAGCCAGCAGAGGGCTTTCAACACATCTCCTACTAGTTTAATAGAAAACTTGGCTTTCACACAGTTATGAAATTCAGTTTCATTAGCAAAACCACAGAAGACTCTCTGGGACTTCTGTATTCCCTGATTTATTAGAGAATTAGTTCATGTGTGGGCAGTCACTTGGCTTTTCTGGTGAGACAAAGTGTCCATGGCTGAGCTTTTTACACTAATCAACACACAGAGACAATCACAGTGGGGCTGCTGCAGCCTTAGGGTTGGAGAAGAAGGCTTGTCATTGCCACTCAAAGCTTCCTAGGTGTGCTGGGTTTTAGTTGAAAGACAGCGGGAGAAAACAATCAAGAATGACGCTCGGCAATGAGACAGTATACACCCATCAACCACAACATTGAAACCACTGACAGGTGAAGAGAATAATTATCATCTGTGTACAATGTAATGTTCTGCAGGGAAACTTTGGGTCTTGGCATTCATGTGGATGCCACTTGAGACGCACCACCTGCCTCAACACCACTACAGACCAAGTGCCGCCATCATTTCAACAACACTCCCTAATGGCAGTGGCACCCCTCCAGGACAATGCACCATACCACACCGCAAAAACTGCTCAGGATCAGCCAAAGCCACACACAAACATACCTGAGTAGTCGCGGTAGTTTGGATCTTCTTCGTGTCTTTGTCTTTTCCGTCATCTGACCTCTCTGTATCAGAGGTGGTGCTGGCTGTGTCTCCCCCAGTCTTAAGCCCCGCGACCTCTCCCTCTGCCCCGGATGTGCCCTCTCCCTCTGGGAAATCGGGTCTTGAGGCTCCCTGTATCTGGGCTTGGCTCTCTGCCTCAGCAATAGAGCTGATGTCAGCAAGAGGGCTCTGGATCTTAAAGGGCCCGTCCTCTGGAAGTTCCCCAGATGTGTGGCTCTGGGTCTGCGTTAAATCGGAGCCGCAGCTGGTCATGTGGGCCAACAGGCTGAGGTCATCGCTGGCGCTGGTTGTGGAGTGAGCCGGGACTGGGCCGGATGGAGTGGGCTGGTCTGGACTCGGCAGTACGAGGGGGTCTGTGGCTGCCAGAGCTGGGAGCAGTTTCTCATCAACCTGGAGGAGATGAATGGGGCGATAAAAAAGATAAAAGAACATTTCGACATTTGGAAAAATCTGCAGCAACAACTATTTTTCTATTGAGACAGTAGAAAAACTATGTGGTACTACATTCTATGTCGGCAGGGGAAGATGCGGATCCACAGACTTTAATCACAGATAATCTTCATATTACATCCTACCTTGCTGAAGAGAAATCCGTTGTTGCTCGGGACACTGTCCTTCTCGTCAGCCAACGTGATGAGCGGACCCATGTTCCCATCATCCTCCAGGCTGACACCCGAAAGCCCCAGGCTTGATGCCATCCCGACTCCTGAGCCTGGCGTGTCATCTTTAGGTGCCAGATTCCCATTTAGGTTTTGAACTACAGCACAGTAAGCACTGTCCAGGAGAGAATCCACCTCTACCAGAGGTCCGTTCTCCATTCCTCCCCCACCTCCTCCACCCACACCACCACCAAGACCTTCTGGAGATAAGTCCAGGTCATCCAGCTTCACTTCTGTGGCCTCTACCTTCTCTGCTTTAATGTCCACCAGCAGGTCGTGGACCTCCACCCTCACCCCTGGACCAGCGGCCTGCTCCCCAGGTGTCAGGGATTCTCCGTTGGGTCGCTTCACAGCGCCCTCTGCGAGGAGGTTCCGCGAGTCTCCTCCGGCCCCCTCGCTGTACTCGGCCTCGCTCTCAGGTGTTTGTGTCTGGGAGTTATCGTCAATCTCCAGGTTGCCGTTGACCACAGGGGCGGGCGTAGCAGAAAGCCCAGAGATAGTGGACACAGAGCCTTTCTTCCCTTTCTTCATGTTTTCCTCCTCCTGGCGTTGGTACTCTTCGTACATCTTGGCCAAGTACTCTTTATGGGCTTCGTAGGTCACCTGTGACAGATGGTGGGGATAGAATTGGTTGTGTGATCGGAACACAAGCACTGACAATAGCTAACCTTCACCTCAATCAACATCAACGGAGTTCATAGATCATGTGTACCTAAGGCTGCATGGATAAATTTGGGACTAGCATAACAGGGCTATTAGACCATCATCCATAGACATCATTTTAGGCCGTGGGAACCTGTGATCGTACTTTTAACCATGTTTTTTGACATTTCATAGACTAAATGATAAATTGATTAGTCATGAAAAAAACTGGCAGATTAACTGATGATGAAAATATTGTTAGTTTCAGTCCTAGGAATCACATCAACCAAAGGAGCTAAATGACATGTGACATACTTGTGCATGAAAAAGAAAACTAAAAGTCTTTAAAATGAAAGTCCATCTTCCACCCAACTTTAACATATTGTTCTACAGTATCTCATTGATTAATTACTCTGTGATCATCAGTGGATTTAAGTCGAGATTAGCCTTGTCAACCTTCTTTGTCTTCTTCTACTTGGTTTATTTGCTCTGGCAGATGCATCTGCTCCACCTCCTGGTTAAACACATTTCTACCTGACCTGGCCTGCCTCTGGCCAATCACAACCATTAATCTAATATGGGACATGTTTCAGAGGATGACTGACAACCAGCGGAGCCTTTGTGCTTTACGTGATGACGCCATTTTTGGTTTGCTTACAGGCCGGGGACACTTTGGTGAACATAAACCTAGCTTAGGAAAGATGAGCGCCGCAGATGATGTGGAACTTTCAGTTGAAGTACCATTTTAAAATCCTGATGACAAAAACAGTCCTACTTGTTCACAGACATATTGATGTTGCACCATCACATCTCATCTCTACACGCTGCAGTGTCTGTTTACATTTGTCCGTCGCTCAGCGGCATTTTGATTTACAGCTGTAAATAACGCCTCTTGGAGACTGAAATAGAACTAAGAGGTTTCAGGCTAATGCTGATGCCAGGCTGTAATTTCTACTCTGCTTCTACAGGATTTACTAACATCTCAAATTGTCTTTAAACTACTTCCAACAACAATTTCGTATTAAGATATGAGTTACAGTGACAGTGATTGCAGCAGTGGGAAAATCTGGGCTATTTGGTTAAAAACTGAACAGTAAAGCCCTGAATAATGTCAAATGTAATGTGGCTGCGTGGCATTCTAGTCTATTGAAGGCTCTTCTAGGTGGAAAACTGTTTCTGTGTCCTAATTGATGGATTTCTTCATGTTTGATTGTTAATTGTAAATGAAAAATGGTGGATGTACAGATAAGCCTTTGCTCTTTGATACTTTGAATGCACATCTCACTCTCACCTTTGAGTGTGCGATGGATAGGGTATCAACCCAAACCCTCCATCCTCCCCATTCGTATTTGATAGCGTGATAGAGCAGGATCCTGAAGATGTTGTACACCATCTCTGTTATCTTCTGCTCCTCTGGGTTCTTGGGGTTGATGTATCCCAGGGAGAACATCCAGTCCTGCCACACAGAGCACTGCAACAGGCAGCTGGGACACAACACAAACACTGGATGTGAGTTGGGCTGCAGCCGGAGCTTATTATCAAAATATAACAAGAAGTAAAAGACAAGCAGTGAAACAAATGCAAGTCTAGTCATTTGTGCGCTCTTACCGCCGGTTTTCTCGGCTGTTACTGAAGAGTTTGATCATGTCGGAAAGAAAGAGTCTTCTGACTTCCATCAGCTCTGCGCTGGGAGAGGAGTTCTTCAGCAGGGTGGCCACTACCTTCAGAATCACTGGGTGGGAGGTAAGAATCAGAGAACGGGGGAGAGGAAGTGGAAGAGGAAGGAGATGAGAGTGTGAGAGAAACAAATATTTAAAAAGTATTTTCAATGAGAGAGAAAAATTGTGAGGGACAAGAGAGTGAGAGGCAGATCAATAAGTGGGAGATGGCAGCAGTGTCGGCTTCTGAATGAGCCTTTGTTGTTTGTTTACTCACATTAAAACAACACTGCATTATTGGCAGACCAAAGAACACGGAGAGACAGGCAGAAACAGGCTACAGTGCTTTTGTACTTACTGGGATTCTGGATCTTGACAGTGGAGTCAGGCTCAGGGTGGGGTTTGTGAACCACCTGGGTACAGACCTGCTCTGTCAGAATCTGCGCACACACAGAGGGGTTAACAGCCGTTAATTAAATAAGATCACTATCATCTAAATTCTGACAACTTATCACTTACTGTACGTTGCTATAGTAATGCAGCATGTTAATGAGCCAATCACTTACCTCATACAGAGTGTTGTAGGTGGTGACAGAGACAGTGTTGGTGTGCATCATCAGCCTCTCCCCCAGCAGTGTGAACAGACTGTGCGTGTGCATGATCTCTACCTTCCTCCTGCAGGGAAACACACACACACATACACACACACACACACACACACGCAGCTTGCCATTCATTACTGAATTTATGACAGTTGAAATTGACATTGATTGTCAGTGCCCTGATGACAGTCTGATATTGGCAGGTGGCACCATGTGGCCCTGTCAATTATGACGGGACTAAAGAGGACGAGAGATGAATACCAACAAGAGAAATTAAGGAGCGACATTAACGGAACGGCAACACTGCAGGCGTCACCGGGGCAACGTTTGTGTGGCTGCACATTATTAACTTTGACGATTAACCTTGCCAGTAGGCGAAAATTGTGTCTCTGAGAGGCTTTTAACTTGAAAGGCTCAGGAATCAGGGTTGACTAAATTTTTAAAATTGAATTAAGTGAATAATGCTCAGCCTCTGTAAATTTCTGACTGTAATCAGGTCATTAAAATGAAGAAACTAAGGAAAGTTTGCACAAAATTCATTCATAAATATTCTTAACAAAGCATCTCGCTCCCTTTATCTTGTTAAATTAGTTTAATCTGCTACTAATTTCACTTTATTTAAACAGAATAACTACATTTTGCTGAGACTGTAAATTCTTTTTGAAATTCAGTCCCAACCCTCTTTGTCTATTTGAACAAATTAAGAGAAAAACAGAAAATATATAACGGTATGCTTTATGGCACACTTTATGCAGAAATAAAAGCATTATGTGTACGAATCCTCTGCTTTCTATCAGAATGAGGGGCTACATGAAAAAAAGGGATGCTTTGTCAATTACACCCCAAAGCTATGGAACACACTGCCCATAGATATCAGGGAAGCTAGCGCGCTAAATATTTTCAAAAGAAAGCTAAACGCGTATATCTATTCACTTCAGCCTTGAGCTACTTTTAACTCTTTTAAAATCTTACTTGATTTCATGATTTATAGTTTTACAACTCCATCCATGTTTTAAACTGTTTTAAATGTCCTTTTATATTGAATTGCCTGTTTTATGTCCATTTTGTCTATTTTCATGTGAAGCACTCAGTGCTTAAACTGCTCTTATTGTGAAGCACTTTGTGCTGCACTTCCTGAATGAAAAGTGCTCTATAAATAAAGATTCTAAAGATTATGTTTACTGTATGTATACAAAGAAACATCAACAAGAGACATGCAGGCCCACCCACAGACATGGCTAAGCCCCTGAAAAGGTCCAGTGAATGGGCCCTCCTCAAATCTGCTGTACCCATGTGAACGCATGGGCATGATCTCTCTCCTAGTTCTAAGGTCAGGTGGCTGGCTAGCTGCAGTATTTCAATGCTGCAATGGTTGCATACAAAAAAAAGTTGTACTATTTTCAGGAGGGGGGTTTTCATCATGAAAAAGGCTACATTTAATTAGAGCAACAATAAATACGATGTTGATTGTTGTTGTTTTGAGAGGTAATGGTGCATATTATTATTATTATTTCTTATATTTAGGATGAACATGATTATTTCAGGCATCACCCCTCCTCCCCACCTGTGCATCCCAGAAAGCCCCCCACTTCCCACCCTTATGAGCGTCCCTGTAGACATGACTTCAACTGTCAAACAACAGTGTAGAAACTCAGTATAACCCAAATTGCTTTTGCTTTAATCTGTGACATTGACAAATCTATAAAACAGTCAGTGGCTCTGAAATCATGATTATGGCAGAAAATTACATTTTTTATAATGCTGTTTTTTTAAAACTGACAAATCATTAAATTAAATCACATAAAAACACGGCATGTGAAATTGATTGAGTGATTGAGTATTTAACATTATCATATTAAATGAAATAAATTGAAATGTCTTTCAAAGGTGCAAATGGTGTTTTATGTATAATTTAATTGCTGTCTGGATCAATAAAATTTCCAGAAGTATCAAGGTGACTAAACTTAAAGAGGCAGCGCGACAGGATGTTTGGTCGGAGCAGATGTTAAGTAGGTGGGGGGACTGAAGGTGCAGGGCTCAGGTGCAGCTCGGCAGCTTGCTCCCATGTCGTGCAGCGAGAGGCGTGTGTGTCACATGGGATGAATAAATCCCCCAGCATTCATTGCCACTCATCAAGGTTCCACCTCCCTGCCAGTGTACACTGTCAAAATGATTATTCCGCCTGGACGTGATGATGAGGACATTATCTTCACACACACAAACAAACAGCCTTTCTAAGGCTCACTGGAGGCTGCGCTGCTGTAGTTTTTTCCGTTTTTACTGCAGTGTGTTTCCTCACTCTCAGACCTAAATGTGAGGCCATCACTACCCTGATGCGGTATTTCTGTTTTAGCTGTGACAGGAAAAAAAGATTTAAGTGCTCCCTTATTCCGATGGTTCTCCATTTACTGAGCACTAAACACCAAACAAAGGAGAACACCAGACAGAAAGCACAGAGACAAAGAGGTACTGACTTGTGACCGAGGTGCTTGAGGAAGTAGCCCAGGACTTTGAGTGCTTGGACCCGGATACTCTCACTCTTAGAGGCCAGGAGCTTGCAGATCACCCTGTAACATGTCAAACACACAGCCACACTTATCAGTGACAGTGAAGGAATCACAATACCTTAGATGAAGGCTAAAAGTGGAAAAACCCGGTTCTTCTGTGTGTGTAGTAAACATCTGCTGTCTGATACTCAGTAAACATCCTCAAAGTTAGCAACACGTGTGCTGACTGAAGCATTTTCCTCAAAGGAGTTTGCTCAGAGGACATAAAAGTAAAAAAAAAACAAAACACAGTTTGCTGACTAGCTCTTCGACAACAGAAGATTTACCATAGCAACCAAAAACACATCCATGTGCAGTTGTGCTTTGGGGGACTTAGCTGCACAGTAAGAGTCCATCTTTGAGAAATCCTGTTGTGTGATTGAAGCTTCCCTTTGTATATGGAACATGGCTATTGTAAGTGAACATATAAATAACGCCTTAAACATGCAGTAAAGCATATGCGTTATTGTTGCTGCTCAAAACTGAGGATTCATTTGCTCATCAAACAAATCATGTAATAACGACAAAGACTACAAATGTTACTTTGCACAATAAAAACCAGTTTCTTCCTGCTTTCTAAATCTTCAATAAAATTATTCTCTTAAACACATCAAAATAGGAAATGTATGGCCTTTTAATCTATGAATCAATTTCCTTTTTTTTCAGCTTAATTTATCTGTCTATCAGTACCAGGGCTGGGCGATATGGATCAAATATCACAATATTTTTTAGCAAATACCTCGATATCAATACTGTGACGATATTGTAGGATTGACTATTTGTGGCTTCACAAAACATTTACACAATGAAATCTTTGATAAATTATCATTAGGAATGTGGATATAATGACGAAGAGCCGGGACATATGCCACGTCCTTTACAGCTTGGACAATGCAAGGGTGGGTGCTACTCTTATGCCTACTCAATGACAACTTACAAGGGCACGGAGGCAGGCTGCACGTGATGCTGCTAAGCTGCCATCGCCAGCACTGTGTCACAGCCTACTCACCAGAAATCCTGAGTTCAGACCTGATCTTCTTCCAGGCATTGTGTTTTAGAGTTTGTATTAGGCCTAGAATATTGTCCGTGTAACAGATCGTAAAGCGCTGAGTAGCCTTGCAATAAATGATCAACTTCTCCATATTTGTCATAGACTGATATTTAAGAAAGGAAAGAAAGATACCTGCAGCCTGTGATTGCTTGTTTCTCATCACATGACATATGATTCACTTTACTGCACTCCAAAAAGTGTCTTTCTCAGGGCGCATCACTGGAAGAGAGTTTGGGGCCGACTAAGCTCGTCAATGGAGCCACTACACCACAAAATTTTTTACAGAACGCACAATAATACCCAGCCATCCCCAGAAAATGACAGAATTCACGTCACATTCAGGGAGCTGGGAAATCCAAGATTGCTTGCACTTTGGCATGCACTGGGCAAACCTGACCATGCCCTACTTTTTTACCCAAGTATGTAACAATACCCTTCTCAAACTCACATTTGGCCAAATTCAGAGTAAGGGAAGCGGAACGCAGGTGATCAAAAATCTCATGGTGGGTTTTCAAATGGTCAGAGCTTGGAAGTGACGTCGACATTCCCCATTTGAGCACACTGCCCAGCCCTCATTGACACTAGATCATTTATATTTCTGTGTATTGTAATTAATACTGTGTATTGGATGTGTGTTGATATAAAAATGCATTAACAGCTAAGGTCTAACCATGAATGTAACCAAATATTTTTCAGATATACAATGATTAGTGTCACCTTATTCCATTTCTCTGGTCAAATGCTGGGATCATGGATGCTGGATGTTCAGACATAAGAGCCACTAACAGCTGGAGCACGTCATGGATATTCTCATCCTGTGGAGAAAAGAAAGCAAAGTTTAAAAGGTGAAAAAAGGCGGAAGAGGAGGGTTTAAGGGTTAAGAGGACAAAGAGAGAGTTGTAAGGGTGGACAGGGAGCGGGGATTGCAAAAGGAGCAGGTGGTATTTCAGAGCGAGAATAGATATAATTGTTACAGAAGAGTACATTCTGTTCAGTCCATTGTTGCGCCATTTTTCACGCTGTCACAGCGCCGAAGCTGACTCACACTCTCACTTCTTTAAGTGGACCATAACTCCGGCCCACAAATTATAATGCACATTTTGCCACCAGCTCCACTCAACCGCTCTCTCTGTCTCTCTCTGTCTCCTTCTCTCACAGTGTCTCTCTTTGGCACTGAAATTAGCTTTTACCTCATGCATGGTCAGTAGGTAGTTGAGAATGCTCTGCAGCTCGTCCTCCTTCACGCCCCGGTCCTGTGAAAAACAGAAACGGCATCTTTAACCGAAGCATTCATGATCTACGGGTTTTTTTTTTACATCATCTTAATCTCAGAAGACTTCATTAATTCTGTTCCTGGATGATGCTTTTTAACCGTGAGGCAGCAACAACTTCACACACACATATGTAAATACAGGAACAAATCAATACAAGCACACACAAACACAAAAGACAGAGTGCTTCATTCAGGCTTCTGATCTATAATGCGATTCTCCATGCACACACACGCACACGCACACACACAAACTCCAGATTAAGCCCGAGGTTCCCAAGAGGGAGGAAAACAACAGAGGACATAATGGAAAAAAGCGATTTCTTGCAACTTCATGCATGAGTGTGATGAAGATAATGGTAATCAGTTTCTCTCACTGTACCTTCAGTATGAGTTGTTTGAGGAAGAGGAGCATGAAGGCTCTGAGCGAGATGATCTCCTTTTGGGATGGCCTTGGTCCGTCTAAATAAACACAGCCAAACAAAAGAATAATTTCCTGTTAAAAATCCATTTTTATGCAGGATAATGATCAGCTAAATAAGTCTGTAGCTCAGTCTGAGTGAGCCCTACTGTGTACTGATATTAGCTTTTATTAGGCTTCCTGGAGAGCAAAGAAAAACATGTTAACACACACATACACACTCTCTTAGACAGAACTGTGAATCACTGTCATTAACTCCAGAAGCAATTTGGCAATCTGGATATTTTATAGTTGTACTAATCTAACTGATTACAGCAAAGACATGGCAATTTACAAAAACGTGATTGATAGTCCAAATGATCCAAACCAAACAAGCACTGTAATCCACTGTATCTACTTTAAAGCGCTGGCACTCCATCAGCTGTTTGCTGTGGTGGGCTACAAAGAAATAATCAAGCTAAAAACACAAAAGCATCTGACTCATACACATAAGCAATTCCTCATGTGGGTCTGATGTCATTGCTCCTCTCTGAAAGGTCTTTTGCCCTTCTTGGTGCATTTAGCTCCATTTTGCTGTGATTCATAACTGCCTCAGCCCTTCATGACCTTTAAACATGTGCTTTAAGAGTTGCTAAGAGCCACCAGCTTCAGGATATTGTGTTTTCAACTGTTTTATTTCTTCTGAAATTTGGCTGCATTTAGCTTCAACAATGGCTTCCTTTTTACCTCTGATACTACGGCACAGTAGCCCTTTTAACAGACAAAAAAAGGACGACTCAGATGTTGGCAATCCATCTTCATTGTTGTAATAGCATTTCAGTCATTTTTGAGGTGTTTAATGTGTGCGCCAGATACACTAGGAGCTTAGGGCTGTGATGAATCGGTTCGAAACAGCTGCCAAATAACTAACTAATGGAATTGGGTGCCAAACAGAAAAAGATGCATAGTCTCAGATCAAAGCAAAAATAATATAAAACCCATCCTTAACAAATAGGGCCATTTTTCCTTTAAAGGGATAGTTAGAATTTTTAAAGTGGGGTTGTATGAGGTACTAATCCATAGTCAGTGTATCATCTACAGTAAATGGCGGTTGTCGCACGCCCAGTTTGGAGAAGCAGGCAGGAGTACTGAAACGGAAGCTCAAGCAATGTGGTGCTATGGATGGGGGCAGCAATAAAATGGATTTTGGCCACGAAAAACAAAAAACCCACTGTAGAAATTTTACATCACTTCAAGTGTATGCTATATTTAGAATATTTTCACAGCTCTACCTTGACCTCAGACAGTCCTCTCTGATGGGGAACAGATGCTGTTATATTGCTCTCTTCAAAGTCAACAGACTTCTTCGACAATAACATTAACTTTACCTTGCTAATCATGGAATCTGCTGGTCTGCAGCTGCCTCGATCGTTAAGTTTGTTTGTGTTATTGTGTGACTTTGGTATATCCGAACTGAACCTTTAAAACACCAAAGTCACACAATAACACACAGCAAACTAAGTGGTTGAGACAGTGGTCGACCAGCAACTCCATGCTCAGGTAAATTACCGTTTTTGACAATGGAGTGGTGGCTCTGATAAGAGTATCACTTTCAGATCAGTTCCCTGCTGGAAAAGGCTGTCTGACAGCAAGATACAGAGGTAAAAATAATCTTAATATAGCATACACTTAAAATGACTTGATTTTTTTTCAGGTGTGACTTTTTTCAGGTGGCCAAAATATGTTTTGCTGCCGCACCACAGCAGTGTATTGCTTATCTTGTGTAGTGGTACTCCTGTCTGCTTCGCCAAGCTTAGGGCATGCTGCCCGCCACCTACTGTAGGCAGTAGACTGATTATAGATAAGTACCTTCAAATGCCACTTCAAACTAGAATGACCTTATCACAGTTGTATACCTCTGTGAACAAGTCAGGTTGAAGTTTACATCCAGACTCATAGCCATGACAGTTGACAATGCTACAAATATGGATGTTACTGCAAAGATGCTATATACTCTCAAACAGTGGTTCCCAACTTGTTCACGCTCAAAAAATGGGTCACAGGTCCATTCTAAATGGACCGCAAGTTACTCAGGAACATTTCAAGTTTGTTAAAAACACACTTCATTTTGAAGAACAGTGAATTTCTGACACAGGGCGTTTAATTTGAAGTACTGTGTATTGCTGTCGAGTGAGTGTCTAATAGACAGCTACTTGACAGAGACAAAGGCAAGTATGACTCTGAATGTATTTAACTGTGTGGACCTTGAACTAGTGATTAAGGAGACATCTAGACCCCATGGCTGGACCAGGGGGTCTAGAAACAAGGATGCTTTGCACGAATCTTCCCGGCAGCATAGCACAGTCTTGAGATGGACACCCTAGATTAGTGTCACCAATTCAGTATCCAACCAGATGTTTCCCCTTCTGTTCCTGAGTCATGACTATGTTTAATGGCGAGAAAACATTATGATGTCACAGTGAAGTTGACCTTTGACCTTTTGGATAAAATATTTCATCACTTCATCATTATATCCTGTTAGATATTTGTGTGAAATTTTGTCATTATTAGCGCATGAGTTCTTGAGTTATGGCAAAAAAGCATGTTTTTTTTAGGTCACAGTGACTTTGACCTTTGACTGCCGAAATCTGATCAGTTCATTGTTAAGTCCATGTGAACGTTTGTGCAAAATTTGAGGAAATTCCCTCAAGGCCTTCTGGTGATATCGTGTTTATGAAAATAAGTCAGACGCAAGGTTACAATGACTTTGACCTTTGACCGCCTAAATCTAAACAGTTCATTGTAAGTCAAAGTGGACGCTTGTGCTAAATTTGTGGTAATTCCATCAAAAATTCCTGAGATACTACATTCACGAGAATGGGATGTACTGATGTACAACCCAAAAACATTATGCCTACAGCCATGGCTATCGCTGACACGGAGGCATAAAAATCCAAACTATCCCTTTAATGGTCCCAGTGGCCACTGCAGCCAGACAAAGTTGACTCTCTCTTCCCTACTTTGCCACTCATTCTCCATCTACTTCAACTACTCTTCTACAGATGTCATTAACAAACAAACAAGTTAGTAAGCAATAAACCTCACAAGCTGCCTGTTCTCATCAGCATTCTACATTCCCAACAGAGGTTTGTTGAGTTTATAAGGCAACAATAAACATTTATGATGTCCGGCTTATGTGCATTTACCACCGTGCACTTTGCTGTGTCAGGGCGTTTGGAATTGACCTTATTTTATACAAAGCGAGAGTACTGCAATAGAAAACAGTGTTTATTGTAAGCTCAATAAAATGCACCTCGTCCTCTCAGAACATTTAAACCGATATCTGACCCGTAGGTGCTTAGCCAGCGGAAGTAAAGCGGAGAGAAACATAAAAGACGGAGGGTGTGAAAGAAGGAAGATACGTAGCTTCTCCCCCCTCATGCTCTGCTGGCCTTGAATCACACGAGTGTGTACGGATTTCAGTCTGTTCAGCTGCTCTGCACAAAGCCAAAACATGACACCAAAGCGCTCCCCCGTGATTCATCATCATTATCTGTCAAGCTGGTGCATGTTGGTGGAGTAGTGACACTCGCCATCCATCATGGTGACGCAGCAGCTCTGTGTCAAACATGGACGCACCAGGTGAATGAGCGCGAGTGCAACCTCCTTTTTCAGGGTCTTTTAAGAGGATTTGAGCAAAGCTTATATTCATCTAAACCACTTCTCAGGGGCAGCTTTAATTATCGTCTTTTGCTCTTTGAAATTAATTTTCTTCCTCTTGTGCTCCTTTTATCCTAATTCTGAGTCAATGGTTTTATCCAGACATTGTGAAAACACTGTTTTGTTCTGCCAGATAACCTGACAACCTGTGAGGAGTCAAACTGTAATAAACCTATGCACTTTCTTTGTGTGTGAATTGTAATAAGTGTGTGTTTGTTCTGACTTTGGGCTCCTTGCAACAGCTACACACTCAAGTTGATTTGATCTAAAAATACAGTGAATTCTGCAGTTTGTTGAAGTCTTTTCTTTCGAGTTTTGTTTGTTGAACTACACTCAGTCTGTGTGTGCTCAAGATTACATAGGGACACAAAATATATTTACTTGGATTTAACACACTGTTAAATTGCATTATTTTACAATACATTCAAGGCCATAACATAAAACGTCAAACAAAATATATAAAACTAGTGGTATCACTGAGGTGAGCAGAATAAAACAAAAATAAATAAAAATGGAGCCACTTTAAATAACTATGCCTTTTTTTCAGCTGCATTCTTTCTCTCACTCAAAAGAAGCTATTAAATCACTGTTATGGTTGCACTGAGTTCAAAAGCAATGTACCTGACTAATGCTAAAGGCCTGAGGTGTTTTTATTAGGTACAGTACACGCTCTCCCTTTTTGTATTTCTAAAAGCAATTTTTAAACATCAAATGGAGCTATTTGTAAAATACGAGAAAAGCTTGGAGAGGAGCTGTGTATTTCTAAGCAGGGTTTCAAAGATTCAAAGCAGGTGCGGGGTAAAAATACACTAATACAAAAAAAAAATACTGTATATCTGCAACATGGATTCAACCTCATTACTTCAGACTGAGGCACAGTTAAACACATTTCTACCCACAAAGCCCATTGTAGGTTCAAAATATCTGTCCATTACTATGCAAATTAATTCCATCGGTGCATATCACACTCTTACAGTATGGTCAAGTACACACACACACGCAGGCTTCCAAACCACAACTAGCACATCCTTTAGCTTTGAACGGCCATTAGTACAAGTCTGAGGCTAATTACTGCTGTTATCAGTGGTTCTTTATGGAGCTGGATCCCCGCAGTCAAACAGCAATATCGCCAAACAGAAAGGAAGCCAGACAGCCACTTGATTAGAAATTCCAAAAGCTCCCTTGGATCTGCCAATCAAATCCGTCTGTTGCCGTGGCAACGTGGGATGCGTACTCATAGTCAGTGGAGGGTCCCGGGCAAAAGACAAGGTTGATTAAAGTGAAAGGCCTGCGCCGACCTTTCTGAGGCTGCGGTGTGTGGCAACAGTGGCCGCGTTAACGCTGCTCTCTGTTGAATTACAAAGCCATCGACACGTATCTGATTTGTGGCGGCGCAGTGTTTGGAGTAAGATGCGTTTTATAATTGCATTTCTTTTTCAAATGTGGACAAATCTTTAATAGTTTTGTTTCCACACACACACTGCATTCACAGGAAGCACAAAAACATGTGCACATATTTCACTTCTACATAATAATAATAATAATTAAAAAAAAAAGATTTCTATTACAAAAGCTTCACATGCACACAGCAGCATTATTCTTCTTAAGAGACAACAACCAATTTCGTACAGGAAAAAAAACATGTATTCTCTTTTACTACAATGGTCTTACTCACTCTCAAACATGCAGACACATTTGCAAAAGGGAGGTGCTCAATCTTGCTCATGAGCAACAAGACAGTTTGTTAAGGGAAAGGAAAGTTACCCACTCACACCCTCTGAATGCATGTATAGTGTCCGTGTGTCACTTTCTTTGCTGTCCTTATCTCCATGTTAAACGATGATCAAATAGCTATCTGCATTTTATGCAATTTAAGGATGCTGTAATTATTTGACCTGACATTACATAAAGGATTTCTGCAAAACTGCAAAGCCATTCAAACCCATTAAACTTCCGTTAACTATTTAAGTCCCACTGATGATTGACTTCAGGTCTTCATGCTGGTCCTAAGTTTTAGCTGTAAGCTGTAACCTAAAAGATAAAAGCTAACTGTAAGCTAAAAGCTAAAAGTTATTTGACACATGACGTTTGGTTGAATTTAGGTTGTGACCTCAGGGGACCAAAATTTAATGTCAGGACAACATTTAACGTCAATTTGATGTAGAATTATGACGACGTTGATGTTTTGCTAGCATTGTTATTAAGTAACGTCTCATGCCAATGTCATGCCGACGTAGAATAATGATATTTAGTCATAAGACATGAAGAACAAAACCAAACGTATGGAAAACATCATACGAATGTTATCAATCACACATTGCGAAATTCTAACTTTAGACATTTAAAACATCATCAGCGCGGATTTCATTCCAACCAAAATTTAACATCTGTCAGACGTAAGAGTACAACGTCTTTCTGACATCATATTGACATTCGGTGCCAGCTGGGTAACTCATCATGAAAATCTAACCTTCACCTATCTCATACAATTACATGCATAAAACTATGAGTACTGTAGAATTAAAGCTACAGTTGGTAACCTTTCTACTCCTCTGCCTTGTAGTGCTTCCAATGGCCTTACTGCACATGAACAGAAACAACCAATCAGAGCAGAGGAGGCCCTAAGACACCTGTCAATCACTGCTCGAGAACTATGTTGTCAAACTGTCAAACTAAGCAGCGCTGATCAATATAAGTCAATATTGTGTTACTGTATCGCCTATTTATCGCCTTAAAAGTTGTCAGAAACATATTTTAATGTACTGTTTAGCTGTGAAATGAAAAGGTTGGTCCGGCAGCTGGGTGGTACTTTCTCATTTTACAGCTAAACAGTACACTGAAATATGTTTCTGAAAACATTTGAGGTGAGAAACAGGCAATGCAGTAACAGAATTTTGATTCATATTTGTTTAGCGCTGCTTAGTTTGACAGTTTAACCGCAGTTCATGAGCAGAGATTGACATAATTGACAGCTGCCTTGGAGACTCATTGGCTCTGACTGGTTGTTTCTGGTGTGCTGCGGTCAATTCAAATGCCATTAGAAGCAGTAGGTGGAAGAGGAGGGACATGATTTCTTTAAAGACTATCTAACTCATGCACTTCTTTCAGGATATAGTAGCCATTTCAGCAAATATGACACAAAATTATTTTGATAAGAGTTACCAACTGTAGCTTTAAAGTAAAAAAAAAATAATAATAGATGGGTCCAACCCTGGTTCAGACATTGCTTGACCACCTGATAAGCACTTGGGTTGGAGCTTATGACACCTTAAATTGCACAAAGGTATGAATGTGACAGTGAGTGTGTTGTGTTTTTGTGTGGTAGCCCTGTAATGGCACAGGCTGCAACACAGGACAAACATAGAAGATGGATGGATGGACAAACTGACGGGCGAATGGATAATGTAAATACACATTTCACGTGTTTCAGAGATTATTACCACTATATGTGTAGAATCCACTAAATCCGGTAAAACGCTGCGTCACTAAAAGATGTTTAGTATGTTTAAGAATAATAAAGACAAAGAAGGTGGAGTGCGTAAAGTCAGAAAATTTAAGATAGAAATGGAGAAACCGAATAAAACCAAACAAAGTCATATACTATATAGACAGATAGACTACGTCAGCAGTTACGCTCCAGTGGCGGTTAGAAGTGTCTTCTCACAGCGATAATGTCTTTATGTGTGCAAATTGTATGCAGGTGTGAACCTACCAAGACCTTTGGGGGTGATTCCACTGCACTCCAGCGGGTTGATGGCCCAGTAGTAGTATTTCAGAGTGTGCATCAGCTGCAGGACGGTGCCAACACGGCGGATGGTGGTGTAGATGGTGGCGGTGCCGATGAACTCCGATGATAGGTATGTGTAGAGGGATAGCTGAACCTGAACACACACACACATCCATTAATACAGTACATATGGGCACACACACACAAAGGTCGACGGATGAATACAAATTGTCAGAGACCTGCTGGAGAGAAACAAATCATCTGTGTGTGTTTCTGGTGTTCAAACAAAAGGGAGTTTTATTGTGAAAAGACAGCCGCGGGGGAATGAAAGGAATCTTCCCTCCAGCTAAAGTGCCAATGTTTTCTGCTTTGTGTTATTTCTGATGTTTCTGTGCCTGAAGCTGTCAAGCATCTGAGGAGCTCCTTACGCAGCGCTGACATTTAAGGAGGGCGCTCTCCAATTGCTTATTTGCTCCCTCCCTGCCTCCTTCTGTTCCCTTTTTCCCTCTCTTCATATTCCTCTAACCAATC
Organism: Epinephelus lanceolatus; assembly: GCF_041903045.1. Lineage (NCBI taxonomy): Eukaryota > Metazoa > Chordata > Actinopteri > Perciformes > Serranidae > Epinephelus > Epinephelus lanceolatus. Next base: position 30,170,939 of record NC_135744.1, read on the forward strand.
CTCTCCATCGCCTGCACACAGGCTTGCGTTTGCTGCACGCTCACAAATCTCTGAGCTCATTACAGTGACCACGACGCTAAGGACCAGCCTTAACGAGGTAGCACTGGTGAAATTAGCGGAGTGCCGCGGCCTGACCATACCACATCACAGCTCATCTCGAATGGAGAGCGCACTCAGCTGGCTTAAATGGCCTTCATTATGTTACTTTTTTCACACATTAAGCTGATGTGTTTATCTGTTGCGATTTACAACAGGTTGGGCTGCAGGAAAGCCTGAAATTCCTTGATCATGCCACAATAGTTTGGGCTGCACTGCTGCAACAGTAGCTTGTAACAAACATTTCGCCATCTCTGAGAGGATTATGTTTGCCAGAAGTGCTTGGTGAAGAAAACAAGCTCTTTATTTTCAGTGCGAGCCAGGGAGACGTTATGAGAGACAGGAGATGAGCTTCAGATGTGATTTCTTCAAGTGTTTCCTGTCCTGAATATGACCAAGGCTATTCTTGCCAATAATGAAGGTGATGATAATACCTTGAGAAGTGGAAAATAATAAAGCTCAGTGGGAGACAGGAATGGTACAGCGCGAGTAAGATTAAAGGATTAAATTATTTTTTATGTGTGTGTGTGTTGCTGCTTAGCACATTTATTGTGCTTGTCTTGTTCTCACGATGACCCTGCTGAATTGTGGTAATGTTTATGAGCAATTCATTGTCAATTTCTGTGCTGGCACTCAGATGAAGGTAAGAGCCCAATAAGCAATCACACAGTCGAGCCACTTTGGACTGCTTCTGCATGTCAGCTAGCTTGATGTGTTTACGCTGTGTTGGATTCTGACTTTCACACCCTCCTTATTCTCCTGAGCTGCAGCACCTGCTCAGTCACATTTCCTCCGTCCTAACTCCAGCATGCCCCTGGAGAGCGATACTGCTGCACCCAGGAGCCAATCACGTCTCAGGGTCAGAGGGAAGAAGACGGGAAGTCAGGAAGTTCTGAAAATAATGGAGGCAAGAGCTGACTGGCCTCGCGGGAATGCCAGGACCACTCACATCTAGTTCAGAGTGAGGAGGGGGAAAAAAAAAAGGAGCTACACATCTCTCTCCTGTCCCGGGGTCTTTTCAAATGTCACTGTTTCTCTTTGTTACCTTTGTTTGCCTGCTCTGTTCTTCCCTGCGTGATGTGCCAGCTCCTCCCTGCGTGTCCTGTAACCTCCTTTGTTACATTATTGTAAAGGGCAATGGGCGCTAAGATGTCAGTCCCTTCTTCCTCTTGGTTTTATATTGCTTACTTGTCTCAAAAATCCTCCTGAGATCTGTGAGCGGTAAATTCTCTCTTGCTTTCTTTTTCTATTTTGTCTCTGTTTGGATCTATCACGCCATTAATTCTCTTACTCAGACCATCATCTTGTTTTTTTATTTTTTTGCAGCAAGGTCATGACAACACACACACACGCACACACACATATGCAATAGATGCACACAAATAAACAGACCTTGGCAGGGGTGTGTATCCAGATGGCAGCATTGAAGAGGACATGGTCACAGAGCTGTTTGAGGAGAGGCGCTCCATGAGGTAAACCATCCAGATACTTGGCGAAGGACAAGAACTGTTCAAGTACCGCCCTGGTGATGTGGACTCGTGATGACTGGACAAAAGACAGGAAATATAAATAAATTTTTTTTGTAAATGACTATAATGATGCTGTTGTACCTTGTTGTGTCTTCATACAGCACTGTATATTTTAACTGTTACAATAGATAGGTGCATCCATACACTGTAGTAGGTGCGTAGTTGCCACGGTCACTGATTGACATTTAAGTGACACCGAAGACACACAAGCAATGAAACGAGCTTCAGCGCAGACGTGAAAAAACAGCTGCGTCTGAACGTGTGAATCCGAAGTGGTGACATTTTTTCAGGTTAGTAAAACACCTATAAGCAGTTTTATTTCAATTATTTAGGTTTTATTCAAATTACCCTCTCGGGAGATGCTGTCAGCCTACAGTGAAGCCGGTGTAACCACGGTGACATGATGCCTATGTCGCCTAACAGTCGTCAAATGTGTCAAGTCATTAATTTACACCAGCAGCCAAGTCTGTATTTTAATTCATGTGATCTGTCTTTTTGCACATTTGTGACGTACTGCTACTTGTCGCAGCTAGAAGACACGAGACCAAATTTACAAACATCTGTGTTGAAAAATATTTTGTATAGTGCATTTAAAATTGAAAAAAAACAGCACTCAGTTGCCAGTTTATTAGGTACACCTAGAAAAAACGAATGCGGTTTAGTACAACAGTCCTGCAGTAAAGCTTCTACTGTTCACTTTCTGATTGGTGGAGGATGTAGCTGAACTGTACTGCCTTCTTTAGCCACATACCTATAAGTGGGTTGGACAAAATAATAGAAACACCTGGCTGTACTTAAACTGCCAACTGAGTGTACAGCGGATAAACATGAAGAGCAATCAAAACATAACACATTATAAAACTAGACGCCTTATAAGCCTTGAAAAACTTCCATGGAGGTCATGGTTAAAATCAAGGCTACTCTCAACAACAAATAAATATGACGTGTAACACAAACTCTTCACTGCGGAGGACTTCCCACTGACCTTCTCAAGGAGGTATCCAATCACCAGAAAGCCCTTCCCTCCCAGCATTTGCTCCTGCATTGCCACTGAGCTCTTCAACAGCTCCACCAGGAACGCCAGCAGGGTGGCACTGCAACACACATTGTGCACACACATTTCAGTCGATGGATTTCTTCATTAGGGTATGTGAGCAAAAAGGAAAGAAAACCGCTCCACGTTCACCTCCATCATTAATTTTTAATAAGACCGTGTTTTTTCTTTCGTTTGTTATCGCCGTCTTCCTGATGATATTTGACAAATCGTCTCGGATGCGGCTAACATGATACAGAGATGCCGCCTGATATGTAACTGCGTTAAGGCTCATGTGATGGAGTGGTATCTTAGAGCGAGAAGAACGCAGACACTCCGACTTTCTAAAAGCAGCTCATCGCTCCAGGGAAAACCACATAACTCTTCTTCCTTTCACACTTACATGCCCTGCTCTCTATAATCAGTTATTTCTGGCCTGCAGCGTAATTGTAAGGTTGGTCTTTCAGAGAGAAGATAATTCACACACGTAGAAGACTCATCTCTATCTAATGTCCCTCATATTCTTTTTTATTTCACTTCTTTTCCATTTCCTTCACTTATTTCCGAGTCCGCACATTAAACAAAAAAAGCATTATTTTTTGTTTAAGCCTATTTAGACTACTATAAATAATTCATACAGTCAATATCACTGCATTCCACGCAGCCACTGGGTTGCAGTTTTTTATTGTACACCACTCACCAGACCGTGGTGTCCACGCTGCTGTCATTGAGCTGTTTGTAGTCCAGCTGAGCAAAGAGAGGGAAGAGCACCTGGATGCCTCCTATCGAGTGGATGGCACTGTGGATGGAGTGGGTAACAATGGCCTTCACATCCTGTGGGGCGGATATGGACTGTTAGTGCTGACAAAGACAGATAAAATCACTCACTCACTGCCAATTAACATATCTCATAGCAGAATTACAGTAGGACATTTACTGCAGGTCCCAAATAGAGCGTTGCTACAATTTTGAATGGTTTAAAGGTCCAGTGTGTAGGATTTTGGAGGATTTATTGGCATTCTTACCTGAAAATAAGAAATGTTGTGTTTTCCTTGCCTTAGAATGAGCTGTTTATATCTACATAGGGAGTGTGTCCTCATCCATGGAGTCTACCATGTTGCACTGCCACATTTCTACAATAGCCCAGAATGGAAAAACCGAACACTGGCTCTAGATAGGGTCTTTGTATTCATGCGTAGGCCACCATAGTTAGCAGATATCTGGATACGTCCCAAGTCAGCACGCAGGAGGACGGAAGAAATGTGAGGAGGACAAGCCGGCAGGGTTGCCAGGTCCGCTTATTAGCCGCGACTCTGGGCTTGTTTTTTGTACAGTCCCTAACAAATATTGGTAGTCGGGTTGCAGTTTTTTGGGCTTGTTTCTAAAGTGGAGTTGCTTATTCGGGCTTGCTCTCTAAAAGTCGCCTTTCTCTATATATATCTGTCGCTTTGTTTGGGCTTATTTCCAAAGCCCTGGCTGCTTGTTTCTCTCCCAAGATCTGGCAACACTGAGTCAAGCTGCCAAGCAACAACAACGGCGGCGTCCACAGGATCACGGGGAGCACATTGTGTTTGGACCCAGGCCCTGGAGGCAGATCTGATTCAGCACTGGGAAGAATATCCATGCCTTTACGATGTGTCGTCTCCAAGTTAAAAAACGTAGTTTGGTGATGTCACCGCATTATCTGGGGCTCTGTTGGCGAGGGCTCGGTGGAGAAATCTTGTGGTGTGCACACACAGGTTGTAACGCAATTGGCGAGACTCCCGCTGACAGAAACACACGTCGCCAGATATGAACACTCAAAAGATTACGATAGTCTCCGCGATGCAAAATTGGGGTGAAAATCGTCTAATGTGAACTAGCCTTTAAGTTATCAGAGTAAAAAGGTGAGCACACATTACAAATGACGAGCGGAACAGCATTGGATAAACATTGATTCATAATATCATTCAGTGTTTCTATCAGTTTTAATCACCTGGTCCATCTGTTTTGGAGAGAAAGAACCATCTGCAGATAACTGGGCTCCTGGTAAAAACCTCCTGAATAACTGACACTGAAGGAATCCTAACCGGGAGTTTATGCTTGGCACATGGGAAAAGTTTTAACAGGTTGCCATCTACAATCCTCGCGGGTAGATGCAACTAAATCCTACACACAGCTCCTTTAAAGCTCAAAACTTGTAGTTTCTTCCTACAGAGATTTTTTCCCCTGAGAATATTGTTGAGCACCTATTTGTCAGAAATACAACTGACAGCTCTGCTTTCACAGTGAAGAACATGATGTCCTTTATTGTTTATTGTCTTGTAGCTGCCTTTCACACATCCCTATTTTTCATCTATTTGAATTTATAATAAAGACTGCTTTTTGGATTTCAGCCAGAATGAATGTAATACTTGTAAAAATGAATTAATTATTCCAAAACTAAAATCTTGCTGTAATTGGCACCTGTTTAACTGCAACCTGCCTTACACGCTCTTAACTCAATGAACTCAAGATGATTGCACGACCTCTGCTAACTAACTGAAAATAACTAGAGTACAAAAGGACTCACTTGCTGCCTTTGTAATTGTGAATTACAGTAATTGCTGCCTGAATTGCTGGTGCATGTTTTTGCACAATGAGCAAAGGAGGAAATTCTTAGAAATGAGGATGAGATACAAAGAACACTATTAGCAACCAGCCTTGAATAGCGGATGCTTGGAAAGATATTTGCTTCAATACAACTACAAGCAATATCCTCAAAAGAGAGAGTTTCATTATTAGCTGAGAGAAAAGAAAAAATGGTGACCACCAGTAAGACATTGGTGTTTACAGAAGGGTATGGTGGCAGCTGTCTTTCGCAAGTTGTATTTTATACATACGTTTTTTTTAACTAACATCTTCATTGTCCTTCTGTAGGCAAACCTCACATATACAGTACTTCAGACAGGATAAACACTACAGATTTTTCACAAATGCAATTGAGTGGAGTGAGTCAGCCTGTGATGAACTAGCCTGATAATTAGACTGAACCACCATTTCATTTCATATCAATCATTCATACATGAATTGCCAAACAAATCAAGAGATGCGGCAGTGATTCAGAGGTCTGTAACCAGCACCGTGATGAGCACAATCCTGCCAGACTGACCTGTAGCATGAGTGCGTGTGGTGAGTGGACGAAGATGGAGGGGTTTTCCCTGGGCGACGACTCCAGGCAGAGCTGGGCATCCGTCGCCTTGGCATTGTAGGTGAAGGAGATGGAGCTGGCCAGCTTGCCATCGTACAACACCTGCTTGTGGTGCTCGGCCAGGTGGATGTCGCTCTCCGACTTGAACTTGAAAGTGCTCTGCAGTGACGGGGAAAGAAGATGTCAAAGGCCCTGCGGGGATAAAACTTTAAATCACAGAGACAAATGGCTTGTCCAGGGGTCGACAGAAGTGTGAGTGTGTGTCTGTGTGTGCAAGTTCAACACCCAAAATGGAGTCTGCTTAATTGCAGCGTGAGCCGTGTGTAAACAACACAGCATTAGCTTAATGAACACAGCGCTAACCCAGGCACTAATTCAATTAGCCCAGAATAAGAGATGGAATGGGCCAGTGGATGTGTGGGAGAGAGGCACCCTGAGCTCCAAATTTATCTCCTCTCTTTTAAGTCCACCAACAAAAAACACAAAAGAATATGGACACAAACTGAACACATATGTGTTATTTAAATTCTGCATATTACTTTACATTTGTCCTACATATACCACCTAGTTTCGTTTTTCAACGAGCTGCTGAATCTTTACCTCGTTGAAATCTAAAATATCTTTATCATGAACACCTTTTCTGGTCAACCTGGAGAGGATATCAGTACCTCATACATTATACCAAAATGCAGACACACATGGCATGAGGAAAATACAAAGAAACTGGCATGTTATCTCCTCAGCCACCTTACAGAAAAATGATTTGTAAAACTGACTTTGCTTTGTCGATGCAGACATTGAAGGAAGTGTAGGCTGCATTTTGTGTGTGTACATCTATGTCTACATCTGTCTATGTGCAAAGGTCTATGGGTCCATGTGTCCCGCAGCGGTGCTGATACACACAAGAAGCCCCGCAGATGAAAGGCCAGCGAGTTGCTCTGCCATCCTTTGCAGCAGCTCCAGGAAAGGGGCGCTCTCCCCTTCGAGCGGCTGGGTCCCCAGGTGCCTTGCTCAGCCTGACTGTGCAGGAAAGCCCCGGGCTGCTCACAGACCTGCAGGCCCGTCTTGTTCTAAACCTTTCATCTGAGGTCTGCTGTAGAAAATGTGCCTTGAGCACTTTCAACTATGCATCACAGAATTTCACACTGAAGCAAAGAACTCACTGCACAATGGAGACGGCTGAGGAAAACAGCCCCTCCGCAGCGTTAACATCCTCATCTCGGTCCAGGGGCTGAATATAAATCTACTGTTTTTTTCACACTGTCTTAGATTTAACTTTCTCTATCAATCCAATAATCAGGATCAATTGTGATACAGAAAGCGTACTTGTATAAACCTATAATCTGAATCCGAAGCACACTTTTCACACACACCTCCACACACACATTCCTGCCAACAGAACATAATTTCCAAGAGTAATTAATGGTAATTACATGGTAAGACTGCATGCCTATGTTTATATTTTCTGACTTCAGAAGATAGTAATTAAGTGAGATCATCGGCGTAAAAAAAAATGTATCTATTCAACAGCTGTGTAAAAAAGCTTATCCATTAAAAGTTACCTAGAATACTGCAGCCGTGTGCAGGGATAATCAATCACAAACACAAATAAATTGCTCTTCGGTTTATTTTGAAGGTTAGTAGGCCCTCTGCAGAGAAAAAAAATACTGAATAGCCTGAATGTGAAATTAATACACTTATTAAGATGCACATTTTTTGCAGTGTAAGCCCATTTATTGTGGCGCATTTATGAAGCGTGTGTGTGTACTTGTGCATATGCATAGATGTAGCTGGGTAAGTGTGAGCTTGTATTTATGTTGCCTTGCTAAACGATGGAGGCAGGTAGCTGAAAGTGTAAAAGAGCTTTGCTGACTCTTTAAAGTATTAAGGGATGTAGGGTGGAAACGACAGGCAGCAGGAGACGCATGCCAGAGTAAAGGAAAGTGCAAATTTTTACGTGTGTAATGCTTTACATAGCTACGCTTAAGCACATATGTGTCCCTCATCTGGTTACACTAAGCGCGCAGAAGAATGAAAGCGACAACTCATGCCTTTGTCAACCTGACAGCTGCAGGTGTGACACTGGCCCGCAGTGATAACGGCACACATACATCTACTCCATTCAGCTCAGCCTCGGCCTCCCAGCATCTCCTCACAGTTTCTGAATGACAACTAGTCCTCCAAAATTAGTTCTCCAGCATTTGGTAAAAGTGTTGTAAAACCTATTTTGGCAAATTATTGAGGTGAATGATGAATAATTGCCTTAGCAAATGCAAATCCGAGGAACTACTGGTTATCATTTGAAATGTTTCAATACAAAACAGATTTAAAACTTTGAGTTTCAGCACTAAGGTTGTCCCCTAATAGTCAGCCAAACCTTAGTTGACCAGAAAGGTCATTAGTCGGCAAGATTTTATCGGTCACTTAGTCGCAGAATTGAAAATAAAAAAACTTGAAACCTGTCAAATCAATCTAAAACCTTTCTTACTGGACCATGTGGGAATTTAATTTGAAAGGACAGACACAGGAAGTGGCCATGCTCAGCAGTCAGACAGGAGTCACGTTCATTTCCAGGGCTGGTACCTGTGGTTATTCCACAGGCTAGTTAATAACATGTCAAACAGGAAATCCAAAGTGTGGGAGCATTTTATAGAAGGTGAAGGACGAACCCAAGGTGATATGTAAACTCATCTTCATTGGTCGACTACAAACATGACGTATCATCTGAAACATGGAAGTTGCTACATGCCCATTAGCCCACAGCGTCATTAATAGGCGGCTCGCTCAGTGTGTTAACAATGTTACTGATACTATTCTTTCTCACACCTTGAACTCAAACCATGGCCCTAAATCATGACTATTGGTCAACTAGGAAAATTCTTAGTCGGGGGCAGCCCTATTCAGCACTGTTACCCAACAGCCATGCAAGAACTCTGCTTGAAGCTACAGTTGGTAACTTTTATAAAAATAACTTTTTGTCATATTTGATGAAACTGCCACTATATCCAGACAGTGCTGCATGAGACTTATATATATCTTAATATATATATATATAATCAGCACAACAAGTAGCAGCAGGAACCTGATTCTGTCTCATGTACCACTGTCTGGCTACAGTGACAGTTTCAGCAAATATGACAAACTTATTTTCTAAAAGTTACCAACTCCAGTTTGAAATAAAATCTAACATTGATCAAAGAACAAATAAATAATATAAAAACTCTACCAAGACATTTCATGCCAGCTTTTCAGACAGATACTGACACTCTCTGCTGAGGACACGTCCTTTTTAGGGAATGACTCTCTAAAACTTATATAATAAAATGCACAAAAGAAAAAGACTTTCAATAATACTATTACAAAACCTGACAAATGCACATGAGACACATGTGCCTGCAAATACACACACACAGACGTACAACGCAGGTGTCCAAATAGACTCACACGGTCCATTAATTACATTGTGGCCAGATTGTTGGCAGTGCTCCGCAATGAGGACATCTGGACTCCTGATGAAGAGTGCAACCAGTGACACACTCGACAACACGTGAGTGACAGGACATAAGCAGAACACAAACGCAAAAACACTGAAGCTTTCTTTCAATCATAGCCTACACAGTAAAACAAGATGTTAGAGTCCACCTTCTCCTGTCATTAGGAGAGCATGGAAGTGCTGAACTGCACACATGTACAACATTCAGTGCACACAGCGTGTGGACCATCATGAGCCGCGTCGAGTGAGAAGACCTTGACCAGCCTCACTGTGCTGAAGGCTTGTTTAGCAGAGTGTCTGTCTGCTTTTTGCTCCTCATTATTGAACAGTAACACTGACAGTGGATGAGACCAAAAGACTGCACATACACATATATATACTGTACAGCGTACACAGACACAGTCCTCTTAAACTTCGATTAGGCAGTACTCCAGGAGCAGCTTGTCATATATATACATCCTCTGCATAGTCGTGAGAACAAGCACCGGCCTATATTCGCATTAAGACAGGAAGCTGTGTGACACAAGCTGAAAACCCACTGGCGTTCTCCGACCGAAAAACCTGCGCACTCATCATTACAATAGCAGTATCGAGGCCTGCGGCTTTGAAACAACTGAGCCATTTAATGGTCTCTTCTGGGCATCTGAGAACCCCATTCTGTGCCATGCAGAGAGGCAATCATCTGACTGATCAGCCCAGAGGAAACTGCGGGCTGTGACAGAGAGAGGAATCAGTATTCATGGCCGAGAAACAGCAAACCCCAAGCATGCCATCATTAGGAGGAACATGAGAGGACTCCAGTCTGTAACGTGACTTATGTTTTATGATGTGAGAGGGAGTCTGAGAGGGAGAGGATCTACCTCATGCAATCTAGTATGTGTACTCTGTATGTTGCCAATATGTTCCTTCATCACTTTATCAAATCTAAGTAATTAAAGCAAATTCCTGATTCAATATGTACCCTTTATTAAGGAGCTGTTGAAATACCAGCAGCTGTTTGCGCACATCAGCACCCTCTGATTTCCGTGCAGTCTTGTGGTGCTGAAATCTTGACAGCTTTGGACACCTTCATAAACAAGCTGTAAGTGGCCTGAGGCGTGCGAGTCTGCCAAAACAAGAAGCAGACAGCTGGCAAGGTGTTGCGACATCTCAGCTGTCTCCGATAGCCAGGCCAAGAGGCAGAGATGGTGATTTCTAAAGCTATCAGTGCTCAGCACCCAACATTGTAAAGCCTCATTTGAATAATTTTGTATTAGGACAGGAACTCGAAGTCCTGAGTCTAGACTTTAAAGGCAAAAATCCACCCTCGCATGCTTCCAAACTGCAAATTCCAGACATCAATTTGTGATTTCCCAGGAGGTATTTAGCGATAGTGCAGTAATTTACTTTCCGTTCGGTCCCTTTAATCTCAATCTGCTTCATCTACTTTAACTTTATATAGTGACTTTGTTTATTAGTGGGGGTGCATTAGAGGTGAGTGTGGGCATTTAAATCTAGCTATCTAATAAGCTCTTTGAAAATTTGGTTGTAATTGCAGCCAAGCCTCTCACTAAAATCACAACACGAGTTTTTCAGCCGCACGACAATATGAGAATTTGGAATATCTGCCTCCTCTGAAACAGAATTAGAAACACACACGGATAGCGGTGATGTTCTGGTTGACAGGAGCAGAATTAATCAAAATGAAAAATGTTCCTGCACCTATTAGATTACCCCGAGGAAGACAGCTTCCCTGTCAAAAGCTTGGTTTTGGACAATAAAATGTGTTGCATCAGGTTACAGTAAGAGTGTGAAGCTATTTCTTATGTTTGATTACCTCTAAACTCTATAAACAGATGTCTACATATGAATGCAGAACATGTGGGCAATGGGACAAGATTTTGGGATTGGAAGCTCTCTGGTTTCCATTTGTAGTCTCCGTGTTTGTAGTATGAGTAGTATTGACCAGAAGGCTTTGGTTGCATGCAGGTAAACAGTACACAGAAGTGGGGGTATGTCACACAAAACCAAGTCTCAAGTCTTGACCTTCAAGTCTCAAGCAAGTTACTGTGCTTTAATTCAAGCAAGACACAAGTCAAGTATAAAATTCTGATGATCTAGCCTGACCAGCTAAAAAGCTAATAAGTTAGCTAAAGAGACACACTTAAGTACTTATTTTTGTGGGTTTTGTGATGATAGACAAAGTTGGATGTTGTGGTGGTTGTGCATGGCACTAGAAATCACCAAATCATGTTTCCAAAACAAAGCATAACTTCTCAGTGTCTAGAAAAATATAAATATTAAAGTCAAGTCCTCTGGAGCCATCTGTCTCAAGTCAAGAGTCAAGTCAAATCTCTAATCACTGTCAGTCAACCAAGTCTCAAGTCCTCAAATTTGCGACTCGAGTGTGACTCGGGTCAAGTCATATAACTGGAGGCTGCCACCTCTGTCACATGAAGAGCCAAAGAGTTGAAATGCATTGACTGAAATGCAATCACAGAACCAATCGGCTATCGTCCAACAAGGATTTAGCTTTTTAGCTTTATTAGCTGGCTACTCGTTAAACAATCGGGTTCAGTCCGGTTTCATACTCAACTCCAACTCTATTCTTGCTTTTCAAGTTGCTAATCGGACTGCCAACAATCCTCATCACACGCAGAGGAAGTCTTGGCCTGGATATTCTTATCTGTTATCCAGATATCCGCTGGCTACTATGGAAACCCCAAATATACCGGCCATTGCCCCCAGAGGCTAAACTGTCATCAGACCGATAGCCGATGGTCTCTGAGCTTGGATTACCATACATACTGTTCATACAAGAATCCCAAAAAGGAAGACTCTTTCAAAAGCTAGTACTCTTGTTCAGTGATTCCAAACCAGGGGTGCATGTACTTCCAGTTGCCAGAGGGTACGCAGAAAGCTTGTGGAGTAATTTAGCTAATTTGAAATAAAAAGATTAGATTTTTCAACACCTGAACACCACATGCTGCAACTGAGAGTGTTTGGAAACTAAAGTCACCCAATGATCAGAGAAGTCACCAGTGAAAAGTAATGGATAAATGGTCCAAATAGCTTTAAATAAGAGATAAACAATTTAAATAAATAGCTTTTGGATGCGTGGTGAAGAAGATAACTGTTATGGTTCGCAAAAAGTAATGGATAAATGGCTAATATAGGTAGCCAACAATCGATAAAGAGTCTTATTAGATATTGGTTTAATGGTGAAATAGGTATAAAATTAAAAAATAAAAACATGTTGGACAGCCACTTCTCTAGCCTACGCAAACAGCAGTATACCTATCCATCGAAAGACTCATGCTTCAGCTTTAATGCACTACAAAAGACTATCCACAGGATGCAAAACCTACAATACCTCCATTAACTGACAACAAAAACCTCAACCGACCACCCACAAGGGCACCCTGGCACTAATACACCATACAGGCTATATTTGCGATTGACAGCCCAAGAATGATTGATGGCCTCAACCACCTCCAGCTGACGACACAAACGGAGAAAGGCAGCATTAAGTAACACTGACAATGAAACCCTCAGGTTGCCAGAAAAATCTTCCTGCCAAACAGTGCATGACATTGATGCTCTGTAAAGCGCACAGAGAATATACAGAACGGTGGGTGATAAGGCAGTACGTGGGCGCTGTCTCACCTTGTATCCTGGGCCAAGCTGGTGGATGGCAAAGATCTGAGCCGGGTTGAGAGCTTCGCTGAATACGTAAATAGCTCCCAGCTGACCGCAAAACACCCTGTTCGCATCTGCTGTCTCCGATGAACCCAGGAAACACTTGTCATAGCTCTGGAAAAAGAAGCAGAGCATGAGACAGAATTAGCAATCACATCAAACATTGACAAATTTCAGCGCTTTGTTGCAGAGAGGGTTTGGGGATTCATAGCTTGTGCTTTTCAGGTTCAGTACATAATACCAACTTTGACAAGAATCGTTTAAAGTTTGTTGATCTTCACATTTAAGGTGTCTCAAGAGTTAATTAATTATTAATTTCCAATCTCCGGCCAGGTGTTCTGCAGTGATGAGCACAGTGGATGATGATGGCGAAAAAAAGCAGATCAACTTTCGATAGCTGCTTGTTTCTAATCGCTCTGTTACAACATTGCCATCACCTGCTATTACATCCTTTCTGTCCACTCTCCTTTCATCTACTCCGTCCCTCTGATACCTTTTATCACAATGAGATCTTTACGCTTTCGCTTCCTCAAAGTGATGAAATAAATGAAATAAGTTTTATCTCCAGCCTTCAGGACAAAACAAACCCTGATAGCATCAACACATTTTCAGACCTGTTCTTTCACTTGTGTGCTATATGTTCTTTTTTTTCCCTTTTTTTTGCTAACGAGTCTTTCGGTGAGCCGCGTGAACTGTGCGACATTTTACCCCAAGGCCAAGGAATTTCTTACAGAGAATAACACCAGCCCGTGGTAACTGCGGCAATGTCAAGAGTGAGCCGGGAAGGAAGTGTAATGAAGGCTCCGCTGCCACCGAGAGGTCAGGCTACCTGTCCCCAGCTAAATGGAAAAGTTGGAAGTTGGAGTTTGGGCGAGCTGTGCTGGAACGGGGCCCAAGGACAACTTTGCCCCCGTTGACGAATGCAGAGGGCAAACCTCAAATGTTTGCCAATATCACAGTAGGAGGGGAAGTGTAGAGCCAGACCAACACTGGATTTCTCACGCTGGTAAAGGCCTTATTTAGGAGGAAAACCTTTGATAGCAACATGTTGTTTATAGGAAATACTTTTTTTTTTTAGCAAAGCTCACATTTGGTCAAGAGGTCTTCTTTTTTACCAGAAGCAGCTGAATAAAAAATTCAGTACCCATAACGGTAGGAGGGAGGGCAAATAAAGTAACCTTGACCTTGGTAACTGACTCTGTTTTAACATGTGTTAGAGGTTTTTTTATTTGTCATTGTTCTTCCATAAAGATCAGTAAAAAGCCAATATCTTACATCATTGGTGTTGACGTGCCATGCCATATCGCCGTAGGAGACCAGTTGACCGTTGACATAGCAACGGATCTCAGAGTTCCTCCAGCGGTTGTAGATGTGGACGATGCTGATCATGTACCACTGAAAAATAGAAGAAGACATTCAGAAAGAGACAAGATGATAAATAAAAACAACAACAACCTAAAAATCACACACAACAAGCTTTGTTAGTTTTCCCTTCGGCTCTTATGTCACCAGTCAAAGAGTTTCTCTTCAGATCTGTCTGTTTTTTTGTTGACTGAGGCATCTCTGATGTTTTTGATGTAAACAGCGCTGTGTTTTAATTAATTTTATTTTCCTTTTTTGTGTTTTTACATGTTCTAATGCATTTCTCAACCTAATGTGAAGCACTTTGAATGGCCTTTGTGTTTGAAAAGGAGTTCCGATGTCTGCCTGACAGTGTTTATACCTATAATGCTATTCAACTACATTGTTTCTGGGGGCCACATTTTCAGAAAGCTCAAGGGGCCGGACTTTTCCCTGAGCTATTATTCTCATTATGTATGTACACTTGACACAACATATTTCACTTTTATTTTGCTACACTGTAATCTGCATTAACTATTTACATTTTACAACCTCTCGTCTTCTTCTGTTTGCTCGGTGTAAACAGCCTGCAATTCAGTCGAAATCCGACTGAATTTTTGTCATGTGACTGGTGGTCTCGGCTGAGTCATTCATGGCATCCATGAGCATTTTAGTGTTTGCTGTTTTTTTAAGGATATGGTTTGTGCAAACAATTTATTTTTGGCACAATTTTAAGCAAGGCATCCTAAATAAAGTGTCTTTGATGAAATATATCTGTTTTAAGCTTAGATTTGGTTATCCAACATAATTTCTGTTTATACAGTTTCTGGCTATGATGAAAGGCGTAATTTTGGCAATTTCTTAAAAGAAACATGCCTTTCAAACCTGTTAGGGGGTTGTGGGGTTTAGATGCAATTAGGCCAGGCGACAGGAGCGCTCTGCTGGTTTGAGAGATTTATTGTGGCAAAATGACTCATTTTTTCTTTTTTAGATTTTAATTTTATTTTTTTGTAAACAGAACTTATTGCTGTGCAGGTCTGGCTTGATTAACTCGCACACCTCCCACAGTCCAAAGACATGCAGGTTAACTGGTGACTCTAAATTGGTCGTAGGTGTCAATGTGAGTGTGAATGGTTGTCTGTCTCTATGTGTCAGCTCTGTGATAGTCTGGTGACCTGTCCAGGGTGTACCCCGTCTCTCGCCCAATGTCAGCAGGGATAGGCTCCAGCGCCCCCGTCACCCCCAACAGGATAAGCGGTTACAGAAAATGAATGAATGCACTGTTGTTGGTGCCTTCACACTTTTTTTTTTTCACAAACACAACCTTTTTGAGATTGTTGATACGAGCCTCCTGCTGTGAAAGGATTCATTTTAGATATTTTAGTACTATTATTTGTTTGGATCAAGGTGTCTGAGTGGGTCAAAATTCCTGTCTTTGCAATACTGAGAATGCTCCCTCTAACAACATTAGCTCTCTATAAGAGGGTTAGCCAGCATGGAAGATTACAAAGTATTCACCACATTTGCCAGGACTCTACTCTAAAGCTAGTATCTGTTTGCTCAGCTTAATATACCATTAATAGTGTGTATCTGTGTGTCTTGTTTTAAAGCATCTTCCCTGATGACAATACACACAGGTTCCCTGGAGGGAACACTGAAATGGGGAAGAAGACTGCGGTGGTGGTGGTGGGAGTGGAGGGGTTGAATTTTTTGCTGTAGTATGCATAGCTAAGGAGTGGACAATACCGCACGTGCATGCAAGCACCGACACACACACACATTAACACATGCACAGGTCGGACAAAATGCTGTGAGACATGGCGACTTATAAATTGATCAAATGTAACCACTGGGAACTTTGTTAGGCAGCGCAGAGATTCTACTGGATCAGCAAATACTGCAGAAGGCCATCTCATCAAGTGAATGTGTGTGTGTGTGTGTGTGTGTGTGTGTGTTTGTGTGCAGAACAGCCACAGAATGCTGACAGTGCGGTAGAGGGGCAGTGTGCAGGTCTTAATTGACAGACCTTATCTACACTCATCAACACTTCCAGTGAGTGCAAGGATAGATGGAAGAAGAGAGCAGCAACACTCTCCTGAAGCTGCCTCATCTAACAAGTGGTTACCAAACTCTACAGCGACTGAGAATAATTCAGCTGAGTGATTCGGTTGGTGTGTGTGCCTTTTCTTACCTTGCGAGGTTGGAAATCGTATTTCACACAGTGCTGAAAGCCTTTTCCTTTCGACTTCAACGATGTCACGATGAGACAGTTTCCCACAAAGTGTGCCGAGTACCCTATTCCTTTACTGGTGCGAAAACTGCGGGAGAATCATACAGTTACTCATTTCAGTTAGTTATCAATTCAAGATGTGTGTTTGAAAATTACTCAGTCAAAAAATGATGGCTCTAAATTAAAACTAATTATGGTACTTCTTAATGAATGGTGCAATGTTTGAGCTCCTGAGACTAAATTACATGCTCCTCCTGGTGTTTCATTAGATTTGAGTGAAACTGAATGACTTGACATGATATGATATATGACGTGATATTACAAAAAAGTTAAGTAAAGACTACCACTGTGACTGCAGAAGTAAAGTATTTTCTTTCCCAGTAGCACCAGGAGTCCCACATCAGAGGTTTGTGGGAAAACACCACTAATCTCCTTCCCTCCATTTCTCCCCCCTCATCACGTTTCTCTCCCCGCACTGGTAACCACCACGTAAAACCCGGTCTTGCAGCTAAGCTTCTTCACAAAAACAACAAGACACATTTCACTTCTAAAATAGGCCCGAAGGATCACACGCGCAGCAGAGCCAGAGAGCAGATATAAATCCCTCTTAAGTGAATCCCTGGTGGACGTTAGGAGAGCATATAGTGTGTTATCGCGGCCTTCATGCAGCTGTGGAGGCCACTGCGAGACAGGCGGCTGGAGTAGCAGCTGCATCTGGGGGAGGATGATAAGACCTGGGCGAGATGAGAGGGGGGCACCCTCCCTCTCTCGCTCCGCACTTACCATGACAACTTGACAAACGGTTACTAAGGCAACAGGATTACATCCCGACACTTTGCATGATCAGAGTTTATTCCCCTGATGGTATCCAGAGATATATGGACGCATGTCATCCCTCCTGTAGACAACTGCTTCCCTTGTTTTTTAGCAAAACCTTTCTGTTTCTAAAGAAGTTTGACTCTGTGAGGCGGGGAGGAGAGGTAAGGGGGGGAGGAGAGGTAAGGGGGGGCTGGTTAGCGCCACAGAGTGAAGAGGTGGAGGGAAGAAGCCGAGCAGCGGAGTAAAGGAGTTCAATTAAATAAAAGGTCAGAGCTAATGAAGCTTCATAGTGGCTAACGGCTTGCACTTACAACACTAACGTCGAGGCCAGAGAGGTCCAGAGTTGCACGGCGGCGAGTGGAGGCATCCACCCAGCAGCGCACTCATAATGGAGTGTCTTGACATTTAAAGTTATGTTCTAATTCATTATCTGTTTATCTATTAACTTCCTACCCGTGTCATTCGGTCTGATGAGTTAAATGTTCATCATGAGTGATTCAGTAAAGGAACTCTTGGTGAATTCTGAATAAAAATAATGCTGAATTAATTGCTCAGAAAGAAGCTGCAGTAAAGTTTTAGAATGGTTCAGAAATTTTTTATTTTGTACAAGGTGCATTCAGATATGTGATCACCTCTCTGTCGGAGGCCAAAAGATCTCTGGTTGATTGAACACATTAACACACTCAAGAATAAAAACTCTAATACAACTGGACAAAAATGCCGACCATTATCTGAACAGAGCTTCTCAGATGTGAGGATTTGTTACTTTTCTTATTTCATAGCCTTGTAAAATTTGATAGGCTAGACAAGGGGTCGGCAACCTCTACTATCAAAAGAGCCATTTTTGGCCAAAAAAGAAAAAAAAAAATTGAGTGGAGCCACAAAACATATTTGAGCCTCATAATAAAGGTATAGCAGCGTTTTAAATTGAATTTAGCCCATCAGAATTACTAACAGATCTAAATGAGCATTCATTAATTTGTTTTAGCACAAGGTGGCAACTCTGCAGTGGGCTATTTTTGATTCTTTAGTACTTTAACTTTGCAGCGTTGCCAATGAAAGCAAACAAATTTGTCCTCGCACTATTCAATTCGCTATTTTTCCGTGATACTTTTCCCTTTTTGGATTTGGCACAGCTAACCCAGCTAGGAGGACCCAAGACTATTGTAGCCATCGCTGATATTTTTAGGGGAAATGGCACTAGGCCCAACGTATGACGCACATTTCAGTTGACGAAATGTTAAAACGTTTTTTTAAATCGGTGCATAGGCTATGCATTTTACAGTTGAAGAATATAACAATCACTTTAGGCCTACAACAATAGATATAAATTAAAATGTTAACAAAAATAACGGTTGTTCATTCCATATAATTTACTATCAAAGCCACACGCAGCTACTGGAAAGGGGCTAAGAGCTGCAGGTTGCCTACCCCTGGGTTAGACTATAAATTGTTTGATAAGAATAATTAATTAATGGATGACACAAGTTACAAATTTTGCTGCTTGCTCCTGTAACCTCTGCTTTAGTCCTACCATCCGGCTGAGCTTTGAAATTCTGACATATCGTGAAAACCAACACCTGACATCTACTGTGCACGTTCATGCTTCTAAAAGAAACAAAATTTTCTGTCATATATATAATGTCACAATGTCAGATGTTTATATTAAACGTGGTCAAAGTAAACATGTTTTTTCTGTTTTGGCTCCAAGCTGACATGCGTTCATGACAGATTTCTTCATGGTCATCTTCCAGGTATGCTACTTTAATTATTTACATTACTTAGCCAACACTGCTACATGTAGCTACATGCTAACATCAGGCAAATATCTTGGTTGTCAGTGTTGTTAATTTCTCCCTGATTTCAAATCCTAATCATGTCAGAACATGTCCAGTTGTGTAAAAAAGCTTTTACTGGTCATTTTTTATGGTAGAAAGCACCGGCATACACAGTCATTTCCTTCACGCATCACAGAAACATGTCATCTTGTTGCGTATGTTGTTAATTTCTTCCCGATTTCGGATCATATTCCTGCTGGAACATGTTCAGTTGTGACCTCATACGTTGAGAAGCTTTTATTGCTGATTTGTCACGGCAGAAAGTGCTGCTATACTCCGTTACAGTCATTCACCAGCTGCAATGATGGAGCAGAGATGCCAAGATACGGAAGAAACGCTGATCAGTTGGAGCAGATTGGGCTTTTTTGGGGAGGGGTTTAAAGAGATACGCGCTACTGTTGGTGCGGTCTGCTTGCGGCTCAAGTCCCGGGACCCCTTTGCCACACACACGCAAGAACTGCTCTGTCCAACACCATCTGATACCTCCAAGGCTGCCTGGGTCGAGGCAAGATGGAGGCACTGATGTTCCTGCCCTGAAAGCAAAGGACAACCCTCAACCGCTTGAGGACAGGCATAGGATGCTTTGGAGCAGCGATGCAGAAATGGACTCTTGAGGACAGTGCCCACTGCGAATGTGGGGATCCACTACAAACTGTGGAACACATAATAACCAGCTGCCCCAAACACCGGCCTCCGAATGGCAACTATGGTCTAATTGACCTAGACGATGAAACACTGGACTGGCTTGCCTCAACTGAGCTGAAGGTCTAAGGACATACGCCAGAAGAAGAAGAAGAAGGCGCTAGAATGGAGTGTTTCAGACAGGGTGAATAGCAGTGCTCCAGCACAGACAGTATAAAAAACACATAAACACGTTCTAGTAGAAACCCAAAGTACATGTATGAACCTGAGAAAGAATGTAACAAGTCCCCTTTAAACATCCTAGAATCCATCAGAGGCTCAAACATTGGTTTCCTGTCTCTAAGTATTATTCGGAGATTATTCGGCCTGCAGTCCACTGAGTGCTTTCTCATACTGTGATTAAGTGCAGCGCACTCATCCTCAACCTGCGTCATTTATGTTCACTTCACTTAGTTTCATCTTACTTTAACCAAAATGCCTTTTGACACCCAGCGGGAACAGGCCTGAGCTTGTTTTATTCAGCTGTGTGCTTTTCTTTGCTCGGATCAATAGTGATGGCAGAAGCAAGAGAGACAGTTTGTGCGGTCAACAAGAGGTAGACTTCTTACACAACAAGTAAAATTTCTTGAGCAGTGCGGCATTGAGGACTACTGCTGAAGGAGAAACTGGTATTTCTGCATCTTTTTGTCACTGTATGAGTGTTGAAAATGGAGAGTCTACAAAGAATCCCTTCATCTGTGATCCTGAAGGACTCACTCAAAAACCTGATGTTTTTGATTCCTCTGTAACTGCGCTGGCAAAAAATATCAACGTGATGTCATTGGGTCATCAAAGCCGGCAAAGAAATTAAATATTAAAGGCCAATAGAAATACTGTGACAGTGCTGAAGTGTTGAAGAGTGGATTTTTACATCCGCCAAGGAGGAAATATTTCTGGTTGGGTTTGTTAGATTATCAGCACGATTACAGAAAAAGTACTGGCCTGATTTTCATAAAACTTGGTAGAAGGTTAAAGCATGGGCCAAGGAAAAACCCATTAAATTTCGGAGCGGATCCTAATCACAGGGTGCATACACTAATTATTTTTCACTTTCGTTAACATTGCAAGATAGGGCATTTGGCCTTGGCGGAGGTCTGCGCTCTCTGAGCGCCCGTCTAGTCTAAAATGTTTCCAGTCCCAGTTCCCATTACAAGGAGTTTTATGTTCATTGAGTAACAGTCCAGATGAACAGCGTTCTACTTACCAGTAGAGGTACGGTTTGTCTTTATCCACATTGATGTTGTTGAGTGGATCCTGTCTGAACCAAGTGTTGATAGTGAATCCGTTCTGGTAAGGCCATTTGGCAATTGGCGGCAATGCTATGGCCTGAGGGGGAGGATACACACATTAGATCAGCTCTTGCCAATGTTTATAATAATCAATATGCCACTCAGTCAGTCATTACATCCTTTTCACCATTCAACTCCCCGCACTGGCGGAGGAAAGTGCCAATTAAGATGTGCTGACTAAATGCGGCGAGGAATGCCATGGAGGACTCTTTAGAAATTTGGGCGCACAAAGAACAAATTTGGCTAATTCTTGATAATGACGCTCAGGTGTGTGTGTTTGTATACTGATCAGTCTCACCGCCGCACTACGTCCTGGAAAGTTGAAGAAGGTATCAGGACCGTGTCTCTGAGGCATCTGGTTCAGCACTGACAGGAGCTTGATGGCGTGTCTTGGCTGAAAGAGAGGAGAGGAGAGGAGAGGAGAGGAGAGGAGAGGAGAATTGTCATTATTATGTGCAAACTGCCGACTATCAGAGGCACAGAGGGGGGGCTGTGTTAAAAAAAAAAAACATGGTGTGACATCAAATCTGTACCACAACCCCACTGGATCAATACCTCTTCAATCACCCCCGCCATCCCCCGACAACACCTCATCAATACCATGGCAACCCTTAATCGATCTGTCTCTAGAGAGGCCTGCTGGGGGAGGAGAAATTGGAAAAGACTGGGAAACAGGAGCGAGGTGGATGTGGTACGGATAGTTATTAGACAGAGGAGGTAAAGAAAGAGGGCTGCAGGGATGGATGATAGAGTCGCTATGGACCACTGATCAGTGACCAGGGGTTGTTGATAGTGGTTGTCCTGAGGCCTGAGTGGAGGGGAGATGGACGAGAAGGGACCAGGTTGTAATGACTTAGCTAGCAAACACCAGCAGCTGCCAAGGCATCGCGATTACTGTGCACCTCGTGAGCAAGGATGGCAGAGGAGAGGTGTTAGCCTCACAGAACCATCCCAAATGTCCACAGTTTGGTTTTAAAACATCAACTTAACTCAGTGAGTAGAAGCTAGGCTAATCAGCAAACTACAGGGAGCAGTTAAAATGACAACAACAAGTAGCACTGTAAGTGGAATCTGTACAAACAACTCCCGATGCTTAGCTCCTGAATTAGTCTCACTTACAGGTACTCAAAGTAAACGTGGCATTGTAGCTCTAAAAGAAAGCATGAATCAGCACAGCTATGGCCTGCAGTATTTCTCCATACGTTCTTTTGGATAATTTAGGAGGAACTGTGCAACTCACAGGGTAAAACTAGGTGTTTTCACGTTGACAGCCTGAAGCAGTCAGGTGTAAAAATGTCTCTGCACACTAAATTTGTATATGGTTTTTAAAATCATAAAGGGACTGAAATGAGCGCCTGCCAAGCACCAAATGCAGGTAGATTTTATGTTTGGCTAGTAAATGATGGGTAAACTTTTGTACCAAAATAGTCATGTAATAAAAACAATGCTGCATCTCTGCTGCATTTTGGTGTCATTTAGGGGTGCACTGCTCTGCTGTTCGTTTGCTGTCGGAGTTTCACAGACACACACACACACCACAGATGTGTTTTACGTACATCTAAATAGTGTCGCAAGCTGACTGTCTTGAGTGCACCTTGTTTTGTGGCACTGTTAACCATACAGGTACTCAGCTGATCTGCTAAAATATCACTTGTCTCTGGTCTGCTGCTAGCTTTAGTTAGGCTCATGTGTAGCTGATGGGTATAAGTTGCACCCATGCTTATGACAGCAACAAAACAGTAAAAACACAAAGGCTCTTTAGTCTGAACCAAGATGGCAAACTCTTTATTTCCTCCCACATTTGCAAGGGCAGCGCATAACAGCTTAACTCCTTCCCTTACCCTCTTACCTTTCACAATAAAAGGAGAGTTTTACCTGCCGAGCTGTGGAATCATACTGATCGTTTGCAGGTGACTATTTCAGAATTTAGTGGTCAAGTTTGATACACTGGTAGCAATACTAGAATCAAACATTAAAAAAAAGACCACCAATTTCTGCTGTCTAAGTGATTCTGATGAGCAGCTGTCAGCATGTCTAAGATAGGGACACACACACGCAAAAAACGCAGTAAACCAAACTTGGTGACACAATGCGAGGTCGTATTTATTTTCAAATGTGGCTTGATGTGCAAAGGCATTAAGAGGGGTTCACCTTGATGTTAAAGTGAAGCAGGAAACTTATTAAACTTTCTAATAACCTGCAAAGTAATGCAGGTCTGTGTCCACTAACAGTAACCACAACCAACGAAAATACCTATTTGGAAGCACACAATGAGAAAAGTTTCTGAGCCGGCTGTGCGAAGGTAGAGGAAGTCAGAGATGAGGAAATGTTGTGGCCGATTGGGATCTCCATTCGCTTGGTGAAAAAGTCTAACAAAGGAGAAGAAGCAGAAATGAGCCCCTGAGCGATGCATTTACTCCTGTGGGTCTGCTTGGTGGGCAGGAATAGAAGATGGGGAATATATGTATATAGAGTGTAAGTATATGGCAAAAATGTCAACCTCCCCACAAGAACTCACCTGGAGAAAAATAATAGTGAATTCAGAGTGTCTCACCTTCACAGCTGATTAGGCTGTCGCTGTTTGTTTTTTTAACCATCACTTGAATAAAAATAACACGCTCAAACCTCTGTTGCATTAATAATGTTGATTACAAGAGGTAAAAGAAAATTGTAAACGTGAGCTAAATTGCCCTTGTCTTGACATACACTTGCAAATCAATCCAAACACAAACACACACACACACACACCCATCCTCTATTATTCTAGTCTATTAGCACAACCATCCCATTAAGTGTCATCCAGACTAATGACTTACAAACAAGCTTGTGCTATATAATTAATCTAGTCTAGAATAAATATAGCCTCCACAGCTATTAATTGTGGAATAATAGCATATCAAGAAAAGTGAAATGTCTCATTTTTTGCGGCAATAATCAATGTGTAACTTTTAATTTTCAAACCAATAAAAGATTAAACATATACCCAATTAAAAATGACACAGTAATCATCAATTTAGGCATTTTTCCACTGAAAATCCAACTGAGAAATATGGCATTGTGTTTTTAGAGAAAATCAAAATGGCTACTGAATCCAATGATGGATAGCAGTTCTGGGTAAGTTGTAAAAGTCAAGACAGACAAGCAACATCAGAAAGTCTTTACTGAGCTGAAGCTTCGCCACCTGGAGTGGTAGTTAGAGTAGCATAAGTTTATAAAGCAATGTATAATAATGATGCTATTTTTTAACAATTTCACAACGTTAATGTTTGTTTACCAGCACCTGCAAAGCACCAGTAGATATAACTATGTCTTCTGGGCAAAAATATTACTGTGGTGAAAACAATAACAACACCCACTCGTACACACACACAAAAACTCTTTTAAGTGTCCACCAACTCACCCAGATGCCGTTGTCTCCCCTCAGCATACTGAAAAGCAGCTTCAGCTCCTTGACTGTGATGCTGTAACTGGCCATGACTCCCAGCATGTCCACCAGGAGGTCTGAGGAAACACAGACAGACGCTGATAGTGAGTGCGAGAGAGAACATACAACTATATTATGTGGGTGTGCGTGTGTGTGTGTGTGTGAGTCTGACACCTCCCTGATAAAATAAGGTAAGGTCATTAATAAGACACAGTTTGTATACTGCAAGTGTTGAGCATTAATCAGCGCAGTCAAACTTCAAGTGTCTTCCAAGAAGTCTGCGCTGCACACAGCATTACTTATTACCTTGAATATTGACGCCACAATGTAAATTCTTGTTGTATCTGTATATATTGATCTGAAGACATCAGGTAATATGAGGCCAAACACACCAAGCCAGTGCTAAGTGCTCTCAGCTACAAGGTAAACAAACAAAGAGCCATGTAACACTTAAGCTGTCACCAACACCTGTGATAAACTCACATATTGTGTACAAGGAGCTTGTTAATGAATGTGGATTTATTATGATAGCCTGTGCCAATTAACTCCCAGATATTAATGTTTTTAAAGATGGTATCATGGTGGTATTAGACCAACTCAGACTCAACATTGTGTGTCTAATTTAGGTCCAGGACTGCTGAATTGTTCGAGTTGCCGAGAGGCCGAAGACGGATACCATTCTCAATGTGCCTCATTTACTAACATGTGAATAGAAATGTTCTTACTATGTGCACAAAATTCACACTGGCCAGTTGTGTTCTGGGAATTAGGATCAGTCTGAATTGACAGACACGTGCATTTACAATCAGCGTACTGCCACAACCCAATTTCTCTATATAAGGAAATAAGTTTGCCTGGAGGTGAATCTTCGAGAGAGCGGTAAAGTTGTTTCCGTGTTCGAGGCCAGATATGCCGCCTTAGCTCCTGCCTGGAGCTGAATCAGAATCTCATACATGCTTAATGCTTTACATATGTGCAATGTCATGGCACTAGGAATTGATGGGAGGAGCTGAACACTGAAGACCAAGAAAATAAAAACAATGAAAACTAAAACTGTTACATATCAGTATGGAAGTTCTCATATACTCCATTGTGAGAAAGGACTGTTTATTTACTGATATTTAGTTATGACAATAATTGATGATGATGTGAGGGAATCGATTTCATAGTTATTTCATACATTTGGCCAATGCATTAGTAGATTGACTGTTTTAAATATTGTTGTCTATTAAAGCAGTTGCGGTTTCAATATGCTATGCATTTAGTTAACAGGTGTGTGTTTACATTTTCTTAGACAGCTGGGCATTCATTTATGTGTACGCATGGTACAGAGAGTACCAGAGTACAAACGAATTCAGGTAAGAAAATACAGAGGTGCTCAAAATGTTCATACACACTGTTTGTGAGCGAGGCCAAATGATTACTGGTGTATGTAAAAAAAAAAAAAAACAAAATTATGTCATTTTCATTTGCAATTTCTTTCAGTGTGGTTTTCGTCTTGTAGGGCTACACCAATATATCATGTGACCTCTGCCACATGACCCCTACATGACTTCTTAAATTGCACACCTGTTTCCAATACATTTCACACCCTGATGATGATGGTTTATCCATGTATTAATAAAAGATTTTTAACTACAGTCAGAGTGCCTTCTCATTGTTGCGAAGGTATTTGATCATAAATATGGTGATATTTCATTTTGTCAATATCAGCCTTAGTTTTACAATGGTTTGCTTATGTCAACTTCAGTTCATGAGGAAAGTTTGCCTTTTTTGGATTCCTCGTTTACCATAAGACGTGCAAAAAAGTAAGTTGTCTTCTTAAATGCAGTGTAACACAGGGTGAGTAATTGATAAACAAATGATCATTTGGGGGGTGAAGTATTTAAGAGTGGTGTCAATCGTCTCATCTAATTCTAATTAGTGCATTTCCCATCATGTCAAACTCGTCCTTTAATTTGCTCACATTTTAACAGACGAGATGTCTTGTCATAAAACTGACAATAAAAATATTCCAAAATATTTCTCTCTGAACATTCAGGAGAATAATTAAACGCTTAATGTGTTTAAAGACATTTGTTTAGTCAAAGTGACCTTCGGGCCTCATTGACTTTCACTTCACACAGTCACAACAGATTGGTGTGGATACAGCAGAGGTACAACACTGCCCTCTCAGAGTGAGGCAATCTGCTTACAAAGGCTCTTCTTTCCCATTAGGTCTGCTAGATATGAATAGAGTCTTCCCATAATATTTCATTAGCCAGAGCCCAGCGATAGGGAATAAAGCAGAAGGCTCGCTCACTGAGGTGCTTGGTATGAGAGGAAAACGCAATACACAATGTCCTAGATTCAAAACCCCTAAGCTCTGTTTTTGGTACGATCAATCCATGTAGGTCATTTTAAATAGTGTTAGAATCATGGTTCAGAAAGGGAGACTGTGAGAATTGGCATTAAATTGATTTAAGCGGCGTATGCTCTGCTGTGCTGAGCAGTAATAAGTCATAGAAGTTATAAAGCACATTATCCTGCGGCGGTAGGTAGGACAGAGAGGACACAGAGGGGGAGGGAAGGAGAGGACACGCACTCTGAGGCATCATTAAGGGGAAGTCAAGGTCGATATGATCATGTAAAGAGACGGCTGTGTATGTGCTGTTTTGCAATCGAGCCCTGCGTACAAATCGCAGCATACACAGAAACATACTGGGGTCATTACTCTGCTTCTGCTGCACCAGCGGGTTGTTACGAATGTCTGACTACGGGGCAAACACACACACATACACATGAAATCTGTTATGAAGAAAATAATCGGAAGTGAGTTAAAGAAATCTTCAGCTATTGGCTCTGAGCTTTAAGAAAAAAATACAATGTAAAAGTTTTTCGTATTCACAAGGATAAATGGACCAAAGATTATTCCACCATTTTGCAAGTTCAATTATCCCACACTATACAAGAAACAGACACTTATCTCTCCACGAGAAGCATCTCAATCTTCAGCTTCAGTCTCAAGACATGCAGAGTTTTCAAACCTGGCATGTGTCTCTCACTTGCTCCTCTCTATGGTATTGCAGTTGTTTTTCCACCTACACACACAACCCACGGCTGAATGCAGGAGTTAATGCTCTTTGTGTGATATTGAAAAGCACTTGTGGGAAAATTACTACCTGTGTGAAATCACTATGCAGGCCAGGCATGTTGAGGACGACGAGTTAAATAACAAACCTTTACAACGACAGTCTTTGTACTCATTTAACATCATACAAACATTTCACAGTGCTTTTGAGAGTGTAAAAGTGCGACTTTCTTTACTTTACATGTAATAATTTTGCACTTATGGCCCACTTGTCATGACTTCAACATTGGAGATTGAAGTTATTCTGTAAACTTCAATTAAAAGCCCAGTCCTTTTTACTGGCCTGGTGTGGCTACACATTTTGACAGACAAAGGCCTGTCTCAATTAGACGCCTGGTCTGGTTGCCAAGCAGTTCATTTCTTTATAGAAGTTCTTCAGGTCTATAAAACCGGGTTGTTAGCTACCTCAAATTATGTGTCCATTCCTCGATTACCCTGAAAGTTATTCATATTGTTTTAACAGGATAAATTGGTGTTGTGTCGGTATGCCGGGTGCCGAAATCCTCAAGTGCTATAACTCTCTGTCTCTGTGATGCTGTGTCTGTCGGAGCAAGATCAAATGAGTGATTCATAATTGCGCAATTTTCAAACAAGTAATATTAATACTGCTTTAAATAAACAATTTGAATGTATTTCCTGATCTTTGCGGAACAACAGTTTTGTGTGAGAGGAATTAAAGGCCTGTCCAAAAAAGACGCCTGGTGATTTCAGTGATTTAAGCAAATAATAGCAGTATTTCTGATCCAATAATGTATTAAAGTACTGCACAAAATAATATTATATGACTACTTAATTAGCATTATAGTGAAAGTTAAGATATATCAAGATCAACAAAGCTATCTATAAACGTGTGTTTGTCTTACACCTGGGCAGTAATCGACTGAACACCGCAAACAGTAACAATATTCGCCTTATTGACTGCCTTTGGCCTATGGCAAAAAAAGCTGACATTTACTAGTGGCAGTGGCCAGTGTTTTTCTGTTGTGTCAAATTAATTTTGTGCGGGCTGAAAAACAGAGCTCCAGATGAACATCTTCCTGGAAGCAATAGAAAACATGTTTGGGAATACCAGAGATCTGCCCTGGGATGTCATTGGGACAAAAGGACGCAGTAAAATTACTATTGATGTGTTAGGACACGCACCTTATTATTTTTAAGATAGATAGATAGATAAATAGATACTTGAATTAATACAGTTGTTTAAAGGACAAATTTGTTGATATTTTCACAGCAATATAAAATATATTTTAGAGATTTCTTTGTTTCCATCACACAAAAGGGGTATCATTCTCATTCTTTTCTTAAATTGATTGATTGTTAATGAAATGTCAGAAAATAATGAAACATGCCCGGTATAACTTCCCAGAGCTCAAAATGATGTCTTCAGCTGGTATGTGTTATTTGACCGACGGTCCAATGATCCAAAGCTATTCATTTTATTATCATGTAAAACAAAGAAAAGCAACAAATTCTCTTGTTTAAGAAACATGAAACCAGCAAACTCTTGTGTCTTTATGCATTTAAATGTACGGTTGCTTTACCTGCGATCATGTCGTCCACAGTGCTCATCTTGAGCAGCACCTGCTGGATGAGGCCAACCTCGGTGCTGGTCTGCAGGTTGCGCACGCTCTTGCGGAGGATGGCGGTAAACATGCTCCAGATCTCAGCCTGGCACGTCACCTCGCAGTGGGACAACAACTCCACCATGCAGCCGATGCTCTCCGCCTCCTGGATGATAAAGTTCATCTCCAGGTCAAACTCGCCGCCCACCAGCTGTAGCGAAGGTGAGGGAGAGGAAGGAAGGGGGAAGAGGACAGGAAGGGGAGGAGAGACATGGTTTGGGATGGAGGAAATGGCAGGGAACCAATGTGAAGGAAGGTGAATGGTGGAAGTGTTAGGATGGAGGGAAGGAAGAAGAAGGGGGAGGGTGATGAAGCAAGTGGGAGGAGAGAGGGAACAAAAAGAGAGAATGATTTAGTGAAGCATTTAACCTTTTGTCTGTAGGAGAGGTAAGCCTGGCGTCTGATGGATGCTGATTGTGGTTAGCAAAGCATTTCTTCTGCCGGGGGCCGCACATACTGCAACAAATAAATGTCCTTCATCTGTGCACACTCACACGTACACACGTACACACACACTCACAACATCTCCTCTTCTGCTCTCTCCCTCTAATGTGAGGAGGAGCGCAGCACTCTCCACTGTGAACTACAATCACTCTCAAAATACAGCAGGCATAAAAATGGCCCCCTCTGCTGCCACGGATACACACATAACCACGCAAGTACACACACATGCACACACAGACACTGATGAACGCACATTTCAGTCTCTGTCCTCTCAGATAGCATTAGTCAGAGGACATCATACTTTTAAAAATCGAGTGTGAATGTCCTGTCTTTTAATGGCTGGTGGTGCACTGTAATTACATGTGAAAGTACAGCCTTCATATCACTGTGCCTCACATACACACACACACACAATTGCACACTTGTGTACCACATGAACGCAAGCATACCCACGCAGTTCATCCTCAGCATACTACACTATCCAGGAAATAGTAGCCATGGCAACCAACAAGCTAAGAGAACACCATTGAGGTTATTAAATCAGATGGAACAGAAACTTGCAATAGGTTTTGAGAGGCAACCAGACGAGAGAATGCGAGCAGGAATGAAGACGCTGAACCGGACTGTGACTATGGTCTTTGCACAGGTGGAGAGAATGAAAGTAATAGATAAGTCAAGTACAGTCAGCGAGTTTCACAATGAGATGTAAAAGAGAGAGTAGTCCCCTGTTGTCTGAAGAGAATGAGTAGTGCTGTGTTCAGTGAATTACAGGACCAGGGTCAATTTGTACCTGGTCAAAAAACCTTCAAACAAAAAAATATTCTAACCAGGAATTAATTTAATATTATTTGTCTCTGTGCACTCTAAGTTAATTGTATCCTAATGATTTTCTTCCCCTAATTTGTTGCATAAAAGTGAAACACATTGCTAGCTCCAACATCAACAACTGACCCATCTCTTCTTCTGCAACGATTCTCCAATTGGAGAATTAGCACCATCAGCTGTTTATCTCAATGTGCTCAACTCACAGAACATTAGTGGATGGAAATGTACATTTGTGGGATGGCCTTTAGCTCAGTAAGTAGAGTGTTTTCGCCCCATGTAGGTAAGAATAGGGCAAAAAAAAAAAAAAAGAAATATACATTTGTTCCTATTTTTTGCAGATTATTTAAAATTTTTGTAAAAATGTGTGCTACATTAGGATGGAAGCCTGTCTATGGTCTTGCATCTCATTGTACATACTGCAATACTACGTATTACAATACAGTAATTGTTCTGTTAAATCAATTAAGAAATGGTTTAAAGGTTCAGTGAGAAGGATTTAGGGGGATATACTGGCATAAATTGAATATAACATGTTAGTATTTAGTGTATAATCACCTGAAAATAGAATAGAATCACTGCGTTATCATTACATTAGAATGAGCCATTAATTATCTCTACATAGGGAGCAGGTCCTCGTCCATAGAGTCTGCCATGTTGCATCACCATGTTTCTACAGTAGCCAAGAACAGCAAAAACAAAGACTGGCTCAAAACAGAGCCATTTGCCTTTTTCATATCGGTCACCATAGTTAGCTGCCCCTCTACGATGAGCAGCTTCAAAAGAACACTGATCCTTTTAACACGAAACTGCTTTATTCAGTGTTTTTATTGTGTTAAATGAGCAGGTCTGTTTGTTTTGGAGAGGAAAATTCGTCTCCTAAAAACCCCCCGAATGTCTGGTTTAGAAGAGAACCCACATTAAGTTATCAGAGAAGAAAGGTGAGTTCACATTAGCAGGTGCTGAGGTTTGCAGCCCGTTTCCGACAAGCAGGACAGTACAGGAAAAAATGCAAAACTGCTTCATTCAGTGTTTTTACCCATTGTAATCACCGGGTCTGTTTTGGAGAGGAAGAGACCTCTGCGAATAATTCAGCTCCCGGTTAAAACCTCTTGAATGATGAACACTGAAGGAATTACAACCAGGAGAAATTTGAGCTAGCTGCAATCTGCAATCCTCACCACTAGATGTCACTAAATCCCCCTAAATATTGCACACTGCTCCTTTAAAAAAAAAACATACTGAACTTCATCACATTTGAATATTTTCTTCTTGTAACTACCATACAAATGACAAAATAGAAATAAAAAAAAAAGCCACCTCACATGGGACAACACTTGAGTTGAAAACTAAAGACTCACAACAGTAAAACTAAAATTTTCTCAAAATGGAAGCTTTAAGGTTCCTGACCAGGGTTGGAAATTAGCACGAGCCACCAGCCAAATGCTCGTAAAATATGCAAGTGGCTTCATTTATCAGCCAAAAATCACAATATTAATCTATTATGTGGCTGGTAGATTCACAATGGCAGGGGGACAAAAAAGTTCATTTCCAACCCTGTTCCTAACAACAATAATTTGAAGTGTTTCAGGTTTCTGTATTTACACCTTTATTCTCCTTCTCCACATCTGCCCAAATCACATTTGTTTGTAAGACGGTCGCTTGATAAACGAGATCCCAAGATCATGCGAGAATACAGCCCTAATGTGCTCCATAGTCTGCCCCGAATAGCTCCCACGGGAGAAATGGTCTTGCTAAATCTCCACCCCTGTATACAATTCTACCACACGGTATATATTGTCATATCACCAAACCCATGTTTTTGCAGATGTTGGATTGAACTGAAATAAAACCCAAACCCTGATGCATGCTGGAGTACCTTGCAAGAAAACAAGGAAAAGGTGGCAAAGGAAGCTTCTTCCATTTGGCCATATATAATACTGACATAAAATGAAACATTAGCCGCAGCAATCATTAGCGACACCAGCATTCATTACATGTTGGCCAATCGACACACTTGGTCTCAGGCCCAGTGAGATCTTTGAGGGTTAGGCCTTGTAAGCTGCGGCCCTTTTCTTACGTAAAGTTTCATTAATGTCACCTTGTGATTAATCAGGTTTTAGACTTCTTCCACTCAAGTGTAAAATCTCCATATTCTTCTACCTGCTCCTGATCCCTCCCATCTCTTCGGACAGACCAACTGGCTCACGTTTCTCACTCTCATTCTGTCCCTTTCGCTTCCCTCTTTCTCTCTCTCAGTGAAGTGAATTGATCCAGTGCACTCTGCCAACGCACTAGCACAGATTAGAGAGGACCTCTGAACAAGGCATGAAATAAAAGAGGGAAGAATTAATTCATCCCACATCGAATTTTCCCCTCTCCTCTGAGGTTCCCAATTATAGAGCACGCTGGGGACTACTGCATCCTACAACATCTATATAACCTGCCAGTCTGAAGGTGCTCGATACACCACGCAACCGAGGCTTAAGGGGAGACAGCTAGGGTAGTCTTTGTAGAAACTTGCTCGCAGATACGCAACAACTTCAACTCGGAAACACACATCCCCTGGGCATACCTACACATGTACAGCACAAGTATAATCTCTCTATGCTCATGCTTACCACGCGTGTACAGAACACAGTAAGATGAGAGGGGTGATGCAACCAACGGCAACAAATTGGGTCTCGTGACCAACAATACAGAGGAAAAGGAGGGCGACAAGCGCAGGAGAGACGGGGGGGAGGAAAAGAAAGAAGTGTCCAGATAATTATTATCTCTCCTCCACCAGAAGCAACATCTGGAAAGGCAACTAAAGCCTGGGTGACACTGCCAAGAGCCTCCTGGACCAAGAACATCAGGTCACTTAAAGGACAGTTGGACACAGAGAGGGTGTGGGAGAAAATATTCTTCAATATAGAAACGCTCACATTAAATATATGTTCTCCCACTTCATGTGGCTTCAATAAAAATGATAGATGCTTGAGCATTTCCGCACCGATTATTTGCTCAAGTGGGGCTTTTAATTGATGTATAAATAAACATGCTGACGAGATGGCAACAAGGTTGATCACGAGCAGCTTGAGCACACTTGAGCGCACTCAAGCGCCATCATCGTCGCCACTATGCACACGGACAAAAGACTGCTAATTAGTTTTATGAGTGAACATGCTTGTTTTGCATAAACACTCGTAACCTTCGATCTCTTCCTTCACCCGACCCTGTTTGTCCACAATGTCAGCTCCCGCCCCTCGTCTTTGCGTCAGAAGCCTACTGGGAAAGGTTCACACTAAGGGACGAGTAATCACATCAATGAGCACGCACAAGAGGCCTTTGCTACCCTGACGTGTACCCATAAACAGACACCCACATTATGCCACTCGCCTTAGGATAAAGGGACTTGGCAGTGCCACCCCCTCTTTCCTCTGAGGCAATGTCAGCACTGACCTCACTGTCTTCTTGGCAACTAGTCGAAGACGTTTGCTTTGGCAGCACTATGACAATGATTGCTCCCAAAGTGCTGCTCATGTCTGTATGTTCCATTCACAAAAAAAAAAAAAAACAAGGAAATGAGCGGGTGAGTCAAAGCACCAGTCGTCAAGCAGTTGCTAAGGAAGTGACAACCTCTTTCCCACGGTCGATGTTCCACTAGGATTTAGGAACATTTGACAGGTACAGACTCGAGGCTTGAATGTGTCTGTGCCAGTGCTTATGAATGTGTCTGCATGTTACATACCTGCTGTATATAGAATTTACACACCGTGCTCACAATAATAATAATAATAATAGACAAAACACATTCAAGACTGCGTAATATTGAAATATATTATTCTCCTTGTGTTATGAAGAGAGAGAGAAAACTTTATTTCTTGCTTCAGTACCGAGTGTGTCATGATTGACCTTGAAACACTTTCAGTAACAGTCTGAAATGTAAGAATATCTTCCACTGGATTCATCACTGATGACTAATCTACTCGTATTGTGGAGTATTATGAAAGTATGTCTGTCTGCCAGACACCACTCTTTCTCACTTTATTCACTCAATTGCAATTATTATTAAAGTTAAACGTATTCAGTTCAGTCATCAGTTCTGTACCTGCACGCGTGTTACCTTCCTGCACTGTGATTTCTAATTCCGGCCCGACAAGCTTTGCAGTGCTGCTCTCTCAGACCCTGAAGGAAGCTGGCACTCGGCTTGGCATCACTCTGGCCGTGTCGAGGAGGTGGGAGGTTTGAGGAGAGTGTGGGGGGGTCAGTGCCAGGACCGTCTTCACACCACAAAGAGCTTATATGAGCAGGCACCTCGACCAGCCGAAACCAGCTCTCATAAGAGGTTGGTTAAACAAACACTCCCTCTGTCCATCTGACCCTTTCTCACCAGCCTCACTGCTCAGACACAGTCCTCAGTTGCTCCAATGGCAACGGGCCTTTTACACTGAAGAGGTTCTGACATGTCACGGTGGGAAAAGCGCAGGTGTTTAAAAAGTTATTAATTCATTAACGGTGGCTGAATTTCATTTAGCTGCCTCGGTTTTAGGCTACGGTTGTTGTGAATGCTGGCTCACTGTTTCACCGTCATGGCTTACTGGAATAGAACGGAGCCATTGTTATAATAACACCTGGGGCAAGTCAAAGTGTTTGCTGTTGCTAATGGTAACAGGTTTTCATGCCTAAACATCAAAATAAGACATTTTTTCATTTCCTTCAAAAATGAGCATTTTAGAAACCTGCAATAATTGATTTATTTTGGTCACTTGGGGGCAGCGGAAAAAAGCTGTGAACATATCATCACCTTTTAAGTTGACCTGGCAAACTTGGCAGACATCAGAAAACACCATCATTCATTTGGAGTCGAGTTTGTAGCCAACTAGAGAATGTAAGTCAAATATTTATCCTCTTGCAGCCCTGTGTGTGGTCTCTACTGAGTCCTGTGGGAAAAATCTGGCTCTTTAGCTGCTGAATGCTCCACTGTGGTCCCCATGTAGTTGCTGACTTTGTCTGTCTGTCATTTGGTGCTAAGCAGGTAGTGTACAGTGGGGTTTTTAGAGCGTCTTTGGGCAAAAATGACGTTATGAGAGCATTGAGAGTGAATGGAAACTGAAAGGACGGTGATTATTTGTAAGACCACAAGAGGTTGCTTGTCAAAAAAAAAGTAAACTTTCTGGTGAGGACAGTGTCTGTTATAATGTTTGCCTAGTAGAGTACAGTAATTCACTGGGAATGTTAAAGAAGAGCAATATATTATATAGCCATGGAGACTTTATATTTTTACAAATCAGAAAAGAAAACATTAAAAAAATGTGCAAAAATGCTGTTCAATACAGACATTTTGAGTAGGAAAAGCACAAATGTTACTCAAAACATTAACAACCCTTCAGGAGTACCAGTACGCCTTGACATAATATTGAGCCTGCATGCACAATACCAGGACACGCAAACTTAGTCCCAGTTCACATGTACAGGTCTATTTTTGAAAACAGGATTTTGTTTTTTCTCTGTTTTTTTTCTAAATCCTGTCCATGTAAACACACTTAAAAAAAATCTATGTCCAAATGAAAACACAAAAACAGTAAACAATGTCAAAAGCATGCCAAACCAACAGGTGGCGATATGACCCAATCACGTAAAGAAAAGAAGATGTTAGCCAATCAGAAGCCTGAAAAAAGGACTACAATCTTAAGGCCATCTGGCTACAATGGCAGATCATAGCCCATTCTGACACCTCTGTTCCTCACTGAAAGAGTAACTGTACATTAATGTGTAAACCAGAGTTTACGTTAGCCGGCATATGCCAGCTTTTAGTTGGTATCTGGTGTAGTTATCAGGCATAAGTAAATATCAGCCTTCAAGATATCCAATTGGAAATCAATAAGTAAAGTCATTAATAGCATATTAAATAGCATAATATTGTGTGAACTGTAAGCTATGTTGCCAACGATTTTAAATATACACTTATTATTATGCAGATCAGATTTTCAGATATAAATTACCAATGCTAATGTTGAGCAGTGGGGCTGTTCACACTGAAAGCGCCGCGGCCCTGAGCTCTGCAGCCAGCTCGAGATCTGCAGTGATAGCTTCGGCTTCTAATCTACTTCTTCCACAAGCCGCAAGCAAAACCATCAAGAAAACACAATGATAATATATTATGAGCACTATAAAGGCTGTATTAGATATAATAAAAACGATCTGATTATGATGAATGATAAAATATGCAGCCTGTGAATCCACATATTTGTCAGTGTCTAAACAGCGAGCAAGAGAGACGAGCAGATACACACAGACACATGTAAGCAGACAGAGAGAGGTCTTTATATGCCATTAAAATGCGCTGGTGACTGCTGACATGCGGCTGCACGACAACTGACATATCAGGGTGGCGGTGACGCGTGGCCACCGAGTCCTTTTCCTCCGTTGCCTCCTTTGCTTTTGCGACTAACTCTGTGATTAGTCATTCTGTTCAATAGACCGCTTCTTCATTTTGCTCATTTTCAAGTTATTCACTTCCAAGTGTTTCATTGCCATTTAAATGTAGAGAAACAGCCTAGCATAAACCCTGGTGTAAACATGTCAGAAATTCTGTTAGCAAGGTAAGAACTAGCATTATTTCGGCCATGTTGCCGCACATCTGTATACCCTGTCTACGTGTCAACACTGAAGATGGAGTTTCTGAACATCTTCATCTAAGAAGAAGTTTTTAATAGAGTTAAAAAGAAAAACTCGGTTTAAAAAATTACCCGTGTATGTTTGGACGCGGCCTGAAGCAGCTAAACAGAATCCAGCCTTCCTTCATTTTATTTTTTACGACTGTGCTTTTCCTGCTGTGACACATCAAAATGTTACACTGAAACATTGGTTATTTTCAATATGACTAATTTTTGACAGACCTATGCTAAAACAAATATTTTCTCATTGTGTTTTATCATTGGTTTTCTACAGTGTATGAGCTTGCAGACATCAAAATGATCCACCTGTTTGTTTGTGGGTGTGTTTGTTTCTGTTGTCCTTCATTCATCCTGCTGGGTTTAACCTCATTAGTTTTATACTTTAAACACCACTTTCTTGCTCGTATTCAGAAAGGTGCTCCATTAATTAAAATTATCATCATTTAATTGAAAACGATCTCTCACAGACCAGCCACAGCCCATTATGTAGTGCTGTGATGGCACATCAAACGAGCCATTACGCTGGCTGATTACTACGACTGTCTGTTGAATATTGGATGACTCTCAAGGCCAAACCTGGCAAAAAGAGGCACCTGTTGCTCATTACTGCTGTCAGAGATGACAGGTCAGAGAGGCGAGTGGACGGTCAATGGCCACCTCCTCTGCCTCTGCACATTCAATTGAGCCTTTGGAGCTGGCATCATCAATATGCAACTTCAAAGCCCCTGAGAGTGAGCTGGAGAGGTGCGGGCATGTGTGTGTGTGTTTGTTTGCTGTGTGTGTGTGTGTGTGTGTGTGTGTGTGTGTGTGTGTGTGTGTGTGTGTGGCTCATTACTCATTTGTGTCCCCCGAGTGAGCTGCGGCCATTCAGTCCCTTTGTGTGCTGAGCGAGTGAGGAGACGAGAGGCCCATCTAGACATGAGATCACAGATTATACACTTAACGCTTTGCCAAGAGGGCTCGACGGAGCGCAGGAGAGCAAAATTGAAGGAGAGTGAGGAAAAAACAGGGAACAAGAGAGGGAGGTGAAAAGGGAGGAAAAACAAACAAGAGAATGAACGGTGTGAAGTGCAGGAGGAAGCAGACTGGACAGAAGAGAAAAAACTGATGAGAAAGCGTGTGTGTTTGAGAGAGCGAGCAAGAGAGATGGAGCGAAAAAGACAATGAGGGCGAGACGGCGGCTGAATGCGATTGTGCTTTCTTATCAGGGTGGCAGAGCGATTTTATTGCCCAGAGCCTTACAATGTGCAGTGGAGGGTTTAGTGCTCCGATGATGACCATAGCAAATCTCTAAAAGATATGGATTACACTGGGGCTAAACTGGCCACTAAACACTCAATAATCCACATTCTGCTTTCTGCATGACCTCATTTTTGGTAAACAGCATTGATAAGAGCAGCGGTTAATTCTATCACTGGCTCAGATTCATATTCAGGATAAACTTCTCCTAATCTTGGTTTTCCAAGGCTTTAGATTGAGGATCTATGTGGGATCAGTCTAGCACACAGAAAATAATCAAATAATGATTTAGGTCATTTGTCATGCAAAACTGCGAAACATTTGCTGCATGGGTACAGCTTCTTAAAAATGAGGATTTACCACTTTTCATTG
Source organism: Epinephelus lanceolatus (assembly GCF_041903045.1). Lineage (NCBI taxonomy): Eukaryota > Metazoa > Chordata > Actinopteri > Perciformes > Serranidae > Epinephelus > Epinephelus lanceolatus. The sequence goes on from NC_135744.1 coordinate 30,209,850, forward strand.
CGTTTCATGATACAAATCTGAATGTCTTTGGATTTTGGAGTGGTGGTCGCAAAAGCAAGCATTTTGAATATGTAATTTTGGGCAGAGCTATTCTTGGTTTTATATCATTGTTAATTGAATATTTTGGGATTTTGGTTGGACAAAACAAGCAATCTGAAGACAGCATACTGAGCTTTGAGACTTCACCATCATGGGTGGATTATGAGAAAATTGACCCCTGGGTACAGATATGAGGAAAGGCTCCACCACATCTCCTACATCTAAGCAAGATACATAGACTTTGTGGTTGTATTGCTTCTTTTGTTGTTGTTTGCATCTCTTTGTAGTCGTATTCATCTTTTTATCTTGTTGTAATTTTGTTGTTTTGTGTCTCTCTGTGGTCATTTTGTGTCCTTTATTTCCTTTGCATCCCCTTCACAGTATTATTTTGTCTTTTCGTGGTGATTTTTAGTCTCTTTCTGGAAGGTATGGGGTGATTTGAGTGACATTATACATTTTAAATATGAAATTTTGGACTTTACAAATTTTCTTATGTGCCGATTTGAGCTTTTCTTTGTTTTCTATCATTGTTAACTGAATATATTTGGGTTTTCGTTGGACAAAACATGCAATCTGAAGACATCTTATTAGGCTTCGGGACTTCACAATCATGGGTGGATTATGAGACAATGGACCCCCGGGTACAGACATGCAAAAGGCCCCACCACCTCTCCCACATAGGAACATGAAACATAGACTTTGTGGTGGTATTGCTTCTTTTGTTGTTGTTGTTTGCTCTTTGTAGTCGAACTCATCTTTTTGTGGTTTTATCTCTGTGGTAATTTTGTGTCCCCTTTAGGCTGTTTTGTGTCTCTCTGTTGTCATTTTGTGTCCTTTTATTCCTTTGCATCCCTTTCGCAGTATTATTTTGTCTTTTTGTGGTGATTTTTAGTCTCTTCCTGGTGGTATGTGTTCATTTGAGCGACTTTACACAATTTAAATATGAAATTTTGGACTTTGTTCTGTGTCTCTCTGTTGTCATTTTGTGTCTTTTTGGTCGTTCTTTTTCTCTTTGTATTCCTTTGCTTCCCTTTTCCGGTATTATTTTGTCTTTTTGTGGTCATTTTTAGTCTCTTCCTGGATGGTATGTGTTAATTTGAGCAGCATTTTCCAAGTACAAGCCGAGGGGGCCCTGACACTCTGGGCCCCTGCGCCTGTGCCTGGTAGGCCCATTCAGTAATCTATCTATGTTCATGATAGTTGTTTTTATTGTTTTTTTGTGTTTTTACATTGTAGAAACCAAATGATTAATTAAATAATCCTCCCAAAATAATCATTAGATAAATGGATAATAACAAAAAAGGATTAGTCGCAGCCCTAGGTTAGTTACTGTGGAAAACTGCTATGGATGTTACTGTGATAAAGCAGCAGAGAAGAGGAAATAAAATGCTGGGGATGATGGGGAGCTGCAGTGGAAAAGGGCAGCGTATGTGTCTGTCTCTGTCTCTGTGATTGTGATCAACATTGACATGTTGACTGACTGCAGCCTCCAGACACAGAGTGAGGAGGAGGGGGGAGCCCCCTGGACTGCATTTCCCATGGGCCTGTATACCAGTGTCTGCACAGATGGCAGATAGGACGACACACAGCCCCCATTTATGAAACCCTTTGCAGAGCGGCAACGTCACCATCATAGTCAACATGTACACATGCACGCCGAGTCAGCAAAATAAACGCTATAAGCCGTGAGCGTATGGAATATCTGAGAGCTGTTATGCACGAAGTGAGGGGCTTTTACCTTAGACTTTACAGGGAGGGAGGAAGAGAGAGAAGGTAAGTGCACTGCAGAACTCACAGCAGAGCAGTTTTAGGAAGTACAAAGAGAAAAACAAGGTTTCAACACACACATCAGACACTGCAAAAATACACCAATGATTACGTAAAGCCACACTGGGGATACAAGGGCGGCTAAGTCCAGCACAAGTAAGGCAGGTTTGTGTGTGTGTGCGTGTGTGTGTGTGTGTGTGTGGTGAGGGCTGATAATAAAATGTCTAAATATCAAAACTTCATAAGGAATGTTTGATGTAGACCACACACGCTTTCCACCAGCATAAAAATTGCAAAAGGACAGAAAGTAGCATAATGCACTATGGGAGGATTCATACTGGATGCCAAGTTACATTATGGATGTGCAATGATTCCATTAGAGGAAATTCTAAATGCTCTGCTCGAATGTTTATGAATGTGTAATCTCATTATGCTGTCAAACAATATTACAGTCAGTTCTGTGAACTAGCTCGCTGTTTTGAGTTAAAACATTAACATAAAGTGACACAGGAACATGTCTTAAGTCAGACACACTACACAGTCTGCGGTAAAGTCTCCTCAGTGACATGAAAGTGATTTGATTGTGCAAAATCTGACACTAAACAAACAACTGTGCTGTTAAGATTTGCAGGAAGTCAACCATAACTGCAATGAGTGGTATGCTGCATTTGTACAGCATGTCTAGATCATGCATAATATAACAAACCGTTTATTAGCATTAGCATTTATTAGCATTGATTGCTCAGGCAGCGTTAATTTCTGTCCACCACTTTGGTCCAGAATGTCTAAACAACTACTTTATTAACTGCCATGAAATTTGGCATAGCCGTTCATTGTCCCCAGAGGCTGAATCCTTCAGACATTGCTGATCCCCTGGCTTTTCATTTAGTGCCACAGACAGGTCGACATTTTTGATTCCGAGTTTAATGTTGTGAAAGGTGCTAAATAAATTGCCTTGAGATCTGGAACAGCCATTCATTGTCCCCAGAGGATGAATCCTACTGAAACTGCTGATCCCCTGTCTTTTCATCTAGCACCACTGACAGGTTGACATTCTTTATTCAGAGTTTAATGTTGTGAAAGGTACTAAATAGATTTCCTTGTGATTTGTAACAGCCATTCATCTTCTCCTGAGGATGTCAGTTTTACTTTGTCAAACATTTAAGTTTATGATCAAATACCTGCAACACTAACATTCAAAACAGCATTCCCATCAACACTCAGCGGTACTTTGTTTAGCGCTAATTAGCATATGTTAGCATGCTAACAAGCTAAATTAAGATGGTGAACATGGTAAACAAACATGCTAAACATCAGTATGTGAGCCGTTAGCATGGCTATCGCTCTTGGACACTTGGCCTTGTATTCTAATTAAGTGACTACGTATGTTGGAAATATGTTTTATTTGGGGGGAAAAAAAAGAAGAAAAAATCTCTAACTTTGAAAAATATTACAGCACCTTTAAAGTTCCCATGAAACTGCTAGCACAATGCTACTTGCTTAAGCATATTAACCCATTTCCTGTAAAAACAGGAAGCTAGAAAGGGACTTGCCGTGGATATTGACTAGCGTTACCAGGAGCCAATAGCACTGAAATGTACATTACACCTACACCCTACCCACCACCAACCCTGTGGATTTTACAGACGAATCAGACAGGGAAGAAATAGAAGAAGAAGACGACCATGATGAAGTCATTTTTGGATCGAAGTCAAACATGTTCGAGTTGAGATTTGAAGCCAGCAGTGCTACTGGTGAAAGAGAGATACAGGCTTATCCCCCCTGCTAGTGCTGATGCATTCCAATGGTAGGTGTGTGTCTATATTATTATCTGTTCCATTGGACACAGAATTAGAATTGGCCCCCGTGTGCAGGATGAGTCATCAACATTTTTATTGTTTTTCAGGAAATGACAAACTTTAAAATACCATCAAAAGTCTACAAGACAATCCTTTTGTTATTGTTGGGACAAATACTGGCGAATAGGTGACGACCAGCCCAACTGTTTTGATTTCATGGGTGCCCTTAAAGCCACGTGTCAGAGACTGATGCACCTCTTTCATTGTCCCTCTGCACAACACTGGTGTGTATACAAGACTTTTGTTAACCACCATCAGATAACAAAAACCGCCAGGTTCAAACAGCTGACAGAAACCACCACAAGCGTCACAACATGCATGTTGTTGCATTTTTGTACACACACACACACACACACACACACACACACACACACACTGCCTTCTTGCAGCAGGAGTGTGCAGATGGCGGCTCATTACCAGCTGATTCGTCAGCCACATACAATACAGCAGCTCTGTGCAGCAGCCACACTTCCTGCTTTGACTTCAACACTGTCCTCATCCCTCTCACTTCTCTCTCACACATAAGCCATCCAATCACAGAGCCAATACAGAGAAAATGGGAGAAAATAAGCTGGGCTAAAGGTTCGGTTTAGAGTGCTTATCCGCTGTACTCTTGGATCAGGATTTGATTCTTTTTTTCTTTTTATTCCCACAAACGATTTTGTTTGTTTGCTTCCTTCATAAGTGTGGACCACATCTGAATTGAAAATAACTACAAGCAACTGGCACAAAGAAAACCCAACACTACAGCATGCATGAATATTTGGGTTTTGCATTAATACATGAAATAAAACTTCAAAGGAAAAATACGGTGAATTTGCAAAATCATCAGAAATCATCATAGCTGGCAATCGATTTCATCATAAATTTTGAAAAGGCTCTTGAGGAAAGTTTACAGACTAAATAAGACTTGAATTGCAGATTGTAGGGCAAAATGGCAGATTGCTGATGTCGATGATGTGCTAAAAATAAGTTTATTTATGAGCGATGATGCACTGAATGAAAAATTGGCTATTTCAGCCTGCACCATTTCATGGCTTAATTTGGCATATGGGTAAAGTCATGTATGCATAAACATTGTGGTCCTTAGGCAAAGAAGGCTTGTTTCCAATCAGCTCGTGTGATCGTGTCAAGGGCGCCGAGCGGGGAAGGTGACAAATTCCAATCAAGCAACTGCAACCTCCAATTTTGCAAATAACTGTACGCTTTGCAGTTCCATTAGATTCAAAACACAGAGAATTGTGTTCTCGGTGCCAAGAGCTGTACCCTGGGCACAGTTTCCACAAAAATAACCATGAATGTGAGTCTGTACATACATCAAAGGGAAGCAAAAGCTATTGAGCGTTCCCATGTATTGGCTTGTCAGTTTCTATTAACACTGCCAGAAACCAAAGAGGGAGAGCTGGATAAAAGAGGAGTGAGAGAAGGCGAGATAAGACAGTAATACCTGCTGTGATCTGTCTTTATGAAAGTCTCCAGTTCTCTGCAGACCAGTTCAGTGTGCCTTTTCCCGCCTCCAACATCTGACTCAAAGCTTGTCAAGTGCAAGCTTAAAACATACTGTACACACACATGCAGACGAACGTGCACCAGCACTTGCGCACACTTGACAAACTCAGCCACAACGCACACATACTCAGCGTTCAAAGGGCAACAGCCTTTTAAACAATTCATTGCAAAAAGTCTTGTAGGTCTTCGTCATTTGCACATACACTCTCGCTCAGTTTGTCACTGACACACTCATGCATGCTCACAGCAGCAGCAGCGGTGGCAGCGAGTCACATGAATGACAGCTTGAGCACACACAAAAGAGACAGAAGCAGAGATAGAGGAAGAGTGAGAGAAGTGGAGGGATACAGAGAATCTTCCCAAAATAATCCAACAATAATGAGGCACCATTTCATTAGCATATGAGCAGCCAGTAAAAAAAAAAATCTAATTTTTCAAAAGTGTGTTTACTGGAGTGGGAGGCGAAGGAGCTTTAAAAAGAGCAGAGAAGTGGAGGAGAACAGTGAAGAGGAAGAGATCAAGAGAAGAAAGGGAGGCTGCATAAAAACTGAGGCCAGACGTCACAAACAGGGCAGATAGGAAATGTGCAGCAACAGTAATGGTGTGAATGTTTGCTTGGGAAAGCAGGGAGAAATGACAGATAGACAGAGCAGACAGACAAATACAGCAGACTCTGTTCAGCACAACGGACAGCTCCTGCTCGCTCTGCTGACAGATAACACTACGGCGAGAAGCTACAGTAGAAATCCTTCACTCGGCCTGCAAAATTCATTGACAAACAGCTGAAACGGCAACTGCGTTAATTGCTGTATTAATACCGTCAATATTTTCAAGGACTTAAAGTCTGTGACAGCAAAATATGGCTTTGACATGAAATGCAAAGCTGTGAGAGCGGCGCCGTTTGTAGTTGCCGCAGCAAAACAGAGCCACGCTGTTCATGGCTGATATTCTCAGGGGAAGAAAAAAAAAAAATCCAGGTCAAAAACACATGCACGCACATACACACTACACGGACTGAGAATCGCAGCCAAGTGATCACAACTCTGACTTCATCCAACGGCAGTTTAAAATGTCTGCCACCTGATTGGCCAAAGAGGCTTAGTAACGGATCTAGCAATAAGCCTTGTCACATGCTATTGGGCAACAAACAAAAAGAAAAGCATTTTTCCTTTTTGTCTTGCAAAATACCACATGGGAAACTCTCTCTCTCTCTCTCTCTCACACACACACACACACACACACACACACAAACACAAACTTTATTATGCACACTGTTAGATATGGGTAGATACATTTATATAGCTGTCACAATCACCAAAGTAGATGATCACCAGCATTTGAACATCTGCATAATAACCCATATTTAACAGGGATGACAGCAGGGCTGATGTTGTTTTCACTGTGTGTGTGTGTGTGTGTGTGTGTGTGTGTGTGTGGTGTGATCATGGCAATATGTGGTCCTGGAGACGCCTATTGCAGCGGGAGCTACCACAAAGCAGTGCTGAGTACTTTGCCAGGTGTTTATACATCTACGGACAGATATTGTCAACACTATAGCATCACAACCGTGCAGGATACAATCATGAAACGTTACAGGTGTGTAGTTGGGATCACAATGAAGGTCAAGTTTAAAGATGGGTGTGGTGGGGCGTCGGTGGATTAGTGGATAGAGCAGGCGCCCCATGTACAAGGCTGTTGCCGCAGCAGCCCAGGTTCGACTCCAGCCTGTGGCCCTTTGCTGCATGTCACTCCCTCTCTCTCCCCCTTTCACACTTGACTGTCCCATCGATTAAAGGCAAAATGCCCCAAAAAATATCTTTAAAAAAAAAAGAAAAAAGTGGGTGTGGTCTGAGCAAGGGCACCAGAGGCAGGGGAGTAGGAAGAAGGGAAGGGGCCATTTGCCCACCCCCATTCATTTTAAGTCGCGGATATGTGTTGCAGCTTCTGTGATCCCATCTCAAGATGCTCTCTAGTTTATGGTGATTTTAATAACCATCATATTGGACAGTTTGACAGAAAATATTGCAGTTTAGAGGGGTGAAGAGTAAATACATACATACACTACAAATAAAAAATTATACACAAAAAATATGAATACTGTAGCTAGTTTATTCAACGTTTGGAATTATGCCAATAGAAAGTTATGGTTTTGCCTTGTACGTAGTCTGACTGCTTGTCGACATAATGTCTAAAACATTATCTTAACAGATTTTAAATTTGAAGGACAGACAGGCTGTGAGACAATAAACAATTGATTAGATTTTGCTGGTGATCTGGAATTGGAATTTCTGACATTAAAAGCCAATTACTTCTATTGTTTTTTTTAGCCATAAAAGTGTTGGAGATTTTATTTTAATACCACGTATATTCCATGCAAAAAAAAAAAAAAAAAGCATTTAGCATTTAAATTTAGTTACAGAAAGTATGTGTTTGAGACTACCAGTGTTTGAGAATTGCTTAGAATCATGCCTCCCAGCTAAAATAATAATCCACCGCACTTTCTCATGAATAAATTTACATCCTTTTTTAGACGACACAATACCAATTCAAGCTATAACCTTTTTAATTTAATTTTTTTTTTTTTTTTTTTTTTTTGCAGTTTATTCAGTATCATCAAGAGTTAGTTGGTCTTTTCTAAGAAAAGAAGACAAAAGGACGAAATAGAATAAACATACAAAGCATGGGACACTTAGCGATAGCAGAGGTAGCCCCTATGGTTGATGAGATATCACTGGAAACACTAGAATCTGCAGAATGTCAAAATTTGTCTATGCAAATATTTTCACAGTTCTAACAATTTTATAAAAGGAAACACTCCAGAATCATCACTTGCTACAAAGGATGTCAACAAAGAAAAAACCCCGCAGGTCACGACTGATGTGATCTTTGTTTATTCAACACTTGAAGCTGATAATTCAACCCAACAAATGTGCTGGAAATGCTTGGGCCTTAACAACCAGAAACTGTTAAGTATGTGTTAAGACCTCAAGACTTATGGTTTAATAGAAAAGGAGCAAAGGCAACTTCTCTCACCAGGAGACAAAGAGGTCTAGAGGAGAGGAGAGCATGAAAGAGAGAAAGAGAGACGTGTCAGGGCAGAGAAAGAGAAAAAGAAGAAAGAGCAAAGAGAAAAACTGCGAGGCAGGGAGAAAATAGCATCAAGGAGAGATGGTGATTGAGAGGGCACCATTGAACAGACAACATGAAACAAATGAGACATGCTATTGAATTCTACCAGACACAGAGAGAGCAGAAAGGAGACGTAAGATGTGGGAGGAGGTGCTAAGGTGTTGTCTTTTAGGTTTTTTTTCCCCCCTCTTCTACTTGGGAAAAAAAGCACATTCTGTCGAGGATAAGAGGCAACTCAATTTTCTTCTCTTTTCATTTTTTCCTCAAGACAGGCAGTAACAAGGCATCCTTGTGTGTTATGTCATGGGAACTGAAGAAGGAAGGACTCAAGGCTGAGATTCGGTACTTTAACAAGGCCTTCGCGCCTTGTCTCCTGACTCGACTCAAATGTGCTCATTTCAAAGACGCTGACAGGAAGTGAAGTCCTGCAGGGCATCCTGCATGTTGCTTACACCTCACTGGGCTTATCACAGATGAAAATAGAGACACGAGAGTGTAACTGAGAGTTACAAGTCACTATGAGCTCCTCGTTCTCGCTGTGCACCTACAAGGGATTAAATGTGTTTCAAGCGTGTGTTAAAATCCAAATTTGGTCTGCTGATTATTGAGACACAGGAGTTAGGAGTGTATTTGTATGAGTAGCCACAGAGGTACTAACAGTCAATCTGTGGAGAGGGTTTGTTTGGAAGATAGAAATTAGGGTTTTTAGGACTCCACTGATAGTTTCAAAGTTTTAAAAAGGTTCAGTATAAGCTGTATGCTGGAGGAAGTGTGGGCTGACTTGAAATCACTCCCATATCTTCTGGGATTGTCCGGTACTGCAGGGATTTTGGCAAGATATAAAAGAGGAGATTGCAAAAATAATGAAAACTGATGTCCCTTAAGATCCTGTGCTGTTTTTTACTTGGAGAACCACCTAAAAATGTTATGTGCAAAGTCAAGAGATACATACCATGCATGCTCAATGGACTGAAACAAGTCTACACAATGGAATATATGATAACAAAACTGGAAGTGAAGACATTTTTCTACAAAGATGGACTCCAGTTATGTCTTACTTGACTGTCTAAATGCTAGGATGTGGAATTACTAGGGTAAGGTTCCGGACTCTTTACTTTTAAGGGTACTGACCAAATTATCTGTACTACCAAGTACGGATTCATATTTAATCAATCAGTGCTAAATTTCAGTACCTGAAAGTGCATTTGGATGAGAACGCCGGGTTTAGACAAAAGGCGGGGGTGCCAGGACGACCCTAAAGCCTGGAAGCCAGCCACAGATCTCCAAGGCCAGCAATCTGTAGAGCCACTGGGTTCAACTTCAGACAGGAAGTGGAAGTGCCCTGAAGCCAGGAAGCCGTCCACGGAGTCCCACAGCTGCTTCGTCAGCTTCCAAGCAAGCCAAAACTATCACGGCAGATCAGCGCAGCAGTGATAGCATTTGGTTTATTTTATTTTATATATTATTTTAGTTATAGCCTAGTATCACTGCTAGACGAGTGGAACGCACACACACAAACACACACAAGCAGACAGAGACGGAAGATTAGCTCTATGTGTGATTAGAAAAGAGAGCGGAGGAGCAGAATCCTTTTTTAGTCTACTTCATCACCCCTGCAGCTTGTTCAAACATTACATTTTTACTCTCACAGAGAAAGTGAAGTCCCAAAATTGGTTTCATTGGGTAGTGGCACCAAACCACCTGTACCGGTACCTGTACTAAAAAGACAGATAAGCCCTCTGTCAAGGACTGTTTAACTGTGTTTCATGTGACTGACACTCAAATTTAAATAAAGTTAAAAAATGTTTTGGTCTACTGAATGACAAAACAAATATGTTTCATGTGTGACAACAGTGTTTCATAATCATTCATGAATAAAAACTGCCATGTGTGCACGTGTTTGTGTGGTTGCGCGTCTGCCTGTGAGATGAGGCAGGTGTAGACTAGCTGATGCTAAGTTCAAAGGTCAGCAGATAAGCCCCCCCAGACCCGACTCAGGCCAGGCTGGTGGCAATTCAGGATCACTAATCTGTTTGTTTGGTTTGGTTGAGTGTATGCGCTGCAGCAGATAGGATGTGAGCATGCGTGTGTGTGTAAGTACTCACACACACACACTCACACAATTGTGCGTGCGTGTTCACCATCCGCTCAAACAATGGAGAGTACTGTTCCACTGAGCCACAGCTGATGGAGGATAAGAGAGGCAGCAAGCAGCTCCAATGAGTCTCAGTAATCCATCATCATAAGACAGAGTAGGGAACGACACATGCACATGCACACACTTACAAAGTAGGGCTGGGGAGGTCAGTGGAGCATGATGTACTGTAAGTTATTGTGCAGAGACCACACACATACTGTACACACACGATAATCACGAGTCAAGTTAGACAACCCCACTCTGAGCAGAAGAAACACTCAGAGACTTACTGTGAAGCCAAGCTTGTCTCTCCACGTTATTATTTTAAACATTTAGATCAAAACTGTTTTTATTGGATAATGCGGTGCAAAGAATCAGCACCAACTTCTCTGTCGAGGTGTTTCTGTGCTACCGGCCTGTCAGTGCATCAGCTCTACTTCAGACTTGTCCTCCACAGTGGACAGTGGCGAAGACATGCTGTTTGAAGCTCGTGTTGTTTGAAGTACAGCAGACACAGCAGTAACAGCGTAGCACTTGTCAGAAGCTTGTGCTTTGGGAGTAAAAACCTTGAAAGGGAACCATTTGAAGTTTGCATTTGTGGTGATCAACTAAGATTCGGATCCGTTGCATATTTTGACCAATGTGAATTTTTTTACATAAACCATATTTTTCATCTCGTGGCTTCCATTACGATGGAATAATTTACAAACAGTGCCATCATCCTGGAGGATATTTTCATGGATACTAATGGGTAACTAATAGATATGAGTAAGCTAAGAACAACTTAGCTGCAACTGGATGATGAGATTAAGTCAAGTTCGACATGCTTCACATCTGCAACAAATATCTATAATTCATAAGGTGGATGAGTGACTGAAATGTAGATTACTGATGTTTGATTTCCATTCCCTAACAGAACTAGTGAAGTCATCAAAGTTAAATGGTCCAATGCGGCTTCCTTTCAGTTGGGGCCAATAACATAAACCAACTCTAGCTCCAATCTATGCCATTTAAACACTATTACATTTCCAAATAAACAAATTATTACAATGGCCTTATATTCTGCAACAACAAGCACTTAACATACAAGCAGTAAGCGCAGAATGTTATCAACATACTTCCTTAAAAAGGCGATGTCAACTGTCAAATTCACTCACAAAAACAATTTCCAATCGAAAGGTCATATCAACACAAAATCCATTCTCAAATATCACAGTCCATCGTGGGTGTGCACCCTCAGCCTGGAGAGCTCCCACTGTCGTCCTCGAGAAGGCCAAACAGAGAAAAGAAAATAAACATTTGATTTCAAAAGGATTGCAAGATTAAGATTTAAAAAAAAAGAGCTGTCAAGCACTATTGCAAAGTCTAAAATAATATCAGGAGGAGAAATAACCCCAGGGGTGGGGTGGGAGGAGGGGAGTCAATTCTGAAAAACAAATACAGACAGATCATACATTATAAATATTAAGTTTGGAGGCAAAAAAAAATCCCTGTGCAAATCCAGTCCATCAGGCAAGCAAAAAAATGAAAGCCATTGGTATAAAGTTAAAAAAAATACATAAATAATAAGTGTGCATGATCTATAACAGTGATGGCAAATTAGTTGCACTCATTCAGGTCATTGTTTAACTGAGGATGACGTGACCCTTTTGGTAACATAACAAACACAGACTCTGAGCAGACCCTTTCGGATCCATACATTAGCTTGATTACAAGAGTGCGCTTCTCTGCATTCGCATTCGGTATTCCAAGCTAATAGTTTTCCTGGAAGCAGAGGCTGAATGTAGCGAGAGCAAGGTGAGGGTCGAGGAAGGGAGGGGAGTGGTGTGGATGATGTGGTAGAGGAGGCGGGAGGGGTAATACATTGAGTCACCACTGCCAGTCGTTGGCTGCAAACCCTCTTCCTCCACCTCCATCTACCAGCGTTTCGGAGTGTGAAAGTGCTGGCAGGAGAAGTGAGGCTGAACCTGGCATGGTGCTACGGGGCATCAATCCTGGTGTACAAGTACAGATAACTTCTAGGGACGAGTGAAATCAATGTATCACTTGATTATCTGCTTTGTGTCGCAGGACAAAAGTTCTATTTGTACAATACTACAATATAACTCATGGTCAAATACCTGCAAACCCAGCTGTAGTTTGTGCTTGGTGCTAATTAGCAAATGTTAGCACGTTTACTGAGAGTTAGTACGCTAAACTGAGATGGTGAACGTGGTAAAGAATATACCTGATTAGCACTAGCATTGTGAGCATGCTGACATGCTGATGTTAGCTTTAGTTCAAAGCGTTGTGCCTAAGCAGCCTCACAAAGCCACGAGCATGTAGACATGTTGATACTTGAACAGTGCAGCTTTCTTCCTGTGTATGATGCAGTTACGTGCTTTACTGGATGTCACAGCACTGCATGCTCTCTAAGTTTAGGTGGATTTAGAGTTGTTCTCTAATATTTTTCCTACCTTATGACAGATAAATGGGTAGCGACTTGCAAACTTGTTTTCATGTCTCTGGTAAGGTCTCTCCCATCAGTAGGGTTGGGTATCACATTCTGTAGTTTTCACTGTACCGCATGGATTACGTCAATACTACATGTAACGATTTATGAAACCAATCGGTGCCAAATTGCCGTACCTGAAAGGGCATCGGAGAGAGTAAATCAGAGTATAGAGAGAAGGACAGCAAGCGATACAACACTCCTGCAACTTGTTCAAGTCACAGTGAGTAAGGGCAATAGCGAGTATGGTTACAGTTTTCAAAACCTGACGCTTGCTGCAGTATTTGTAACGCAGACTGTGACAGCCTTGACGTTGTAGGGATGGGTCTAGGAGGGGACAGGGAGGACAAGAGGGGTTTTGTTTTGTGTGGTGTCTAGATAAATATCAAAATGTTCTAAATAAATAATGTTAAACTTGCAGAGTTCATAGAAAAAACTGTCTAACTTGCAAAAATAATGATTTTAATGCTGTAAAGTTTTAGTGACCTGACGTTTGCCTGATGAAGGTCTAGTCAACTAAATGTCTCAGCATTGCAATCATTATTTTTGCAGCTTAGACAGCATGCAGGAGTTGCGTTCTACTTGACCCTCTCCAACGCACCTGTTTGGAAATAGATGTGCAAAGTATTCCTTTGTTCGTAACTTGAGAGTTGAACTTACATTTTTGTTATTACAGAGGAAGTAAAGTACTAAAAAAAGATACCGTTGGGTAGGGTTACAATATATCCTTTTCAAATCGTCACCGTGATGCTGACTTGCACGATTAACACATTTCAAACAGCTGCAATGGATTTTTTTTTTTAGTTAGTTGAAAGAGAGTATCCGTAGAAAAAGTCAGTGTTTGATTAGGTCAATAAAAGAAAGTTGGCAATAATTACCTTTCATTTTCTAAATTCAACAAGCAATTTGTTGTATTTTAGCAGTATACTGCAGCAGAAAGGCAGAACTGAGTACAATCTAATATCTATTAATTTATTCGCAATATTCAACAATGTTACCACTTATCGCATATCACATATTTTCCTCATACTGTGAAGCCCTACTGTTGTTTACCGGTACCGAATTCCAGGTACTGGCAGTGGTTCACATGTGAATTGTTCCCAGCCCTACACGTCAGTCACTTTGGATTACCAGATGTACAAATGTGGCACAAGGTGCTTTAATTTTAGTGGTCGACACTACTGAATGACAGTCAGAGGTCTTACAGAGTGTTATTGTTGAATAAAGTCTCAGTACCCCACAGTAGATTAGGATACTGTTCTTATTTCCCTTGCTGACATGGACCAGAGCACACAGACCTAACTTTATTATGTGTGCTAACACCGATGCCACCGCAGTGCTAGCCAGGCAGTATCACATCCACAAAAAACAGGGACACAATAAAGCAGAATATTGTGCCACTGTCTGGTCTATTTAACTAGTTTTCTTTGGAGTGTTCGAGACATTACAGAGGCCCGTCTCTTATCAAGCTGTGCTGTCTTATGAAAAATCCCCATCTGAAAGCTTAAAAATCCTTGTTTAACCCTCCCCTTCATCTACAGCTCTCTGTCATTACTGAAGTGGGTTTATTAGATGAATTCCTTTAGGGATCGTAGCTCTCATCTGCATTCACTAGTTCAAGTCTATTTCATGGAGGGAACATGCAGTCCTGATACATTGTTCACTCGGCGAAGAATACAGATGGAAGCAATAAGAAAGTAAAGTAGAAAATGTTTCGGTTTGATGGCGAGTGCAGATCTGCTAACCAGCGTAATGTGATGCTAAATGACTTGTTATAACTGATGCTGCTTTTCATGCTGCAGGGGATGTATAAACATGGCAGGAGGATGCTAAATGTCTAAGGTATAAAATAACATTTGGAGTAGTTCTGGAATACCAAAGTTACACACACACACACACACACACACACACACACACACACACACACACACAAAGTTTGCTATAATCAACCTTCGGCCACTGCAGTATGCAGCATGATGAATAGCTACACAGTTAGCTATACTTCACAGTAAAGCAGATGTGTGTGTGCGTGTGTGTGTGTCTGTGTGTGAGGAGCCAAGGGAGAAAGGCGAAGTAGGCCAGCATGAATATAAAATCACCCCTGCCAGGCAATGATGTGGGCTACAAGAAGGAAGGGAGCAGTGTGTGTGTGTTGGTGTGTGTGTTGGTGTGTATGTGCATGCTGCCAGAGAAAATGTGCAGATAAAGGTGTAGGAGACTAAAGCAAGCAAGGGTTTGTGGGAGCACTCATTTATCAACTCTCTGGGATGTTGGGGGCACACACTCCCCAGCGCACAAACACCAGGTAATTCAAACAAAGCATCTTGTTATAATGTGAAGATTAGTGTATTGTAGGAGCGCCAGACTGACACACACACACACACACACACACACACATACAGTGTACACAAATGCAAATGCACACATGGCAACGAAGCCATGTCTCAACAGCGTGTTTGATCCAAATGTGCTGTATGAAGATTCGATAGAAATGACACCCAAAACCCCCTCCCGACAATCTCACTCACACACACACACACACACACACACACACACACACACACACACACTCATTTTAGGGAAAAAAACACAAAGAGCTAGACACAATAGCATAAATCAGCCAGACACAATGGCGACGAAATGAGGTGCATAGAGGAAGACAACAAACATAAATAAAACCACTAGATTTCTGTAGCCTTCATATGGATATTAGTGCAGATATGAATCATTTATTAGGCCTGTATCAAAAATACTTCGATAACCAATTTCAGTTTTAGTCATTTATTGAGTAAAAATGGCAATAACCAGCCGGTTACAGTTTCACAAATGCAAAGAGAGGCTTGTTTGTCTTTGGTCCATATTCATTATATAACGGGTACTTTGAGTGTTCACTGTTTAACAAAGTAAACACTTCCCACACAGACATCACTTTGGGCTCCAGTCACGTTCTCATTTTGGTTGGTAATACATCCTAGTGGGTTAATTATTAACAAGTCCCAATATGTTATTTCAAAGAACAATCTATTTATCCTCATTCACTTCAGACATATAAACCCAAGGGAAAACATTAGTATTACTAAGGTTCAGGTGAAAATGATCACTTGCAGGTGAAATATCCTTTTCCACCATTCATAGTTTCTTTAATCTACATTATTTACATATAATCTAATCAGTCCTCACCACCAAAAGTGTCATCTATCTATCTAGACTTCTCCTATTAAAAAATCCAAGTATTTATTGTGTAAATTCATGAAACAAAAAACAATGAGTACAATTATTACAATTTTAATGAAAAAAATAGCTAAGATTGATAAAAATAAAAATCCCTGCAATTGAAAATGAAAGCCATAAAGGGGTGTGAACGTTTGAACAAAAGTGATTTAAATGTATAGCTATGCAGCTGCCGATGACCACACATTTTTCATGTGAAATTCATGTTTAATTCATAATATCCACTCTTGCAGCAGACCACTGCAATTTATTTATAACAGATTTCTGACGTCTGATGGAGGTTTCTGCGTCAGTGCAAACTGAATTATAACAGCACTCGTGGAAAAGACCATGTAACACTCCTTGCATGTCAAAGAGGTTAAAAAAATACAATGTAGTATATTTATATGACAAGTAAGAGCTTCAAAAAGCCATCGCAGCCACTGCGCTACTCAGCTCTATGATTCATTTCTGTCACCGTCCTCAGAAATGATAAATAAGCAAGAATCTTGAAAAATAAAAATAGTAAAAGAGTTTCTCTTGTCAGCTCTGCTGGTCTTACTCCTCGACTCCACACTTAGAAAAGCATGGCTACAGTATGGCAGACATAACAGCAAATAGTCTCTCTCCAGGCTCTCTTAGCTTGGAATGTGTTAAAGAGGAGTGGAAGGAGAAAGTGAGTGGAGAAAGGGAAGCAGAGAGGAATGGCACTGCAGACAGCTCCATTACCTCCTCACAATAGGGATCATCCACATTCATCCACCAGCCGCTTCACCCAACCAGGGATTCGGGGAGCAAGGGACAAGATTACACCGAGGGGTTAGGGAGATGGATGTGCTTAGAGGAGATAAAGAATGGAGAGACAAAGGAAGCGACAGCGAAGTAACAAAAGGTGTCGTTAAGCAAGCATGGGACATTTTTTTCTGTGTTCCCCCCAATTCCCAGACGTGCCCTCACCCAAAATCTGTCGTGGCTTATCCTCAGGAAAGAAAAAAAAATCCCAGCATCTGGAAATAGCAGCTAACTAAGGATGAGGAGGAATTTAGAGAAGTGGAGTCGAACTGGAGTGCTGTAAGATGTGGATAGGTCTAACGGTTTAGCTTGGGTGCTTAACACCTCGTACTTTCACACACAAATCAGACTTATACACAAATGGTGTTGTGATTTAAGCCCAACAAATTTTAATGAAACCAGGAAGAATCAGCATTACACCTTAAAGAGAGTCATCTGGCTCCACAGCAGATCATTACAGAGAGCCTTGCTGGTAAGAGGATTTTGGAGCAACAGGGTTTAAGGGACATTTAAGGGACAACTTAACATTTAGATTTTTTTAATTGGTTATTTTTCATCCCTCAGATGTTTGTCACAGAGTGGGACTGCTTTCTAGATCCGTCCAGCATGCCTCAGAGCGTGGACGCTATAACTGCAGCCCTCGCTTTCACAGAGGGACGCTAACCATGCTAACAAGCCAGTCGAGGCTAATCCCACAGTGCGACAAGTGACTGATGGTGAAAAATGGCCAATTAAAACTCAAAATGCCAGGGTATCTCTAACAGGCTTTGTGCTTTGTGTAAAAAAGTGTGCGAGCACTCCCGTTTACTCGGGTCCACTGGGACTCCTACTGTATTTCACTCCTCTATCATGAGGAGCAAAGGAGAGGGGAGAGCAGTGATACACATAGCGTGATGAGGCTCCACAGGGGGGCCGGAACTCATCAGACCCCCACAGAACGCCATACAGCCGGACCTATGGTATATTCAAGAAGAGAAGAGCACCTGAAGGACAATCACAGGCTTTCCAATTTTCCCCTGTGAAACTTTCTGAATCCTTCTCATCATTTCTCTCCCTTTAGTTTACCATCTTTCTCCTTCTATCACGCTTTCCACAGTAAAGATGAGCATCCTTCCTTTGCAGGAGTCAGGACAACCCAGCTGTGTGATAGATACCAAAGTCATTCATGACCTTGCAGAGGAAGCCACACCCTCAGTCCTCCACCTCTTCGACAGCACCTATGTATGTATAAATGTGTGTGTGTGTGTGTGTGTGAGAGGGAGGGAGAAACAGGTATGGAGTGTTTGTATTCATGCATTTAAAGAGGCAGCCCATACACAAAACCTTTCCACTTGTTATTTTATTCCTTGGGTCAGCACCAACATAGTTGTTACCGTTAACGCTGCTCACTGGCTGTAGCCCCCAGGCACAAACTGACTAAGCTTCCCGGCAGCATTACGGCAGCTAATCTTCCCCAAAAATAACCCCCAACAGCATCTCACAGGGGCCTGCTAAACACTTTGTGAAGACTACCAAAATGTGCATTCTCTTTTTTTGAGATATTTTTTGTCTTGAAATTTCAGGGTTTCTCCAAACACTTCTCTTTGCTGCAGCGTTGGCCTGAGGCTACGGTTCCTTTCCCTTCATGAAGACAGGATACAACAGCACTGCTGCTGCACGGAAACTAAATCAGAATTAATTTAAAATATAACTACAGTGTATCACATTTATAGCAGAAACTATAAGTGGATTCATTGACTGACAAAAGAAAAAAGACAAAGAAAAGTCTTGAAAATCGGTTTATTGTTTCAATAGTTTTTCAAATGAAGATGTCAAGAAAATATCTATAGCTCCAGCTATTCCCAAGTTTTTCTTTCTCTTAAGTGACAGTGAATACCTTTGCTTTTTGGCATGTTGCTTGGATATTTGAAGCTGTCACATTAGGTTTTAGGAAACTGTGATGGACGCTTGATTATTACAATTTTCTGCCACTTTTTAAACGATGAATCCAGGCTATAGTTGGCAGCTTTATCAATAATGAAAGCAGCAGGTAGTTGCAGCCTAATAACAAAGTTTTCTGACTTTGTTTCAGCTTTTATCTGTTGTTTTCCACCTTAATGGAGATTACATAAAGAACTGTTAAAAGACAAAAATGAAATATTACCACAATAATACTAGTATGGTCAAATGAGACCACAGCTAAGCTCATTGGCAATCTAAACTGGCCTCTGCACTATTTTACGCTCTCCGCTACTGAATCAGAGCTCTGTGAAAATCAGTTGAGTCACTTTACAGCAGACGGCAACACTGCCTGGGACAAAAACCAGGAAGGAGGGCCCTGCAGCTCCAACACAGAGAGAACAAAGGCAAACGGTCATAGAAGCACAAAACCCACTTAAATTGTGTTCATCAAATGCACAAAAAAACAAATTATGATGACACAAGCAACGTCCTTTAACATAATGGCAGTTAGTTTGATAAACACTGCCGAGCTAGTGTGACACAGAGCCTGTCATCTTGACCATGGTCTCATTAATCGATGGCAACAAGACCAAATCACCACCACAACTCATCTGACAATAACAGTGATGCTGTATAGCACATTTAATGATGCGCTAAAGAGTGCGACGATAATTGTCCCATAGCTGAAAACGCTTTGAAAGAACTTTATAAAACTGCTAATTTCAAGTAAACGTCTTTTGTATTCATGTAAAAGTCCATCAAAATTAATTTTCCACGCACGCTGGCAAGGCCACGCTTTATTTATTGCACTATTCAAGTCTATTAGTGGGATTTTTGTTATGAGAGTCACCTGCCATGGCTGTGAGAGCACAAGGTGATGCATTGTTACTCCTCTGCATGGCCATGCAAGCAGATTACAGTGCTGCAGGGAAATAGTTAGCCTCTGCCCTGAGTGTGCAGCCACAGGGCAAACTCTGGAAAACAGTTCAACTGAATTTTGTACTGGCGGTTCACGGCGCCTCGGGGCAAAATAACATGCCACATAATAAGGTTTGAAATTGGGTGACCTATTCCTTCAGAGATCTATGTGGTATAAATCAGCATGCCAGTGTCACTGCACTCCAGACAGAGAGTCAAGCAGTGTTTAACACGTTACAAAACACATACTGACCTCCTTTTTCCTTCTTTACTTCTCCTCATCCTCATTTTACTTTTTTGGTTTGGTTTTATATCCTTTAGAAAAGAGAAACATCAATGGGTTGCGACTGCATGTGTGCAAATGATCGTGCTGCTGTGTGTCTGCGTTTGTCTGCATTTATGTCTGAATGTCAACATAAGAACATCTGAGTGAGTGAATGTGTATTTTTTGGGTCTATGTGTGTGTGTGTGTGTGTGTGTGTGTGTGTGTGTGTGTGTGTGTCGGACTCTGCACGTTGTGCTGACTCTGACTCTGCTGGCTGTGGACTTGCGATCAGGTGACCTTGGTGATTGTGGAGTGTGTGGACAAGAATAATGAGACGTTTGCTAAAAGAGACTCAGTGGGACCCCTAAAGGGGCTCAGGTGGGGATTGACACTGCCAGAAGTTATTGCATCCGAGCAGGAAGGAAGGTGAAAGAGAGAAAGAAAAGCCAAGAAACGGGCATGGAGACCAAGAGTGAGCCAGAGTGTGTAACCAATCTTTTTCCACGCCAGACAAACACTCCATTTTGATCCCAAAAAAAGCATTACAACGAGATAAAGCTGTCTATAAATAAGCACAGCTGGTGCCATACTTAGGCAAGACTGACAGTGCCGCCTGAAGATGCATTTGAAATATACCTCTGAATTCCTCAAATAAATATATGACGGTACAGTTCAGATGGATCACATGCCAACCCCTCTACCTTCTGTCAACAAACATTCCTCCTCACCTGACCTCCTCCTACATCCAGCATCACAACATGTCAGCGCAAATAACCACAGCCTGGGGTAGAAGTGGCTGACCATTAACTCCAAATATGAGGGTTCACTCCACAGAACTACCAGTGTAGGGAGCCAAAAAGAAAGGGCTGACCTCTAAAGGGATGACACAACCAGTAAAAGGGTCCATCACTAAAGTATCCTGTCTTGTAGAGTGCCATGTGTTAGAGTAGTCCCCAACCGTCTACGCAGATGACCCCAAACTCTCACACAATAGTCCAAGTTTCATTTACCCAGTCATGTGCCCAGTACTTCCAAACATGCATCTCCTCTTAAACAGTAATATTTACAACACTTTGGCATAAATCTAAGATATCTAGACATATCGTGACAATATATTGCCCAATCCCATGTGTGCTAGAGCTGCAATGATTAATCGACTCATCAGTCAGTCGATCCACTGAAAAATAATCGCCAACTTTTTTGAAAATCAATTAATTGCTAAAAAAAATCTTTCCTGCAAAAACTGGCCTCTCAAATATGGAGATTTCCGTCTTTTCACATTTTCACATCATATTAAACTGAATATTTTGGGGTTCTGGCCTAAAAAAACAAGATTTGAAGGCATCACCTTGGACTTTAGGAAACTGGGATGACATTTTTAGACCGAACAACTAATCGATGAATCACGGAAATAATCGGCAGATTAATCAATAATGAAACTTAGCATTAGTTGCAGCCCTGCTTGTGACCCATCATCACCAGTCGAATATGGGTTATGACAAGGGTTGCAAAGGTAACAGGATGTTCAAGACACGATAACCTTCTTCTTCTTTTTTTTTCTTAGATATTTTTTGGGGCATTTTTAGCCTTTAATGGATAGGACAGACAAGTGTGAAAGGGGGAGAGAGAGAGGGAGTGACATGCAGCAAAGGGCCACTGGAGTCGAACCCGGGCCGCTGCAGCAACAGCCTTGTACATGCGGCGCCTGCTCTACCACTAAGCCACCAATGCCCCAAGACACGATAACCTTCTAAGAAAAGATCACAGTTTCACAGCATCACGATATATAGGTACATTATTATCATTATTATTGTGAGATTTTCCATCCAGTTGCATTTTTTTCAATACCCTAAATAAGCAAATTTACACAGTTGTGATAATCGTCAATGCTCATATCCCGGTATACATCTACAACCCTTGTTATGACCAACTTGACCAAGAGGAGGTTTCATTGCCCTGTTTCATCTGGCTAATTTCAAGGGGCCTAAAAACATCAAAATATTCAGCAATTTTCAAGTCAAAAAGCAAAAATACGAGAGACATCTGAAGAAACAAGTGTTCATCAGCTCCCCTGTCTCGTTGATCATCTTCTGACCCCTCAGATTTATCACCTACTGTGCCCAAAAGGCCTCACATACACACTTCAATGTACAGACAGGTGACAAGTTACAGGAAAAAACGACGAAATTAAAAGGGGAACATAACAAATGCAGAAGCTTCCATTGTGGACTTCCTGAATGATTTGATGAGTATGAAAATGGTGTGAATCATATGCTACAGTCGTCATAGCCACCAGAGCTCAACTGCACAGCTGAATACTCACGGGAGATTTTAGAGTGACGTGTACAACATGCTTTCCACACAAAATCAGGGCATATTTTTGGAAACTTGGTGAGAAAATGGTGTCTGTTCCTCTGGTAGAGATCTACTGACTTGGAGGTGTTATGGCTCATGGTGGTCCGTCACTTTAAACCACCGATCGTACATAAACCAAACTCATTCACTGATGATCTCACACTAATTCAGCTAAACTAGTGTGCACCCTTTTCAGATATTCAGTGCTGTTTGGTTTGTTGCTCCCGTTTAGTAGTAAGTCATGATAATATTCACTCATAATAGAAGATGGTGAGACAAACAGACAAAGAGAGAACGTGAGAGATAGAAACGCTGTGGCAGAGTACTGCGAGTCCGGAAGTGGAAAGCAACACCAGGTGGTCGAGCGTCTGGAGGCAGGCAGTCAAAGAGCAGTGTTGCCTTGACAACTGTGATGCCTTGATGATAATAGCTAAGCACCTCGCCACCAGCAGCCCACACACATAATGTAAGTGTTTCTATATGTGTGCGCTGCATGTACTGTATCTGCACATTTGCTTTATTCAAAAACACTATTATTACGCTTGAAGCCACAGCGTGCCCTATGATACTGGCTGCATGTGCAGTACTGCTCTGTGCTTCACCTCTGTATCAGCAGCAGTGCAGCCAGCATTCTGGCCCGAGTTGATTATTATTGTCTTCTCGCTCCTTTTCTTCGCTCTCTTTCCAGAGACAGTACAGTTCATCACTCGCCGAAAGGCCAGCACCACGCCGCACAGAAGAGGGAGCATATCTGATCCAGCCGACAAGCCATCTGTTCACCCAAGCTGCAGTGGGATCTGATCAATACAGCCATGGTGGACGGTGAATGTGGCTGCTGTGGTCTCCCACATTGACTGGAATAATGGATCAGCTTTTGGGTCACAGTGGACTCATTGTACCAGCAGCATGACCACTGAGGTTCCTGCCTCCACACCTCTTTGTTTCAACTCTTTTAATTAAGGAGCTGGGCAACAGAATTCCCTAACAGGCTTAGCTATTGGCAGCCTCGCAACCACAACTGATTGTTCAATTCAGGATTTAGCAAGTAAAGCTCTGTATGGATAACACATAGTGCTTGAATTTGTCAGGGTGTTGGGCCTTTGTGTGTTAATGCATCGGACCAACATCCACAAAATAAAGTGTGTGCCTAAATGCAGGTATTTATGCAAAACGGGGTACATTTCAGCTGAACGCTCTGATGAGCTTTCACTGATCTGATGTGGACCAATCCAGAGTCCTTTCCTCTTCCGCTGCATCAGCTGGTGATTTCTGAGCACATAGCCACTGCAGCATCCTACCACCTCATCCTCCTCCACTCTCTCTCTTCTCCTCCCCCACCCTCCCTCAACCCCCTCTCCTCCTCCTCCTCCTCCTCCTCCTCTCCACCTGCTTTTAAATGCATGGCGCTGCCCTGCCAGGCCAATCTATGCAGGCAGCATCTCTCCTCTCAGCCCCTCCAGAGTGAAGGAGGAGGCCGTGGAACAGGATGGATGGTTATCAGCCTGTGCAGCCAGGGGGGGTTGTATGGGAAGGAGACAAGGTCGGAGTGAGCCAGCAAAGCCCCCCTGCTCCTCTGTGTAGTACCAATAATCGATTGGGAGATGAGAGGCGACCTGAATCCGGACGGCTCACTAGTCCGACTGAGAGAAAAATGGTTTAGCCCAGCTGTAGGCTGTCCTGCTCCAAGCATCCACAGAGTAAATAGGCCACTGGCTACACGAAAACCCCTGAAATAGTCAACCAGCAGAAAACACTGCACTGGAATCAGGTTATAAATTATGTCTACATTATTCTACTTCTTCCTCAAAAGAGAATGAATAATGATCAGAGCCCCCCTCTTCATGGCAGATATGTAATATCATGCAGTACACGCCATCGCCTGATGCATGGAGGAGGGAAAATAGCCTGGCAGCATCCAACACACACACGTCCTATATCCTCCTAACGCATTAGTCTCCCAGACCAACGTCTGCTGTACATTTTGCTCATCTGTTTCGTAACGGGAAACACCAGTCATGTCAAAAGCCCCAGCTGGATTAAATCCTCTCATGTGTGGGGTAGGCCCAGCATCGCTGATACAACCTCCGATGGAGGGGTAAAGATGGGAAAGGGGGGGTGGCAACGTATATCTGATCCATAAATAAAATGATCGCAGTTGGAAGCACAGCAATATAAAGCACTGACCGTTCCACAGCTACCTATACATCACTCCTTTGCGCACAGGGTGCAGGGCCCTGCCTCCAACAATAGGCCTATGCATAATTTTGAGCCATTCTCATACACACACATATGTCGATGGATAGCATAATGCTAGTCGGCCTTTGTCCGTGCTGGATTGATTTGGGTTCAGTGCTCGACAGACGTGCATTCCTGCAGGATTTCGCTCTTTAGGAAAACCAAATAATTCCGTTTGGGTTTCGGTGTTGTGCGCAACATTGTCACCAGTCGCCGTTTGCTACAAGCTGCCTATGCATCACTTCAGGGTACATATCGGGGTCAGGAGAATAGCCTGCATACACTCACCCTCTCCACTACAGTTTGACTGCAAATGTGTTTTCCTCGGTGCACCGCAAACGGGTCATTTAGTCAACAATGGCTGGTGATTTGACTACCCTCCATGCCTTGGTGGGGTCACATGCTTCATTCAGCTCCTCCAGGCTTTACAATAATACAGCCTCAGCCTATTTATCCCTGCAACACAACAGCCCCATGTAGGCTCTGCTCCTTGTTATCTGCAGAAAAGCAAAACCCCACATCCATCCTCCGAGCAAACAAATGACATCATCCCCCAAAAGCCACACAACCATGGGAGTGAGGCATCGTAAATAAAACATAGCGGGCTAGGACACAGTGATTGTGCTGTGCTCTATGGCTGCCTTTCTGTGTTTTCTAACAGTCTGATGCTGTTTCCACTCACCAGGTTCAGCACCGTCTCCACGATGTCCCTGTTGCTAACCTCCCCGACCTGGATCAGGCCCACCAGCACGGCGAATTTCATCTGGATATTCCTGATCGGGACAGCGGGGTTGATCACCCCGGCCGGGAGGACCATAGAGCCGGCTGAAGACACCATCCTTTCCCCGGTGGCGCCGGAGCCAGCGCCCGCGGCGACCTGCTGCTGCTGCTGCGGCGGCTGCTGCTGCACGGAGGAGCCCGGCGGAGGATGGGAGTCTCGGTCTGTGTCCGTGAGCGAAGAAGCAGAGCCCGGTGGTGCTGAAACCGGCTTCTCGCTCGACATTTCCCCTTGGAAACAGGGAGGAGAGGAGCGGTCGCCGCTGTCTCTCACACCTGCTCTACAAGCTCGAGCGTCTGCTGCTGCACAAAAACCATCCACTGCGCAGGAAAAACAAGGGAGAGCGGCGTTTGGGAAACCCTCTGAATTCACCCTATCCTCCTGAAAATGTGTAGGGATTCATAGGGCTGGGAAAAAAAGGGATGGAGGTTTGACAGAATGGTAGCCTACGCTTCTTTCTCTCCCCTCTCTCTGTCTCTCTCTCATTGGCAGGTTGCAGTCAGTGCGGTCGTCGAGGAGAGAACGCCATGTTGACGCCCCCTGTCTGCGGCAGCGCGCTCTAGCCACGCATGCGCACTCGGGAACTTTCTGGTAGGCTGCTGAAGCAGAATAACATGGAGCCATCCATGCATGGGTTCATAGACTGTGTACAATCTATGGTTCATGCAGAGCACAGCACCATCTAAACAACTGTTTTTTGTTTTCTTTTTTTTTTTATTGTTTTTATTAAATGTGTTTTTAATATTTAATGTCTCTGGGAGGAGAGGAGCTAAATATAGAGGCTGCAAAAAGAGGGAGCAGCAACTAATACTGGCGGGCATATTGCGGGTGCAGTTCAGGGGCAATTCAGATTGAGTTCAAGCAGTTTAGGGAGTCTGGCTTCCAGACGGAGGCTGTTTATATATTCAGAAGCCATCCATCTGTCCCACTTATTGCTGTCCCTGGTTTAACTCTGGTACCTTTGTTTCCTCATTAAGCATCACAGCATTGCTCTCCTGACACTCATCTTGTCTTGTATCGCTTTCTCACCTCTCCTCCTCTTTTTCCAATGTCCTCACCTCTCTTTTCCTTCCCCGCAATTATTTGCACTTTTCACACACACCTTCTTAGCTCGTCTCTCCTCTTCTTCCTCCTCATCATGCCCTCTGTTTTGCAAAGCATTATTCCGATTTCTTACGGGCCCTAATGCGGAATATATTACCATAAAACTGTGCTGTATGTCTTTTAATGGCATGGAAAAGGAGTTGCAGTCTTATTGCTTCTGTTTGCACAATTTGATTTGTTTCCTTCAGGCTGAAAACCAGCAGCACACATGCCCATACAGTACATTGAAGTATCTATGATTGCAATTAGCTTCAGTCCTGCATGCTCAACTGTGTCTGGATGGTTTCCTTTAAATCATTTTAATGTCATGTTCTCATCTGAGACTCTTTGACTCACAGGTCCACCCAGTCTTTCACATACACACATACTCACTGTCACACCCACAGTATCCCCTGGTGGTTGCATAGACCATGGCTACCGGTTCACTACCTGTATGTGTACATAAGCTTGTTTCACACTCCAGTGTGTTCCTCCAACAGGACACATCTGCTGGGTAGGATTCCCATTAGCAAACCGACTATATCAGCGAGGCTGATTCCTCTATCTGAGTGTGCCTTCATATAGGCAGTGACGCCAGTCTCTTTGATGTCTCGCTCCCTGTTTTTCTTGAGATGCTGACCCTTGACAGGGGTGGCAAGGTGGGGGTAATGTCAGAGTGACATATTCTGGCTATGTGCGTGTGTTTCACATTTGGCACACGTGAACGTTCACACGTGAGATCATTCGAGGATCTTACAGATGAGCAGAGGCCATCTCTCCACCCCCCCCACACACACACACACACACACAACCCAATCTTCGGCACAAAGGAAATAAAGGAGACAATCACACACACACACACACTCTGTCAAACACACACTTGCACACAACGCTTGCATCTGTTACACACTTTCCTCACACTCAGAGAAGCAATTTCTCAAGCTAACACATGCTATCTTGCTCTCGGGTGTGCGCACACTTGGGTTCACACGCGCACACACACACACACACACACACACAGACGCACACAACTACAATGGCAGGCTCTCTCATGCACACAAACACACTCCTCTTTGTTTTCAGACAAAGGCTTGCTTCTGCAGCTTTGTCATGATTCCACAAAAGACTTCTTCAGCAGAAAGAGAGGTCTTAACTGGGATCTGGTTGGTGATTGGGTAAAAGCACTTACATTGTTCACCCCTCGCTCTCTCTCTCCTCCACCTCATCTTTCTCTTTCCCCTCCCTCACCTCCAGTGGAGGTGCAGTACTTGCGGGCAGGCAGTCGTTTTCCTCTCTGTTCTGTTGTACCTTTGTAGAGATGTGTGGAGGTAGTGCCAGTGTCTTGTGTGGGCTGATGATCAGAGTGCTGGAGCTTCAGAGGGGACTGGGACTCAGTAAGGATCAGGCAGAGAGAGAGCAGCGGAGGTGACATTTGTCAGAGGGGGTTTGATCAGTGCCTACTGGAAAAAATGCAGTTTGTTTCTCTGCAATTTTTCTTCCGCATAATGGTTGCGGTTAGATTTGGTTTGACAAGTGCCTACCATCAGCTGTTATCGTTTAAATGACTGATAATTCAGCCGAGGCCTGGATGAAAATGACATCACAGTTGTTAGGAGTTAAAAATAAAAGCATAAAAGTCCAAAGGTTTGAATTTAAGATGGTATGACTCCGCTTCAAAATCTCTGGCTCTGCTATTAGGAACAATAGGAAAGCATAGTTGTTGATGACCTCAGACAGTGATAGGAACACAGGTAATAACTTCCTGTTTTCACAGACGGATGTGAGTCATCATTAAGATGGCTGTGTGTGTGGGTGTGCATCCACGTGCGCTCCTGCGTGTCTGTCCGTATTTGTGTGTATGTGTGTGTGAGAGAGAGCGTGATAGAGATGAGAGACGGAAAGAAAATGATTACAGAGCTGGCACAGCACAGCAACTTGCTGTCTCTTTACATGCAATACGTCAATTAAGCAATTTCATATTATTTCAGTGCACAGATCAAATTTTACAGAGAAGAAACATTTGATTAAGACACTAATGAGCTGACTTAGATTGAATAAAAGTCTCTTCTGTCATTAACTGTCAGTTTCTGAGTGATTTTGCTGTTTATGATTGTTTTTCAAACAAGGACAGCAGTGCAGACACAACAGCCTCATGGCTACCATATTATTATGATGATCCTAAACAAAATTATAATTTATATATCACTTCTTTTAGGGCTTATATTCAGTCCTCAAAAAAAAAAAATCTCCCATTGAAAATTTTCTTGACATTACTCCAGTGTCTAGGATTTAGGGGGATATATTGGTAGAATATAATATACTAAGTATATTTTCTTAGTGTATAAATACCTAAAGATAAAAATCTATGTGTTTTAGTGACCTTAGAATGAGCTGTTTATATCTACATAGGTAGCGGCTCCTGGTCCACGGAGATCACCATGTTGCACTGCCATGTTTCTACATCAGCCCACAACGGACAAACTATTCACTGGCTCTAGTTCGGGCTATTCACACTTTCACGTCGACCACCATAGTTGGCAGCCCCTCCACAATGAGAGTGTCAGAAAAAAGCACTGATTTGTAACGTGAAACTGTTTTAATCTGTGGTTTTGCGGTGACAGACTCATTCCCCCAAGATGCACCACAGAGCGCCACAGGAAGTAATTTCTGCCTGTGGCCATACACCTGTACAACTCCACACTCAAAAGTGTCAGCCGCTCTGACTCAACAGACTGGCATCTGGACTGTTTTCACCTTCTGAATTTATAATTCATAATTATCTACGGGGTGAATATTCAACTGTGCAATATTTTCCAATATACGACTTTATCATGCACATAACTGTACATATTTCTTATGTTTACTTATTCTATTCTTGTTCATTCTATTGATGCATATATTGTAGTTAAACAATATATATTATTTTTTAAATATTTTTATATCTTAAATACTAGTGTTAAAAACTATAGTATAATGCACATTCTGTTTTTGTTATGTACTTTTTCATTTCTATCTCTATTTTTATTTTATTGCTTTATATTTACATACTTCTATTTCACACTCTTATTCTTACTTCATATAATTCTCTATTCCTTACATCTAAGCTACTGTAACGAATCACAATTTCCCCTCGGGGATCAATAAAGTATTTTGGATTCTGATTCTAATTTTAACGGTTTAAATCACCAGATTTGTTTATTGTGGAGAGGAGGAGACATTTGAGAATAATTTGGCTCTTGGTAGAAACATCATGAACATCTTAGCTACCTGAGCAAGCAGCCCATCTGTGACGAGCCAAACGGTATCGGAAAGAATACTTATTTGTAACATGAAACTGCTTTATTCTGTGTTTTTACTGGTTTTAATCACCTGGTACGCTGGTTTTTCTGAGAGGAAGAGACCTCTGTGGATAATCGAGCTCCTGGTAAAAACCTCCCGAACAATGAACACAGAAGGAATTCGAACTGGGGGACGTTTCATCTTATTGCAATCTGCAGTCCTCACCACTAGATGCCACTAAATCTTACACACTGGACCTTCAAAGCAAAGCAGAATAAACCAGTTTACTGTGAAGAAATCAAGAAAACTACTTTTTCGAAGCATTATTTGCATTGAACACAGGTGTAAAAATCTCTCCCCACTCACTTATTTGCTGAAAATGAGACTCGATAATAGACTAAAAGACTTTAAGTCCCCACTCTGAGGGCATTAGACACGATTTTCTGATTGGCTCCTTTACTTAGATCCTCTGCAATCTTGGGACTAAATACTTTCAACAAGCAGGTCATATTCCCTCTCGCCTTCACTCTGTTACTCTAACACTGGTGGAATTGCACAGGACAATCCTCAAAGGACCCCACAAAGTAGCTTATTAATGTTTTAAAGATTAAAAAGGAGTGCCTATGTATCATTCTGAAAGAAAGAGCACATGCGGAAAAAAAATGTTATCCTGCTAAAATCTCATAACCTCAATATTGGTCATTGTCATGTTTTAAGGATTACACACTCCTTATGGGCTAAGAAGATTAGACCATCTTTGCTCTTATGAATCCCTTTCAAAACCCCCTCTGGATGAACCCAGACGTGTGCAGTGGTTTAAACAAGCCTCTTTTGTCTTAGTCACAGGAAAATTGCCATTTTGGAGATAAAGGATGGACGGGAACAAAATGTTCCAATAGAAAATGTATTTGAAACATACTCTGATGTGTCACAGTTCTTTATTTTCATTATCCAAATGGCGAGAGACATCGGTTTGTAGTAACACTCCCTTTGGTCTGGCAGACTGTCACCAGGGATGAAGGAGGTGGTTCTTTGACAGGGGTCATGATTTGGGATCAAGGACTCTGCTCTTTGACTGTGCTGGAACACGGCGCTCCTGAACTGTGGTAGCGGCCATGAATAACCCAGCTGAGATGAAACAGGGTATTCAGTTTGATGGAAAAGCTTACGTACAGTATGTGGCCCTGATGGCTATCGGGTTTGCAAGGCCATCCCGGAAAATGTGTACACCAGAGAGAACAGTGAGCAGTGTACAAACACATCTGCTTGTTAGCAGCATCTGAAATTTTGTTGTCAGTATACGTGACAATGATTGAGTATGGCTCAATCTCTCCAGCCCCATGGACCCTCAACCCCCTGGTGAGTCAATTATTATGAAGCCAAGCATTGTTTAAACCCTCAGAACTTTATTAAAAATTCTCCTCCAGATCTCAAGATTTCCAAAGATATCAAATCTGTCAAGTTGCATTACTGCATAACCAGATGCACAACACAACCAGAATTTACTATGTGATGGCCTTAAAATCAAAGCGTAGTACGTTTAGACGTTTCACTCAGCGCATAAGCGATACAGCCTCAGAAGCTGTGAGATAAGAATGTACTCTATGTTTGAAGCTATGTATAGGAGAAATTATTGAATGAGCTCACATCCAATTACCAACCTGCAGACAGACACAGTTAGCAACAAGCTGGTGAACTTAGCGGAGCATTTAACAGCTAAAGAGCCAGATTTTTCCCTCAGGAGTCAGTAGAGACGGAGCTAAAAGACAATCAATATTTGGCTTTATTTATCAGGTGTCTAGAGACGCAACTCCAAATAAATGATCCTGCTGTTCTGTAACTTCTAAATGTGTATATAAGGAACTGTTTTTTGACGGGTTTGTCTTGTGAATTTAAAAGGTGGTAATATGTCAGCTGTGTTCACAGCTTGTTTCCACTGCCCTAAAACTGCTAAAAACAATCAGCTATTACAGGTTTAAATTTAACATAAAAGTGTAAAGCTGAGGCACTCTTAAAATGGCATCAACAGAATTAAAGGCCACTTTAAAATAAACAGGAGTAACACTAAATGTTTTGTCAGTGCAGTATCACCAGCTGTACATGTCGGGCTGGCTCCATCTGTCTCACATATCAAAATAGTATTGGTTTTGTAAAACATTTAAGATATGTAGCACATTGTGTGTTTTGTTTACATGATATTTTAATTATGTGTACAAAATAAAATCATGCTAATTTAATAACATACCAAAATTTCATTAAATCATCCTTAAAAACCTTCATCTTAAAATACCCCCGAGTTGCCGCTGCCAGCCTACAAACGATCACTAACTAGAAACATGACACACTCTACACTAGCCCCAGTTTGTGCCCCTCATATATTACCACTACTGTACATGTGAGTCAAAGCAACCCATCCGCCAGACCAGGGGTTGGCAACCTTTACAATCAAAAGAGCCATTTTTGGCCTAAATAAATAAATAAATCTGTGTGGAGCCGCAAAACATATTTGAGCCTTATAATGTAAGTAACACAGCCTAGTAAATCTTAATTCGCCCATCAACGAAATTTATGGGAAAAGGTGCCAGGCAATACAATAGGAAAATTAAAATGTAAAGAAACAAACAAACAAACATTTTCCATATTATCTTTTGTCAAAGCCACAGGGTTGTCATGGCAGCGCACACAGTCGCAGCAGCCTGTCAGGGAGTCGAAGCGAAAGACTTTTCTGTGAGTGTTGACCATCCCAGAATATGCCAATTGTCATTTTTTCTGAAAATGGTCACTGCTGATGTGTGATGTGTGAGCATCATACTGGACTTTTAGTTTGTGATTTATTGTATAGTTACGGTTTTGTTGTATTTTATTGATGTCTATTCTATGGTATTAGTATTTATTAATTTAGCGTTGGAACGACCCCCTGCAAACACTATTTCGTTTTACCTGTATGACTGTTATATGGTTGGTGAGATGATTTGATTTGATTTGATTTGACCTGACTTGACTTGATTTGACTTGACTTGACTTGAAAGGGAGCCACTACCTGAAAGCCAAATGCAGCTCTAGAGCCTAGTTGCCTATCCCTGCACCAGACTAAAGGGGTGATCATATATGAAAATATTTTAACTTTTCAGTGTCTACGTGCGTCTAAAAAGAAGCGTCTACAAAAACGTGTGTCTAAAAAGACGCCGGAAAAACGCCCGTCTAAAAATACGCTTGAACACCGGTCAGACACGCTGTATCATAGGAAAACAATGGTTTTACTGGCGTCGCGTTTCTAGTGTTTCATCTCGGTGTGATCGCTCCCTAAATGTTGTCATTGTACATTTCTGCAAACCACGAATATGTTAAAAAAATAAAAAAATTTAAAGATATTTTTTAGGGCATTTTGCCTCTAATGGACAGGACAGGTGAGTGTGAGGGGGGGAGAGAGAGGGGGGACGACATGCAGCAAAGGGCCACAGGCTGGATTCGAGCCCGGGCCGCTGCGGCAACAGCCTTGCGCATGGGGTGCCTGCTCTACCACTAAGCCACCGACGACCCCGAATATGTTAAATTTGTATGTTTCATAAGTACGGGATATGTTGAAACTTTACATTTCAGTTTTCATGGTTAGGTCAGACACAAAAATGTTTAATGAATGTTAGGAAAACATCATGTTTTGGTTTAAAATACCATCAAACTTCAATTAACAGCCCAGTCACTTTTACTAGCCCAGTGTGGCTACACATTTTGACAAATAAACACCTGTCTCAATTAGACGCCTGGTCTGGTTTGTTCTTCATTTGTATAAAAGCGGTGTGCTGGCTACCTCAAATTATGTGCCCTTTCCTCGATTACCCTATGAGTTACTCATATTCCTTCAGTCCATGAGGATCCTCAGATCAAATGAATCAAAGGGTTTTTTCATAAAAATGAAGCCAAGTTGTGAGTATTGTTTTAACAGGATGAAGTTGTGTCAGTGTGCCAGGTGCCAAAATCCTCAAGTACCATGGCTTACTCTCTCTAGCTAGATCAAATGAATGATTCATAACTGATATATTATCTTCAGTCTAATTTTAAAACAAGTAATATTCATACTGGTGTGATCGCTCCCTAAATGTTGTCATTGTACATTTCTGCAAACCACGAATATGTTAAAAAAATAAAAAAATTTAAAGATATTTTTTAGGGCATTTTGCCTCTAATGGACAGGACAGGTGAGTGTGAGGGGGGGAGAGAGAGGGGGGACGACATGCAGCAAAGGGCCACAGGCTGGATTCGAGCCCGGGCCGCTGCGGCAACAGCCTTGCGCATGGGGTGCCTGCTCTACCACTAAGCCACCGACGACCCCGAATATGTTAAATTTGTATGTTTCATAAGTACGGGATATGTTGAAACTTTACATTTCAGTTTTCATGGTTAGGTCAGACACAAAAATGTTTAATGAATGTTAGGAAAACATCATGTTTTGGTTTAAAATACCATCAAACTTCAATTAACAGCCCAGTCACTTTTACTAGCCCAGTGTGGCTACACATTTTGACAAATAAACACCTGTCTCAATTAGACGCCTGGTCTGGTTTGTTCTTCATTTGTATAAAAGCGGTGTGCTGGCTACCTCAAATTATGTGCCCTTTCCTCGATTACCCTATGAGTTACTCATATTCCTTCAGTCCATGAGGATCCTCAGATCAAATGAATCAAAGGGTTTTTTCATAAAAATGAAGCCAAGTTGTGAGTATTGTTTTAACAGGATGAAGTTGTGTCAGTGTGCCAGGTGCCAAAATCCTCAAGTACCATGGCTTACTCTCTCTAGCTAGATCAAATGAATGATTCATAACTGATATATTATCTTCAGTCTAATTTTAAAACAAGTAATATTCATACTGGTTTACATAAACAATTTGACTGTATTTCCTGATCTTTGCTGAACAGTTTTGTGTGAAAGGAATTAAAGGCCTGTCCCATTTAGACACCTGTCCAAAATATAGGCCCGTTGATTTCAGTGATATAAGCAAACAATAGCCCGGGCTACTAATTGAAGTTTTACTGTACCCAGTTTTGTCGCCACAAACATGGCTGAAAATGTCCCGACGTGTTCCTGTAAAGTTAAATACTGCTCCTGTTGCTTGTTTGTCTCAAACTGCAGTCTCCAGCTGTCTTGGCAGACGTCTTATAAGTCTCACATCATCCACTCCTGATGAGAACCCTCAGCTCATATACATGTAGTCAGAGCTATGCCACTTACAAAATGTTGGTATGAAACATAGAAATGTAACATATCTGTGGTTGGCAGAAAGGTACAATGCCAACGTTTTATATTGGTGACTGGGCTGCTCACAGCGCTAAGCATCCAATTTTCTCAAAAATAATAACCTGGCAATCTCCGAAAAACACTGAAGGTCATTTAACATGACTTAACGATGTTTTGAAGATATTTTTAGGATCCTTAAACACTCTTGTTAACATCTGAATGAAAACATAATCGGCTCGCTGGATGATAAGAAAAATTTCAAACCTGTGTCTTTAATTGCACCTCTCTTTTTAAATGTGAACAAAGATGGTAGTTAGGAATGACACATATGCGTGGTCAATTTGTACATCTTGAACCAAAATTAAACCTTTTTGGGGAAACAAGAAAGGAATTATGTCGTTTCTGGCTATGTGAATCCAATTTATTTTTTTCGTGCGAGAGACTGAATAGTTTTTCATCCAGGGGTTACAGGAGTCTGAGGATTCTTAAAATACCTTCAGAAAAGCACTAAGTGTTATAAAACGACCTTCTGGGTTTTGCAAAGATAGCTGGGTATTATTTTTTTTGAAAATCGGTTGCTTAGCTCTGTGACTCAAATAATAGTGATACACGAGAGGGACAAACTTAATGAGCTAAAGTGTTTTTAGGTGAGGCACGGGGGCCAACGAGCCTGAGAGAGGGTTCCAGTTCTGTTACAACGTGCGATAGACCTTTCTCGTGGCATATTGACTTGTCAAAAAAAAAGATGTAACACGAGCCATGGCTGAATTTCTATTAGCTATTCTTGTTCCAGGGTCCTCGTATTGTGCTCGCTGGATTACTGATGTGGTTCACCTAAAAGGAGTGGGGCCATCACTGATGTTATTAGTTGCACTTGTGCTTTTAGTGCCACAAATCTGCCCTTTCTGCTGGGAGAAAGGGCTCCATCAAGTGCTGGAACGAATCAGTTATGTTACGCACTGCAGCAAAGCAATTACTTATGCAGTACAGTACATGCTCACCTGTTCAGTGGCTTTTTCATCCTTGTCTTTTCAGTAGATCTCCAACCAAAACATTATGCCCTTGTCCACATTGCATTACGCTAACCCTGAATCTTGATTCAAATATCCAGCTTTTTTGTCTCAGAAGATTTCCATACTGGTGTATATAAAAAGTGGCAATGCTTCCAAACCTATAGGGCTTGAAATGACCTCACAGGGTTCCACTGTACTTCTCATTTACACCACCAAGAACACTGAACTCCATGACTTGACACATCTATAATGCATTCCTCATAGTCATGCTCAACCTGTTTGCCATGAAAGTAACAAAGAAAGTAACAAAGGTGATCAG
This sequence comes from Epinephelus lanceolatus, assembly GCF_041903045.1. Taxonomy (NCBI): domain Eukaryota; kingdom Metazoa; phylum Chordata; class Actinopteri; order Perciformes; family Serranidae; genus Epinephelus; species Epinephelus lanceolatus. The sequence continues at coordinate 30,246,202 of NC_135744.1, forward strand.
GGACCTTGGGAAGTTAATGTACATATGAAATATACTGCAAATATAGTGTCATCATCATGTCTACCACGTCTGTAGGGATATAGATTTCAGTCTGGGTTTATTATCCAATGCAGTCTGCAGCAACATTTTACTCAAAGACAGACTTTACATCTAACAAGCTCCAGCTGTCGACCCCATGTACTGAAAAGAAGCGACAGATTTTTGTTTCCCGTATTGCTTCTTTTGAGATGTTCAGCACATGCTTCACTAATTTTGTGTCATTAATTGTGCAAACTTTCGGTTATAGTATGCCAAATACCAGAGCATACACTCAAGGATACACAACAGCCAACATGGTCTCATCAATAATTCATTCATTGGATAATTTATTCATTAATGACCTTATCATGGTTGTCTGGAAGAAGACAGTGGATTAGCCAGTCTCAGAGGAGATACATCTGTTTCCCCCATCTCTCTCCCTCTCTCCCTGCTCGCCTTTATAATGCGAATGTGGTGCAGATAAAGAGCAACAACATTAAACAACATCCAAAGTTCATCGCTACAAAATCCAACTGGATTCTTCAGAAAGTGTGAATCATGTTGCTCTCTTTAATGATTGGAGATATGAGATTGTTTTTTTCATATCCTGCTATTTTGGTCTCCTAATTAGAGAGTTACATAAGCGAGGCCGGGTTAAGATTAGCCATCACTCCTACAATAATTTTTCTGTGATGGAGGAGAAAACATAAGAAAAATGAAAGGACAGCAAGACAAAACTGATTAGTGTTGTGACAACTTAAGCATACAAAATATACTCAAGTATATTTTCTCAAAGAATACTATAATACACAGGCTATAGGCATTTTCTGCATTCAGAAATCATATACTAATGTACTATTAAAGGTTTAGTGTGTAGGATTTAGTGGCATCTAGCCAGTGGCGTAAGGTAGTTCCAACGGGCCCCAGTGCACGCCATTATGATGGGCCCAAGTGCATGCTAGCTGCTATTTATGCGCCCGAACTAGTTTCCATATAATCTTATCGTCACATGATCAGAGGGAGACTTGACATTAGATAACACTAACATATACAGTATATCACCCAGAAATTATCATCGCATATATGCATATGACAATAATAAGAAAATAAGGAATTATCCATTTAATTTATAGTTTTTGTAATGACCCATTAATAGTTTGTATTGAATAAGAATATTTTTGTGACAAATTTTGTTATAGGTTGCTACTATTTTACAAAAAAAAGAAAGAAAATAAAACCATGATGGGGAGGGATTTGCCTGTTTTTTTAGCCTACAGCAAATTGCACTATTCTTATTTAATGAGAGTTCTTGGCAATCTGAATTACTCACGAGGTCCCAATTTCTGCCCTACATATTGTTGGAGGGTCCGCTCTCTCTATGGGCCCCTCACCTCATGGGCCCCAGTGCAACCGCCCGACTGCACTGTCTATATTTACGCCCCTGCATCTAGCAGCGATATTGCAGACAGCAACCAACTGAAACTTCTCCCATGTGCCAAGTGTGTAGGAGAATGACAGAAAAAATGCGAAAGGCCCTGTTTGGTTTGTCCTTCTGGGCTACTGTAGAAACAACATGGTGGACTTCTTGGAAGAGGACCCGCTCTGTATGTAGATATAAACAGCTCCATCTAAGGTTAACACCAAAAACATGATTCCTGGGGCTTGTTGTTCGAAAGTAGAATTAAACAATCCAGGATAAGTGGAAAAGCGAGGCTGGACAAATTCCCCTAAGTCCATCCTGGTGCCCTCTTCATACAAGGTACATTATTCCAGTATACTTAACATGGAATCAATCATTTTATTCATTCATTAATCAACCATTGGTGTTATGTGGACTGTCTGACTTTGGATTGTCTTGCAGTGTAAGACAAATTGACAAATTAAAAGAAAAACCTAAAGGAAATTGGACTTAGAAATTAAGAAACTAGAGAAAGAAGTAAGTGATTTTAATGCACATTGTAAGCATGACGCAATGTATTAATCAATGTTTTTTCTCTCTTTCCCTCCCCAGCTCCAATCAGACAGTGACTGATCACATTATTATACTTTTTTTTAGCACGTTTTTAGTTAAAATAGTTGCCTTAATAAGGTTTTTTTGTTAAAATAGCTGCCTTTTTTGCCTTTAATGGAGAGGACAGGTAAGCATGGGGGGGGGGGGGGGATGACATGAGGCAAAGGGCTACTGGCAGGATTCGAACCCAGGCCACTGCGGCAATAGCCTTATACATGGGGCGCCTGCTCTGCCAATAAGCCACCGATGCCCCCAAACAGCTGCCTTTTAATGAGTTTTTGTTGTTGTTGTTGTTAAAATAGCTGCCTTTATAAGGTGTTTTGTTAAAATAGCTGCTTTTTGCAGTTTCATTAAATAGCTGCTTATATCAGGATTGTATTCATGTTTTGTTTTTATAAAAAGTATAAATTGCTTAAGATAAAAGCAAGTCATCTGAGGGAGCAGAGAGCACCGGCAGATGTCAAGCTCCAGTGTGAAAAGAGAAAGCTTCAGGACATGGAGCTTGACAGACAAAAGAAAGACCTTAAGGAAACTGGACTTGGAAATTAAGAAACTACAGAAAGAAGTAAGTCATTTTAATGCACATTGTAAGCGTGACTGTGATGCAATGTATTAATCAATATTATTTCTCTCTCTCTCCACAGCTCAAAGCAGACAGTGACTGATTACAGTATTTTTCATTTAAATAAAATGAGGTCAAAGAACATTGTGGTATCATCTTCATGTTTTCATTTATTGATGTAAAGTACACTGGAGTTATTGGTCCAGTTAACTGGGAATATAATTTGGGAAGGTCATACAGCTATGATACCACTAACTAATAACCACTAATTGTGTTAATGCCAAATACACCTACTTGTATGTTTATACCAACAATTAATCCTTTTTATTGGTAAAGATATGTGCAGGTCAAAGTATGTTTGAGCTATGACAAAAATAATGTTTTAAATGTTAAATGTTTTTTTTTATTATTGTAGGCTTAATGTATTTTGTTCAAAAATGAGGCAAATACGTACATAAGAACATGAAATGATGGTAAAACACATTGATTTCCAATCGCAGTGAAAGATGACTGGACAGATAAGGCACCAGGCTAAACTAAGCCTGGTTGTTAGCCTGGTCGGGACCAGGCTAATTGCACAGAATAAATATCCATGGCAACATATGTGCCTCTGCTTTCGAACAACCAAATCAACGCTAAATTAAGCCAGGATAACCAACATATCCCAGCTTAATCTCTTATCTAGGTTTCGAACAACAGGCCCCTGGTTTCAGGTGATTACACACTAAAGAAAACATACTTATTATATCATATTTTATTTGTGCCAGTATTTCCCCCTAAATCCTGCACACTGGACCTTTAGATTAAAACCAGTTATGGCATGTGTATTGGTTTTGATGACCAAAGTATTTACTATCCAAGAATTATTTACCAAAAAAAAAAAGTTCAATCTAATTCAAAGTGTTTGGAACAACTTTGACTAGAAACTTTCTTGCCATGTAAAACTTTTTAAAGTGATGTAATGTCCCAGTTAGACTTTTGAATGAATAACTGAAAAACTTTTTTGACACACAACTTGCTTTATATTTTTAACCAGTGTTTTCTTTGGTGTTCCTCAAAGGGCACTACACAAAATGTGTGAGATGATCTGCCACAATCTTTGAAAATGGCATGTTAAGCAATGGTTATGTGGCCTTCGGTATAGCCTACTCCAGTGGTTCCTAACTGGTAGGTTATGGTCCAAAATTGGGTCATAGGTCGACCATGAATGGACCGCAAGTGACTCACGAACATGTCAGGTTTGTAAAAAAAACACTTTATTTTGAAGTACAGTGAAATTCTAGCACAGAACTTTTATTTTTAAGTGCCTTTTCCTGCTGTAGGGTGAGTGACTAATGGACAGCTACCTGACAGAGACAGCAAACTAACTGGATGACATGGACAAACCTTGAACCAATGACTAAGGAGAAATCGGGGCCCAGTGGCTGAACCAGTTGGGAACCACTGGCCTACTTCCATTATAAAGGGGTAACCTCTCGTTGGTGTCAACATAAATTTAATCTTTAAACACATACCTTTCTATCTGCCTTGATTGTGTCATCACCAATATCATGCCAACAAATTCATTTTAAAGTCTTTAATTTGTTTAGGTCAATGTCATTTTCCATGATTTACCTAAAACTCCTGACTTGGCTGCCATGTTTACCTCTGAGTTTGTGAGCAGCAATCCTTCTCTGAGTCCTAAATCAGTCATATTATACATAATAGGCTGCACATATTTTTTTGGATTCAGTGGTACTTACACTTTGCGATTAAGAGTCCATAAATTCGCTTAGAAATAAGAAAAAAATAGCTCCTTGTTACTCCAGAACTCACCAGAGAATCATCACATTTTAAGTTTTCTTCAGTATCAGAGCACTCCAGTGATAGTTTCCCGTACATACATGGGTGCATCCCAAACAGAAACTGCCAATAGTTAATTCGGCATGCTTTTATTGGTGCCAATTTGGCAAAAATGTGCACAAACACAGGCTAAAAATAGAGCTCAACTTGTAGCGCACAGCTAATTCCATGGCAACTCTGGGCCTTTACTTTGTGTTTACTGTAGTCAAAGCCCTGCAAGTTATGGAAATTGAAGTTTAAATGTTACAGCATGATTATCCTCTAAGTCAAAGCGTGATAAACGTCACAAAATCCATTGATACTCACTTTTGTTTCCCCTCATGTTGCACCATTTTAGTGACAGTATATCTCATCGCCATAGCATTATATTCCTGGAGCACTGACACTCTTCTCTATCCATTAATATAAGATTAATTCCCTGTGTTTAAAACATGTGGACAATTTCAAATTGCACCGGGTATATGAAGACTTTTTGAGCAGTAGCTGCCGGACATGCACTTCCTCTTTTCTCCAGAAGAGGTCACCCTTAAAACCTCTTCCAAGGGTCACCCTGTGTGGAGAAAAACAATGCTGGTGATATAAGTCTCCTCTGCAACTTATCTGAGCCAGCCCTGGCATATCATTGTTCTTTTTACGCACAGTCCGTGTCTTCATAATTTCAACATCTGCTTCGAAAGTCTACCCATCTTCATAAGGAGTATGTAAATAAAATCAATGCTTGATTCACCTCATAGTGTATTGTGCAACATGATGTCCCTCATTTGTCAGACTCCATGGAGTAGTGGTGCATCCACAGTGAGAGGATCATTGATATTCAGGGGCTGTGACAGTGTGCCCTACTTTCTAGATAAAATCACTCACATGTAGAAGTTAAAGCAGTGTTTCACTCATTTCTGCGTCATTACCAAAACTAGCAGAGATCCAAGCTTACAGGGATAGCTGTGTTTGTATTACAGCACCTTCATCGCCCTCTGCCAGTCTCCAATAACACGGCTAAGTAGGTAAATGTGATTGAGTATTGATTCGAGCTGTGGAGGTTCAGTTTCCTGCATACAGTCATTCAAAGGACACAGAGGGGGGGACAGTGGAAACCTCCAAAGAGAAACCCCCTTGATGAATCCTCATACACTCACATGAACATTTTTCATTGCATACTTGGCAGATTCATTCATGACCTTCAGATTACAGCAGGGCAACAGCACCACTCAATGGACATAAGAGAACATGACAAGGAGAACGTCACGTGTGATGTAGGCTGAAGAACATTTCCACACAGGACAATGTGTTTGTTTGAATTCTTAGAGTTTTTATTTTCTTGTTTAGAAACAATTGTTCTGTTTTCTGTCACTTTGTCAGAAATAACCAAGCATAAATCTTCCTGGTCTCAGCTACGCAGCTAGGTTTGGAGCCTCTCCCCACACAGCCGAGGGCTCACGTCAAAGTCACTCACTCTTTGTTTTCTCTCTCATACACACATATTTACACAAACACACACACACATGCACACTCACTCACCAGCGAATAGCATCCACGCAGGATTTTGGGTGGCACTGTAGAGATATTGTATCATAGCAACACCATAGCAACGCCTACAGCCGAAACACAAAAAAAGAGCCAAGGCCGTGCCATGGCAGAGCAAGCTCTAGTCTGCTATTGCTTTAGTAGGATGGTGTGTGTCGGAGTTCACATTTCAGCATATCAATATGATAGGAAGACCCTGAAAAGCTATGATGTTCTATCTGCTGGCACAGAAAGCGTCATTTATAATTACAATACAGGCTGTATCTAAAATGCAGATACACGGGCACACACACATACACGCACACAGTTTCAAACATGCTTCCCAGAAGCAGTGAAATGGTCACATGTCTTAGACATTGTATAACATGACAGCAAAAAAAGGTGATACAACATACATCGATATAATGACAATAATAACTTTAAAATAACATTTAGGTAAGATGAACACTGAAAATAGTGACAGAGCTAAATCAACAGTGATATCCAACACGATGTATAAAGCACATTTATGGACCCGATGAGTGTTTCCTGTTTTCTTCGTGTGGTTATGTTTTCCTGAACTAGTGCACTTTTCACACCTGACATGCAGCCATATGGTACTGACCCTATCATTCATATTGGCGGGAATATTTCTATAGAGCACCTGGATTTATGGGTCTTTATGTGGAGGAGACTTGATCGCAATTAAGTGCGTTTTACAAATGTGCATGTATAAGAATATATGTTCAAATCTTTGTAGGAGCATTAGTTTACAGACGGGCAAATTAATTTAAAAAAATGTGGCTTTTACAGGCATACAATGGCAATATCTGATTTTCTTAGTGTATTTTATTTAATAGATTTTGATTGACTGTGGCAAAAGCAGATCAGGGGTTAATGTGTCCCGCTTTCTCAGGTCTGCTCAATAATACGTCTGAGAGGAAAAAATTGACTGATTGAATTCACTGCCAGGCCATGTGACATTTTAAAAAGATGATAGATTTCTCAAAGTAATCAATACAAATATGGGTTTTCTCCTTTAAGTGTGAGTAACCTTTGTGCCATTTCTACACACTATAAAATCAGTTTCAGTAATATCAGATTAACGTGATAGAGACTGCAACCATCTCATGATCACGCCTTCTGGTGCTGGCTTCTTTAATAGGTCATTATGGTTTTTTTTGCAAGATATTGGATTGGTAGATGAGGATTTGGAAGAATGACCCAGAGCAATCAACCTCATTCTTTCGATAACGCAAATGGTTATGAGCCAATTATGTGAAACATCAAAGGCCATTCAAAGAAAATCAAATTAGCTGTTTCATATTTGGAATTGGGAAACTGACGTTTGCTCCGTGGGGCAAAAAATGGCACCGAAAATCATAATTTATGAGATAAATAAGTAGTGATATGATGTTCTGTGGAATTACTGAGATACATGACTATAGATACTCCCCTCTCTGTGTGTGAATGACTGTAACTCTGTACAGTGAAGCTCAGCGTGGCTCAGCAGAGTGAAAAGACACTAAAGTCCACTGCCTGGATGATTCCCCTCCTGGATCACTGGGTCTCAGGCCCAGCTGCTCGGACAGTGTGCGGACCCGAGATGAAGCATGATTTCTGGGGTTCAGATCTTGGCCTCAGTGCTCGTCTGATCTGCTGGGTGAAACGAGGAGCGGATCCTCTGGGCCTCATTGATGCAAAGGTGACCAAATGCTTTGTTGTACCATTCTGGAGATCTTCCCCTGTGACAAGAGTAGCAAATAACGCACGTTAATGACTGCAGTGTTTATTAAACAATTTACTCTGAGAGCGCTTGAAGTCCGCCCACACCTGAGGTCCACTCTGGAGATGTGTGTGAGCCTGGTCCTCCCGGTCCCACAGGGCTCGAGGAGGTACTGTGACTCCAGCACAACGGCCCTCACTGCTCCCATACGTGGGCTGTCATCATGCTCGACGGACACACACACCAGCGCACAGGAGCCTTTACACAGGTCTGTACGCCATGATCTGAGGGGGCGGAGTGTCAAAAAAAGAGAAAAGCGGTGAGTTTAGTTACACATTTAATGTTGGAATCTAAGATATTATTTAGTAACTCTTATTTATCTAGATTTCAAGTAGTACACCATCGACTAATCTGCCCTACAAAGGCTAACCACGGAAACTACGTTAAGACTGAACCTGAGGAAAATGGCAATGATTGGCAATGTTTTGGTAGAAAAGTGGTAGTGAAGTTATTGAATAGATAAAATAATTCATAAAGTAATTTTTATGCCTAAAAATCATGACCAATGATTTCACCTCTAACCCCCAAACTAAACTAAAATTATAGTTACTGCATTCTGACTTTGTATTACTTTAAATGGCAAAAAAGTGCAGTAACTACAGTTTTGGTGTTTCATCTTTTTTATTCATTCATTCATTTCATTCATTCATTTTCATCTGCATATCCAGGGTCGGGTCACAGAGGCAGCAGGCCAAGCAAAGCACCCTCTCCCCAGCAATGCTTTCCAGTTCCTCCTGGGGGACCCCAAGGTGTTCCCAGGCCAGATGAGATATGTAATCCTTTCAGCGTGTTCTGGGTCTGCCCCGGGGCCTCCTACCAGTGGGACATGCCCTCTAATGTCAGATGCCCAAACCACCTCAACTGACTCCTTTCAATACGACGGAGCAGCGGCTCTACTCCGAGCTCCCTCTGGATGTCCGAGCCCCTTACCCTATCTCTAAGGCTGAGCCCAGCCACCCCATGGAGGAAACTCATTTCAGCCGCTTGTATCCACTATCTCATTCTTTCCGTCACTACCCAGAGCTCATGACCAGAGGCGAGGGTTGGGACATAGATGAAACAGTAAATCAAAAGCTTTGCTTCATATTTTTCAATAACGCAACAAACTGTTTCCATTTCTTACTGGATTGAATTTGTATTTGTTTCATTCATAGATGTCTGTTTTAAGTAGTGACGGAGCCAATTTTAAGCAACCCGCAAGAATTATTTGTTGTAATACTCACCTCATCAGGTTTGACCAAAATTAAGATCACTTGACATCATCATCTTCATCCCTAATCTTGCTATGGTCATTCTCATGCTATTAATTATTTTGTCCATCATCCACATTCTCATTATTCTCATGTTCACCATTTGTCATAATACACTAACTGTGATTTTTCTAGCTCAAGTGGAATCCCAAATCTCCAAGAACCCAAGACAGATTGCAATGACTCTTCTTACTGCAGTTTGTCTTGGATTTTTGGTTGGATTTTGTAGTTTTTACACCCTAGTTTCTCTTGAATAGAACAAGATTGAACCAGAAAATATTGTCACAAGATAGAACAGATATCCAAAGCTTTAATTTCAGTCATAACTCAATTGTAGGTACTGCAGTTAGACTCTGTAGATATTTAAATATTCAAAATGTTGGTCTCGAAAACACGAGGAAACCATTAAAAATAACCATCACGTGTCATTAAATGTCTTGTTTTGTCTGACAAGCAGTCCAAAACCAAAAATGTACAATTTATTATAATGCAAGCCAAAGAAAAGCTGCAAATTCCCACATATAAGAACCTGGAACATTACATGTTAAGAGTTTTTGCTTGAGTTAATGACTTAGTAAAACTTGCAATTCATTTACTTTCAATGGACTCATCGTTTTAGCTCTGTTTTATACACTATTATATTTCAGAAATGTTAACTTATTCTAGGGAATGTTTGAGCAGAATATTTTGAATAATAATAGTCTTAAAATACCTGTTGTTAAGTGTGCATACTTCTTATATGCATTGATAACAAACTCCAAATCACAAAAAGCATGCAGATATTTAAACTCATAAATCCTGACCTTAGTACCACAAAGTCACAGTTGGGTTGAGGCGCCATGTTGCAGCAGGAGTACTGGTACACGTCCGTCTGTTTATCCAGCGTCTCCAGAACCTTCTCCTGATGTAGTTCAGTCTGCCACAGAGGGCGCTCTCTCAGCAGTCGCTGAAGCACCTCAGTGGGAGTTGCAGGCACCTCAACACACGCTCGCCATCGCCTCAAAGGGTTGCCATCTCCCACCTTGCACACAAACAGATAATGAGTGTTACTGTAACAGTGTACAAAGGAGATTCATACATTATCTGATCATGCATAATCTGAACATCCTTTAATTGCCGTTTTTCAGCTCACTAAACCTCTGGAGTTTACGATCAGGTTTCCACTTGAGTCGTTAACTCCCAGTACTCTCTTCTCTCTTTCCTTCTCTGCTGCCCCCTCTCAAAATACCACCATATTCCAGAACATCAACGGCCACATACCTTTTTAAATGCCAGGTCTGTGTGGTCAGTAGTTGAGCGAGACACCCAGCCTTTGCTCTTATCTCTGGCCTCTTCCAGCAGGTTCTGGACCAGCCTCTCTATGTGCGCATGATAAGACCCCTCCTCATCCTCCTCCACCTCGTCGTCATCCACCTCCTCCTCGTGAGCCTTGCACAGCTCGTCCAGCGGGGGCACCATCAGCTCAGCCTCCATGTAGGAGTTGCGAGACTGGGTCACCATCTCCTCTGGGATCTGGGGAAAAGCCAGAGGACGTGAGTCACATCACATCGTGCCTCAACAGCTCAGGTCTAAGTGCTACCGTCTCTAAAGCAGAAAATAGACATTGATAATTAAATTAAAAGAAAGTGCAATATGACTGGGTGTCCCCTTGCCATTTGAGCAACAGCACATACACTGACATCATTTAAAAAACATGCCAGAGCAGCTACAGTCAAGTGTAAACCCTAGCCATGGTCGCCTTTATGTTTTGGAATAATGATCCTTTCCTCTGAAGGTTAAGAAGATTCTATCGTTCTTGCTCTTATAAAAACCAGATTCAACTCAAAACTGCATAGTGATCAAGTCTGTTTTTCTTTGTCCCTGAAAGCTTTTCACTGACAGCGGTGGTGTACTGTACGCACTGACAGGCTCAAGGTAATGATGATACACAGCTTTAGAAATAAGCTCATTAAACACAATTATACCAAGGCCTTGGATAATAACAACTCAGCAGGGGAAACATGACTCCACTTCAGGTAGTTATTTTTGTCTGTTAATGTCACATACTGAGACGTAGTCATACATTATTTCTTTGTCAGCACAATGAATTGTACAACTTCTGTCAGTCATTTATCAGTTTTCGCTCATATGAAAACAATCATAAAAGTAGCAGTTAAGCCATCCTGTATGGACGATATACACGCAATCAAATCAATCTGTAAATCGTAAATCCTGACCTGAAAGAGACGCTGACACTCAGTGATCATGTGTGCCAGGCCCTGGGTGGCTGCCAGGTTCTCATTCAGGTCTTTCTGATCGGGGCGGCCTGTGGTGTACTTCCTCTGGATTGACCTTGAGGAGGATAAATCATACAGAATATGCAGAAAATAAATCATGTTAGCATTTACACTGAAGGGCAGAGGAATGCACTTGTTGAGGTATAAGGAGGTTGATACAGCCTTGATGCAAGCTGCAGGATGAACAGCAACTAACAGTACATAAAATAACACGGGAGAAGTTTGATTTTGTCATGTTCGCAAATTACGCAGAGGCAAATGAGACACCATAATAGTAATGACAGTGGTAGAGAGAGCTGTTTTATTTTAGCTTAAGGTGACAGTTCACCCCAAAAACTAAACATACATATTTTATGAACATGATGAATGAAATTTGATATGGAACCATATAAGAAATCTCTCCCAGTAAAAGACATAAAATGAACCCCAAAGTTTCACCTCTGTCTAAAATGTAAAATCTCAGTAGGACTTATACACATTGTGTCTGGCTCTGTCCTAAAATTCAAGTACACTGGGTAGATATCCTACAGGATATGGGGAAAATTCTTGGTGTTGCCTAATGTATGAATCCTGTCTCTTTACCCCTGGGTCGCCCGTGTCAAGATGCTGTTGTTGGGTGTTCTAACAGACTGTGCGATATTCTTGCACATGCTGCGAGGAAGAATATCTTTCTGTCATGGATATGTGACAAACGGACTTCTAAGGCAAACTAGCACAAGATAATCATGGAGTGTTTTCCTCTTGAATACATAAGCGGTTTGCTTCACTCCACAAAGGGACGATTCATGAAAATACTGACTCCATACCTCTGTTTCTCAAACTATACTGTGGCTTCAACACTTGCAAGCATTTTGCTTGATTGACTTATAGACGCTGCACCTGTGGATTGTACTCATTTTCCGTAACCACTTATTCTGTTGGGAGTCGTGGGGGTGCTGGAGCCAATCCCAGCTGATATTGTGCCAGAGGCAGGGTACACCCTAGACAGGTCGCCAGACTATCACAGGGCTGACACATAGAGACAGACAACCATTCACGCTCACATTCACACCTACGGACAATTTAAAGTCACCAGTTAACCTGCATGTCTTTGGACTGTGGGAGGAAGCTGGAGTACCTGGAGAAAACCCAACCTGAAGCAGGGAGAACATGCAAACTTGGCAGAGAAGGCCTCCCCCACCCTGGGTTCAAATCCGGAAACATCTTGCTGTGAGGCGACAATGCTAACCACTGCATCACCGTGGATTGTACCATTGTTTTAAATACATATCTAAATGTTTTGTCATTTATATTCTTGATGGTTATGCAGACCAATGTTGTGTTAAGCTATTCGATGTTGTTTGTAGAAAGAAGAAATGTCAATAAATATTCTTGAAAAAACAAACATATTTTTCCTCTCAGCTGGAGTGCTATTTATGAATCTAGATTTTTTTCGTGTGAGTTGCAGAGTGTCGGAGATATCAACTGTAGAGACGTCTGCCTTCGCTCAAATGCCATTTAGTTCCATTATATTGTAGAGAAGGCAGACAACTCTATGGCTGATGTCTCCAACACTCAGCAGCTCACACCAAAGCAATCTAGACTGCACTGGCTGCCAATCAGGGCTTTTGATGTGTCACACTCTTGTAATACCCACACGTGAATAGCGACACTAGGTTCCCACGTCAATGTTTTTTTTAAAAATTGAATTAAATTAAACTATATTTTTAATTTCTTTGCCTTTTTATTAGGAAATCGGTGCATTTTACATACTGATACAGTCAATAAAAAATACATTCATAACCCTTTTGTATAGGCCCAGTTGAATATTGCCATAATAATGTGAGGTTATCACAAAATTCCACAGCACACCTGGACTGATAAACAGCACTACAGGGAAGAGGAAAAATATGTATTTTTGAATTTGGGGTGAACTCTTCCTCTAATGACAATTTGCCTCTATTTATAGTAATGAACACATAAAAATGTTTAAAAAGGAAGAAGAAGAGGAGTAACGTAAATAATGTGGCGTCAAATTGTATCTTAAATTATATACTCAGGATATAATCTTCTTTTAGACCCCACTTTGTAATTTATTTTGCACTGCCAATGCTATTTTCCCTAAATTAATGACATGCAAAGTTTCATTAATCAAGTCTTTGCAGGCCGGTGTAGCTGGGTCAAGGGTGTTTTTCTCTGTTAGCATCAGTGTGTTTATCTATTCGTGAACGCACCTTGGTGACAGTGTCTCGTTTTTCAGTATGCTGAGGTGGAAGAGCGAAGGTCCCAGACAAACAGCCAGGTTCATCGGCGTCATCTGGTTCTCCTCTACCAGGGAAGTAACGTCACGCAGGAAGCAGAGCAACGTCTGCAGGACCTCCCTGTTTTCGTCTGGCATCAGCAAAATGGCTGCTCTGATGGCCTGTAACCTCTGCTCCTTTGGGACATCTGAAGGAGAAAGAAAAGAGGAAGTGAGGAGAAATGATGGATGACAGACTATGTTCTTCTTATTGCACATGAGCACATTTCATAGACAAAAATCATGCATACAGTAAATAGGTTGAAATGTACTTTTTATGTCAAACACTGTCTGTGTTAGATTTGACAAATGGTGTCCAGAAAGTGATACATCCCATGATAATAATTTTAAAAAATCACATCTGTGGTAACTTGAAACAGATGACACATAGTTTGCTGACTGGCCAGCTGAACAATTAAAACCATTTACAGTCACATCCTCCGAGGCAGATGACTTCAGCTGCGACGACACGTTACAGCGTTTACAGCCCCGAGGCGACTTACACTGGTAAATGTGCAGGAAGGTTTCCCCCAGCTTGCTTGTTAGCAGAGGCTCCGGCAAGTCTCTGAAGAACTGTTTGACCATGTCGGCCACATCGTAAGCGGACTGGTCCTCGTAGCTCACAGAGTCGGGGGACATTTCACACTGCTGCCTCAGAGCCTGGATACGAGACTTCACGCCAGATTTGCGGAACAATCCCACCTGAGACAGGAAGGGAAGAAGAGTCAGACGAAACCAACAAGGACGATGAAAGACAAACAAAGTATCATAATAGGGAAGTACTCGAGTAAATGTACTTGATTACATTCCACCGCTGAGTAGCACTATGGTCAGAGGAAATGCACACACTCTTGTAAATACTGTTTTCCTGTCTCACCTGGTCCAGACAGTGAGTTCTGAGGTGGCTGAGGGCCTGCTGTAAACACAGAGGGAGCGGAAAGCCACAGCGCTGGACATGGATGATGAGGGGAACACCAAACACACTCTTCTCTTTGTAGTCTGGCACCTTCATACGCTTCATAAACTTGGGCACAGACCTGGGAGCGACAGACAGAAAACAATTAGGGAAGTGTGTGGGAGAAAGAGCTGCCTGTGCTTTCATTATCTCTCTCTTCACGTACGTGCTGGTCAACAGAATTTTCCTCTTGGGCGTAATAAAAACTAACAGGAGTGATCGTTAGCAGCACAAGGATGTGCTTGTGTTTGCGGGTCATGGCAACTGTTGGGTTGTGGTGTGCAGCTGAGAATCTAAGGGACCCCTTAAATGTTTGGTATTTCACCCAAGGGCAGTGCCTTACGTCCTGCATCACAGTGTTGTGTGCCTGATGTGCGTTTTCGTCGGCTAGTGTTGGGTCGTCTCATCACATTTTGGATAAGCTATCAAAACTGTAACCTAAAAAATTAGACCTAATCTTTGCCTTGACATCAAGATTAAACCTGTAAGAGACCTCACGCCTAACTGTAACTTTAAACTGAGATGATTTAATCATTTTTGTGATCACTGATTTACAAAAATACACTTAGATTATTGCTCCTTGTATTGCTGGCATGGCTGCAACCACAACTAACGTTAAACTTCCCTGCAGATTTTCAAATGACTTTTACCTGACAGCTGATTAATTCTCAATTTGACCATCACAGGGTTATGCTAGAAAATATGTGCAACTAAGTAGTGCTAAAATATATTGAAATTAGATGGACTAAATTATGTCCAACAAAAAAACTCTACTCAGATGCCGAGGGTCTTTATTCTAGTATCGATGTAGTATCTTGCATTAACAGATGAACGAATGCACAGAATGCAGCACAAAGTGCTTCACAGTTCAGCAGCAGAGACAAACAGCAAAGAAATAAAACCATACATTAATCAATCAATAATTAATCAAGTAATTAAAATATTAAAACAGAGAACTGTTAGTTATAGGCTATATTAAAAAGATATGTTTTGAGTCGTCCACTGAGCCTAATACTTAAAGGCAGGGTGATCCATATTTTTGGGGCGTAGCAGCCAAAAGAAGCATCCCCAAAGCTTTTTGTAGTGACATTAGGAACAGTAATAAGAGCAGCTGTAGAGGATCTCAGGGTTCGTGGAGGGACATAAGGTGATAGGGAGTCTATTATATAGGAGCGGGTGATGCCATTAAGAGCCTTAAAAACCAATAGAAGGGTTTTCAAATCAATTCTAAAAGATATCGGGAGCCAGTGTAGGTTATGTAAAACTGGAGCTATTTCTTTTTCGTTTTTGTTAAAGCTCTGGCAGCAGCATTCTGAATGGTCTGTAGTTTTGCAATGGCAGTTTTAGGTAGGCCAGTGTGTAGGGCGTTAGAATAGTCACGACGACTGGAAACGGCATTATAGTGGCTCAGTGGATGTCGTACCTTAGCTATATTGCGTAAATGATAAAATGCCGTTTTCGTTAATGAATTAAAATGAGCTTTAAAATTGAGATCAGAATCTAAAATGACAGAGGTTTCTTACTTGAGGTCATGTCTGTGTGGTGTCTGCCCAAATGGGCTTAGGAGGCAGACGTTCATTTTCTATGTTCACACGATAGGTGTGAGATCAGATATACAAAGAAATGAATAATTTATTTTGTATGCTTCGATACTTAACATGCCGCAAATTAACTAATATCATATTGTATGTGTGTATTATTCAGTCTAGTTTGTCTAATTTTCTAAGCTTTAGAAATAAAACTAGCCCAGACTTTGCAACTCAAACTTCCATTCACTTATTTTCATCAGAACAAAAAAAATCAGGATTGTTGCTCTGTATTCTGACAAAGGTGCACACTCAGGACTCAGGACATGCACTCAGAGCACAGGCTGAAACAGTCACGGAGCTTGCCAAAACATGCGCTGCACAACTACGCCCACGTGGGTGAAATACCAAGTTTGAAGGAAGTTCCGAGAATCTAAGTCCAGTTTTTGATCAGTAAGGTCTTTAGTCCTGCACAAACCCATTGTAACAGCCAGTATCAGTGTGGTAGATGACGCTGATAGGATGGCTTTGTGTGAAGGTGCATATGGTCCTGCTGTTTCAGCTGTGACTTAGATAAACTGAAGGAAGCACTAACAATAACAGAGGCTTTTCAAAAACATGTCACACACATACAGCACGAATCTTCCTTAGTTGGCATGGAACAAGAGTGAGAGTCTGAACCAGAGGTTGAAAATATTTTCAGACACTATCCATGCCTAAATTTCCCCACATTGCATCTTTTAAATTCCCTTAATAATAAATTAATGCAAACAATAAGAGCTAATAGCCACCATGTAGAGAGTGTGTACCCACCATGTCCATCCATGTTTATTAGACATTGAGTATTTCTCCATGATGGCGGTGAGGCGGAGCAAAGAGAACTTCTGCAGCAGGCTGAGCTGGCCCGCTGATTGGTTACTGATCTGCAGTGAAGATGCCGGCTGGTTGAGATGATCAGAGGTTCTGAAACTGGGCCATCGTAGACTGGGACAGGGGAGAAAATGCCAGTAAAGAATGAGACACAGAGTGATTCAGACGATGTAAAAGCATTACTAAGTGTATTTGAAGCATAATTACAGCTTGGGTGTTATTATCATTGTTTTGGCCACATTTCCTGTCTGTAATAATAACATACCGTGGTCTTGTCAGTGAGGCCCCGACTCCAGAGTCCCGCCTCTCCCGACTGGTTCCTGTCGAATCAGTGTCATTTAAGGAGACCCCATCTCTCTCGCCTTCACTGGGAGTGGTCCTGCCCTCCCCTTCCTCCTCCCCCTCCCCTGTCTCACCCTCAGGCAGCACATTGCGGCTCCAGTGGTCCACTATTTGCTGCAGACCGCTGACATGCTGGATGATGTCATCTAAGTGAGGGAACAGATTGTCCTCTTTCTCTAAGTCCAGCAGGTCTCCCGTGCTGGCGTAGAGGTGGGAGCCCGGGACGTTGTCATAAACACTCACCCTGCTGCCCCGTGGAGCTCCAGGACAGGGGGGCTTGGACAGAGGTTTACCAGACCAGGGCTCACCTAGGCCATTGTTGGGTTGAGAAGTGTGGCCCCGTGTCTTGGGGCCATTGTTCTCGTCACCGGGGGAAGGCGCCAGGCTCTCTATGGATAGAGCTTTTGGAAAGGTGCCTGGTTTATGGTCTTTGGGGACGGTGATGAGGAGGTTTTCATATGAGTGAAACTGGTTTCTGCCAAACTGGTTCTGTCCCTCAGTCCTCTTACCTTGAGAAGGCAGCACCATGTCCTCCAGATAGATGCTGCTTCTCTTGTTGGCAGTGCGGTGTTTTGTACACGCGGGCTCCTTCACTCTGGGCACCACTGTCTCACTGCTGGGGCTCACACTCACCGTGGATTGGTCTTCGCAGTCATTGGTAAGGGGGACAGAGGAGGTTTCACCATCAGTTTGGTAGTTGTTTTGAGTGCTTTGTTCTAGTTGGCTGATGGGAGTACACTGAAGCACCTGCAGTGCGTGAGGCTCCTCTCCCTGTAACACCGGCTCACTGATGACCAGCGGCGGTCTGCGATTTGAGCTTTTACGCCTCGTCGACGGCCCCCAAGTGCGCATTATTTCCATGCGACGCAAAAACTCTTTGGCTTTACTCCGCCCCCCTTGCCCGTGGCGGCTGCTCTTGATTGGCAGGGAGTTGTAGTGTGGAAGATCCCTGGGTGGCTGGTAGGAGGCGGACAGAGATGCCATAGATATCGAGTCAGGCATGGCAGAGGCGGAGTCCTCACTGTGCAGCGAGGAGATTTCAGTGATCTCCTGCTCACTCAGGTCCGTCAGCATGCTCTCACTGCTCACTGTGCTGCGCAGCAGACCCTCCCCCTGACCTGTCGGGCTGCTCTCATTGGTGCTGTCCAACAGGAAGTCTTGGAGGCGAGACCAACGTCGGCTGCTCCACTCGAACGTCCACCTTTTACTGATGGCCAACGGGTCATCTTCATCAGAGTCATCACCCTATGGAGCCATAAAAGAAGGGTTTGTAGATGTGTCCATCATCACCAATTCTACGTGTGAACAGAAATATCTGAACATGAGCATTAGTTGACACCACAGCTGGATTTCATCTGTCATATGTGTCCTATGCTGTTCTATGATGGGGGAACATTTGCCATGGTGTCAGCTACTCCTCATGGATCCAGTTTGATGATTTTCAGCAGCCTTAAATCAACTGGACCAAATGCAAACACACTCCAGTTAAAGGGACAGCTCACTCAAAAATGAAAAATATTTTCTTTTCTTAACCTGTAGTGCTGTTTATCAGTCTGGACTGTTTTTTGATGTGAGTTGCTGAATGTTGAGGATATCGTCCATAGAGATGTCTACCTTCTCTCCAATATAATGGAATGATGGCACTCAGCTTGTGGTGCTCAAAGCACCAAAAATACATTTGAAAAACTCAACAGCAATGTCTCTTTCCAGAAGTCATGACCCGTTTAGTCAAGATCACCCACACTCCTTGTTGTGAGTAGTTTCATGCAGGAACTATTTTCTTTCTCCTGAACAGTTAGCAGATGTCGTTTCAGAGTTAAAGGGTTTTTTTTGGGGGAGTTTTTCCTTATCCGCTGTGAGGGTCCAAAGGCCAGAGGGATGTCGTATGCTGTAAAGCCCTGTGAGGCAAATTGTGATTTGTGATATTGGGCTTTATAAATAAAATTGATTGATTGATTGATTGATCAGAATTAGAATTCTTGCCAAGTAGTTTTTCACAAGAAATCCCTTATATATGAAAAACGTCTCTTTCTTTCAGAAGGAAGTGTGCATCTACTGCTAGCTCACCTAGCACCACTGAGCTAGCTAATGTTACAGCTCAGCCAGGAAAGACACCACTAATGTTTACATGTCATACTGTCCCAAGCAGGAGCCTCTCCTCCATGAGTAGATGCACACTTCCTCCCGTGTGGTGATACATTTGGCGGGTGTAGTTCAGCAGAGAGAAAATAGTTCCTTGGACTTAATCATGAACATTCTGTATTAAGCATGCAGTCTGGGACTTGTAAAACCAACCACCCCAGCTCTAACACTTCACAAACATATTCATATGCAACTGATTTATCATTCATACTGGTAACCTTACCTTACTGTGAGCCAGTCTTTATATATGAACCTTACTGTTATCTAGTTTAAATTCAGTCTTAAATTTGCTTTATATTATATTTAATATTTGTGATATATTGCTTTCTACTTTGTTATGTTAGTACTTGTATATTGCATGCTTGTATCTGCACTCTTCTAACTTTGCACAGCAATTACCACCCCATCCTACATGAAACTGCTCACATCAAGGTCTGTGGATTATCTTGAGTAAGCAATTCACGATTTCTGGACATTGCAAGTCGTTGCTATTGAGGTTTTCAAATGTATTTTTTGGCACCAAGAGCCGAGTGCCATCTAGTTCCATTATATTCAAGAGAAGGCAGACATCTCTACAACTGATATCTCCAACACTTGGCAACTCACATCTGAACAATCTAGACTGATTGATAGCACGACAGGTAAGATGAAAAATATGGATTTTGGATTTGGGGGTGAACCGTCCCTTTAAGTGTGAACATCAGCGTCAAACAGTGAATCTCCTTTGAGGAAGACAGTATCACATTTTCAGATGTACACTGACCAGGCAAATAACTGACCAGCTAGACACAGATTCACTTACAAGTAATAAACAAAATTCAAACTGCGAAACCCTCCACAGAGATACTGTGGGAACATGTTTCTATTTCGTGACAGCTGACAAAGCATCAGCAAAACACTAACAAAGAGTTTGTCAAAATGTTGGCTCACAGTGAAAAGAATTTGTCTTACTTTCTTCTTGGGGTGGCTGACATCCAGTTTCATGGAGGCACACTTGTTCAGAGTATTTAGGCGCCTGCAACACAAACACAGTCAGTTAAACGAGCTGGGGCTGGTAGGTTGGATATGTTCTGTCTGTTGCTGTGTGTTTCCGTCTGGACTGTAACAATATCTCACTCCTCACTGCCACTCTCTCCCTTTACTTCTGATGGTTTCAATCCCTTTCTCCCAGCCCTCTCCTTCTCTGTCATCACTCCTCTAGGACTGATCCCCACCCTCAACAAGCGCATCTCCCCTGAAACCCAGCCGGCTCCTCCTCTCCACTTCCCTCCCTCCTCCCTTCATCTGTCACCCATCCCCACCCCCTCCCACTTCTATAATCTGGAGCGCAGCTGGGGGCAAACCTCCTCACCAAAAAGTCTCTCCCTCCCCACCCACCCTCCTTCTCTCTGCACCCCAGTGGATGTGAGCAGCGGCTGGTTAGGAGGGTGGTGTCTGTGTTGGTGCCTTTCAAGATGGGATCATTAAAACATGTTTTGGGGCTTGTGACCTCTGTCATTTAAAAGATTTCAGCCTCTAATAGCACGCTGAGAAATCCTCTTTTGTTCACTGTTTACTTTCCCTGTCCTCTCATACATAGTGGCAGACAAGGGATTGTTTGTGGCTACATATAAACCAGAAAAAAATACCGATATGAAACAGCAAGCTGTCATAGCAAGTGTCTCTCTTGCTTTGAGTAAACATCCAGTTAGAAAATATAAGGAAGGAACCACTGTTGTCTCCACGCCCTGTGTCTCTGCTGCAGGATGGTGCAAACACTTTTTCCTGGTTGAATATATCCACACAGATTTTGAAGTGTATGCTCAACACACTATGTAGTCTTCAAACATATAGGAATACGTGTAAAATCTATTATTTATGTATCATCTAAAATTTATACAATCCTGGGAATAAAGGCAATGTAAAGAGCGACAAGAGAGAGCTCGTGTCTAACAGCTCTTGAGACATTCTCAGAGAGTCCTGATGTGTTTTCTCTCACAATATAGCTTTTAGAAAATGGGAATCACTAACGCTATAATTACCACACCCTCCTCTCCCATAGGAGGTGGAGGTGAAATGACAAGAGGAGAAAAGGTAAGGGTTAGGCTGGTGCAAGCGGGGAAAACTTCAGTGAGAAAGGAGGAATGGGAGATGTGAAACAAAAAGATCATAGAGGTGTGCAAAGGGACTTAAAATACACACTCAAAGCCATCTGGTAGAAAAAACTGGCATCCCCTCACTGCTTCCCCATCACCCTCAGCCCCCCCTTTATGCCCCCTGAGGGTCTCTGCTCTTTGAATGGGAGATCAGAGCGTGGCAGAGGGGAGGGGAGGAGACCAGATCAAAGACTAGGGAGCCTGAGCGGGAGACAGGGACGGGGAGGTCATTAGGGGTCGGGGTCAGACATCTAATGATTAGCGGTCAACACCAGGCTGGAGGGACAGGTACAGGACGGGGTAATGGGGGGGGGGGGGAGTGAAGTTTACATATGTGTTTGCCCTCACCGACATAGAGGCTCCACCAGATCCCGGTCCAAAAAGTCATGGTCCCTTTTAACTGAGGAAATGTCGATTGGAAACTGGGAATCTGTGAGAAAACAGGAAGAAGACAACGAGGGACAGAGAGTTCTGTTAGTTAATGACTGACAGGAGACCGCAGTTTTCTTTGCCAGTTAACCGTTAATGAAGTCTGTGAAGTACGGCACAACCGCTGTTAACACCTGTCATCTGTATATGAAGTTTACAGAACACGCACACATGCGCACACACTTTTAAACCCCCCAAATAGCTTGAATTCCACACAATGCCAAAATGACTCAAGCTTTTTATTTTGGTGATTCTCTGTGTGTGGTGGCAGACTGCAGGCATCATGTGCACCCGGGAGCAGCCACAGAGTCCCAGAGGCCGACATCCATAACCCCACATTACTGGAGCTCACAGCGGTTCTCAGAGAAGCGCAGTGTGTGTGTGTGTTTGTGTGTGTGCTGCTAAAGCAAGACTTGGATTTTAAGAGCTACTTCTTAGATTACTGGGGCCACTTCCTGTTTGTGCCTCAACTGTATAAAGAGACCCGATGATCATCACATAAATGACCGCCTGTAGGCTTTCCAGAGAGGTGCAAAGAGGGCAAGACGGACGCAAGGAGAAGGAAAAGACCTGATAAAAAGATAGATGGACAGACAGACAGACAGACAGAAAAAGATGGTTAAAAAAAATGCAGGCTGGAGAAAGGTGGAAGAAAGACAAGAGAAAAAGAAGCTATGAGAGTCCCAGCAGTGATAACAAGGCCTTTCCCATGACCCCTCCCTCTGGACAGGAACTGAAGCCTGGAAATAGAATGCAGAGGCCCAGAAGATGAGGATACGAGGATGGAGGGATGGCAGAAAAAGAGAAAAACAGAGATGATGGAAAAACTAAGAGAGAGAGAGAGAGAAAATCAGACGCAGGATTAAACAAAAGGGGGGATTTGAAGGGGAAGTCTTTGTGTAAAAAAGGCAGCTGGGTAAATGCTGGGCTTTGGCTACTGTGTGTGTTCGTGTGTGTGTGTTCGTGTGTGTGTGTTTGTGTGTGTGTGTGTGTGTGTGTTACCTTCATAGAGCTGGGCGTACTGTGGAAATCCCGCTGCTCTAAGCCAATCGCAAGCCTCCTTAGCCTCAATCTCTGTAAAGAAAAAAGAGTAGAGGCATGTTGAGTTCACACATCAACCATCAACACATTGATTATATTGATTGTGGGGCATTTATGGGTCTGCCCTGAAATACGAAAACTCAAAACACATCAAAACACAACATTTTCTATGGAGGAACATTTCTGAATTCCAGCGGACTGATGTCTTATATGCCCAACTTGATGTGCAGTGTTAATAATTCATAGATAAAGATGGAAATAAAGAGCACAACACCGTGTTTGTCTGTTTTCCCTATTCCAGCATTTTTAAGCCCATACTGGAAGGACGGAAAAGCTGGAAATGAGCCAGCGAGGGACAAAGGAAACAGTTTACACAGTTTAACATTATAACATCCTGTACTTTCAGATGACATCCAGATAAACCAACAGTCAGATTTCAGCTGTTAATGCGTATAAATTTAACAGGCCTTACACATGGCACCACACCCCATTAGGTGCTGCTGCTAGCACCGCGAGACGTTTTACAGGCATTTGTTTTACTACTTTTTCCGCCAGCATACTGTATGTATTGCTCACACTGCTAAACTGGCAGCTCTGGGCTGTTCATGTATGTGTGTGTGGGTGAGTGTGTGTATGTTTTCTTTATGAGCACACGCTGATTAAACTCCTCTGCAGAGTTTTGTGCTGACAAAAGCATTTGAATGATGTTGGTGCCAGCGATCATGTGAATTTTGTTCAAATGTTACGTTAAAAATACAGCAATGTAAAAGATATGATACATATAAAGAGACACAAATGCATACACACGAAGGCGTAAATTTCAGGGGGGACACAGGGGACAAGTCCCCCTCGATATTTAGAACATGTGCATTTGTTGTCCCCAATAAAAAAAAAATCAAGGTGTAAAAAAAAAAGCCACAGTTTGATCTTATCTTGACGAAAACTCTGTCTCTGTGTGTGTCTGTTCCACGTTTTTCTCCTCACTGACTGGTCAATCCATGTGATATTTGGCACAGTGGTAGAGGGTCATGGGAGGTTGCGAATGAAGCAACATTACATCAATTGGCCAAAGGGCAGCGCTATAGCAACTGATTGACATTGCAAACTTTGAATGGGCATATCTCATGCCCTGGATGACGTAGAGACATGAAACTTTGCACAGAGATGCCTCTCCTCATGAGGAACAAATTTGCATCAAGAACCCATAACTTCCGGTTATATAGATTTTCCGCCATTTTGAATTTTTTGAAAAACACTTAAAATCGATCTCTTCCTAGGAAGTTTGACTGATCTGCATGAAACTCAGTGAACATAATCTAGGGACCAATATCTAAAGTTTCCTCTTGGCAAAAGTTGGAAAACTTACTAAAACTGAGCTTCTATAAGGCAATGAATACTGTGGAAGGCGTGGCTCATCACATAAAGGTGTATAACATCTCAAGGGTTTCACCGATCACCACGCAACTTTGTAGGCATATGACCACACATAATCTGAGGGGACCCCGTCATTATTAACCCCATCAAACAAAATGGGGGCGCTAGAGAGCTAATTTCTTATCTGGGCCCAAACTTGGTAGATATGTAGAACAGGACGCCTCAAGGTGACTGGAGAAATTTAACTCTCCACTCGCCAACTGGGTGGCACTATAACAACAGAAACATGCTTAAAAATGGCTAAAATGCCACTGATCGCTGTGGCTCCCCCTGTGGCCGAATGTTTGTTTTTTTCTAATCTTTGGTATGACTAAGTCGTGGTATGGTATGCTGTACTCAATGGGTATGGACTAGTGCATAAAAAAATCACCAAAGTGTAAAGAATTGCATGTCTGATGCTCAAAACTTTCAAGCGGAGGACCCCAAAACCTCTGTTTCATACATGTCCTTGCCTCAAGTGTTCAAACAAACACACACACACACACACACACACACACACACACACACACACACACACAAGGGTTACTATGTGAAAGAAAGAAAGTGGGAAGCTTAGGGTTTGTAAGAGGACATCTTGTAGACACTCAAAACAATATCAAACTAAGTAAATTATAAATAATTAAGGATGGAGGGCCATTACAAGACAAACTAAGACAAGTTTTAAAGATCAAAATAACAAACTTCTACAGTTACTGAATATAATACATTATTTCAGTCTCATCGACAAACCAAAACCACATCTAATTATCAAATTTAAATTTGAAAAGTCCTCCCTTACTGTTACCACCCAGCTGTTTTTTCCAAAATACATATTATTACTATTTGTATTAATTAAATTATTATTTGCACATAGACACACAATCATACACATAATGACGCATGCCATATTCAACAAATTTCCCCAAATAACTGCAACTGCAAGATGTTTATTCAAGAATTATTATAACATTTTTTTTGTTTGTCATGTTCTACA
The DNA here is from genome assembly GCF_041903045.1 of Epinephelus lanceolatus. Taxonomy (NCBI): domain Eukaryota; kingdom Metazoa; phylum Chordata; class Actinopteri; order Perciformes; family Serranidae; genus Epinephelus; species Epinephelus lanceolatus. The sequence continues at coordinate 30,271,572 of NC_135744.1, forward strand.
CATAAATGTATTATGTCAAGCTCTGTATATCATCTTGATTTTTTTTTTTTTGTCTGTCCTTGGGTATATTTCCCACCTTCCTATCACTGTTGTACCTGTAAAGTCACTACTGTTTTGTTTCTTGCACCAATGAAAAAAAGAAAAGCCACCAACATTATTTATGCACCACGCTGCATTCTGCAGTCACTGCCTTTAACTCATACCTCCTTAAAAACCCCACTCATTCACTATCACTTGTCTCGTTCACTGATTCAGAGGTGCTGGCATTGAACGGGAGAGGCACCACAGAAACACAGGGGACAAAGTTCAGCAGGGCAATAAAAAGCCTTCGTCTTCACCATCAGAGATGAGAACGGTCAGAGGAAATGATCCTCTCACCGCAATCCAGCAATTACATCCCTCTCCCAGCATTCTCAGCATAACTTCTTTTTCTCTAAATCACATACGAAGCTACACGAGGGTAGATCATGAAAAAAAATATTTCTTGTAACGCTCTGAAAATAGACTGTAGAGTCAGAGAAACACCACAGAGCGAGAGTCTGCAGGGCAAGAGAACTGAAGACTTACTTGAAGCCCTCATGGTGCGGCTGATGACATGCTTCTATTTCTTTCTCCTTTGCTCAGTTTCTTCTCCATCCCATGGCACATCCACTCGCCCTCTTACCCAGCTTTCCATCAAGTGGCAACAATTCTGTTCTTTCCTCCTCGCAGCCGTTCCAACCCTAGTGTTTACAACTCTGCCTCCCTCTTCCAGCCTGCCCCATGCAGGTTTTCTCTTCCCTCTAATTTTCTCCTTAACCTCCTCTCTCACACTTTCTGCTTTGTTAGGATCCACATACAATATCACTCTATTTTTACAGCTCTCTCTCTGCCGTATGCTGCACCAGTCCTTCTTCTTGTTACATCTTTCATTCACATTTGTCTTCTTTAAACTTCTGCTCTCCTTTGTCTTTGTTACATAAACTTTCTTTTTATCCTTCTGTACTCTTTCTGCACCTTCCTCATCTCAACCCAAAATACTTTCCTTCAGCCATCCATCAGCCTTTGCTCCTTTCACTTTCACCTCCTCATCCTTTCTTCTTCTTTGTTCCTCTGAGAACCTGGTTAATACCACCAACTCCACATCTTCTTTGTCATCACCAGAGCCGCTGTTGCCCCATCACGTCCGTGGAGGAAATGGCTAATTTCAGCTGGCATTTGCATCAGCCAGCCCCCCCCGAGGTCACAGACTGACGACTGGTGGACGCTAACTTCACATGTCAGCTAGAGCCTACTGGCGGGCCAGCAAGGAGACTCTGACCTCAGCCCCTGTCTTTTGCTTTACTGTACAAAACTGCGGACCAGAACAATGTGTGGGAGAATGCAGCATGTGCGCACACACATACTGTACACACAGCGGCACAGACATTTAGCACAGTCCAGATGTTGCCCCCAGTGAGTCAGAGAATGCAAAGAGGATGAGACAGGCAGACAGCTGGGGTGGGAGAGGGGGGGTAGCTGAGATGGACAGACCCTGTGGGAAAACCACAGGGAGGAAGACATACCACACCAGCCACTAATTTACCGAACGTGACAACTGAAAGATTATCGACTCTTTTTAAGGGAACCAAAAAAAACAAAAAAACAGGAGATGCGGATGAAGATCGGGGAAATTACAAGGAGAGAATGTTAAAGGATAAGCCTGGTTACTGTCAACAAATCCAATGAAGAGACCAAAACCAACCACGAACTGATCCTACTAACAAGTTCTGTCTGTGAATCCAAAGCCTGGTAATTCCTTATTATTCCTCTGTGCCACAGACCTCCAACACACACCAATGAGCCTCTCACTGTTGCAAAGGCTGACATGCTCTGTCACTACACTGAACATTGGCAAGTGGTTTATTTTGAGTCAATCCCACATACAGTGATGTGGTGTCATAAATATGAACTAGTGCATCAAATCTTAAAAATACCCAACAAATACAGTAATTCTGATTAACATGATCTTCGAGCTTAAGCTTGAGTTCCTCTTTAAGGACAAAAATACACTTAAATCCACACACGTGTTTCTTACTGTGCACCTAAAAATGGAAATACTCAGTTTAGTTTCTATAGATGAATAAATGAGGGATACTTGCACATCTTGTTACTAATCAACTGACCGTCATTACACTGACTATCCTAGTATTTAGAGCTGCCTCCTGACAGTTGAAGATTTGAATAATTTTGCGTATTTTTATATATTTAACCTTTATTTAACCAGAAAAACCTTAAGATTAAAAATCACTTTTTCAAGTGTCCTGGCCAAAACAGGCAGCCAAGTTACAAGCAGACAATATAAAGCTCTAAAGCAAGCAATACAAAACACAAAAATAAAATTACTACAAAGAGAAGCCAAAAGGTATGTTAATATTTACCAGAAGTGAACCATAAAAACACAAAAAGCGCAACTACACTTGATTACAAAGACCAGCTAAGATACACCGTGACACTGACATATAGAAGTTTGTGTACAAAAATCCTGCAACAGTGCTTTGAAACAGCTGAGAGGAACCAGTGACCAACTTTAAGTCCTTCTGCAGAAGATTCCACATATAAAGAGCTGCAAACATCAACACTCACTTGCCAAACTCTGTACGTACCCTCGGTACAGATAATAACAACATGTTCTGAGAACAGAGAGCAGAGCCATTTTCAAGTTTTTTGGCTTAATGTAAAGATATAAATATGCTGGAAATAGCCAAAAGTAGCTTTGTAAACAAGAGAATGCCAATGAAAAAGTCTGCAAAACTGTTAAGAGAGTCAGTCGACCTGAGCATACAGGATACAGAACAGGATACAAGAATCATCAGCTGCAGACCTTTCAGTCAACTGAGATTATCCAAGTTGGGCTGTCATTTTTTTTCACGCTTCTGTCAGTCAGTGTATTTCTGGGGACGTTTCAGCCCCAACAAGTAGTTGCAGAGTGAGCGGTTTGCGTTTATGCTGCTCTCCAGTACAGGCAACTGCAGACCCAGACCAAAGGTGAGTCTGAGTGAGACAGAAGCCACTTTTACACTGCCAGATTTTCGGCGAATGTTGGGCCGTTTTGCCGGCAAGCTGCGAGCGTTTAGACACACAGTGAAGGACGGGCCAACTTATGAGAGAATCGCCGAAGGACTGACTAGCCGCGGCATGTATTGTACGTTACTGTTTATGTCACACGCTGAACTACATGTTTTGTTACTTGCTCACGACCCCCACTGCCCCGAAAAAGGCTGTATAAATGCTTCTATGCATTCTGTATTAACAAAAGTAGGCAGGTGGCATTTTGCTGCACTCCCCGATTTTGTTTTTATACTGCCAATGCTAAACGAAGACTGATTGGGCTTTCCTGCAAATTTGCACAATTCCTATTTGAAAAGGGTGAGAGACAGCTGGCCACAGGAAGAGCTACGTGTCAAGCTCCGAGACAACGTTATTCTGCCTTCTGCTTAGAAGTGGTGAATTTACAGCTCACGGCAACTTAATACGATGCAGTCTCTGGCTTTTGTGTCGGCAAAAATGTTGTTGCAAATTTCCGATCCAGTATTAGCGCAGTTAGCTCACATTAGCTCCCCTTTGAAGTCATAACTCTACATGGAAAAAAAGGTATAAAATAGTCAAATACTTGTATTGGACAGCTGAATCTGATCCAATCCCAATCTGAGTCAATCCCAAATACAACATTTTAGTGACTTAAATACTAGTGCACTAAATCTTGAAAATACACAACAAATGCAGTAATTTAGACAAACACACAACCTCCTCCAAGATCTCAGAGCTAAAGTTTGAGTTCTTCTTGCACGTATAATTGGCAATGTGTCTTTGTGTTGGTGCTCAAAGGTGCCAAGTGGCAAAGCTCCCCTCAGCATGGGAACAAAACACTGCTGTTCATCTGTGCAGAATTTAATCAAGAGATTAATTAGTACACAAACATGTTAGCAGAGGGCCACAAAACACACAAATGCACACAGTCGGACAGAGCTAATCCAAGCTACCTACCGTGCTTTTCCTTCAGTCTATTCCATGTCACTGCATTCCTGCTGTGGAGAATATATGACAACAGGCAGCGAGCCACCAGAACGACAGTAGGGAAGGTAGACAGATGGTATGTGTGTGAGTGTGTGTGGGCGTGTGAATGTGGGCGTCCATGTGTGGGACAAAGGGGCTGTTAAGGTAGTTCCTTACATAACAAAAATGCCAACTATGTTACATAATACACACAATACAGGCACCCCGATGCCCTCACAGCTTTTTTGCTTGGGAAGTGTGCCTTCGCCTTTCTTTCTTCCACCTTTCATTTCCTCCCTTTTATCCAATGCCACTTCCCTTGACTTTCTGACAGCCTTTTCTCGGTGTTATGTCTGCCTTGTATGGGCTCTCAAGGGCCCTGAAGTACCTTGCATGACATCATTTCCTGTGCTGAATTTCCCAGGCGTCCAGAGCGGCATGTGAGCTAAGAACAGCAACAGGAAGTTCTTGGACTGAACATGTCAGAGGGACTCAGCTGGGATAATTGTTACACAGACTGAGGCGTGACGGAGAGAAGAACTAAGTGTTTGGTTAACGTTTACAAAGTTCTATTTTTAAATGTTGTTTATTTAAATGTGTCCTGTCAGTCGAAATCATTTTGATAACCAGAGCAGATATGCCACACTGATGAGGGACAGAGAGGAGATAGCTCATGGTTTGTAAAGGCTGTACAGGATTGAGCAGTCATAGTCCTTCAACAAGACTACACACACACACACACGCGCACACACACACTCAAAGGATGCCTGGAAAGCAGCCATATTCCCACATAAGCTAATGCACTTAGTCCTTTATGTTTAAAGGTCACAAAGGAAAAAAGCAGCGGAGGAGAGATGGGAGCGAGGGAGGAAGGAAGGGAGGGAGGGAGGGACGCTGAAGAGGAATATGTCTGTCCCATCCCGTATGGTTCATCTGCGATGATGTCAAATGCTCAGGAATGTACTGTATAACAGCATCAGCACTGCCGTGAAATCGGCGCAGGTTCAGGCGCAGCGTCAGCAGAGGTCAGACGGCCCATACCATATGACAGATGTGGCAGAACTGCTGTGAGTTAGTGGTCGGCCATAATTATTAACAGCACTGAGTGTTATGATGAATGTTATAGACCGGATGAGGCTGAAGGTGATCAAGTTGTGCATTTGGTTGTGCCACTTTTTCCCAGCAGATGGTGGTAAAACAGTGTGTTACAGCAATGCATTTACATTTTTGTCAAATTATCAAATGGCTTCAGGCTATGGTTACATGAAGGTGGTGTAAAGCATCTGTGAGTGCATGCTGCATCTTGTCCATTTTGCAATTCAGTGACTAAGCATCTATTGGAAGAGCTCAGCGTTTAGCCTGGACTGGCATTCAGCTCAGCCTTGTGGTTTGTCAGAGTGACAGTAGCTAAGATGAGTGTTGACTTTTACTCTGACAGATGCACTTAATGAGAGTTGTTCTAGAGATAGCTTTCACTGAGTAAGTAAATACAGACTGGAGACAATATAAAAGAAATCCAGAAGAAATGAGAGGAGAAACAAATGCAGATGCTTCCACACAGGGAACGCAGGTTCACTGAATGCTCTGAGGAGTATCCTTTGTAGGATCATAGTGTCCATTAATGGCACACTCAAAAATTTTGTGTATACTTCATTTATTGTGACTCTTCCAGCACAAACAGACTACAAACTGAAAGCCTGTTTCCACCAATGAAATGGAGAAAATCATTATAATAAGAAACTTCCTCGAAATAATGACTCACTTATTTCAAATTATGACTTAGTATCTAAAAAATAATGAGAAACTTTCACTGAATAATGACTTAATATCTAATTTGAATGACTTTTTTTATCAAAAAAAATGAGAGGCTTTCTCAAAATGATGTCTTAGTACCTCAAAATGACTCAGTATCTAAAAAATAATGACTTAAATCTCAAAATAATAACTTAGTATCTCAAAATCATGAGAAACGTTCTCAAAATTATGACTTAAAAGGGATAGTGCACCCAAAAATGAAAATTCAGCCATTATCTACTCACCCATATGCTGATGGAGGCTCAGGTGAAGTTTTAGGGTCCTCACATCACTTGCGGAGATCCAAGGGGAGAGGGGGTAGCAGCACAACTCCACCTAATGGAGACTTACGGTGCCCCAGATTCAAACGTCCAAAAACACATAATTGAAACCACAAAATATCTCCATACTGCTCGTCCGTAGTGATCCAAGTGTCCTGAAGCCCCGACATAAATAGTTGTTTGGAAAAACGTCATTTGAACTCTGTTTTTAGCCTCATTGTAGCCTGTAGCTCTGACTGCCTCTCTGTACACTGCGCTGACGTGTGTGCGCTTGCGCAAGCCCGTGAGACATGGGCACCGCCTTCATGTGTGTTCACGTGCTTTCGCTGGTCTCGCACGATCACTACGGACGAGCAGTATGGAGATATTTTGTGGTTTCAATTATGTGTTTTTTTTGGACGTTTTAATCTGGGGCGCCGTCAGCCTGCATTAGGTGGAGTTGTGCTGCTACCCACTCTCCCCTTGGATCTCCGCAAGTGATGTGAGGACTCTAAAACTTCACCTGAGCCTCCCTCGGCATATGGGTGAGTAGATAATGGCTGAATTTTCATTTTTGGGTGCACTATCTGTTTAATATCTGAAAATCATGTGAAACTCTCAAAAATAATGACTTAATGTCTCAAAATAGTGGCAAAGAATCTCATAATAACTTGAAATCTCAAAATATTTAAAAATTGCTCAAAATAATGACTTGGTATCTAATTATGACTTAATATCCCAACACCATTAGAAACTTTTATACAAAAAATAAAATAAAAAAATTAAATTAAATCAAAAAAGAGAGGCTTTCTAAAAATGAAGACTTAATACCTCCAAACAATGCATAATTATCTTTAAATAATGAGGAACTTTCTCAAAATAATGACATATCTTCAAATAAGAACTTAGTATCTCAAAATAATGACTTAGTCTCTGATAGCAACACAAAAACTTCTCAAAATAATTATAAAATGTTTCACAACACTGACTAAGTATCTGAAAATCTTTCAAAAATGTTCTCAAAATAATGGCTCGGTATCTTAAAATAATGACTGTCTCTTATAATAATGAGGAACTTTCTCAAAATAATGACTTAACATCTCAAAATAACAAAAACTTTTTCAAAATAATTATTTAAAGTCTCAAAGTCTCTTTTTGCCACTTTCAGGCCACGGAAAGAAGCATATCATTGACATACTATCATCTTATCAAGTTGATATGGCAAACTTGTTGGCAAACAGTTGCCTATTTACACATCCATCAGGCACAGAGCAGCATTATTAAACTGTAGTCGTGTTCATGGTCACCTGATGAAGTTGAGTCAGATATTCACTCTCTTTTAGCTGTGTTTTTAACCCCCTCAGGGAAATATCTGGCTCTCAAGCTGCAAAATGCTCCAACATGCTCAGCAGCTAGTCACTAACTTTGTCTGTTTGCTGTTTGACGTTAGCAGGTGACAGTCATGTGTTCATCTTTATTTAAAAACATGAATTATCGCTACTTCAAATTGTCTCCATGACCCTTCTGTATATAGCCCATGTGCATTTATAAATCTAAATGGCTGGTTTTAGATTTGGTTATGTCACTTTAAGTTTGTCTGGGACTCTACCAGCTGCTGAGACGTGAAATGCAGCCGGGGAGAGTACATGTATAGAAATATATAGAGAGACAGAGGCAGACAAGAAGGACAGGGAGAGTATGTGTGCAGTAGAGGAGGAGAAAACTGTGTGTAAGTGCTCAAGGCAGGGAGTGAAAATTAAATAAGTCATGCCATCATCCAAATCCAGCACAGGCATAAACTTGCTTCTCCATCTACATTCCACACCTGCCACAGCTGTCATATCTCTCTCCTTCACACTTATCAGTTTTTTTTAAATGCCTCATACAAGATTTGGCTCGCAGAGACAAATTCAGCACCGGGGGATAAAGAAAACACTTAACACAAGACCTGTCACGTCTCTGCTCGCTCATAAGACCAGTCTTGTGCCATGAGTTAAATCTGAACAAAATCTAGCTGATCTCTTTTCAGCACCTGGAAAAACCTCACAATACAGCAACTCATCTTCTACAGTGAACTTATGGCACATAAGAACAGCCTGAAGCTATTACTTTCTGAAAGGCGGGATGTTCTCTTCACTCCTTGGGAAACATGAGTCACGTGACAGGAAGTTGAGGAAGTCGCGATGGAATACAAGTTGGGTAGGGAGAACATAGACAAAAACAATAACACGGCAGTCCTTTAGAGTTTGTTGTGACTTCTTTTAGATTTATGAAAGACATCTTTGGAGGAGAGGTGGCTGCATATGTCCGATTGTGAGCGTTGCCAACCTGTGCTGTGTAAGCTGTTGCCAAAAAAGCATACTTAAAAAGCGCAATGAGGCAGATGATAGATGGGTTACTCCTTAAAGTTGGAGGTATTCAGATTAGGTATTGAGTAAACCTCTGAAGGAAAAGTTGAATGTTGAGCAATTCCTCAGCGAGGCAGACGGAAACGCACATGACAAAGCCGCAATCAGAGTCCCTTTATGTGTTTTAAAACACGCTCTTTATCAGAGCTTACATTGTTTGAATCTGCGCCTAGTTCAGCTCATTCACAGGAGAGGAGAAAACCAAAGGGAAATTTACACGAGGGAGACTTAAAAAATCGAATGGGCTGTTTTAAACACTGTAATAGCAGTGTAAAACTATTCAAGCTCCATCTCCCTTTTAAAAAACAACAACACACAAACAAAAAACAGCAAATCTGTAAGAAAAAATACAAGAAATGTGGAAAAAAATCATTTTACTTCATTTAATTTCTTCCCTTTTTCCCTTCAAAAACAGAAATTTGCTCACACTGATGGACACATTATAACTTTGCCATATCCCTCTCTAGTTCTACCTTGAGCCAGCCTCCGTAGCAGCTGCTTGCGGGCAATGATGCGTGAGAGGCGCAGGGCAGAGCGCCGTCGAGGGGTGTCACCCAGCCTCAGGTAGTAGTCTTGCCCATCACGCGTCATGGCCTCCAGACAAGTTCCCTCACTGGTGCTGTCGCCATCACTCTCGCTGTCGTTACCGTCACCCTTGGGGCTTTGATCCATGCTGATGTTGTTAGTTTCTATACTCCTACTGTCCTCTGCACTGACTGTGTCAGCACTCTCTACATTGTCCCTCACATCCTCATCTTTGGCAGGTTTTATTCCGTTCGTATTCTCCACACAGTGCAGACTGTTGTTTGATGTGTCGTCATTCCGTGCAGCATTTGCTCTGCGTGCCACACTGCCCATAATCACAGCCACATCATCCATAACGCTCACACTGCTGTCCACAACCTCCATAACATGACAATCCACTCCTCACTAACCTACAAGTCGTCCTCTGACTCACCCTGATGAGCTGTTGTGTGAGCACTCCTTCTGAATTCCTGCCTCTGACATGCCCTCACTGGAAGCCAAATCAGCTCCCCACCCACCCGCCTCCTCCCCTGCAGCTCACCACAGCAGAACAAACACACAAACTTCATCACACCACCTGACTCGGATGACAAGACCTTGTTCTCCCCTCACACACACACACACGCTGACTTCGCAGCTGGGATGGGAGGAAGACTCACAAACTCTTGCTTCCACAAGGTCTTTCCTTTTGGTCACATGACGAGCAGCCAATGGCATGAGAGCCCAGAGAACACTGCCCTGCTTCCTGACGCTGTGCCAAAGACACAAACTGTACATGCCTCGGGCAAGTGTGCAAGTGTGTGTGAGAGTGGAGGGAATATCTGAGATGGGAGATGTGATCAGATTGGGGATAGGCCTGGAAAAAACAAAATCCCAAAGACCATATGCCTGCCAGTGTGACATGGGAAAGGGCAGAACAATGGAGAGTATGTGGGTGTGTGAGAGTGTGTTGAGGAATGTATGTAGGAGCATTGTTACTAGAGTTGAGCAGGACAGTAATGCCATTGAGAAAATGTCTCTAAATCCACATCAAGTCAATACCACATGATAATTAACAGAACTTATCCAGCATGTACACACCAACCACATTCCCTGCTTGGGCCTCTAGATAGCAACACTTCAAACTAAAATCCGTAATAGTAAGCAATGCAAATGTCCAAATGTGTGACTGATTGTCGCCATACTGTAACATGTTGGCAGATAAACCTATGGAATGCAGTGAAGGAGGAAAGTTCGTACTCTGACCTAGTTTGGCAGAACAGTGATGTGCCAGGACTGGAGGATATTAGGGGGGTCATTTTAATTCATTTTAGGGAGGTAATAGGCAGGGGGTAAGAGTGGGAAGGGGGTGCACATGAAAAGTAGGTCATGGCAAAGTCAACTTCAGGTCAGCAGTCACACACACACACACCTGATCTCACAGTAGAGGCGTATTACAGTGGAGCTTCTTCTGTATCTCTCTGCGCCTGTAGGAGAGGTGCGAGTGAACAGCCTGATAATACATCTGTGATTCAATTTGATTAGACTGCCCTCTTGAGGATATGTAGGACAGATTAACTCATCTTTATATTAGTTTTCATGTTAGTCTAGATACAACTGTAACATTTATGCAAAGTGCTGAGCAAACCTTCCAACTGATGCAGGGCACAGCACGCTGACACAGCAACGTGACAGTCAGCTAAATAGATGTGTGTAAATGGATTGGCACGGGGCAGGGCTGTAGTAAGCGACCAGTAATACAATATCTGCCTGTCTGTCTCAGTTAAAGCCGCACAAGACAGGACGAAACCAAACAGACAAACTAAAGAGGAGAATGGAAAAAGCAGGTGCAGGTATGTGATAGTAAAAATGAACCAAATATGTAGGTGGTGTTCATTCAAGGGGAACCAGGCCCACTTTCAAAATCCACACGTGTTATTCCTATGGTCTACGACAGTCCAAAAATTAAGTAAACATGAACAACTCTCCCAAATCCAAACGCTAGAAAGCTCAAACTCACATTTGTGATGTCATACGGTCGAGCTGCTCCTTAGACAGTGAATTAGACAAGATGTTCTAGATGACACTGAGTGCACTTGGGAAAATGTTGGGTATGTATATGGGTACATTTTCTGTTTCAGAGCTGAGGACACTACAATAGAAAAAAGCTTATTTCTACTGTGTAGGCCCCTGAGCTGCTGACTTTGTTATTTACCAGAAACTGTTTTTCCATTTTGTTCTTGAAGGCGTCATAGGAGTGCAGCCGCTGATTCGGAGCACCTGGGTTCAGCGCCTCTGGAGAATTAAAGCCCAGCTTCTGTGTTGCTCATTTTCTCTCTCGACTTGGACTCATCCCCTCCAGCGTCCGCATGTTTTGGCCTTTGTTTGGATTCACAACGCTTTACACTATTTTTTCACTCACTCAAATCTACATCACTGACTCACTGATTATCCACACTCCATATGTAGTTCTTTTTAGTTGTTTACCTTGTTACAATAAATACCTTTTGATTTACAACACCCACTGTGTCCCTTCCTGTATTCGTCATGGCCTGGGAGCCAGTTTATGACACCACAAAATCAGGCTCCCATTCGTTGTCGAAAGAGCAGCTCCAGACTTCATACACTATGACGTTACAAGCTTGAGACTTACTTCGCTGGGTTCTGGCTTTGAGAGGGAGTAGTTCATGTTCACAAATGTTGACTGAACATTCATAGGCCACTGGTATAACATATTGGAATTATCAATTTAGGTGGTGCGCCCCTTTAATGCCACAATTTTATACTTAATTAGCAAAACCCAAACCTTGGATATGAGTACAGGATATAAGATATAAATGTATTCAACTGAATTCAAATCCCTACCATGTGATGCCCTTAAAGGTGTTGGAGATATCAGCTGTAGAGATGTCTGCTTTCTCTCAAATATAATGGAACTAGAAGACAATCGACTTGTGGTGCTAAATGCGTCAAAAGAAAACATTTGAAAAACTCAGCAGCAATGTCTCTTTCCTGAAATTATAACCTGCTTACTCAAGATAATCCACTGACCTTGCTATTAGTTTGATGTAGGAACTGTTTTTTTCTACCAAACTACACCCACGCCAACCTTAAGTGTGCATCTACTAATGGACGAGAGGTTCATGCTTGTGACAGCATGAGATGTAAACATTTATGTCATCCTCCTTGGCTGAGCTGTAACGTTAGCTAGCTCAGTGATGCTAGGTGAGTTAGCAGTAGATGCACACCTCCTTCTGTGCAGTGATATGGTTGGTGTGTGTAGCTCCTAAAATAGTTCCTATGAAACTACTCACAGTAAGGTCTGTGGATTAACTCGAGTAAGCAGGTCATGACTTCTGGAGAGATACGTTGCTGTTGAGTTTTTTCAGATGTATTTCTGGGGCGCTTTGAGCACCACAAGCCGAGTGCCATCTAGTTCCATTATACTGGACAGAAGGCAGACATCTCTACCACAGTATTTCCAATCTTCAAGACTCTGACAGTCAAAGCCTGGTCACCTTTAATCTTTGACCTCTAGACTTAGATACAGCCAAGGGAGCCCATTCCTGAGCATCTAAGGCTGCACATGGGCTCAAAGGAGATTTCAAGATATCTGAGGTATGACAAACATAACTAATGTGTGCAGCAGCGTTTTGGATATTCTACAGCTGTGTAGGAAGACTTGCTCTTTAACACAGATTTCTTTGGGAAAACATAAGAAAATGTAGCTTGTGTCACGTGGCTAAAGGCTTGAACTGAAGATGAAACCTCACATTATTGATACAGCCATGAGATTATCTGTGAATGCACAAAGAGGCTGCTGAATCACATGAACTTCAAATGCAGTCAGGACCACTAATGAGAGATTCACATTCATCAGCGGGAACATAACTCAACTATACAATCACTAGATTTAACTCACTGCTAGCTGAGTATTTTCAATATGGCAGCGAAAGACTGTTTCATGTAGGCGAGAGCTAACTGATGACTATATCATCAGAGCAGTGACTGGCTGTGAAGAGATAATTCAAGGTAAAGGTTTTGACACACTCACACACATATATGAATAATCACCCCAAAGCAACTAAGACCCGCAAATCCCATACCCAACGGGAGACCCGACCCCCACCGCTAACCTAAAAACCCGTGGGATTACATCTAAATCCAGGTGCGATTATGCACTCTCAGTTTACACACACGCACACACACATACAGATGAATGAACAGAACCAAAAGCACAATCAAAATTCAATTGAGGATTCAGTTCAGGAGCTGTCCATTTGTTCACTAAAGCATGATTACAAATGCAAATGTGCCTGTTTTTCTTGCTGAAGTTGATTTTGCTGATGATATCTGGACTGCATCTGACTGTTAAAATGCTTTGGGGGTTTTTTTTGTACATAGAATAAGAAGAGAAGAAGAATACTTTATTAATCCCCAAGGCGATTGCTGCACACATTAGGTACGTTTGTCACATTTCAGATATTTTTAAATCTCTTTTGAACCCATGTGCAGCCTCACATGCTCAGGAATGGGCTCCCTTGGCTGTATCTAAGTCTAGAGGTCAAAGATTAAAGGTGACCAGGCTTTGACAGTCAGAGTCCTGAAGCTTGGAGATACTGTGGAGCTCAGACTGGTTACATTAGTGTCGTCCTTTAGATCACTTAAAACCTTCTTAAAGCTTAAAGCTTCTTTTTAAAATGAGACCTGCAGCTTTTTCCTAATTTGTAGTCGTTTGTGCCTTGATTTTAAAGGTTTCTTTCACTTCTGCTTATGCCTTTGTGATTAGTATCAATAAACAATGTCTATTGTATTGCAAAGATTTGAAGTGCCCATGCTTCAAGCTGCCTTGAGCCGTCGACCCTCTGGTTCACAACCCAAGTCCCTATGGACTGAGCTACTGCCACTGCTAAGCATGCTGTGCTCTTTTGCTACTGTGTTTCTAAAAGTAGCTGTATTGATTTTTTTACTTAAAGCTTCTCATAACAAATTCATTGTACCTGGCAATAAACTCCCAACACAGAGTGGAAAGTACACTGCTGAATACTACGCTGAGGCCACATGTGCACGTTTTAAGGATCCCCCATCTCACAGTCTGATCCAGACAGATGTGAACTGTGTGCCTTGTGAGCTGATGGGTTAAGCAGTGGGCTGAGTACAGGAGGGGCTGGTGGAGGAGGTTTTGGGCTCTGGCTTGCGGACAGGATGAAGCGGTGAGAAATTAGGGTAAAGAGGATTACCAGGGCAGCAGGTGTTCTGTGATGCTCCATTTGACTGTTATTGCTCTCTTATTAATTGTGTGCAGAGCATCACTGAAGCAATATGAGAATGATCAATGACAATGCCTCTCCTTTTCATGCACACACACATGTGATTCATCACTGCTGTATGCACTTGAATACCCCACACAGGCAGTGTGACTTTGACTGATATGGTGGCCTGTGGTGGTTTGAGGGGTCGTGAATGTGGGAATGTTCATCTTTTAATTTGCTTAAGAGGCTGACATCTCGGTAATTACATTAAAGCGAGGAGACAGATGCAGCCCTCTCCTTCTCCTCCCTCTCTGGCGCACAGTTGCGATAGAGAGAGACATCCAACTCTGCGCATCCAGGCCACTGTAAATATAGAGCAACCCGGCTGACCCTCCAAACTTGGTGCATTGGCGCGTACACAGAATATTCGACTCCAGACAGATTTGCATGAAACACGAAACCCATGATATCAAATCTCTGTCTTGCAACAATCAAAATAAACAATTCTCCACAGCTAAACAAATAGTGAGCGATTGGCATCTGAAGCCACAGCAGACTGCACTCATATCCACAGCACATGCCTGCGCTGCTTTCAGCACTAAATTTGACAATGACCTTCCCAAAATATCAGGGAGCGCGCTGCGCGTGACGCTACAGGCATAACAGAGGCTATATGCAGCACATAGACTGAGATAAACTTTTGTCTTCCTTATCCGTCTGATGTTAATCAGCAAAGTTGCTTATTAAACAGAAATGCAGGGGGAAATTATGTCTTCTAAAGGTGGAAAGCAAAAGACAAATCTCCCTCCATGCGGTCAGTGATCAATTACCAGACCCCGATATATCTATGATAAATATTTAAACACTCCCGGGTGCCTTAAGGTTGCAGCTCCGCTCGTGCTGCCGCTGTGAAGCTTGATCTATTTGACAGACTAATGAATGAGAACAAACCCCGCATATTAAAACAAGTTTCATTCCCATTGTTTTTTGTCTCTCTGACCTGCCAGCCGTCTCTCTCGGACATTCCTCCACAGCAGATCCCAAGCCTTGGACGTGGAGTCCCGCAGCTGCTCGCTGATCGACCGCCGCAGCTGTAGCTTGGCAGACCTTCGCTGGCTTGTCATTGCGGTGCAGCCGGACGCATATTCCCCCTGACTTAAAACCAGCGCCTCCGTCAGCACCCGTTATTCCTCAATCCTGCCTTTATATCCACTGTGAACAGCCCCGGGGCGGCTGGCTGGCTGCTGGGACAGTGCGCCCCGGCTGCTGCGTCTGGCTGCCGCAATGGTCGTCACCGCTTCACCTGGTATGAAGCTCCTCTCGCGCTGCGTCACCTTCCTGCACCAGCGGAGGCGGATGGAGTCCTGTATTCGCAGAGATTTGGAGCCACTGGAGATATACTGATTGGATTAATCCAGCATTTGTGCCCTCCTCAGCCCCTCTGCTCGAGTCATCTTGGCAGGAGGAAGGTGCAGCAGTGTTTCAACATTAACTTCAGTACGTGAGTCTGGACCTCTGACATGGCGAGCCAGATGTGAGAGGCGGTTTCCCCCCTCCCCATGTGTAAGACTCTCTCTCTCCCTCTCTCTCCCTCTCTCTCTCTCTCTCTCACACACACACACACACACACACACACACACACACACACTCTCTCACACACCAAACATGTTCCCTACTACCCAAACCCACCCACTTACCCAAACAAGGATCTCTTTCAATCCCCTTGATGCACACACTAATAACACACAGTCATGCCACACACACACACACACACACACACACACACACACACACACACACGCAAACAAGTTGCAACTGGGTTGTGTCACCAGGGAAAATTTCCTTTACCATCTCTGGTCATTCAGTCACAAATCTGACCATACAGGACAGCTGTACAAACTGCTGCTACAGACATGCTGGGCTTCACGTGACTGACTTAATAATTTTAATAATGTTACTTGCTTTCCAAATTATTTTAAATCTTACAAATTAGGACAAATACACAGCAGAAGTTACCAAAATTCAAGCCAATGTCTCAGTGTAACAAGGTCAATTATACAGCTGTAATGTGTGACAAAGTCAAATGTACATGTGTAATATTATTAAGGTTTATAATTACACAAAATCTGTTTCAGTTGTTAATACCTTACGCGCTTGTGGAATGTTTGATACTCAGTTTTTGTACCCCTACGTTCAACACATTCTCACTCCGACCTCGTCACATATTAACGTTTGGTCATGGACTTTCCACGTCCACATGTGACGTGCAAGGTACCCTGGGTGCGTTGGTTGTTGACGTTCTGGGACACCAAGTTCTGCCTGTAACATGCATTGTGTTCTTTCAAAATACACTTCCGTTTTCACAGGAAATATAATGTTTACATACAGTCTCTTTCAAAATAAACGAACTACGTCAGTACAACACCGCTAATTGGCATTTTTTCCCCTCAACAACAAACACATGTGGTTAGGTTTAGGAAGACAGTACAGGGTTTGACTTTAGAATCTTACCTTCTGAACACCGCTCTCTCAGGTGAAAGTCAGTGTTTGTTGGACCCATCTACCACCACTCCCACATGCCCCAGACTTTCGCTGCATTAACTTTCATCCTAGTCCCGCCGTGTTTTACCCTGATGCCGCCGGGCACCATTAAACTATAACGGCAACCGGCCATGTATCATGCTGACGTTGGTTTCTGACACCTAAGTCACTGCCCAAGCGCCGGATTTCGACGACTTCGGAGAGAGACCGGACTCCTACGTTCACCTTCGGGGTAGTCTATAAAGGGGTGTCTCCCACCTTAACTCCCCCTTTTACTGTTGTACTCCATGGGAGAGGGGCTTGAATTATATGGTCGTAATTGACGGAGAATTTTGTTTTCACCTTTTGCCGTGAGAATGCCTCCTAAGAGATCCATGGTCTGGGCCTCTTCATATCAACACAACTCAGACAACACTAGAGTCCACCAGTTACATCAAAGTAGCTGATTTTGTCTTATCAACAGCCAAAACTGCCAGTTTACAAGGACAGGACACAGGGAACAGCGGCAAATTCTCATTTTAACAGGAACGATGTAAGGGGATTTAGTGGCATCTAGTGGTGATGATTTTAGATTGCAACCAGCTGAAACTTCTCCAAAAATAGAATTCCTTCAGTGTTCATTGTTCAGGAGGTTTTCACCGGGAGCTGAATTATCCACAGAGGTCTTTTCCTCTCTAAAACAAATAGACCCAGTGATTTAAACAGTTTTCAAGTGCTCTTATTGCGGAGGGGCTGCTAATTATGGTGGCTGATGCGATAACGCAATGACAGGAAATTGCGAAAACAGTCCTCTCTAGAGCACACTTGGTTTTCCTGTTCTTGGGTACTATAAAAAGGTGGCTATGTGACATGGTGATCTCCATAGATGAGGACTCTCTCCCTATGTAGCTGTAACAGCTCATTCTAAGATAGTGAAAACACAACGATTTTTATTCTCAGGTGATTATACAAAGCAGAAAACATACTTATTATATTATATTTCTGTCAATATATCCCCTAAATCCTGCACAATGTGTCTTTAAGAAGCTGGATACAACAAATATAAGAGACTTTTAATTGTAGTTGTATTGGCAATCTTTCGGGGCTACGAAAAACACAACAAAATGAACAAAGGAATTCATGAGTTTTTCCTTTAACTGCACAAGTAGGTGCTTGCATCACAGTATGAGTACAGGGGGCATTCATGCTCCAGTCAGCCTGACAGCCTATAGTGAAAGTACACAAACATCAGCCGTCTGAGCTGTCTCTCTGTTTGAGTCACATTCACTCCTCTGACAGGTCAGAGTTTTGGAAATTTCATTCTGAGCTCTGAGTTACTGCCGTGTTATCCCAGGAATGCCAGACAGAGTGATCAGACCAGGCACGACGCTCCTCAGCTGCCGTCCGCCTGACACCGTCGGATGTCCTGTTTATGGTGTTGAGTTCCAGGTCAGCACGGATCCACGAGCAGAGACCTGATTCAACATTTCGGCCTGTCGAAACACGCTTGACATCCACAGTCGTCAGCAGAATCCTGCACTTATCTGGACTCAGAATACCACTTTACTGGTATGGCTGACTGTCATAAAACGGGGCTATGAATAATCGCTCAATTTTGTCTTCACCCAAAAAGTGATTTCTGTATTTGGACTGGTTCCCCATTATGTTGAAGGGAAGGGTTATTAATGGCGGACTTCACCATTTAGCACTGCTACTTTCCCTGCCTTGCCCTGACTCGGCCTGGTGTCCGCTGACAGGTGATTTATATTCCGCAGAGATTCATGGCTGGCACTGGCAGTCAGCAGCGATGAGAGGGAAAGTGTTTTAGAGGGAAAGAATGATGCACAATGAGTAGCTGAAGAGAGAAGGAATGAAAGGAGGAAATAACCAAGGAGCTGAGGGGAGACTCAAGCGGAGTCAACTGATGAGACCATCAACGTATAGAACATCCGGTGTGGGACGAGGGGAAGCAAGAAAACATGATAAATGACCCATGGAGTAAATTTTCTGACGAAAATTTCCCTTTCTACTTAAAACAGCTTAATGGGATTCACGAGCATTACATTTGTAAATAGGATGAGACAAGTCACATGGTATCTTTCTATCACATATAATTATGTTTAAATGGTGAAAATGACAGGGAGGGGACTGGGAATAATGGGACAGTATTCTCAGTGTAAAAGAAGTTGGTGAAGAGAGGAAGAAATGTAATAATTACTTGAAACTGACACAAAAGAAAGGCAGTCATCGCCCATATTTACAGTTTGTGTGCATACATTACACAGGCATATGTCAACTATCAATTTTCATCGTGAAAATAGTTAAAAAATGCCCGTCACAATTTCCTCGAGCCTCAAGGAGACATCATCAAACGTCTTGTTTGTAGCTGTACTATTGATTGGAGGTTAATAACTGCTGCAAGCATCTGAAACAGTTGAATCAGCTCTATTGGTGGGTTTGGATTCCCAGCTGACAAGAGACCACAACATATGCGGTGTGAGTGTGGCATTGATTCATGAGCAACGATGCCAGAGATCTCTCAAAAAGAGATGCAGGTATTGGATGCTGTTGTGCAAGGTTATATTTGAGTGGGAGACTAATCATGTTAAGGAGTGGATGGAAAATGCAGAAAGGAGAGGAGGTGGAGAACCAGTGTGTGTGTGTGTGTGTGTGTGTGTGTGTGTGTGTGTGTGTGTGTGTGTGTATAAGACATCACAAAAAAATGAGAATACTAGAACTAATGGGACTAATTCATGTACCGTATGTGTTTTTTTCTTTAAAAAGGTACATGATCAACTACTAAATGTCTTAAAGAGAGTTATGAAGGACAAAATGAGTTTCTTATTTCAGACTGTGCATGCCTACAGTTTTTAGTTAGGTCTGTGAGCCTCCTGCAGGTTTGCTGATATATCCCTGATGTTTTAGACATTCAGGGTTAAGACAGAAGTTGATGTGCCACTTTCAACGCATGTATTTATCTGTCCAGCACATACAGGCGGGTGAAAACTTAAAGGAAAAACCTGCGCACAGTGATTAAACATAAGGCTCTGATCACACTGAAAGCATTTTAGCATCTGGAGGTGGCTTTTTGTAACTGTTTTTAATGAGAATTTTTTGGTTGCAGTTTTTGCATTGCTAAGCGCCTTCCGTTTCTGCGCTCTGAGCGCCTGGCGTTTTTGCCGGAGTGCTCTGAACTCAGAGCGGAAAAGCACCCCATGTCATCTCTTTTTCGTCATGTTTTTTCCCATTATCCAAGCGGATGATTTGAGAGGCGGGCCTTCTGGGGTGGTCACTAAACAAGTTTACAGTTGGTAAACAATGGAGAAACTAGAGGTAGTTGTTGCTGGATACTCAGAACTATACAGCCCAATGATAGACAGAAGGTTGTCAAATTGCCTCCAAGTCATCCTGAAATATGCCTAGAAACGGCCATTATCGAGGTGAAGCTCCTGGACCAACCGGTGGTACCAACCTCTTTGTTAGAGTCTCATGTGCTCACACAGATCTCCATTTCCTTGTGCCCAACAAACTGTTTGCAGACAGCCTCTCACCCTCAACCAGAGCTATAGCAAGTACCCTCTGCCTGAACATTTTAGTAATGAGCTACTAATTACTATGAAATAAAAAAATGATAGATTGATTACACGGGAGGGCTAGTTTAAGGATGTGATGGGGTGGTTGCCTGGCAAAGGCATAGCAAATGTTTTTTACTAGTGGCATTCAATTTTTAAAAAAGGTAGTGCAGTGCCCCTAACGTTTTGCAACCTGCAAAACACTTTCTGTGTGATCGGGGCCCTAACAGATGCAGATGCAAATGGTGTCAGTCATATGCGTCTGTATGACCTTCACAGTCACAAGATCTCAAACCAACTGAACACCTATGTGAGGGAGAGTTTGGATCGACATCACTACCATCACCAAAACACCACATGAGGGATTATCTTTAGGATAGAATGATGTTCCATTCCTCCAGCAGAGTTTTTAGACTATTGGAGATTTTAGGAGTACTGAAGTCTTTCTCACAGAGATCAAAGTGGTTTTATGAATTAAAAAATCACAAAATCAAGACCAGTGTAGAATTAACAATCCCGATTAAGGCAAATGGAAATGTTCAAGCATTCAGATAAAAGGTGCTATAAGGGTTAAATATCTTGTTGTTAGATGGCATGTTGCTGAATGGTGGGAAGCCTGCGAGAGCCACTTGACTACATATTAATATTTCCTAAGAATATCTGTATTCCTATGTCATAGCATATAAATTCTGATGACATCTAAGTTTACACAACAGTTTCTGTATATTTTGAATGGTGTATAGTAGTGGACTATACTAAAGTTATGTTTATATTTACTTTATTTCTGTGCTAGATTACAGGCATAAGTTATTTATACCAGGTATGGTGCTGTAAGGCAGTTTTAGTGTGCATGAAAAAGGAGATTGTTTACAATGTTTTGCGTAAAAGACGACATTAAGTTTGTTTTGGTTTGGATTGTAATACGTTTTTGACCGTGTCATGCAGTGTTGAAGTGTGTAGTGACAGGAATATAATGAGAATATGTAGAAATGGGAAACGGATTTGGTAGTGGACTGTACGAGATGTAATTTTGGAAGGACCTGGCCAGCTGTTTTGTTTGTGAGTACTGTGGATCTTCACAAAAGGAACAGGAACACAGACACCTTTAGTCACCTAAGAAACACCTTAAAAACTAAATGGCCGAGGAATTTTGGAACATTGACACGTCCACTATACTTTCTATTCATCAAAATGTGGATACGATGATGAGATTTTGCTTTGAAAGACTATTTGATATACAGTTGTACATTTGCAGCAATTTCTTCAAAGGAGAACAAGCAAGCCTGCAGATATTTTTATGGAATAATATCCATCATAGAAATAGAAATACAGTCTGTGTGACAGATTGCATGTGCATTTTCAATTTTCCACTTGTTTGCACAGCTGCATGCGTGTGGTAGAAGTTACATCATAAGCAAGACACCTACACTAAAATAGGTTATTTTACAACCATGAAACACAGCGTAACACCAAAGTGTAACATAAACCCTGAAGGTACCAGACAGAGTGACGGCACGACGACCATCTTTCTCAACACTCACAGAGACACAAACGTACTACGTTACGCAACGACATACATAGAAAACGCAAGGGAATTAAAATGAAGTTGAACCCACACAAGCATGCATAAAATAATGTTAAGTGGATGCATGTGCGTTCAGTTTGTGTATATACACACATATATTGTACACACTGCCTTGTGACCTGCGTTCCCTGTGCAAACGCTGTCATGTGTGGGCTGCAGGATTAAGGGATTTTAGCACATTATCACAGCCAACCTCAGGCACAACTGGCTTATGATCAGAACACTCTGACATGACTCTGAGGAGCAGAACATTAAGTACCTCTGACATTTTGTGTGCTTTTAAAATCCTTCACTAAAGCTCTATATGATAAATGTAGAGGGATGAGCAGAGATGGACTGAAAAGGTACCCTTAAACATTTTGGGGACAAAGGCCTTTTTTTTTATTTCAAAATTACTGCAAAGTTTAACTAAAATCTTCTATTTAGAAGACCTCGATTCTGCATCACTAATGAAAAGGTCCACAATTAGTCTTTTTTTAAAACTGCCTACTTGTTTTAAAGGGGGAACATCACTGATTTTACATGTGAGCTTGTGTTTATTCGTCTTGAGGAATATCTCTCTGCCACTGAAAAGAGTGATATAATGTCTTCTGAGGCCCTGGAGGGAGCTTTCTTAAATCTTAAACCTTAAAGCTTGACCCGTACTACAGACTAAAAGTCTGGATGTCTTGGCGCCCCTGCTGCTTCAGTCCACCATTCCTTTTTTTTAATCTGTTTCTTATGAGTCCTCTAAGGCTTTGTTCAGACTGCCCACCCAAATCAGATTTTTGGCATATCCAGATTGTATACAGATTGATTTTAGAAAGTCTGGAAAGCCAAACAAAAAAACAAAAACACATCAAAACTGATTTTTGCAAATAGAACCCAAACCAAATAAGGAGGTTTAAAATGTGATTTCAATCTGATGTCTACAAATACAGCTCAGTACAGATGCTCTGGCTGCTCAAATCGGATTTTCTGATGACTTTTGATGATCACTCAAAATGCAACAATGATGACATCAAATTCAGAGTGACGCAAGTGCTGAGTAGAATCAATGCTGCAACTAGTAGAGCGCTAATGAGGGACAACATGGAGAACAGCAGTCCGTGGACAGACACTGAAGTGAACTGAAATAAGTAACTGCGACAGCGATTGTTTGGTGGGTGCAATGATGGACCTCCATTTGTCATGCTTCAACATTGTCACCAGTTCAGCTACATAACTGAACTGGTGACAACGCCATGTCACCAGTTCAGCTACATAGTTCAGGCTTCCCACACATTGTACCAATTCATTTTCAAAACCTTTTTACAACTTCATAATATTTTACCCCAATTACACGACTTTGAGTAGTTTAAAAAAAGCCTACCAGGACACCTCACTGACAACAAGCAATTTGAAACAGGCCCATTTTGCAAATGTTAAGAGGTACACACTTTGTTTCCCTACAACTACATTTGGCCACAATTCCACTTTGCACCATCACATCTTAGGTTTTGGAGCAGAGCCTCCATCCACTGTGGCCAGGGTCTGCCTTTCTCTTGAGCCATGTTTTATATTGGTCATTATACATAAGTGAACATGCACTTCCTGGGCATTTGTGGATAAGCAAACTGCTAGTGCTTGCTAACTTTACTTGCACGTTAAGCACTGCCATCACCACCTAGCTCCATGCTCCAACATCTATCAAGCAATTAGTAATACAGGGAGCTCATTTTGTGCAATGTTAGACATGTTTGAGGATTTTTATGAACATATTTTAAACAATAGCTGAAAAAATGTACAGTATATTCAAAACTGTTCTACAACATCCTGTTAATTCCAGGTCATTCCTAGGCCCAGAAAACAGTTTTTCTAATTTCATAACTTTTCCAGGAATTTAATGACCATGGGAACCAATGGTAGTTACTGACACGTTCGTCATTACCACAGCAACCCATGCAGATAGGCTGGTGATGTCTGGGCACACAAATCTGATCTGATCATTTGCAAATAACTATCTTAAAGATCTGATTTGAGAAACAAATGATTGATTTGCCTGCAATTTGAACATATCCTGTTTTTATAGAAGTAACATACTACAAACACAGGAGTCAGCCAGCTTATTAGTACAGAGTATTGCTGAATAAAATCATACATATCTTTTAATTGCTTTTGAAGGATAGAGAATGAGGTGTCTTGTAGCACCAATATCTCACTTCCAGTACGGTCTCTACTGACTAGCAGTTGGGAATTCAACTGGACTGCATGGCAGAGGCTGAAAATGACAGAAGAAACTGTAGGAAAACAATGAATTGTGGGTTGAGGTGGAGAGACAGAAGAGTGAGAATGAAAGGGGCCACAGGTCAGAAATTAAACACTTCTGTGGGAAAACCACAAAACTTCCAGTGACTTTGATCCAGGGTCAGTTTTGTATTTCTCCGCTGTGATGTTGAAGGCTATGATGTGTGGATGGTAAGCTGGTCCTTGAGGTCAACCTCTACCCCGAGCAGGGAGAGAAAACACCACAGGAACACTGTCTCACAGCAGCAGCCAATCAAAACACCAACCTAACACATTCCAGGGCTCAAACAGCCAATCAAAGCAGCACAATGGACATGTTCTCCGGACAGACCCGGGATCTGACTTTCAGAACAAATACACAACAGAGCATGGGCGTCTCCACCAGGAGAGCAATCGGATCTTGCAGCAGCGGTTACAGAAATGGACATGACTGGTTTTGGTTTTGTCTTCTAGAGGCAGAAAAAAAGGAGGCGGCGAAGGTGGAGCGGGGGAGGTCAAGTTTCTCCCTCTTCTTCCTGTCAGATCATTTGAGGTTAGGAAATTGTGTCAGAAAGGCAGCATGATGATTCAGAAATCCTGCTTAAACTGCACGTGATGGTCACAAAGATGCTCAAAGCCCTCTCTTGTATCATTTCTGTCCAATGACTCAAGAGGATTTTACACTCATAATGCACCTGAACATCATTCTTACCAACTAAAACAACCTCTCGGCTTTGCTGGTCTTGGTTGTCTTTTCCAGTTTATCTTCTTTATATCTCCGGCCATATCCTCTTGTGTCCCTTATGCAACCACAGCCTAAGCCTCTCTCCACAGGGACTGCCCTTTGGTTCGAAGGCCCATTATTCCGAAACCCGAACAGGTTGAAAAATTACCTATTGAACCAATTGCCTTTATTCCAATGGCCCATTATCCCAAAAATACACACTTAGGAGTTGGAGTTAAGTGACCATTACTTTACAGACTCTGTTGACACAGTGGTTCACAACTGGTGGGTCACAGTCAAAAAGTGCACTGAGATTTAATTCTGAAGTGCTGTTTCCTGATGTAAAGTGAGTGACGGCTACTTGACAGAGACAGCAAACTAGCTCGATGACATGGCCAAATGCAAGTATGATGCCAAATATATTAACCTGTGTGGACCTTAAGCTAATGACTAAGGAGAAATCTGGACCCATGGCCGGACCATTTGGGAACCACTGTGTTAACATCTTACTCGTATGACTTTGTAAAACAGAAAGAAAGAATTTCATTTTGGCTGATATTTAACTTTAACAGCTCTCCTGTGAACGAAGTTAAACAAACAAAAGTGGGCTTTTTGTTTTCAGTATAATGAGCTGTCCAGCTATAGATTTTCAGTCCAGTGGCCGTATGCTCTGACCTGAATAAATATGGCTGAATATCTGAGTCAGCCGAAACAATGTAAAATGTATCCTCACCCATAACATCCTCAGTCCTCATATTTTCAGATGCCATTTCCTTCCTTGTTCTATTTGTTAGTTTGCAAAGAGAACAAGGAAGTTCTGCTTTGGGCAGCATTTAGAGCACGCCCCCTGGCAACCTGGAGCCAAAATGAAAGCTGAAATAGCCTGAAATTCTTCCTTGCCTCCAACTGCGTCACTGTCGCTTAAAAAGACAGCGCTGGATGCAGGAAGGACAACAGATTTTGTTGCTGTGAACTCAGCTTTCTGTCCCAGTCTTGCACCAAAGTTGTTCTAAATGGAGTTTCTACACCTTTATCACAGCTTTCCCAATCAATATACCACAAACTGAGGAATGTATTGCCTCATTCAACTACATTTACCATCAACGCCGATTGGACATCTCACATAAAAGGTGGTATATTTCCTCTCAAAGTATTACGCAATCACAATTGCAAATTAAAACTAAAGGCCTTCATTAATTTAATTTTTAGCTAAACATTGAACACATTTGTCCAAGGTTTTTTGGTCCCCGACTCTACTGCTCTGTGATAGTATTACTGTAAAAAGTCAATAACTGCAAATGCACACAGAGTCTGGGTTGGCGAGTTCAGGCCGATCAATGATTTAATAGATCACGTGATCAAAGACTGTGACTTGTTCAACCCACTCCCCTCTCCCAGCTTCCTTAAATTTACATGTCTGCTCAGCTACCATGTACCCTCTCTCTCTCCCTTCCTTTCCTCCTCCTCCTCCTCCTCCTCCTCCCCGCTCATTTTTCTCCTCTTCATCCCTGCCACTGTCTCCCTCATCTCGTTCGTCTATTTTCAGCAACACTCAGTCATTCAGGCCAAAGCTGCTCAACTCACTTGACTCTACTGTTTGAGACTGAAACACACACACCCATACATAACCCGCCCATACCGAAGCTGTATGTCACTTCAACAACTGCTTACTAGAAATTTTTGGGTGCACTGAGATCAAAACTAAACAAACGAGGAATCCAGACAGAGGAATCATCTCCATACAACAGAAGCATTCCTCATCCAGTAAAATGTCTGCAGCTTGTTACCTTCAGAGATCACCCGTCTGCTTCAAGTGGAAAACCTCCAGATTAAATGAAACCATTGAACAGATGGCACCGTGTGACCTTGACCTAAATTCCTAGCTCATACTATCTCTTTTCAGTGATCGCTGGGAGCACACACATTCAAGCACACACACACACACACACACACACCTAATCATCTTACTATGAATCACATAGTAATTCCATATGTTGCTCACTTCCTCGAAAAGCATTTAGACGGGCGACACTGCAGGATTCAAATCACAACATCTGTTTATGTGCTCACTTGTGTTCTTTACCTTCAAACTATATTTAGCAAAAAGGTAGCTCTGCGGGAAAACGAAGGGGCTACTGTATGGTTTGACACTTTTCTGTAGAGGTAAATAATAATAAAAGAAGTAAAGGAACAAATAAAATCTTGATTGTGCAAAGAAAATACATCCTTTCTCATAGATCCATGCTTTAAACATGGAAAAAACTGTTAAGTATTCAGAGGGGATACTGTTCACTTGACCCTTGACTTTGAAACATCAGGGTGAAGCTGTGATTGACAGGTGCTCCATGCAAAAGCAAAAGACTCAGCAATAAGGAGGGGAAGACAGACGATAGCGGCATAGGAGATCCAAAAAGAGAAGAACCAGAAAGTAAAACAATGAAGACGTGAAGCAGTTTTCCCTAAAAGCATGAAGACATTTGATTTTCCAGTGGAAGGAGAACGTCTGAGTGGAAACGATTCAGATTTTCCTGCCTGACATTTGAGTTTGATCTTTACTGAAATACAGTGGAACAAAGCAATAATGCATTTTTTTCTAAATTATTATTTTGTGATCCATATGCTGACCATGTGTGCCATTGTATGAGAGCCTGCAGTGAAACAGCAACATTACAAGCAGCCAACACTATACCCATCTGTTCACACGGGCTTGAATCAACACTATCAGCATGTCTCTCTGTCAATATTTCGGCACCAGCCGTCGAGGAAGGCTGCTCTGGTCAGCTCCTTCAGAGAAACGTGCCGTGAAGAAAGTGGGTCAGGAGCTAATTCTGAGTGTCTATCCCCCATACTCTCTCCCTCCAGTAACAACAACAACTTCCCTTGTCCGGCCTGTGAAGATAAGTCTGTTGACATTGTCCACCTCCTATTCTGGAGACTGGATCACCTTCAGCAGGAGATGGCTATCGCTGTGGCCTGCCTGAGGCCCGGGGCCACAAAGCAAAGGTCTCAGGCTCGGGATCAGGGAGGAGAGATGATACAGATGGGAAATAGGGGAAAGCAAGGCTGGGGTATGGGAAGCAGACTCAGCCTGATGTATAAAGTGTGGAGCTGAGTGGGGAGGGGTAGACATTGTATTTGGAAACAGACATGGGAGGTTTGTAAGCCGAGTGCGGAGGTCTATGGGGTGCAGACTGTGGTATGGAAGCAGAAGGACCTGGGGCAGGACCGGGAGGGAAACAATAGCTAATGGACACGGAGGAAACTCCACAGGTCATGGGAGTGCAGATTGCATGCTGATAGGAGGCCTTGTTGCTGAGCGTCTCATTTTAAAGGCACTTAAGCCTGATACACATATAGTGAAGTTTTTTCGCTGTTCAAATAAGCATTTTAGCAGGAAAATCCTCAAGGACCGACCTGCTTCCTCGAGCCCCTTTTTTTCTGTGCTAGTGTAGGGTTGCAGGACCACACACAAACAAACAACTGTGCACAGGCAGTACACAAATACGCACTCGTATGTGTGTCGCCAACCACACATGGCAATACATACACACACAAATAGCAGTAGGTTTACAATCTTTCAGCTCACTGATTTGGTTTTATGGCCTGCAACTTACTGTTATGATTCTCATCAGTGTTGTTTCCAGTCGTGGCGCTTGACAGCTGCAATTGGTGCTCTACAAAACAACTGTAAGAGCTGATGAACAGAGTGGACCATTTAGCAGCTAAAGAGTCAGATATATTCCTCAGTAGTTATTGGAGACCAATCCACAGTTAAAGGAGTGTTGGACATTCATCAGGTGAACACAAACACGTCTCCAAATGAATGCTAACATTGCTTTGTGTCTGCTGGATGTCTACATAGGCAACTTTTTTCCGACATGCTCATCAAATGTATAATGTCAGTGTTTACAGCTTGTTACGACTTGTCTTAGCTT
This sequence comes from Epinephelus lanceolatus, assembly GCF_041903045.1. Classification (NCBI taxonomy): domain Eukaryota; kingdom Metazoa; phylum Chordata; class Actinopteri; order Perciformes; family Serranidae; genus Epinephelus; species Epinephelus lanceolatus. The sequence continues at coordinate 30,300,384 of NC_135744.1, forward strand.
ACTTTTTTAGTTCAGTCAAGGCCACTTTAGTCAAGGGAAACCTCCATTTCTATTTACAGTATGTGGCAGCATGGTTTTGTTCTGGGGCCTCTCTGGCTTTCCCTGGGCCTACACAGAAAGCCTTAAGGCAAAGAGAGCAAACCTCGGGAACAGAACGGAGCAGCATCAATGAGAAACAGAAATAACATTTATAAGTCAGACACAGCATGAAAAGGAGGAGTTGGGGTGGAGGCGGGTTGCAAAGCAGCTTGCAGAGGAAGCTGCAACAGTAGGCAGGCCAAAGCAGTTTAAATAGGGCGTCCTGAATGACGACATTGATGACATTGATCAGCCGCTCCATCAGTTGATTGGGCTGTTTGAGATCAACTGATGTAGCTGGGATGTGAACTGAGCTTGGCCATCAGTTTCATCAGTTCATCAGTTATAATACCCACCAAATTAAATATATCTAGAAACGCTGGGACAACACTACAGCAAAGTCAGACTAGGCAAGAAACTTGAGCGGTCAGACATTCAGCCCAAATTACTTGGAAGAAAACATGAAGTCAAACAAAAACTAGAGAACATCTTGCAATGGGATCACTCCAGCCGCGATATAGTGATGTGCTGCCTAAAAGGAGCATAGATCAGGGGTGAAAAGTGGGGGTGCCAGTGGCCTCTTCCCTGCTTCCAACCACCTAACTTTCAGCGCCTCTGCTCAAAACTGCTTCTGAGGTACTTCCCGTTACAATGGGTGTCTCCAGGACCAGATTTTGCAAAGATGACACACACAGACTCACAAGGTGAGAACAATACCAGCCATTGTGACGCTGTCTTGGCTGCCAATTACAAACCACTTTATTTGTAGATAAAACAAAAAGTGAGCAGTCCTGAAATGGTGGCAATAATATTGCAGAGGAAAACTGTGCTTGCACAACTATGTAAGTACGGAAGGTCAAAGCTGAACCAGGAAGTTGAGCTGTAAATTGCGATGGATGTTGTTAATTCATCTGATCACTACGCTGAAAAGAAATCAAATTGTTCATTCATTGATTTTTAATATTTCTGTTAGATTCAGTTTTTTTTATGTGGAAATTTAACATATAAATGGACAAAGACAGGAATATGAAAAGTTACAGATACTATGACCATAAAGCTTTGTTTATTAAACCTGGAAATAAAAGTGAGGAGAGATTAACATCTGAAAACATGAAATAATCTCTCCTCACTTTTATTTTTAGGTTCAATAGGGAGGGAATTCAGAACAGGGAGGGGAATAAGTTTAGATAAGGAGTTTGGGATAATGTAACAATATGTATGTACAGCAAATGTGTGTGTTTATCTGTGTATAAAAACATATTGCAAGTTGTGATGCATGAGAAGCTACACACAGGATTCACAGGGAAGTTTAGGGAGACATGCTATCAGGCAGCAGTTATAATGAAATAACTCAAGATGGAAAATAGACATGGAAACAAAAAAGAAAAAACACTGTAGGGTCGAGTTACAGTTTGAACGGTCAGAGAAGACAGCAGAGGGCAGGAAGACAGAGCGAAAATAAAAAGGGAGAGGTGAGGGAAGAAACAGAGGGAGAGACTGGGACTACAGCCAAATCCACTTCCAGACTTGTTAAAGCGCTGCTGCACACTGCTGCAAAATTCAGCACACACACACACACACACACACACACACTGGCTCACTTACTAAGCATCAAGTTAATAAGGGACCTCCTAGCATCACAAATCTTTAATGTATGCACTCTGGTGGGTCTACACATCACAGCTACTAACACACACACACACACACACACACACACACACACACACATGTTAACACCACAACAAGCCACCATCATTAAGTTATAAAGGTTTATTGTGAGTTAATTGCTGAGCCAACTGCTTTTCTGCGTGAGGTATCTTATGCATTTCACTCATTGGCAGTATAGTAGAGGTTTCCACAGTCTCACACACCCACGATATTCAGAGACACATGGACAGACTGAACCCTCTGACACTTAAAGGGAAGTACACATCTTAACTAGCATCAAAACAAAAGAAAAACATTTGGGTTAAATATCAGCATGGCGTTGCCTCAAGGAAAATGTGTGTCAGAAGTCTGCTTGAGCCATAAATCAGCTGAATCCCTCCAGTCAGACAAATTAAAAACATATTTACAGACATGCAAGGGACACACTAAAAGGATTCGCGGGCCATAGGTCGAGATTATCCACAGCCTCCCCGAGCGCTTTCCAATAACGTGAAAATTCTGATGGATTATATGTTTTTTTATAATCCTGGACTGCAGTGAAAGTGTAGAGAATGTGTGTCAGCGTGTGTTTGGTTCATGCCGAGGTCAATTGTAGTATATCAGCTGCTCTAAAATAGCAGCACTTTTCTAAAATATCTTTGACTGGCAATTTTTTTTAACAGGGCGGCAGTAGAGTACTCATCCAAATCGTCTGACACAATGTAGAGCTGGAGAGAACAGCTGGAACAAAACTATGTTCGTATGCTCGACTCATGGAGCAAAGTTTTTACTAGAAAAGCCAATGCATATAGAATATATGTAGGTTATACTGTACATGAAGAGTTTTATTCAGAGTCAACATCAGATAACAGAATAATTTGCAGTGTGTTAATTTCAGTATTACCAGACAAATTTTAGATTATTTTAACAAAATAATTATTACAGTATTCTATGATGAAACCATTTGATATTTTTGTTTCTTTGATATTATTTGATAGGACAGCTTCAGAGCAAATGAGGGGAAAAAGGGGGAATGACATGCAGCAAAGGGCCATGGGTTGCAATCGACCTGTGTCCACTACAGCAAGGACATAGCTTTTGTAAATGGGGTGCCTGCACTAAAAGGTGAGCTACTGGACACCCCCAAATCAGCTGTTTTTAATACAGTAATGCACTCAGGAGTGACAGATTAGAGTTATTTTTATGGATCAAAGATGGAGCAAAAAAAATGTTTTAGAACTCATAGGTCAGGGGTCGGCAACCATCAAAACAGCCATTTTTGACCAAAAATCTATGGAGACGCAAAACATATTAAAGCTTATAATGAAGGTAAGGAAGGTAGGAGGCCCCCGGGGCAGACCCAGAACATGCTGGAGGGATTACATATCTCGTCTTGCTTGGGAACACCTAAGGGTCCCCTAGGAGGAGCTGGAAAGCATCGCTAGGGAGAGGGACGTCTGGGGTGCTTTGGATGGATGGATGGATGGATGGATGAAGGTAACACAGACTATTGAATCTAAATTAGCCAACATTACAAATAGGTCTAAATGACCATTCATTAATATGTTTTACCACCAGGTGGCACTGCAGTGGGCTATTCATGATTATCTGGAACTTTAACTTTGCAGAATTGGCGGTAAAAGCAAATGGATCTCTTCATGCACAATTTAACTCTATTTTCTACCAAAATTTTTCCTTTTTTTGGATTTGAAACCACAGCTAGCCAAGCTGGGGAAACTAAGACTACTATTGCCACCGCTATTGAGATTGAGCAAAGGCGCTGAGCTGAAGACGACTGCATATTTTAGTTGCTGAAATGTTAAAATGTTTTTTTTTTAATTCAGTGTATAGGCTACACATTTTTACAATTGGATGTCAGAATCACTTAAGACCTACAGCACAGATAAATGAAAATTAAAATGTTAAAAACATAATTATTAATTTCCATATGATTTTTTTTTTTTTTTTTTTTGTTAAAGCCAAAGGGAGCCACTGGGCAGATGCTAAAGAGACGCAGGTTGTCCTGTCAATCAGTGGTTCAGTCCCTGGCTCCTCCAGTCCACATGTTGTAGCATCCTTGAACAAGACCCTGAACCCCAAATTGCTCCCTTGTATGGTAGCCTCAGCCACCAAGGTATGAACGTGTGTGTGTATGGGTGAATGTGACTTAGTGTAATAAGCGCTTTGAGTGGTCGGAAAACTAGAAAGGCGCTATACAAATGCAGGTCCATTTAGGTAAATGTCAAGTCTTGGTGCTGAGTCAAGTGCAGATCGTCAATAAGACGTCAGAGATACACTGGATTGTTGCGTCACACAGACATTAAATTTTGGTTGTAATGAATATCAGGTTGATGATATTTTAAATGTCTAATGACATTAGAACTTCACATTGTGTCGATGCTAACAGGATAGCATTTTGAAGACACTGGGTTTTGTCTTCCATACCTCACAACTAAATGTTGTTGTTCTACGTGAAGAAGAAGTTGGCGTGAGACACTTAGAGGACATTGGAACTTGGTTACTCAACAACACAACTTAAAACCAATAAATATCAACATCACCTGGCATCAGTTTGCTACATCAAATGACACTGGCATTAGATGTTGTCCTGACATTGAATTTTAGTCACCTGATGTCACAACCTAAATTCAACCAAATATCAAAGTGTAACAACGTTGGTGGTCAGCTGGCATCACGTCTCGAGTTTAAGTCCTAACCTTTGTGTCTCAAGTCCTACACAAGTATGTTATTTATCTGATCACTAGACTGCACTGCTGAATACAGTTTTCCTTCCTGTGTACGCAGCTCGACTGGCTGCTTAATTTTAAGTATTGATTTTTCTTTTTTATTACATTTTTTTTTTCATTTTTGGGATTAGGAAGGATATCAAGTCATTCCATTTAAGTTTTTAACTGGGTTTAAATGCTGAAAATTAGGTTGTTGTATGTATAGTAGAACTGAGGCAACAGTCCTCATCGTGGAGGTGACCTCAGAGATTAAGAGAGCACTGAAATGCAAACTAACTTGAGATCAAGTAAAGCGCTTAAGCATTTATACAAAAATACTCCTCTGTTATTGCATATTAATTCCTCAGAAAAAAATGTATTGAAAGTAAATCCTTTCATCTTTGCAGGGATTAAAACATTTTCCTCAGTGGCTTGAGGGCAGATTTGATTTAAACCGCATACCATCATGGCATGCATTCCCTCATACACACGCCCACAGACAAGTCGCACTCAAAAAAAAACACATCAAAGATACATGCTGAGGACGATTACAAAAACCTACAGCCAGATAAGGAGACCCCCCAGCAGAGAACACAGGTACCAGCAGTTCTGGTTGAAGCTCCCTGGGAGGAATTCCCTGTTTATCTGTCAGAGAGCAGACTGAATGCCAGCTATGTGAGCGGAGATATGTGCGTATCATATCCTGTCCCTCTGCAGCTCACACACAGCCCACACAGGCCGACAAACACTGATTGATTAGACAGGATTTCTGTCAAACAGCCAAAGTGTTTCCTCATATCAGAGGAGAAAATAAACACTCTTAAATGAGAAAACAAACCTGAAGCACCGAAGCTCAAACAATGAAACTAATCTACACTCCTCGCTCAGCGCTGCTGTGTTTGTATGAAATGTTTCTGTCTCTCTTGCACACAAACACACACACACCCTCATCCTCGTCGTAGGCCAAGGACGACATCACCTCTGACCTCCATGCGGCCTCTGGGGCCTCATTACCCACACTGCACCTCTCCTACGTGGACTATCATTGACAGTGCCCCTGCTGATGGTCATCGGAGACACCCCAACATGTACACACACACACACACACACACACACACACACACACACACACACACAAATAAACAATCCCACAGCAAGGCAAATGTGAGACAGCTCCCTGGGTTGCTGTTAACTACAGTCGCCATGACGCCTGTGCATGTCAATCAAAAAGGGACACACTCTGAGGATGAGAGATATAGACAGGGGTCAGAGTTGGACTCATTAATCATCTCCACAGACTCTCGTATCACTGTCTCTGGTAATGTGACAGAAAAAAGAAAAAAGACAAAAAATTAAAACCAAAAAGAAAAACAATAATGTTCTTTTTAACACAAGAGATGTTTTTAATTAGAAAACTTCTGTTTTCGTTCTGGTGGAGGTGTGATAAGCTTCTGGCTGTTATCAGGAGACAAATTCCACCCAACCAAAACATCAAAGCTCAAAGTGTTTGTGTCTTTTTGCATGAGTCGCTCGCATATCTTTGTTTATACACCTGAATATGCATGTGTTGTGTATGTGTACAGGGAAGGCTGTGTGTGTGTTTCTGTGTGTTTGTGTGTGCGTGTGTTATAGTAGAAACAGTATATCACTACTTCTGGGTGGTTGAGGTTTGACATACTAGCTGGGAATCCTGAGGGAGAAGTTCCCAGAAGTCCGATTTTATCCCAAAGCGGGAATGCAAACAATCCAACCGAATGGATACTGAATGCACACAGGCCCCCCCCCCCCCCCCCCACACACACACACACACACACACACTCCTTACACACACACATACACTCACACTTCAAGGGTTATCGTACCTGCTGATCCATTCGTCATCCTCGCAGCAGCCTGACAGGGAAAAAAGAGAAGAAAATCCACAGTGAGTAGCAAAACAAAAGCAATAAAATATACAAACACTTTGTGGATTCACATGAACACTCAAGCTTCAGAGAATGTAAACTCAGTATCAGCCAAAGGCAATGATTCAGTTTCCCTGATACACACTCAGCAGCAGCAGCAGTAGCTACGCTGGGAAAATGACCCAAATTTAAACCTGGTTCAACGAAAAGAAACAGGTTTTTATTGTATGAAAACTCACCAAGTGCTACAAGCTTATTTATTTGAACATCAAACAGAGGAAACAAAATAAAGGTGAACAAAAACTGATGGTCACCCGTCAAAAATATTGCTGTACTGATGTGGCGAACAGATGATATTTAACAATGACAACTACCTGTTCAAGAATGACTGAATTACTGCAATTGCTCTAAATTTGGAGCTGAGAAGACTGTGTGTGTGTGTGTGTGTGTGTGTCCATGTCAGTTTGGACAGCTGTGCTATATCAGTCATGGTCGGAGGAAAATAAACCCGCTCCTTAGCATCAGTCTGATCCCACGGCCCCTGCTGCTCCCTCTCCCTACCTATACTTTCACACACACATGTGCGCACACACACACACATTTACATCCACAACTAATAATTCTGACACTTTAGGATCAACTGCCCACCAACCAAAGTCATGTACCACTGTATTATGCAGAGGCCCTGTTATGAGTTTGTTGATTTGTGGGTCAAAACCCAGATGTGAAGACACTGAAGTTAAACTTAGATACTGAAGTTTGTCATATGTCTTTGTTAGACAGCCTGATTGTTGTCATTTGTGTATATAATTAGGCAAGGTAAGTTACGTTTTTTTACAGCACTATTCAGATACAAGGCAATTCAAAATGCTATACAGGGACTTAAACGCAGGACATTAGGAAAAAATTAAAATTACATTTAAAAGGAAAGTAGTTATATGCTCAGTTTTGCCCAGATGATGACCTCGTTTTACCTGAAAACCACTAAACAATGTTTACGAGGAGTGTGCAGGCTGTAATGAGGGGATACCAATTATTGAGAAATTCTGACTCTGTCACATTTTTGTGGTCGGACAAAACAATCTTAACTCAAAGTCCACTCACTGGCTTTTTCCAGAGCTTTTAATCACATATTCTGTCAAAATGCAATTTCCGAGATCAAGGGTGACATTTCAGGCTCAAGTCATGAGACAACATGGACAAGAAGTCTTAAACACGCAAACAGCAACTGGGTCTGCACACCCCAGGTATTTTCTGACGTTTTGTAAGTAGAGGTAATGTCAAAATGTTAAGTTTCTTAATGTTTTGATTTTCAATTTTATGTTGTGACAATGATGTGGCTAATGTGTGGTTAGGTTTAAGTACAAAAAACACTTGGTTATAATTAGGAAAACATGTTTTGACTTAATGGTAAATGGACTGCACTTGTGTAGTGCTTTCTAATCCTCCAAGCACTCAAAGCGCTTACACTACATGTCACATTCATGTATTCACACACACAGTCACACACCGGTGGCCGAGGCTACCGTACAAGGTGCCATCTGCTTCCCAGTAACCACACACACACACACACACACACACACACACATTGGGAGCAATTTGGGGTTCAGTATCTTGCTCAAGGATACTTTGACTTAAAGAATGAAGGAGTCAGGGATCAAACTGCCAATCTTTTGATTAGCGGACAACCTGCTCTACCTTCTGAGCCACAGCTACCCCAGTATACCCAGTCTGGTCACTACATACACAGCCCGAAATGTACCAATGTGTTGTTAAAAATATCTGGTCAGCCACCTTGCCTTGGTGTCACAAACTCAGCCAATATACATGTAATCTGAACTACGCCTTTTTAGGAATGCTGATATGATACATATGAAATGTACAAATGCAACGTTGCAGTAACGTGCAATGCCAACATTTTATTCTGGTGACTGGGATGGAGAGTGCATGCCAACAGATCCATATCCATTACAAATGAGCAAACTCCATCTGCTGACGAAGACAAGGTGATGTGGTTGAAAGCTCTGGAAAAATTTGGCAAGTGGGCCTTGAATCGGGATTGTTTTGTCAAACTACTATTTTGATTGTCAAGAAAAAACATTCACACCTAATATTTTTATTGTTTACACTAATTAAATATCAATTTCAGTAAACCCATTTCCCATATTCTGGCTCTTTACTTCCCTACATTTATCTGACAGTTGTACCTGTGGTGTATTTGTGGTAGTTTCTGTTGTTGCCGCAGTGCTGACTCAGAAAATGGTGACCTTGCATACTGTGGACAAAGCAAATCTGTCTCATCCTTTTACTTTCACTTACTTACACAACAGCATGCAGACTGGACAGACGCTCAGACAGAGGGAGGAGGGAAGATAGAAGAAATGTGAGGGAGTAATTTGAGGTTTCTAAAAAATTAGTCACAAGAGAAAGTGAGGAAATTGTTTACTTTCCTGTGAAGAGCTTTGGGTAGAAATCCCCAGTGTGAGACAGAATGATATAACAAGGCAGTGCAAAGATCAGACTGTTTGTGTCAGCACACTCTGTCCCAAAAACCAACAAGTCACTGTCCACAGTTTTACAGCAGCAGAAAACTGAGCCTGAAGATTTCACTCAGACTCAAGATGTCACAAATTGAGTTTGGTGGACATCAAAACGTTTCTTCAGATGGTTCAGTGATCAACTTATATCAATCAGACGTGTCTCTGAAGCTCCTGTCTGCAGGGTCAGCTGCACAGTGTTAGATGATGTTACCACTTGGGAAGACTGCAGGTTTGAACTGAGTCTGTAAGCTGATCAAATCGAGGGTAAATCACAGACGTCATATCTGCTTGTGAGTGGTAACCTGATGTGATAATCAGCAGACAACACTGCGCCAATGTGAGTTTCTCATGGGAGAAGCTGCAGCAGACTGTCTAGTTACATTTGTGAGTATTCAGGGCAGAATTTAGGTGAATCAGTTACGAATCTTTCACTGTAAGATTCACCACAGTCACTCAAAACATATCATCTAACAAGTTGTTGCCTTGAGGTTCAGAGTTTAGCCCTTAATATGGCCCACTATATCACACACCCACACACTCGCAGAAGTAGTTTCGCTCACCCTGGCCCGTCGAGCATGTAGATGTGTCGGAGAAGAGAGGGACGAGCGGGTCAGTGGTCTGCTGCGGGTCAAAGGTCGCGAGCGCCGCCTGGTCAGCGGCTCAGGCTTATCTGGAGCTCTGGAGGTTCCCTGATCCTGACTCGGCACTCGGCTCGTCGTCTTTCCCAAAGAAAGGGCACCCTGGGAGGACGGAGAAGAAGAACTCATGTTATTGTGCTGAATGGGATTCAGAAGCTCCTCTTAACCTTGGAAACAGCAGTTGACAAGAGTACCTCACAGCGTTCCACTCAGTGGCTCTTCTGCAGCTTTCAGTCATATCACATGATTTTCCTGAGGAGATGAAGTTGCCCGAATATGGATCTTAAAATTTCTATTTTTTTTTCTAAACACTTAAAGGCCTAGTGTGTAGGCATCTAGCGGTGAGGTTGCAGAACTGAAACTTCTTCCATGTGCCATGCGTGTAGGTGGCCAACACAAAAACGTGAATGGCCCTAACTGGACCCAGTGTTTGATTTGTCCATTATGGGCTACTGTAGAACAACTAGACAGACTCTGTGTAAGAGGACCCGCTCTATGTCGATATAAATGGCTCATTGTAAGGTTACAAAACACAACTATTCTTATTTTCAGGTGATTATAACCTAATAAAAGCACAGTTATGAATACTATGTTCCATCTCTGCCAGTAGATGTCCCTAAATCTTACATGCTGGACCTTTAAAGGACTTTTCATCCATGTTGGCTTCAAAGCTGAGATTTAAAGGTTCCTCTTGACCGTGAAAACAGCAGTTGATGAATACAATCTCATCAAAGGCCCATCCTGTAACATTCAAGCCAGTGAAGTGTCCAGGAAAAACTGGAAATTTGAGCATCTATGTTTGTTAACAATAACTTCCATGTACACACAATTTAATTGTGTTGAGGGTATCGGGGTGAGGTACTGCTGAGATATCAAGAGAAAATAGTTAAGTCTTGTTGTGTATGGGGGTGCCGGGTGAGGAGCAAACATGGTCAAAGACAGCTATGGCAGAAACACAATGTAAAAAAAACCCAACATAAAATGCATGTTTGATGCTTTCATATCTCACCAATAACAACACTTAAACTAACGTGAGGTTGAGACCTAATTCACCTGTTGGGCCAGAGACTAAAGAAAACGACAGCTTGAGTTTACCCCAAACTAGCAGTCAACGTTAGTGTGACTGGCAGTGAGACGTTGCTGTTGGGTAACAGTAGATTGGTTTCTCAAAGATGCTATCAAGCAACACAGTACATAAAATAAGCACAGGAGAAACATCAGATAGGTCAGACCACCTTGTTTAACTATATACAGTATCTTACAATGCTACAGTAAGACCTGAAAATTGCAACAGAAATAAAAAGTCTGCCGTTTCACATATCTCCACAGTTGTCAAAAAAGCTCCCAAATAATCTGCCTTGAGCTGCAAAACACATTTGAGCCTTATAATGAAGGTAACAGTATGTCTAAATTCAGCCATCAACATTACTGACAGGTCTAAATGAGCATCGATTAATATGTTTTACCACAATGTGGCAACTCCACAGTGGGCTATTTTCGATTGTTTGGTACTTTAACTTTAAAGGGTTGGTGGTAGAAGGAACCGAGTATGTCCATGCACGGTTAAATTCTCTATTGTCCTCCAACACTTTTATCAATGTGGAATGCATAGCTAGTTTAGCTAGGGTGATCCAAGACAAGCCACTGCTACTCAAGTAAAATTTAAAGGAAAAGGTGATAGGCCGTATGACGCACTATAAGTTGATGAAATGTAAAAGATTTTTTTATATAGGATATAGGCCACACATTTTTACAACTGAGAAGGTAAGAATCACTCAAGGCCTACAACAATGAAAAATTAAAAAAAAATAGCTGTTATTCATTTCTATATAATTTTTAGCCAAAGCCACAGGAAGTGACTGTTGCTGCTGATGTGACGTCAGTTAGTCAGTCTAATGGGAAACTAACTGCTTAGGAAGGATATAATCAAAAGCTCCAGAAAATCTACTGAGTGGACTTTAAGGTCATTTTTGTTAGCTATAAAGTCAGGGTGAAAAGGTCGAATAAAATAAGAAGTGCTTCCTTTTGCTCATTAACTCAAGCATTTTTCCATCAGTTAAAAAAAAAAAAATCATCAATATAGCTGTTAAACATTGGTAAAATGATCACCACGTTCAGTTACACAAACTGTATCTTACTGCTGGTCTTTCTCAAGGTATAACATATTCTGTAAACCCCATTAGTTATTGTTTCCCCTCTCATTTTCCTCCCCAAAAAGAATATAAACGGTGAATGACAGCCATTTTCTCATTCATTGTCTTGTTTGCTAATATTAATTGCAGTCATGTCTCAAAATAAATTAATTTTTGAAATTAAAAGTCAAGACATAATGCAGCATCTTCAATATCAGTCTCTACAAGCTGTGTCTCCTCCAGTCTCTTACCCCAGTCCCTGTCTTCATGTCACCTGCCTCTTCTGCTGCTGTCTGTATCTCTGTTTGGTTTCTGTTTGGAGGGTTTAGTGGAGCTGGTGTTGGTGGGGAGTGTTTGAAGATATATGACACTGCTGATGATGATGTGTCTGCCCGTATTTCATTCTGAAAAATCCCCCCCTTATCCGGCCTATCCTCGCCCCCTCTGTATCTCCGCTCAGTGACAACACTGGAAAGTCCATCCCTGCTTGACCTCATGACTCAACTACTGTACCCACTTCAGTGGGAAGAGCCGCTGTTGTGCTTCCCGCTCCCTCCTCCCATGCAACACAGAGCTGATAACGTGGTTGTGTGTGAAAATGTCAATGTGTGTAACTGAAAGTGAAGCAGGAATGGCATGAATTTCTGTGAACGGCGTGCAAGAATCCAATCTTCAGATGCGTGCACAGAGACACACATTTCCCTTCATCACAACACACAATGCTTGTCTGTGTAGAAAATTCCCTTTCTGACCTCGTGGAGCATTTCCATCATAGAGATGGCATGATGCCGTTGCTAATTTTCTAACTGTGCGGTCACAGTTAGATAACAGCATCAAGGACACTGTGTCCCCAAAACGCTGTTTAACGGTTTAAACTGAGAGTCATTTTCTCATCTTGATTTCTAATTTTGGCTCCACCGTATTTCCACATTTGTTACCCTTAATTAAAACGGTTTGTTTGATGAGCAATTTTTTCTGTTCCGTTCTTTCTCATTAAACCACCAGGAATTTAATGGGGAAAATTCCCACAGTGGAAAGACCATTTATCAGAGTACAAGTCTAAGTGTCTACAGCAGTGACACTCAATTTAAGGCCTGTGAGCCAGATAGGGTGCTGGGTGGCCCACCAACCACTTTCTAATTCACAGAGAAAGTAAACTCATTCACACTGGATTTTTTTAGGCATTAAAGCATTAAAGCTTCTTTTAACAAAAAAAAGTGCTGGGGGAGGATCCCCCTATGGTCTGAATGTCCCCAAAACCTAGAAACAGCCCTGTGTACACTGACCTGTGCAGGGCTGCTGCAACTGGCCCCTGGCCTCCTGTCATTTTAAAAAAGTGGCCCCCAGGCAAAGCAAACTGAACACCCCTGGTCTACAGCCTTGCTAGCAGCTTTGTGAGACTGCACTTAGGCACAGTGGTGCTCTGAGCTAAATGCTAACATCAGCATGCTACTATGCTCACAATAGAGTGCCCCAGGAATTATGGTTTCTGTAGGCTGATGCAAAAGTTAGCATCGCATTGGTTCCCCTGTCAAAAAGCCTGTGGGATTTTTTCATTCAATTTTGGATTACTGCTGAAAATAAGCTCTGTGGCCAAAACTTGCAGCAAGACAATCTTCACAAATGAACACCAGTCCCATGATTATTGAAGCCTAAATGCAATAGCCAGAGGTGAAAAGCTAACGTCAGGCTGTAAACGAACTACACTATGATCACATGACCTAACGTCACCACCATGACAAAACTGTGAAGCCATGTCAAGTGCAGCTTGGCATGATGATGTTCTGTTGTCTCATTTAGCCACTTGTTAGCAACCGCCGTTTTGAAGACACATAGAAGCTTTAAAGTTAACGAGTCTGGTATTTATTGATGTATTTTATGTCATAGAAGAAAATGTAATAGTCTCTTGAGCTTATTTCAGATATCTAACTGAAAAAAAACCCATTCAAAAAGGAGACAAGAGAACCAGGAGTGCTAAAATGCTAATCCATTTCTGGGTTTGAGGATTCATTCCTGGGATACTCTATAACAGGGGTGTTAAACATACAGCCTGAGGGCCAGAACCATCCCGCCAAAGGGTCCAGTCTGACTTTGCACACCTAATATTGAAGCAGTTATGAAAGCTAAGAGGTGCAGCTTTCAGGAGCAAGGTAAATGAGTATCCTACTTCATGTAAAATGCTGCTTCAAAGGCTTTTCCACCCTGACCAGAATACAGCTCTCTAAAAAATACAATAATACTTACTGTGGTCATATTTAAAGATATTGAACATTGTGCAAAATACTGTCAACCAGCAGCTCCAGTACAAAAGAATCCGTATCAGACTTCTATTTTAAAACACTTTCAGTGGAACCCTACAGTTAACGTACAGGCTCAGATAACTTAACCTGCTTCTTCAATAGCTTTCACTTAAGTTTGGTGTGTTGATGCCAGCATTACTGCAAAGGCATGGAAATATATGTATGGAAAAATGTAATGACAGCGAGTTGTGTACTGACTGAGGGTGGAAAAACTGAGACATACTGTTCAAATAGCACTTTGTTTCATAAGATATCTCAGGCTGTTCATCATCTGTAATTAAATTGATTAAAATGTACTTGTACTTCTTTTGAGGTTATTCTACAGTGGTTTTATAGGGTCGGCCCGCCTGAGATCAAATACGGCTGAATAAATGAACTAAAATGAGTTTGACACCTCTGCTCTATAAAAATGCCATCAGGTGTAATGTTTACTGTGTTCATTATCTTACTTTAGAGTATTAGCATGCCAACATTTGCTAATTACCTATGAACACAAAATATAGCTGAGGCTGATGGGAATGTCATTAGTTTTGCAGGTATTTGGTCATGAAACCAAAGTATTGGACAAACCGATATTTTGACCTGATGATGGTGCTAGATGTTATGAATGTCTGTTCCAAGTTTCATAGAAATCCATCCAAAAGCTGTTGAGATATTTCAGTCTGGTACAAATTGGTGGAACAACCGGCCAACATTCCCGTCCCTAGAGCTATGACACTAGCACAGCTAAAAAAAGACATTAACGAAAATGGAAGAACTGAATTAAATTTGGATTAAATGTAATTAGGAGGGGGTGGTGGGTAATGGATATTATCTGATCAGAGGACGAGTGAGGAATGAACATAAAAAGAGAATCAGAGAACACAGTTTGGAGATAAGACAGTTATTTCTGCAGTTTTCTATATTTAACCCGTGACTTCCGCTGACAAAAAGTTCATTGTTAGAAGATGGATAGATAGATAAAGAGACTGTGTTGCTTAGAGGATTATCATGAGGGTATTTAAGAGGGAGTTTCGATATAAACTACAGAATTCATCTTTTTTTTTAACTCAAATGAATCTAAATTCGTTATACAACGTTTTTACTGCTGACAAAAAAGGAATAGTCACGTATTAAAATTCATGGCTGAGATCATTTAATCTTTATTACCTCATAAATATTTGACATTTTTCAGATGAATAGTCTCTTGGCTCCTCTTCTAATGCAGCTGAACTGAACATTATTATTTATTTATTTATTTTTTATCGATCATCATATCTTTCTGTATTGTGCGTTTTACCTTGATGGGTCGCTGCAAAAAAAAAAATCTATCCTCACTGCAAATACAAGTTATGTGGGTGTTACATAAAAATACCTGACAGCTAATGTGACACTTGCAGCTAAAAATGTCTGTTTTACTGCTGTTTTACAGGCTCGCCAGACCGTTTGATTAAGAATATCCTGATTAAATGCAGCCTTTTATAAGAATTCCTAAAGTTCTGTGCTGTTGGTTTAAGAGCTATTTGAGGTTACCAGATTTACACTTGGTAAGCGTAATGAGGCAGCTGGAATGTAATGCGAGAGGAGAGCAGAGGAGCGGAGCACAGGAGCTAGCTGCAGTTTCCTTCCAGAAATTATGTAAAATAAACCTTTAAAATAACAGCGAGCTGGTGTGAGCTCAGTGTTGGCTACCTGTGGCTCCTGGAGGATTGATTCTGTCTCCAGATGGATGCCAGACAAGTCAGAAACCACCTGATTTATGAAAGGCTTTAATGGCGGAAAAACAACAGGCCTGGAGCTCATCCAAACTATTATTCCTAATTAATCAACCCCATATTAAAGAGGGGGAGAGACTGCAAGCCTGGCAACCCATTCCACTTGGTAGGCCCGACATGTGTGTGGTACACTGAACCACTGCTTGAGTGTGTGTGTGGCCATAGATGGTATAGTGTAAAGTACAGCTATAGTTATAGTTATGAACTTGATCTATTAGTTAAAGTAATGGCACTTTATGCTGCACCAGAATCACAACTGCATAACTCATGTCATCCATTTTTAATTCTAATTCAAGGTTCATGCAAACTTTTATGTGATTTATATTCCCTAAATTAAATATACATTTCCCTCTTACCTGTAGTGCTGTTATCAGTCTAGATTGCTTTGGTGTGAGTTGCCAGGTGTTGGAGACATGAAGATGCACAATAGATATGAACATTAATGTCGCCCTCCTCACTTGAGCTGTAACGTTAGCTAGCTCAGCGGCGCGAGTGTAGTACAGGGACACTTGCTTGGGTCCAGGAGCAGTGGCAGAAGAAAGGCAAAGTGCTGATTTATTTTACATTATATTTGACATTATTCATTGTAAATTGTTGTAAATCTTATTTTTGTAAATTGGACTTAGAAATGTATGGTTTTATCTATTAGTGCTGCAGCTGGTGTTGGCCTCCGGTCACGGGAGCATTTAGTGTGGTGATATACTTTAAGGTTTGATGTGGCACTGGTAGTAGTTTGGGTGTTGTTCTGTTTGGTTATCCATATACAGTATACTTCCAGTGCACCAGCCTATAGATTGGTGCGCCATAAAGAACCTTTAACTTTTATTTGCGTTTATAATACTGCTGTTAGGGACCCTGAATCTAATAAAAGCCCCGTATGGCGTTTGACGTTCACCTGTAGTTATATAAAAGTTTAGTTGGGTGTTACACTAGGTGAGCTAGCAGTAGCGTGCACGCTATTGCATGTTGATAAAGTTAGAGGCAGTAGTTCAGAAGAAAGAAAATAGCTCCTTCATTAAACTGCTCACAACATCTTATTATCTTGTGTAATTGCATCATAATTTCTGGAGAGAGACACTGCTGGTGAGTTATCAAAATGTGTTTTTGGCACTCGCCATTATATTCAAGAGAAGGCAGACATTTCTACGGTCAATATCTCCAACACTTGGCAACTTAAAACCAAAGAATCTATATTGATAAATAGCAGTTGGTAAGAGAAAAGGTATGTATTTTAGATTTGGGATGAAGTGTCCCTTAAAGGTACCCAATTTTAATACTTTCTGAATGACTGACTAATGTGGAAATACAAGATTTTCATTTTAAAGCAGTGATTAGGCTACTTGTGATAGCAACTGAATTTGAACTGAATGTTGACTGAAATAGACATGCAGACTTTCAAATCAAAGCAACAGTCTCAGCTTTCCGCTTGAAATGTTTCACTTGGGCAAATTGTGACCCAAAGACAACCTTTAAATGAGCTTTTCCCCACTTTCCTGTTTTTTACTGATTAAAATAAATACATTTTTTATATCAAAAACCTAATTTCATTAAGTTATGAGTCCCCACAGAGTCTACTACTGAAAGGCTTAAGTCATGTAGACTAGATCTTCAAGAAGATTTAGGCTCAATCCCAATTCTCATTTTTACCCTTTCCCCTTCGTCTAGCCCTTGCCCCTCAAAACAGAGTGCCAAGGGCTAGGGGTGAAGATATTCCCCTAAGAAATGGGACAGCACTCGATTACCGCTATGTCATCAAACGTTGTCGCTAGCTGGCTGCTACGTCAGCAGAGGCGACAAGTGTTTATCACAAACATTCAAAATGCCGTCTGCAAACGTTGTAATGTCCATTGCTCGGGTTTTAGTGTTATTTCTGCGGCTGTCCACAAGTCGCAGAAATCAAAGGAGGAGAACATATCTTCGACACATACAAGTGCTGATGGACCAGTTTTTGGTATGTATGGATTGGCTGTAAATAGACATTTTGTTGTACTCAACATTAACCGAGCTAATCAACGCTAACGTTAGCTAACGAGCTTACCTAAACATGTGTAAACATTCGTGTATACATTTATAGCTCACTTTGGCTGCTCGTTGCGCCATTTTGCCGGTGTTCACACTATATTTTAGCGAAAATTCCGTGTACCCCTTGGTTGCTAGTGTGGTCCGGAAAAATCTTTGTTTTAAGGGCTATTTGGCCCTAGCTCTTGGGGGAACTGCCCATTGGTCCGACAGCCCATTGGTTCAACATCCCATTGTTCTGAAGTCCGTTCCGAAATCATCATGATGCCCTGTGGTTAAGGTCTGGTTAGGTTTAGGCACAAAAACCACTTGGTTAGGGTCAGGAAAAGATCATGGTGTGGGTTAAAATGAAAAAGAAAGTGACAAACACATAAGCCGTGAGCCTGCTTTACCCCAAGCCTTTCCCAGCTGACCCAGAGCCGGTTGCGGCGCACCATACGCCCGCCGCGAGCCGTTCAGCACCGCGGACAGTCGGACTAATGGGATGTCGATTCAATGGGCTGTCGGACCAATGACATGGACCCGGCCTTGGCACTCGCCCTCGATCCACAGGAGAATTGGGATACACCTTCCCCTCACGTGAATGCACAAAACTAAGGGGTAGGGCTAAGGGGTGGAATTGGGATTGAGCCATAGAAGAGACTGACAGAAAAATGTGGAAACCTTTATTGGAATTTCTTGGACATCAGGGTACACAATCACTGAAATAGCTGTGTGTAAAGTGTGTTTAGGTTGTTATTGTCTTTCATTTTGTCCTTTTTTTTTAGTCTGATATGGTTTAATGTTTTATTTTGTTTGTTTGTTTGTTTGTATTTTCTTTGAGTAAAATATGTGAAAAACCTATAAAAATAATGTTAAAAAAAGTTATGAGTCCACATTTAGGTACGATTAATCACATTTGACTCATTTGATTAACTTGTATTGGTGCATTTAAAGCTGGTCGGCTATTTGACGCATTCTCTTGTCTTGAAGAGGAAGTCTCTCAAAACTTATTTCAAAAACTGTACATTTAAAGGTGTCTGCTTTTTGGGAAATCATACAGCATAAAATGACAGTCTGCGGAAATCTGTGAATTTTTACATTCACCGAACATTACTGCTTTGGTTCGTCTGTTGGTTCACAGTATAGCTATTACATGTACATGTACAGTACAGGCCAAAAGTTTGGACACATCTTTTCATTCAATGCGTTTTCTTTATTTTCATGACTATTTACATTGTAGATTCTCACTGAAGGCATCAAAACTATGAATGAACACATGTGGAGTTATGTACTTAACAAAAAAAGGTGAAATAACTGAAAACATGTTTTATATTCTAGTTTCTTCAAAATAGCCACCCTTTGCTCTGATTACTGCTTTGCACACTCTTGGCATTCTCTCCATGAGCTTCAAGAGGTAGTCACCTGAAATGGTTTTCCAACAGTCTTGAAGGAGTTCCCAGAGGTGTTTAGCACTTGTTGGCCCCTTTGCCTTCACTCTGCGGTCTAGCTCACCCCAAACCATCTCGACTGGGTTCAGGTCCGGTGACTGTGGAGGCCAGGTCATCTGCCGCAGCACTCCATCACTCTCCTTCTTGGTCAAATAGCCCTTACACAGCCTGGAGGTGTGTTTGGGGTCATTGTCCTGTTGAAAAATAAATGATCGTCCAACTAAACGCAAACCGGATGGGATGGCATGTCGCTGCAGGATGCTGTGGTAGCCATGCTGGTTCAGTGTGCCTTCAATTTTGAATAAATCCCCAACAGTGTCACCAGCAAAACACCCCCACACCATCACACCTCCTCCTCCATGCTTCACAGTGGGAACCAGGCATGTGGAATCCATCCGTTCACCTTTTCTGCGTCTCACAAAGACACGGCGGTTGGAAGCAAAGATCTCAAATTTGGACTCATCAGACCAAAGCACAGATTTCCACTGGTCTAATGTCCATTCCTTGTGTTTCTTGGCCCAAACAAATCTCTTCTGCTTGTTGCCTCTCCTTAGCAGTGGTTTCCTAGCAGCTATTTGACCATGAAGGCCTGATTGGCGCAGTCTCCTCTTAACAGTTGTTCTAGAGATGGGTCTGCTGCTAGAACTCTGTGTGGCATTCATCTGGTCTCTGATCTGAGCTGCTGTTAACTTGCGATTTCTGAGGCTGGTGACTCGGATGAACTTATCCTCAGAAGCAGAGGTGACTCTTGGTCTTCCTTTCCTGGGTCGGTCCTCATGTGTGCCAGTTTCGTTGTAGCGCTTGATGGTTTTTGCGACTCCACTTGGGGACACATTTAAAGTTTTTGCAATTTTCCGGACTGACTGACCTTCATTTCTTAAAGTAATGATGGTCACTCGTTTTTCTTTAGTTAGCTGATTGGTTCTTGCCATAATATGAATTTTAACAGTTGTCCAATAGGGCTGTCGGCTGTGTATTATCCTGACTTCTGCACAACACAACTGATGGTCCCAACCCCATTGACAAAGCAAGAAATTTCACTAATTAACCCTGATAAGGCACACCTGTGAAGTGGAAACCATTTCAGGTGACTACCTCTTGAAGCTCATGGAGAGAATGCCAAGAGTGTGCAAAGCAGTAATCAGAGCAAAGGGTGGCTATTTTGAAGAAACTAGAATATAAAACATGTTTTCAGTTATTTCACCTTTTTTTGTTAAGTACATAACTCCACATGTGTTCATTCATAGTTTTGATGCCTTCAGTGAGAATCTACAATGTAAATAGTCATGAAAATAAAGAAAACACATTGAATGAGAAGGTGTGTCCAAACTTTTGGCCTGTACTGTATATGAAAACAAATGTCTCACTTGTTGTCCTGTTCATTGTTCATTCAGCTTTCTATCCAAAGCCTGTTTAAAGCACTGTATAAATAAATGAATCAGACTTGTCTTGATTTAACTGTATTTGACTTACTTGCTCCTCGTCAGCATAGGCCACGTCTGAGTGGGACGAATCAGCACTTTGGGCTTCCTGAACCCCCTCATTGAGGTGATCCAGCTTCTCCAACAGCAGGGTCATGGAGTCGCTCTCAGCAGCCTGAGCACACAGGTAAAAAGACACAAACACACTTACATATGGCTCAAGGACAAACTCTAAAGGTTAACCTTGCACTGAAAAATACTGGTTTCTGAGAAATCTGCTGAGCCTTCCTCATCCACCTACTCCACCCTTTGTTGCCTCCAGTCTCCTCGCAGATGAACATTGTGCTTTTTAAGGGTACACAGTGTACCCGGCACTGCGGAGGAGGTGACACCTTCTCAATGAGATTATTGTGGAGCACAGACGTGAGAGGCCTTTAATAGGAGACAAATAGTGAAGCCAAAGATAAAGATACCTTACTGATTTTAAACTACATAGAAACAGCAATATGACAAATGCACGTTATGTAAATGTGTTGTGATATCTGTCCGTTCCATACAGCTCAGCTATGCACATGCCTAAACCCTCGCTTTCCCTCTCTTTCCCTCTCCACCCATTGGTCATGGACTCTGACTGAGACACTTGTTCACTGGCCTTCCAGGAAATGAACAAACTGCTTTGTTTCTGGGCTCCGCTGCCAACCCCAGAGTCCCAGAGGCTGATAGCAGCACATAGGGCCCCTTTGAGGAGCTTGAAGTCCAAAAACAGCCCCCTCACTCACACACATGCATGCATGGACACAAGCATGCCCTCACTATACCCAACCACCCACCCACCCACTCACGCACACAAACACACCCTTCTGTCCACTCCCATTCCCAAACCCATCATGTTGACCAGTTTAAAAAATATCTGCAGTTAAAGGCTTTGGCAGTAAAGCCGTTTCCTGTGTGTCACAGCCCCCACATCTCCAGATTCCTACACACGGGAACACAGAAGGCTGCCTATGTGCAGCAGGGTGCTATTTTTACCCGCACTATGGGGGACAGAGCCAGGGCGAGGGGAGAACACAGGGAGCGGAGGCTTTTTCACTGAGTGACTGCAAACATGAACAGAGTGGCATGTAAAATGTGCTAATGTGAGCACAAATGCACACCATGGCATGTGCGTAGACACCCATCTGCACATGCTACTTTTCACAGCGGAGTGCTCTCAGAGTTCATGAAATGTTAATAAGCCCCAGTCCAGAGTCTTTACAGAGAATGGAGCTCTTAATGCATCTTTATGTCTCTGCCAAAAGACCATTTCATTATATGTCTCAACTGTCTTGGAAAGGCTAAAACACCCAGTATTGTGATCCATCAGTCTAAATATGAATAAATAAAGAAGTGTAGGCTATCCTTGGTCTGTACAGTAAGGCCCGACCCCCCTTTTAGGGTTTTTACTCCTATCCCTCATTTTCAAGTGACCTTGCTCCTGGGAACAGAGTTACAAGGGGTAGTGGTTAAAATCTTCCCCTATGAAACAGGACAACCCTTCAAGACCCTGATACGTCATCAGTAGCTGTATATGGAGTTTACATAAACAGACACGATATGGGAATTATGGTATTATCACAGTTACATATGCCATTTATCTGATGGAGACAGACAAACATGGACGCTCTCAGTTATCAATCAATCTAACAAGTCATCAAATTAAAAAAGAGCACTGCTTTATTACCAGGCCAGTAATGGTGCTCTGTAGGCTAACGTTAGCAACTTGTACTCCTAACCTGCTAGTTTACACTGAGATTAGAGGAGCAGTGACACGTGTAGCAACTTTGCTACTGGACTTAAACACTTCAGGGACCAACTGTACAAAATGCCTTAAGTTTTCTCCTAAGTATGACACTTAAGGCTTAATTTCTCCTTAACCTAGGGACTCCTAAGGAAAAATATTGACTCATTTACTGCATTGGAAGAGATTTTACAGCGGTAAAAGTCTCCATGGAGATTGTTCGCTTGCTTGAACTCACGCTTGTGATGCCTGTTATCGTCTCATTAACTTGGCTTATAGTTAGGAAGTGAAAAAATAGCAGAAGAAAAGAAGACAAGAAAACCATATTGGTCGGAGAAGGAAAAGATCAAACTTCTGGAGGAATACAATCAAAGAGAGCACATACTACAAAGTGAATTTAATGCTGGAATACCAGAAAATGACTGTAAGAGGAAACTGCAACGAAAATTTATTCTGTCAAATCTGTAGCGTAAATCAAAAGTGCATCTATTGGGTTCTCCTGGTCGCAGAACACTCATCTTGGGTTATTAATCACCATATACTCAGTCATGTTGCAGTTAAGATAGAGTCAGAGGAACCTTAAGTTTTTATCTTACCCTGCTTTGGTGGCTAAGGTCCTTTGTGTAAGGGTCTAGGGATTCCTTAAGTATAAGACCAAGATGAGAAGAAAACCATTAATACTTAAGTGAACATTTTAAGGAAACCTTAAGGAGAAGACTTAAGGGTGTTTTGTGCAACCAATTTCATCAAAAGGAAACCTGAACTAGGACTATAAAGAAAATCTTAATTTAAGGTGTTTTGTGTTACCACGCCAAGGCATCTGTAAGGAGGAGAAACGCTACATGGAAATACATAGAAACGCTACCTAGCTAGTTAGCTACCGAGGCATTAGTGTGCTATTAACATTAAACTAAGATAATACAGTGGTTATCATAATCTTTTTTAACGCTTTCTTTTTATTGTTAAGAAATAATAATAAACAAATTAAGAGGTCCAGATTGCCCCATCTCTCAAAACCTATTACTGTAATCTTTAAATCTTCATTAACAATAAAAATACATTTGTTGGTTGTTGTTGGTTACTTTTTGTTGCTTGTGCAGCCATCTTGCCGATGGTTTGGAGCGTGCCTCTAAAAACTTCAGTTTGGAGGGCCATGTAGCCCTATCCCTCTATCCAAACAAAGAACTGGGACCTACCCCTAAACATGAACATGCAAAATTCAATGTTAAGGGCTAAGTGGTAGGGGCAAGGCATCTGTTGAGATTGGGCTGAAGTGTGCTCTGCTGATCTGACATGAAAGGTATCTGTGCATAAATCAATGACGATACCATGTTGGTACTGCAACTAAATAATTATGTTGACAAAGACGTACGCAGCAGTATCTTCACTTGCAAACTAATCCTGATGATCACAAATCCAGATTTAGGCCTACAGCTGGAAATGACAGCAATGGCTGACTGCTTGCACGTTTTGTTTAAGGATAGACCGATACATCGGCCAGCCGATATATTGGTCCGATATTTGAGTTTTACTTGTATCAGCATACGCGTGTGGGTTCACGGATTTATTTTTATTTTTATTTTTTCCCTGGCATGATTTACAGACAGGCATCCATGGGCAGCTCTGTGTTGCCGGAAGACCCTGCAGCGCACATGCAGCGAATCCTACTGTGTACAGTAGTTGTTGTTTTATTTATGCTTCAGCTTAAATATTTGTTTATTTTATAAAGACATTACTGGAAGATTTAAGAGCACTGAACTCTTTTTTTTATTTGAATGTATAATAATAATAATAATAATAATATTCTACCTGTTCTACCTCAACTTTACATCTTGTTTTAGTATTTTTTACTGTTCAATAAATGTTTCTTATTTTAAACTTGAGACCTGTAATATTTGTTATCATTGTGTCATTTTTTTGATGTAAATTGAGGGAGCAAAAGCAGTATCGGCCCCAAATATCGGCTCAAGAAGATCGGCAGTCCATAATCGGTCATCGGCTAAGGGTGATGGAAAAAAATCGGTATCGGTCCTAAAAAATCCATATCGGTCTATCCCAAGTTTTGTTTTCTCGGAATGAAAGAATTACTCTTAAAGATGCTCGAGTCACACCTTTGTTTATCTATGAAAACAAATCATAGTTTGTATACTCAAGTAAGAAAAACATGCTGAATTGGTTGAGACAGTAACGTGCCCATGTGCCCAGCCACAAGGCGGAGATAGGAGTCAAAACGCCTACAGAACTGGGACATGATAAAAAAAAAAAACTGTACTGGACTCAAGCTTGTAAGATTCACTTCACGCTAAACGCAGCTCAAATTCTTTTTTTCCTGCTCTAAATTGTTACCCACATTGTGGAGTGTGACGAAACTGCCCGAGCCAAGATATTCCAAGAATGTGCAACCACAATGGGGCCTCTTTGACTTAACAGGTATTCAAATGAGCACTGCCAAAGCTTGTCAATAAGTGACTTTAAAAGCTACGTGGTCAAACTCTGAGAACGACATCACAAAAGAAGCGCGGAGAGAACAAATCCTTTCATATCAGTCCAAGAGGGGAGAAGAGTGTGCAGTGTGCCAGAGGACTGTTATGGGAACGTGCCAGAGACTGAGGGTTGCTCTGACAGGTGTGAGAACGCGGTTAGGGGCACGCTCACACTATTGCTACGATGGACGCCTGCTGGTATGGTGCATGCTGGGAGGTGGGGATGCCAGGTCAGAGCAGGGTAAAAATGAGAGGAATTTAAGATTGAAGTTACACCTGCCAAAATTTTTATTCAGATGGCCCCTTTTTTTTCCCAACATGTTTTTCTCTTTCACTTCAAAAAGTCCAAAGAGTTTAAACAATTATGAACTCTTTTAGCAGAGAAGCATAACATGCATTTTTGCATCTATGACCACTGATCCACCAGGATGCATCAACTACCGTACTGCAACATGCACAGTATGCAGCACATGGAATGTGAATGATGCAATCAATCATATTGATTCTGGTTGGTATTATGACATTTATAAAATCACAAGAATTCACATTCACATTCTTCAAAATATTTGGAGGACACATTGGACCCTCAGCTGAAAAAATACAACAGGCGATGAAGGGGAAGTCAAGTGGAAACAAGCGCATGTTGAACTGTTTGAAACCATTTGCTGCCCTCTAGTGTTGAAAGTAGGTTTTACAGTTACAAAATAGGCCTTCATAATGTCTACAGCTATCAGACACTTTAATTTAATGCTTTTCAAGATCATTTTAAACCAAATTTAAGACTTTCCTGATTTTACTTTAGTTCATTTAACAGGTCTTTATTTCCTCAGTGTTTTTATCAGTTCTTTCAAAAGTTGTTTTCATGTCTTGTCTGTTTTAATTATTGACATGAAAAGCAGTTTGTAACTCTGATTTGAAAAGTGCTTTATAAACAAAGATTATCATTGTTATTATGGTTATTTGAGTGAGTCGGGTTAATCTACATTTTTCCAACAAGTGAGTGAAAGTATAAAAGAAAGTATTAGGTTCAGTGGTAGGGTTAAAGATTTGTAACATGTGACCAAAAAAATGAAATTATATACAATGTTTGTGACTTCTTAAATTCAAATTTAAGACTATTTAATGAATTTTAAGGCCTAATATTCACAAAATTGGTGCATGTTTTCCCCATGTCAGCGTGGGTTTTCTGGTGGTACTCCAGCTTCTTCCCACAGTCCAAAGACATGCAGGTTAATTGGTGACTCTAAATTGGCCGTAGGTGTGAATGTGAGCATGAATGGTTGTCTGTCTCTATGTGTCAGCCCTGTGATAGTCTGGCGACCTGCCCAGGGTGTACCCCGCCGCTCGCCCAATATCAGCTGGTTCAGGCTCCAGCCCCCCTCAACCCCCAACAGGATAAGCGGTTACAGAAATTAATGAATGAATGAGTTTATAAAATTGAATTCAAGGCATTTAAAGACTTTTTAAGGACCTGCAGACACTGTTTTTCCCTTCCCTGAAAATAAAAACATTGATGTTGGTTAAATTCCATTTAGCTGCTTCAGTTTCAGGGTCCTTGTGTTCTACACTCTGAAACACTTGAATAGAAAAGAGCTCTTACTGTTAATATATACAGGTATTAGTAAAACATGCTTTACCTGCTGTGAAAAAGGCCTGTACTGTCACACCAACGTAGAGCTACTGAATTGCTTTCTCCGGCAGTTCTACCCACTGACTGAGACTTCATTCTCTTTGTTATCTCTCTTCTCCTGTCTTGTTTTTCTTACCTGTTTTCCATTGTTCTGTGCTGCTTCCTCTTCCTCCGGGCTACCTGCGAACTCAGGTTTATCCTTGTCTGTGGGCTTTTGCCCGCCAGATGCAGCGCTATTAGGCTGGGCATCCTGCCTCTTCCACGAGCACTTCCTGTTCCTGCTCAAGTTTCTACGGCGACGACTGACCAGGAATTCCTTATATTGTAACGTCTCAGGAAAATCATCATCCTCGTCGTCATCGTTGTTGCCCTCTCCCTCTTCAGTGGTGGATGAAGACGACTCCCCGACATCAGAGGTCGCCTGGTTGTCAGGGCTACAGTCATAATCACGGAACACAATGGCACTGGGCTTGTGTTTTACTATTCTCAGCAGATCCAATGAACAGTCCTCTGGTGCATTCACAGATGCTAACAGATCGTTGCAAGTACTTGTATCCATGACCCCACCTGCTCCAGGAGCCACGTCTGAACTGCACTCACAGTGTCCATTCTGCTTTAAGTCAGGATTAGATGTGTGACAGGGGGAGCTGATGTCCAGCTTCAGCTCCTTCCATTTTTCAGCATGACTGGCCACGGCACTCGGAGCACAGTGTAGCAGAGGAACAGGTTCAGACATGGTTCTCGCTTTACTGTTGGAGCTTTGAGTCAGGAGGGGAACTTGACCTTGCAGATCACCCAAAGAGACACCCACAGCCTGGGGGTAAATATGCCTGTTCGGGTGCTGCTGAACAGGCAATGCAGCTACTGGACCTTCATGCATCAGGGTACCAGGCCTCATCTGCTGAGTCTTTTATAGTGAGAGATGGTGGCTCATTCAGACAGAGCTGTCAGTAACTGTCAGTTAAGGTACAGTTGCTAAAATAAAGCGGGCGATATTTACACTTTGGCCCACACTTGAATGCCCTGGAAAATTCCTTTGACACCTGAGCTGTGGAGAGACGGAGAAAAAGAAAGAAACACTGAATGTAACTTTGAGCAAACTGATTCATGTTCACACATGTGCACACTAAAGAATATGTTCATGTTTAATCCAGTGTCATTTGTTTCTGTAAATGAATGTACAGTGTATGTCTGGATTCAAGTCTGGATTTGTTACAGATTTAAAGGGACAGTCCACCCCAAAATCAAAAATGTTTTCTCTCATCTTTAGTGCTGTTTATCGGTCTTAATTGTTTTGGTGTGAGTGACTGAGTGTTGGAGATATCGGCTGTAGAGATGTCTGCCTTCTCTCGAATATAATGGAACTAGATGGCACTCGGCTTCTAGTGCTCAAAGTGCCAAAAAAATACATTTGAAAAAACAGAAATCATGACCCAGTCACTCAAGATAATCCACGCTGTGAGCAGTTTCACGTAGGAACTATCTTCTTCCTACTGAACTACACCCACCAAACATATCAGTGTGGAAGGAAGTGTGCATCTACTCATGGACCGGAGGCTTGTGCTTGTGACAGCGCAAGATGCAAACAGTAGTGGCGTCCTCCTCGGCTGAGCTGTAACGTTAGCTAGCTCAGTGGTGCTAGGTGAGCTAGCAGTGGATGCAAGCTTCCTTTTGCGTGATATAGTTGCGAGGTGTAGTTCCGTAGGCTGAAAATAGCTCCTACATAAAACTGCCCACAGCAAGCTCTGTGGATTATTCTGAGTAGTGGTTCCCAACTGGTCCAACCACAGGGTCCAGAATCCTCCTTAGTCATTAGTTCAAGGTCAGCACAGTTTCATTTATTCGGTGTCATACTTGCGTTTGGCCATGACATCAAGTTAATTTGCTGCCACTGTTTGTCACGCACTCTACAACTGGAAAAAGGACTTCAAATTAAAAAAATCTATGCTGAAATTTACTGTACTACAAAATAAAGTGTGCTTTTTTCACAAAATTGACACTTTCGCTAGTCATTTGTGGTCCATTCAGAATGGACTCACAACCCACTTTTGGACCGCGACCCACCAGTTGGGAACCACCGATCTTGAGTAACCACGTCATGATTACTGGAAAGAGACATTGCTGTTGAGGGTTTTGTTTAATTTTATTTTTTGGGCGCTTTGAGTGCCATCTAGTTGGGAAGGTGATTTTTTTTTTTAGATATTTTTCTGGGCATTTTTGCCTTTAATGGACAGGACAGGTAAGCGTGAAGGGGGGAGAGAGAGATGGGGGATGACATGCAGCAAAGGGCCACTGGCTGGATTCGAGCGTGGGCCGCTGCGGCAACAGCCTTGTACATGGGGCGCCTGCTCTACCCACTAATCCACCGACGCCCCTGGAAGGTGATTTTAAAATCAGCCATCTCTACAGCTGATATCTCCAACACTCAGCAACTCACACCAAAACAATCTAGATTGATAAATAGCGCCACAGGTAAGAAGAAAAATATGCATTTATGATTTTAGGGTGAACTGTCTCTTTAAGAGTGCTGCAACTGCATCTTGGTTTATCCATTCCATCATGGCCAATCATTTCTCTCTCAGTAAGACGTGGCCCCATACCACAAGTGATTAAAATTGTTATAGCAAAAATAATATTCCCACTATGTTGATACTGTGAATACCTTACTGTTAGTACTAGATATGTGTTAAAAGGAATCACACATGTGACTGACCCATGCTAAAATCAGCAACACATTTGTCTTCACAAAAACCACATGGCACACCACTCTGTAGGTCTTAGACTTTTTTTTAGCATATGCATTTTGCTCAAACACATTGTTTTTTCCTGGTGGATATTTTTGGCTGTGGCAAACACACCCTTTCCTTGCCTGGCTTTTTTTCCTTTGTCTTTCAAACACATAGCGGTGGGCCTTAAAATTAGGTTCAAATCCTGGAAATTATATTATTGTAAAACACAAAAAGAGTGCATACCTGCAAACAATGAGTCATTTGTCATCATGTGTCAAGTGGCCTTTAAAAAATATTACATATACAGTAACTTAACAACATCCAAATGTCAATAAATAATCATCTTAATCACAATAATTATCATACAGGAGCATTTGTAACTGTCACCTTTTTCTTAATATTTTAGGAGTTGTAGTCTGCTCTATAAAGAAACACAAAATTCAGATTTCAACATACCAGACGTTTTGTACAGAAGTTGTGTCATCCAAGAGCACATCCAACGCAGCACTCTGAAGAACCGGGATGTAACACAAGTATCCAGCCAAGGCGACGTAGTGCCTCAACACTGCGTGACATCTATAAAACAGACAGAGTGAGTTTAACCTCTGAAAAGACAAGAAATGCTGTGAGGGGAGGAGAGAAAAAGACAGGGTTGAGGAATGCTTTTCCCTCCTACATTACCTCAGCAAGAAGACAGCGAGTTCCACAGGCAGGTGTTTGTGCTACTTGTGCGTGTGTGTGTGCATGTGAGCATGTGTGTGTGAATGCATGCATGTGCAAGAGAGAGAAAAAAGATTAATAAAGCGCACAAAGCAAATGGAATATAAAGGTCTGTTGTGGAAATAGATTAAACAGCTGCACGTATATTAAACAAACAGACTTTGATTAAAAGGCTTGGGGTCTGAGTCGCACCTTTCCCCCTCCTTATTCCTCCTTCTCACTGAATTCTTTATAATATGGCTCGAGGCAAAGAGTTTTTTACCTTAGAAGCACATTTCTCGACAACACATGAGGTAATGCTTTTAACATCTTCTTATCCTCTCTCAGTTCATACTGTCTTGATCAACAAGAAAGGACTTATGGTCCTTACAAAGCTGTCGATGGACTGTGGAATTCCTCAGGTTTGCCAGCAAACATAGAATTTTATGTTCTGTGGGTCAAGAGTACAGACCTGTTATTTGCACGTTAACCTTGAGCATGGTTCTGCCTGTTGAAACCTGTTTGACCCTCAAGGTCTGAGGGAGAGGAGATCTGGTCAAGGTGTTGGGCGTACTCTGAACTGCTGTCTGTAAAGTTTCTTCCACACAATCAATATATATAATTTCCCAGAGTACTATCTAACATATATAAAGATTTTGGCTGTAATTCATCCACATACAAAGGAGCTAAGCAAAGATAAGTTTGCAGCATTACAAAATCTCAAAAACTCAGCCACATCATCGTGGTAGTTCAACATTTATCTTGCTGTCAGCTGTTTTCTTCTTCTGCTTGGAGATGGACAGTTGATAGTCTGTGGCAGTCTGAAAATTTCCCTGTGTTTTTTGGGTGAACTGGCACTTTAAAATGCCTTTTAAAAAAAAAGGCCTTTCAGCATCAGCACAAGTTGACAACCATCAGGCGATTAATAAAAACACACTCATTCATGAGTCAGACAGATATGAATATGAATGAACTTCATCTTGCATGAGGAAACTTGATAAACTTCCACCAGCCATCCCAGATGTTTCACTGTCCTACATCGCCGTGATGATGGATGCTAATTAATATAACTCAAACATGTATTTCAGTACAAGCTACGCCAACCTGCCGAGACACGCTCCTCCATATATAACATTCCTGTCATAGAGGGGTATAGTTACCTGGGTCAGGCTGCAGAAAAGCAGGGCAGAGGAAAAGACGAGCAAGGAAGGCAAGGTGAGATTCGACATGTATAAAACAATTAGAGCAAATAAAAAGGAAGATAATGTGCTTAGATTTGTTCTGATTGTCTTGTATGATGAGGTCTATAAATCAATTCCACTGGGGGAAAGCACGTAAAATGTTAATCAAGACCAGCTGCAGAAAAACACCCACGGAGAATTATGTAAGCTGTGTTATCTGGACAGTGCATACTGTAGATACTGTGTAAAATATGAAAGACGACAAAACTTATTTTGACAACAAACATTCATGCGCATGAAGTCAGATAAGCAAAGAAAAATGTGCTTTCCAACTCTGTCACTGCATGACTGAAAACATGGAATTAAAGGGAAAGAAAAATGTAATGACTGGATCATGTGTAAAGTTTATAGAAATGTACATATGTATTTTTGCAGGCCCAAAATCAGATTGTTGGATAAACAAGTGAGCTGAGCTCCTCCAAAAACTCCCATGTCACACCGTCTCGTTGTGGCACGACAAGACAGCATGGTGACATTGTGAGCTTTTGTTTTGGTTGCATGGCATTAACTGTCTCACATTCCTTGGTGGTGTCATTGTAGCTGTCCTGTCTCCACTGTAAACTACACTGCAAATCTGGTGCAACAAAGAAAAGATGCTATCCTCCCAATTCCATATAGGACAAGCCAGATTAACCTGCTCGTGGACCCTTGGGGGGAAAAGTAGCTGCTGGGTCCCCATTAACCCCTCGCCCTCCCAACAGGACACATGTCTTATCCAGGGCTGTCCTGTATGGTATACACACAAATCTCTACATGAACCTGGACATAACAGCAGAAGTCATGCAAATGTGACACACGTGTAGGTCATCTCTTGTGGAGCGCTGGAGAGGCATGTCATCACAGGAGATCAGCCCTGGAATGTAACGCAGTAAAAGTTTGACACAGTTGTACTTGAGTATTTCCATTCTATGCTACTTTACATCTCTGCTGCACTACATTTCAGAGGTAACTACTGTATACTTTTTACTCCGCTACATTTATTTGACATTTATAGTTCTTCAGGTAACTTAGTTTTTACATTAAAATATGACGATATGATATAATGCAGTACCACACTACTAATCTACCCAGCAGTAACTGGCTCTGGATTGACAAAGTACAACATTGGAATGCTCTTATATGTACTTGCTACTTAAAAATGCAATCATATAGTATTCTGTAACAATTTATCATTGTCAAAAGTGTAATTCTGCATGATATTATAGGCTACTTTCCCACTACACTACACTATACTGTACTTTTGATACTTTAAAGGTCCAGTGTGTAGAATTTAGGGGGATACATCGGCACAAAATTGAGTACATCTTAAATAAGAATTGTTATTTTCGTCGCCTAAGATTGAGATGTTTACATCACAGGGAGCGGGTCCTCATCTATGAAGTCCACCATGTTGCCCTGCCATGTTCCTACAGGAGCAAAAATCGGACAAACCAAACACCAACTCTAGATAGGGCTATTTGTGTCTTTAGTTTTTGCATCAGCCCCTGTAGTTAGCAGCCTCTCTGTGATGTGCAGCATTGGAGAAATAATGATTTGTAACATGAAACTGCTTTACTCCGTGTTTTCACTGTTTAAATCACCTGGTCTGTTTGTTTTGGAGGTGAAAAGACCTCTGCAAATAATCTGGCTCTCTGTAAAAGCCTCCAGAACAATGAACACTGAAGGAATCCTAACTGGGAGTTCACGCTTGGCACACAGGAGAAATTTCCACTGGGTGCAATCTGCATTTCTCACTAATAAATGCCACTAAATTCTACATACTAAATCTTAAAGTGTGTTTTGCTGATAGTACTTCTAAGTCACTTAAGATTAATTTCATTAACTTTATTCATAAGGGCAACACACATTAATCAACATTTTTGTAAATATGCAAGTGTTGGCCTGCTGACTAATTTCAACTACAGTTCTTTGGCAATATGTTTTGAAAGCAATTAAAGGATAAAATTCACAGGACAAAGACAGCATAGAGACATAAAGACAGCATTAACTACTGCAAACTGAAATCCTCATGACAGAAGAGAAGCCATGCAAGCAACAGCAGAGCATCAGTACAATACAATAACACAACAACAAACAGACATGCACCAACACACAGCATTACATGCAGACATGCAGAGCAGCAACATAAGTATTAAATACAATAGTCAGTATGTCAGTCTTAATAAAATGTTAAAAGATGCAGCTACAGGTAAGCAAAGTAAGTATTTTGAATTCATGATGTAACTACCACTTTCACCACTGCAGAAAATATGACTTTTAATTTGATGCCCTTAAACCAACATGACGAGTGCACTGCACAGTAATGCTACCAAAAGTGTTGCATAAAACTAATACTCTTAATACAAACATCTGTCAGAATACACTCATTGGTAGCTTACACCAGACAAAACAACTGCCCTGCCAATTAAAGATGAAAAGCGCCATTCCCAACTACAACAAGCTACTTAACTTACAGTTTGTGGTTTCCACGCGATGACAGTGATTTACTTTACCATTCGCCTGTAGTAGTTTTGACCGCTTCGGCTGCCCGTAGCTCAACAGGAAGTAGCATTAACGCGGGTTGCGTATGAACAGTATTTCGCGGGAGATTAACTAACTGTAGACTGTCTGCTGTCAACACGGACGATAAAAGTTACTAAGTTCGTAACACGATGAGTTTGTGGGTGGATAAATACCGACCGACTTCTCTCGGGAAGCTCGACTATCACAAAGAGCAAGCGACGCAGCTGAAGAACCTGGTAGGAGAAACATCCTGCATGCTAACTGTGTATCCAGGCTATGTTAGCATTAGCTTCATACTCAATAGCTGCATATAGACTGATACAAACAAGTTTATTGAACTGTACCGAGATGAATATTGCTATGTGAGCGTTGTTAACTCGGCTATGCCAGTGTAAATGTAATTTGGAGAGCAGCCTGAGTTAAGCTAGCTTGTTTGTGTTAGCTTTGTCCACTATATCTATCTTGTTTTGGGATAACGTCATTGACTGCCGCTGTTGCTAGATTCATCTTTCATCTCATCTCAAACCTTTATTATTAAATGTGGGTTTCAGGTTCAATGTGGCGACTTCCCACACCTGTTGGTGTACGGTCCATCAGGTGCGGGGAAGAAGACCCGCATTATGTGTCTGCTGAGGGAGCTGTATGGACCAGGGGTGGAGAAGCTCCGCATAGAGCACCAGACCATCGTGGTGAGAGAGGACATAATGTCATAACTTACTGCCACTACAGTACACCACTAGCATACAGTTTCTCCAGCCACCTCTCCTCTCAGTCATCATGAGTTCACAATCATACTGTCTGATGAAAGCTTACATGCACACCTGTTTTTATCTCCAGGCTCCCTCAAAGAAGAAAATTGAGATAAACACTATAGCCAGCAACTACCACTTGGAAGTCAACCCAAGGTCAGTTAATGATAAAAAGTAGTTAAAAGGATGGTTAAGAATATTTGAAGTGGGTTTGTATGAACAGTACAGCAGATGTCTGTCTGCACGCCCCCAGTTTGGAGGCAGGAGTCTGAAGTGGAGACCAAGCAATCTACTGCTGTGGAGAGGTCATTAACAAGATGTATTTTAGCGACTTTAAAAAAAACATACTAGCTAAAACAATCATACCAGTTTAAGTGGGCGGTATATTGAGAGTATTTTTACTGCTTTACCTTAATCTCAGACCGTGATTTTCAACGGGAAAATTAAGCCATTACATCGCTCTCTTTAAAGCCAGACTCCAGTGAGAAAAACAGTGATTTAATATTGCTGAATACAAGAGTTGCTGGTCTACCACTGCCTCAATCAGTTAGTTAATCAGTGTCATTGTGTGACTTTGGCATTTGAAGGGGTGAGTTTGGAGTCACCAAAGTCTCACAATAATACAAACTAACTAACTGATCGAAGCAGCAGCAGACCAGCAGCTCCTGTGTTCAGCCGTCTAAAATTGCTGTTTTTGTCAATGGAATCTTGTGGCTTTAATGAGAGCATAGATGAAGATCTGAAGTTGTTAAAGGGCCATCTGACAGAAAGGTAAAGCAGTAAAGATACTCCCAATATAGCATACACTTAAACTGATATTGATTTTTTTTTTTTTTTTTTAAACATGGGACTTTTTTCAGTTGGCTAAAAAATGTTTTACCCCCATGTACCAGCAATACAATTCTTCGCTTCCACGTCGGACAGTGCCCTGCCTCTCCAAACTGGGAGCATCCTGGCAGACATCTACTGTATGTAATACACTGACTATAGATAGGTACTCCTTGCAACCCCACTTCAGAAAATCTGAACTATCTTTTTAACTATATTTACCCCAATACTGTACTTTATCACAGTTTGGAGACACCTGCACTTGCACTTTATTTCGGAGTAGGTTGCATTTCTTTTACAGCTGTTGTCATTGATTATTTTGCAGATTAAGAGTAAAAGGTCTTTATGGTTGAGTTTAAATTAGCTATTTATTATGCAAACTTATGTTAGCAGTGCACTTTCCCCCCTGTGAATGTTTGGTAGCTCATTCAACAAACTGAGGTGCAAGACAAGACCTGCTCAGGTTTGTAAGTTAAATAAGAACATGAAAGTATTTGGTTGTTTTGTTTAGCATGCTGCTGTCTGGCTCACTGTGACCGTCTGATCTACCTATGATACAATGTACTTTATGCAAGGTTTGATAGGCTGTGTGGAACCAAGGTTTTCATCTATGGTATTCCATTGCATTAATTCAAAACTAGTGATAATTAAACCAACAAAACATAATATAAATTTCTTATTTTTAGTTTGTAATATTTTTTTCAAGAAAAACACAGGACAAGTGGTTTGCAGAGCAGATATGTACGCTGTTGCAGACAAAAATTGGACTTAAGTGCAACCAAAATTAAGTATTTCTGTTCTGTGTTATACAGTGATGCTGGCAACCAGGACCGTGTGGTGATTCAAGAGCTGATTAAAACTGTGGCTCAGTCTCAGCAAATCCAATCAAGCACCCAGAGAGACTTTAAAGGTAGGAAAGAAACACATCCCTTTAGGCCACTTTAACCTGAATGCTGGTCCATGTTTGAGAGCGTCTTTAAATCAGAGCATCGCCCCTCTATTAACCAGCTTTGCTGAAGCTCTGTGAAGCCATAATATCAGACTGTCACTCTTGTTGTAATTAGCATACTTTTGTTCTCAGTGGTGTTGCTAACAGAGGTGGACAGACTCACAAAGGATGCCCAGCACGCCTTGCGCCGGACAATGGAAAAGTACATGTCCACCTGCCGTCTCATCCTCTGCTCTACCTCCACCTCCAAAGTCATTGGGCCAATTCAGAGCCGTTGTCTGGCTATCAGAGTTCCTCTGCCGAGCACAGAAGAGGTAAGAAGGAAAAAAAATCTACTTAGTAATCATCTGAAAGTAGCACATTAGAACACCTAAAATACGCTGCATGATGTCAACAACAACAACAACATTTTCACGTGTTTTTTATGTTTGCCAGGTCTGTAGTGTTCTGACATCAATCTGTAAAAAGGAGGGTCTGCTCCTCCCACCTGAGCTGGCAAAGCAAATCAGTGACAAGTCTGGTCGCAACCTCCGTAAAGCCCTTTTGATGTGTGAGGCCTGCAGAGTGCAGCAGTAAGTTGTCACAAAACTTACAATCATGGATTAACATCGAATATAAATGGAAAGGATCTGCTTATTTAGTGTGTGTAAATCTTTCCCAGGTATCCATTCTCTGCAGACCAAGACGTCCCGGAGACGGACTGGGAGGTCTACCTCAGAGAAACCGCTAATGCCATCGTCAGCCAGCAGAGCCCTCAGAGGTAGGAGAGGCAAAGAGAGAGAGAAGAGCTTTAGTTGGTTCTGTCAGGGACTAAAGTTGTCCAGACTTGAGGGGATATTAGGTTCGTTCGAAATGAGCCAGTCCTGCACAGATTCGATCACCAGCGATTGGCGCACAGTGCATGCCAGTTAGTTTTGTGTCCGACTTCATCCCGACTTGCTCTGACGTATTACAAAAGTGGACGGCGATAAAGCCGCAAGAGCGAGGCGGCCGCAGTTTTTAGAGCCAGGCGCTGCAGTTGCTCTCCACCGACTGCACCGCCTGGCTCTCACCTGATTGGTTCAGACGTCGACTCAACAAGATGACGTTTTAGATAAACTACTCATTTTTGTTGAATTCTAGAGATTAAGATTGTATTTGTCTGATCTGAAGGTTTATTCTGTGAACAGAAAACATGTTGTGTGACTGATGGTGAAAACAAACTGATAAATGGGTCTGATCACTGTTTTAATGAATTGACATCATTCCAGACAGGATGTTAGTATGTCTGTGACTTCCTGCACGGACTGAAGGCTGCTGGAAACTGTCGGGAAACTGTCCGACTTCACCGCAGCTTTTTGTCACTGCCCCCCGCTGCGGCCGCCTGCTTTCGTCTACTTTTCAGGCGAGGCGCAGTTCATCTCGAACGAGCCTATTCTAACGCTGAATCCCTGTCTGTGTCTGTTCCAGGTTGTTGGAGGTTCGAGCCAGGCTGTACGAGCTGCTGACTCACTGCATCCCTGCTGATATCATCATGAAGGTACCGCTCACTACACCTCATCTCCCATATAGTGTTGAAACAGTTTGCAGTGATGTTTAAGGTCATGAGAATTTATCTTGTCCAATCCTCCAACAGGGTCTGGTAACAGAGTTGTTAAGCAACTGCGATGGTCAGCTGAAGACGGAGGTGGCTCACATGGCAGCCTACTACGAACACAGACTGCAGCTCGGCAACAAAGCTATCTACCACCTCGAGGCCTTCACTGCAAAGTTCATGGCCATTTACAAGAAGTTCATGGAGGACGGTCTGGATGCCATGATGTTTTGACTCTGAATGGACTAAAATAGTTACTTTTCTCGACAGGGGGTCAACAGGCATCGTTGATTTCCTGTTATCTTGCTCTTTCGCCCCAACAAGACTTTCACTGGACTTTATGCAGATTTACGTTTGTATTCTGTAAAGCATGGAGGTGACACTGACATAACTCACCCCAGGATGAATCTTGATAGTCCTAAAGTTTGTGGCTTTATGCCATGAATTGTTACCCAAAACCTCAGCAGCATTCACAGTTTGTACACCTCAAGCTGTTGCTGTAGTGGTGTAAAATAATCCAAACAGTAGATGCGGGAAAAGGCAGTGACTTGTATTAAAATGTACTGCAAGGACATGAGGTTTTTCTAGAGATCTGCATCAATGTGTTACAGTAAAATGCTTTGTTTAAATCATGTTAACAGTCTTGTGTTGCTCTGTGGATATGATCAAATGTGGATGTTATTACCATGAACAGACACAATGCAGAATCCTTATTCATATTATTGCCATGTATTATATAACATGACACTGCCTACAATACTGTCTGATGTTGCATAAAGGTTCCCAGTATTTTAGACAGACTGGAAATATGGAGAGAGAAAGTTTCAAGCCTGGATCAAACCAGAGGTGTTAAAGTGTCTTCGTAATTTTGAGATCTAACACGTCAAACAATTTTGTAGCAATTTATTGTCTAGTTGAGCACTAACAACAGATAAATACTCATTTCAGTCAAACTGCAAATGTGTGAACAACATTATTGAACATAAAAACCCTCAAAACAGTCTTTTGAGATGTTCAGTCAACCTCTAAATGCAGGTACAAACAAGGGTAAGTTCTCCTTTGGATTCTATGGGAAGTTATCTGATGGAGTGTAAGCAGTCTCAAAAAATGGAAACCCCTAATAGATGACCCTTGACATTTCTAATGGTGTAAAGGCTTAAAAAGGCAATTCCATGATTATAGCTGCTGCGCAGCGATGGGTCAGGTCCGGGCATTTTTAGGCAATTCTGAGCAACAAGCAGAAGAATTGGAAGACATTTAGGAATTTAGCAACACAATCTGCCTTTAGCATCAGCTGAGGCTTGAACTCAACCTCTGAGACTAAGAATCAATTTCTATCTCACTGAGCTAATTAGTCAGTGATAATTCATGTGTAGCTTCACAAATTGACTAAGCCAGACATGCAGGTTTAGCAGCCATTCATGCATGGAATTTATTTTAACAATGATTGATTTGCTTCATAAGTGAAAAACTGATGTTTAACTAGTTGAGCTATGTGCAAAGTGAGAAGCCTCAGATTCACACTGAAGTACTGACACTGGATCTTTGTGCAAAGTTTGGTTTATTTTCAAGCATGAGAAGGCAGATTTTCTAGCAGAAAAAAGACTTGTAGATGCTGCACAGTGATCAGTCACGCTCAGGCAATTTTAAGCAATAAGCTGGAGCACAAGAAGATGATTACATTACAATGTGGACTCTGCACCAGGTGAGGCTCGAATCCGCAACCTCTGGAACCTAAGACGGTCATCTACCGCTCTCAGCTAATTGGCAAGTAGCAACTCAACAGTGGCTTCACAAATTGAGTAAGCCATTCACTGTTGTGTAGGACAGCAGCCACCCCTGCATGGAAAGGCAGATTTGAAACCACTGTAAAAAATTCCGTTATTAAGACAGAAATCTGAAAATACACATATTGCATCTAGACAGCATGGAGATGTTGGTAATTTGTTTGTAACAATGATTGATTTGCTCCATAAGTGAAAAACTGATGTTCAAAATTGCCATTTTTACATTGACTCCAATTGTTCACATTAGAGAAAAATTCAAAATGCTGTCAAAAATTCAGTTTTTGAGATAAAATTCTGAAATTTGCCACACATCTACCATGACTGTAGAATTTTGTCATTTTTTCATGAACATTGAAGATTTATTTGACAAGAATTTGCATGTATATGTTTACAGTACCGTTTACAGTCAAACATTTTGATGCACTGTAGGCTCAATTTTTGATAAATCAAAAATCTGAGAAACAGTTTTTGTAGGACAGTCTGAAGATGCTCTGTAGCAAGTTTGGTGTCAATTGAGCAAAAATTGTGGGAGGAGATGGGTTTAAGAAGTTTTACAGTTTTTGAAAAAAAAAACAGAGTGATGAACTGCATAATTTTTAATAGGTTTAAGTGTGCAAAAGTTTCTTCAGAATTGGGGCTACAGTTTGATGAAAGTTGTGAAGTTGTAGCACGTGTGGTTGATTTGTTATGAATTTTCAAATTTTTGAAATTTAGACGCTTGCTGTAGCGCCACCATCAGGACTATTGGCTTGAGTTTACAGTTGCGGATATCTGGCATGAGACTGGACCTTTGTACAAAGTTTGGTGAGTTTTCACCCATGGGAAGTATGATTTCCTCAGAAGAAGAAGAAGAAGAAGAAGAAGAAGAAGAAGAAGAAGAAGAAGAATACCTAGGATTACAATAGTGTCCTGGCATCTTAGCTGCCCGAACACTAAATATACACAGTCATCTGGGACTGATAAGCTTTTATCGACTGTTAGGGTGCCTCACAGGTTTGGTAACAAACTTTACATAATGTTTAATAACAGTTGTAACACCTAAAATGTGAAGATAATTGCACCACATTTATTATTAAGACTTCAATTATTATAAAGGTCAAAAGAAGTGCGATAATTTCGGGTATAGACTGAACTCCACGCTGCTGAACGATGGGCCTCATTCACCAGCCGTTCTTATGAGGAAATCTCTTCTTAAAACCCACTTGTGCAGTTTTCATTAAGATTCTGACACAGGAATGTTTTTTTTATTTGGGATTTGTTATGAGGTAAGAACAGAATCTACACACACTCATGAGCACACTTGTGCATATTTGAGAACAGGTATGTTTGTGCAAAATAAGTGCTTATTGTGTTTTCTTCAATTCCACAGTTGTATAATATCATAAAATTGAAATGACTTTTTATCATTTAAACTAATATTTCTATAATTTCTTAATTATTTTACAAAGCTTTGGCTTTTAATTCAAATAAACACTTGGCTAACACATCAAAACTTCATCTAAATTAACTGGGCACCATGCTATCCAATAATAAGTGACTGAACACGTTATTTATAGGTACAAAGTAGGCCTATTTCTGCACTGTAGGCCCCCTGGCACGATGGCATATTTTATAAGGTTGAGCCGAATACTCGGACGAAACAAGTACCTGGTACAGATAATGTACTTTTTGCGGGTATGAGTATCATACAAGTGAAATGTGTCTATCTGCACTCATGAAAATGGAAAACCCTCCATTTGGTAGATGTGTTTAATTCATTAACTTACATCTATTTAAGGAATATTGCAACTTGTGGTTAATTCATATAACTTTCAGGCATAAAATAATGATTTCTGATTAGGCCCAACCCATGTTCGATTTAAACCACACCCACTTCTGCCATAGCCCCGCCCATTCCAAGATACAGATAATCTAGTAGGTTAAACAGATACAGATAATGGTGTACTTATTTATCCCTCATAGTTACTGCTGCTGCAAGATGATGCATATCGTGCCATAAGGAGGTAACACATCCTCCGGGACCATGTTAATCTATTTGTAGAGAGGTACGAGGGCAAGCCTGTCAACCTCCAATGGTCAGCGTCTTTCTTCTGTGTTTAGCAATAATTTTTCTAAATCTCATCAGTTGTACCGCCATCTCCAGATACAGTGTTCACTGAACGAGTAAAAGCATTTTGTGTTATTTCAAATCCACTACTGATAAAGACTTTCACAGGAAATATGACAGCTCATTTGGCGTTCACTTCCTGCAGAAGGACCAACACCTCAGAACTATTTAAATAGTTTTGTTTTATGTTTGGAGTCTGGTGCTCCACCCTCTCTAGATTTTCCTTTGGGCATTCATGACTTAATGTTCTCAACTTTTCTTTCCACTTTCTGTGTGCGCAGACAGCCCTGCAGCCCACAGTTCTGTGGTTTAAGAACATGTCATGAATCTGACACTGACTTTTCTTAGGACCTTTCTCAAAAACAAATTTAAGAACAAACTTAGGAAGATCTTGGTGAATGAGGCCCAACAAGCTCAGTTATTTTTTCCTTGATTCATTTATAAAAAGAAAAAACCTCAGTAACACTCCTTCTGTCTCTTGGCTGTGTAGTAGATGATGAGGCCCAGGGTGATCAGCACCCCTGAACCTACCAGAGTCAAGAAGCCCACCACAGGCCTCTTGACCAGCACATGGCAGCCGAGGCAGGGCTGAGTCATGCTGGGACACTGCTGGGGCGCTGCTCCCTGAATGGGGAAGCCGTTGTGCTCGATAATGTTGCGATAGTTGGAGAGAGAGGCCTTGATGATGATGACCTCTTCATGGACGTGGCCGTACAGGCCGAACCCAGGGTCCCTTTGGTCACTCAGGGCGTAAGCGAAGTAACCCTTCAGGTTTACGCCGTCCAGAATGTACGCTGAGGAGGGAGGAGGGAAGAAAGCGTGAGGAATTCAAGACTAATTTTCAGTTGCTGACAGAAAAAAAGTAACATTTCACCTTTAACATCTGAGACAAGTCCTATTAATGTGCTGCATCGTCAACAATTGTGACTTCTCTATAAAGACATACTTTATATCATTACAACTGTTCTTTCAGCCCCTCAGAGGATTTATAATAGATACATTTTCGCCCTTCCCTCAAACCCTTCAGGGATCGCTCCGAGGACAATCACCCTTGGAACTTTGGGGATATTTTGATGGGACACCACCACACATCCCTCTAAAAGTTGCCTAACTTGGGGGCAGGACCAAATAATATGAATGTGGTTTCCAGTTTGTGCACCACATTTTCTCCAACACTTGTCTGAATTGGATGGAGCCCACTTAGCTGTTACTTGTGGGGTCCGGAAATAGCTTGTTATTACTTTCCATTTAAACTCTCGCCAGATATTGGAATTAGTCGTCAAATTTGCCTCACTGCAAATTTGCCACTAGGTGTCTGGTGATAGTTTGTTAGGTACTGTTTTAAATAAGACGGTAATAAGAAGCTATTTATAAAATGTATTTTATTGCAGTGTGACAGTCTGAGATAATAAATAAATGACAAAAACAATGTTTCTACACAGCTCATAAAGGTTAAACTGCTTATAAATCTTAGGGGGCCCCTTGGCCTTCACCTGCAAAATGACACTCAATTAACACATACAGTCCAGGAAGAGACTCAAAAGACCACAAATAGATGCAAAGGAACTGCAATGACACACAACATAACAACAAAAATGGGCAAAACAACTACAAAGAGACACAAAACGGCCAAAAAAGACACACAAAATTGTCACACCATTGTCTCATAACCTGCCCATTGTTGAAGTAAAGTGTTATCACATCATTTATATAGAACATAAAGCATCAGTAGATTGAAAATACCACCAAAAGAAGTTATTGTTTGCAGCTGTGGAAAGTAACTATGGTAATTTCAAGCACTCTAACAAAGTAATTTAAGAGCATATTGTCAGAGTATTAGCATTTAGCATGATTTTTGTACATTGCTCTTTGGAGAAAATGTCTAATTATAAAACAAGTGACATGTTTGATTTTACAGGTCACAACTATAAGAACTTTCAGAGATCAAAAGGTTTCATAAAGCACTCAATATTAGGATGAATACATTCCTCATATGCCATAGCTGATTTATTTCAGTGTAAACATACTGTATCAATTTACACTCACTGTTTTCTGTGGGTGGTTTGCCCCCTAGTGGTGACAGAGCACACCACAACATACAATATGATGACACATCACAGCTTCAAAGAGGCAGCCGAGGTCCCAGTGTAACCCAATAAACTCTACAAGGACAGGTGACTGGACAGTGAGTAACCTCGACTCCACAGTACAAGTGTAGAGTGTTGATATTTTTGTGGGGTCTGAGTCAGCTGACTATTCACGGGTCAGTGACCTGAATACCTGTCTAATAATTAAGCTCTGCAGAGGCCAGTAAGGAGAAAAACATCAGGGCCCT
The DNA here is from genome assembly GCF_041903045.1 of Epinephelus lanceolatus. NCBI lineage: Eukaryota > Metazoa > Chordata > Actinopteri > Perciformes > Serranidae > Epinephelus > Epinephelus lanceolatus. The sequence continues at coordinate 30,344,362 of NC_135744.1, forward strand.
CTAAAGGACTCATCTCTCAGAACACAAAATGCGGTGATAACAATATTCAGCTCACGCTGCATTAATCAAATCTCCACAGCAACATGTGTTGGTGCAGTCTTACCTTTCAGCGCCTCGTTGATGTAGTTGTACAGGTAGTAGACTCTGAGGCTGTCTTTGAAGCGCGCTGGGTCTTCCTGGACCCCGTTAGCCATCACATACACAGGTACGTCACTGTAGTGCTCCCTCACCTTACACAGCAGGAGAGCAGTGTCAGTTTATCTTATACTCCTATCATGGTATCGATATGTTATTGTTACATTGTATATAATCTACATGTGTTTGTCTCAGATCAAACTCCATCTGAGTTGTTCGCCCTTTGCTATGTGTCTACGTACCTGCTTACTGGTTTTCATACAACAGAAAAGGGTCAGTAAGCTCAACATCGAGCTATTTAACTATTAACAACACTGTGCAAGACAAGACGAGACCAGTCTCACCCAGTTGAGTGCTTTCCTCAGACCCCAGGGAACAACAGGCCTCGGGGACTTGATCCAAGTGGTGTCTATCATGTGCTGGACCTCGAGCATGGCTGTGTAGGTGTACCTGCACACATGGAGATAATACAGAAGCCATGAAGCATATGAAAAATCTTATCTTGTGCCTTCAAGATACTGGAGGAATCACTACATCATGGCAAAAATATGTCTTCAACTAAACTTATAAAACTGTATCTCTCTCTTTTGTTTCCTGTGTGCATGTTCATCAAAATAAAGACGACCAATGATTGTATCTTACGAGTCTTCCTTGGCATGTGTCACCAACTTGGTACTGAAGTGACTGATGGCAAAGAAGTCATACGTCCCTTTAACCAGCTGTCTGTCCTCCTCATTGAACACAGGCAGGCTGTAGAGACACAGAGGGTGGCATTTATATAGAGGATTGTGTAAGAGCGGTGTCTAACAAGTACACATTGGTAACAAATTCAACTCTTACATCTTGTTACAACTATAAATACAATGATACACTGAATTACAGAGGTCAGATCTATTTGAATTTCTTTACTGTGATTCTTGTGTTTCATCTATAGCTAACAATGTAACTGTATTGAATTATGAATGAAGTATCTGTACTCAAGTGAGTTGAGCTGACGCAGCCAGCTCCTCATGCCCAGAGGATAGTCCCCGCTGCCAAAGACCGGCTCTGCAAACCAGCCAACACGGAAGTCTAACACCCTCTTGGCTGGTTCGACGTCTTCGCGGCTGAATGAAAATGCCGGCTCCACCCAGTCCATGTGCAGAGCCAGAGACACCTGAGACACGATGACAAACACGGTGCAGGTGATCATCTGTGATGTTTTTATTCTCCTGTTGATGAAGTTACTCATGAAAGATTTTTAGGCTACATTTACTTTATTCACTGTTTATAACACATTGTTGAGCACAAGGAAGCTTTGTGTTTTACATCACTTGGATCAGAAAGAATATTTTGTTTGGAGTAAAGAGAAGCAGCACAAGCAGCCAGAGCCAACATGAGTAAACAAACAAAAACAAATCCTACACGCAACTTTCTGAAAATGCACTGTACTGACAAAAGCTGGCTCTCTGAATACTTACATATAATAAAACAACAATACAAGTATTCAAATATAATTAATAAATCAGTCCCTCTACTGACCTTTCCTCCCTGTGCGTGTCTGAACTCGCGGTCATAAACATGCCAGGCCAGAGCGTGCGCCCGCAGCATCTGATGACCCTCCTGGTAGCTCACCACCTCATCATTGGGTTCATTCAGGGTGATCCATATCTTCACATGGGCGCCCAGCTCTCTGTAACAAAGCCTGGCGTAGTCTGCAAACGCCTCTGGAGTCTTCCTGTGTAAAAAGTCAGGTGCATAAATTGTATTTATGCCAAGATTGCATTTATATCAGGCACATTTTGATAGATATAAAGAATTTCACAATACAAAGTAATTATAATATGAAGAACACGTATTGCAAAACACTGTAAAGCTCACGCACATTTACATACAGAGATAAATCATAGGAGATTTATTAACATATAAAGCTAAATGTTGTTCCAGTGAAGATGAAAATGCCAATACATCACATTGGCTGTGGGATTAGTGATGTTGCTTTATTACAGGAAAAGGACAGATGACACCATGGCAGCAAGTGATAGCTGTTTCATGTTGATGGCAATAAGGACAAACTGTTCCTGGGAACATGTTTACTTTGACATCAGACCCGTCTGTAAATCATCGGAAATAGTAATAAACCTCACCTGATAAAGATGGATGTTTACTGGTCCTGTGGTTGGAATAGATTTCCAAGAACAGTCATGAAACTTGCTCAGACATTAATTTGAAATAATAAGTCATCTAAATTTTAAATTCAAAGAAGAAATTGGCTTTTCAAGAAGAGTGGTGAGATAGACGGAGATAGTCTCCTACTTTAGGCATCAACCATCATAAAACCTGCAAAGTTTTTTTTTTTTAAAGATATTTTTATGGGCATTTTTTGCCTTTAATTGTAGGATAGTGAAGTGTGAAGGGGGGAGAGAGAGAGGGAGAGACATGCAGCAAAGGGCCACAGGCTGGAGTCGAACTCGTGCCGCTGCAGCAACTGCTTGTACATGGGGTGCCTGCTCTACCACTAAGCCACCAACGCCCCACCTGCAACATTTAAACCTGGAGTGACATCACTTCTTCTGCTGCTTTCAAATACCCTTTGCAAGTATTTAAACCTTTGAACTCTGAGCAACTTACTGCAATTTCTCTCAAAAACATGGGGGAAAAAGGCAATGAGCATCTGACCTGTTCAGCCACTTGTTGGCGGTATCCAGGGGTGCCGGCAGGCTGCTGCGCAGGCGTGTGTGGTGCCACAGCGTAACCACAGGAGTGACATTGGCCTGCAGCAGCTGACGGGTGAAGCAGCGGTAGTAGCCCAGCAGGGTGGTGTTGGGATGAGCCACATCACCTGTAGGCACCACAGCGGACCAGTTGAGGGAGAAGTGGAAGTGGTTTACCCCCACCTGCTGGATTTCATCCACCTACAGACAGAGAGGAGGATGAACATGTCACTACTTTAACGTTTACACCTACAGAGTGAAGATAGTACCTTTTTAATACAAAGGCTAGATGCTGGGGCAATACCCTTTGTGAGAATGCTACCAGAAGCTTTCCTGCAATTCAGTTTGCACTATCAAAAGTATAAATAAGAGTACAATTACTAACAAGCTCTTGATTTTAATTTCAAATACAGTAATCATGTAAAGGAAGAAAGGCCTCTCACACCTGAAGCTGTTATTTTTATGGTATCTCTGGAACGAATGCTTTCCAGTGCACAATTGTTCCTCTTCACTTGCTCTATTTTTGAGAGTGAAAAGCTATTCCAAAGATAAACGTTTGACCTGTGGAAAGACCCACCTGTTGCCGAATGGTGGCGTAATCAGCACAGTGTGCGTTTCGACGTAAAGGTGGCGCACTGAGGCCCTCCAGCCTCATCAGCTCCCCGTTGTTGGAGATGTTCCACAAGTAAACACTGGGGTCTGCAAACTGGCTGGGCGTGGTCTCCACCTAGGACACCAAGACACACACCAATGTAACGTTTGCCTCATACACACAAATGCAAATAAAAGCCAAATGGGGCGAATCGATAGTAACAGTTGGTCCTGTGCTGTGTAGCTCAGCTGGTAGATGGTGTGAGGATTTGTGGTTTATGATTAAGAGAGGATGAACTGTCGCGGCTGTTTCTGAGCTGGACTTTCACCATGAAATCTGCAAGTTAATAATGTGATGAGCATGACTTTAAATAGACAGGGAGGAGAGGGGCTGCAGCTAATAATTTCCTTCCTTAAAACACTACAGAGAATAAAAAATAATACAACTTCTGAATACGTCTTTTGCTTTATGGAGAGTTAACAAAACTTCACACATCACTAAATATTAGTGAGCTTTATACTGAGTCTCTCAACCAAAGTTAATACATTGTTAACTCTTCTTTAGGTCCGCCTGTTTCCAAGAAGGCATTCTAGATCAGTGGTTCCCAACTGGTGCCGCCACAGGGTCCAGATTTCTCCTTAGTCATTAGTTCAAGGTCCACACATTTTAATATATTCAGTGTCATACTTGTGTTTGGCCATGTCTTCGAGCTAGTTTTCCATCTCTGTCAAGTAGCTGTCCGTTAGTTACTCACATACAGGAGGAAAATGCACATCAAACGTGACAGAAATTCACTGTACTTCAAAATAAAGTGTGTTTTTCACTTGCGTCCATTCAGAATGGACCAGAGACCCACCAGTTGGGAACCACTGTTCAAGGTGTTTCTTCTAACAGACCTCTGCCCTTTGGCACTCTCCACAACTCCCCTATCATACCACAGCACTCTCATACAGTTTACACATTCCTTCCTCTCATGCTCAGCCCACACATACACACAACTGGGGTGTCTACAGGTATAAACACTTACATTTAACTTATTGAAGCACTGCAGATAGGTATTGCAGGTAAGTTTTATGTACAAATATGGTTGTCAGAGTGACTTAGGTTAATCTACATTTTGCAAACAGGTAAGTGCAAGTACAAAGTGACAGGACAATGGAATCTTCATTGGTAGATTTAAAGATTTGTAACATCAGAAATATGGACTTTCACACAGACGAGCTTAAATCATGATGACATGAAGAAAAAAGATGGATAAATCTAATTAGATCAAATATTTGTGGCCATCAAGACCTCAGCTATTCAAATTTATCACTGTTTTATGACATTTAAGACATGACATTTAATATAAGTATTTTATAGACCTGCACACACCCTGAAAACACAAACACACATACCTGTATGGAGTTGGCCGATACTCCCCAAGCAAAATCACACGGGAAGATTCCCTGTGCTGGTCTGTTCTCTGGAAGCTCTGGGAATCCGTTCTTCTGGATGACGTTTCTTTAGGAATAATGAAGAATCATCACTACAGGAGGAGCTGTGCTGAGAATTAAACTATCTCTGGAGTTGTAAGGCATCAGTGCCAATCTGTGCACATTTTAATAATATAATATAATATTTTGCTTCCTTTGTCAGAGCCCCACTTGTCACACCCAAGCACGTACCTGTAAAAGGTGGCGGATGTCTTTGGCTCCCTCTTCATGTCAGGAGTGTTGAAGTCAACGTAGTAAAGTCCCTGTCGTATCCCGTATTCCCTGTGCCACTCGAAGCCGTCCATCAGAGACCAGGCGGTGTATCCAATCACGTTCACACCGTCTATGACGATTGCTGTATGCCAAACACAGATTCAAGTCACCAGCTCTTTTCTATCTTGAGATTTCTGTCTGATGTAAAATGGTTCATGCTGATGTCAGATTTGTTGTGGTGAATGTGTGACATTACTCACATTTCAGTGCCTCTGCGATGAACCTCTTGAGGTAGTACATGTGTTTTGGGTCTTCTGTCTTGGTATTGCCGAGGACGTACCTGTGATGAGCAGCAGAGAAAACACAACGTTCCACAATACAGCAAACACCAGGACGTCACAGATGAGTAATCACAGCATCCAGACCTACCAGCCACTCTGCACCACGAAGATGGGCGGCTTGTCATACTCAGCGTTGACCCAGTAGAGCAGCATCCTCAGGTCCAGGAGCTCCTGCTGCCGAAACTTCAGGCTGTCATTGATGAACTGGAAGCTCAGGGCCGCTCCGTGAGAAAGGGCAAAGAAGTCAGCCGTCCCCCTCACCTGCGCCCTCTCCTCCGGGGTGAAGGAGGGCAGCCGTGAGCCCAGCCTCGCCTTCATGCAGGGAGGGTAGTCTCCGTCTGTGAACAGAGGCCGGGCGAACCAGCCCAGGACGTGGTCCAGGGAGCACTGGCACTCTCGCAGGCTTTCCAAGCGGGTGCGACTGGGCTTGATCCAGTGAGAGGCCAGCGCCATGGACACCTTGCCCTGCTGACGGGGTCGGTAGTGGCGGTTATAGAGATGCCACGCAGCTGCATGAGCCTGGAGGAGAAACAGATGGACAGAGAGAAATGACAGACAGAGGAAGGGAGAGGAGAGGAAGAGGTTGGATATAGATGAAAAGGATGGTAATGATGACAGAAAGAGAAGGTCAGGGGTGCAAAGAAAATCCACCAGTCAGACATTTATATCATTTATTTAACCTTTATTTAACCAGGAAGTCCCATTGAGATTGAAAATCTTTTTTACAAGAGAGACCTGGCTGAGGTAGCAGCCAATAAAATCACATTTAAAATGCAATAAATACAACAAATGATACGAAAATCCACAATAAAACAACAACTATTCAAACACAGTGGCCTCTCAAGAGAAACAAGCACATGTCTCTATCACCTAACAATATTTTATTCAGGTCGGTGCAGCTCAAAGTGCTTTACAGGTGACTGAATAACCAGTAAAACTAATAAGAAAATTAAAGAATGTCAATCCTGGGTCTTTGTCACATTACGATTCCCAAAGCCATGGCATACCTTTGTTTTGTAGGTTTGTTAAAATTCTAATAAAAATTCAATCTAAAAAAAGGCAATTAAAAAATTGAAATAAATATTTTTTAATAATTAGATAACTGAAAAATTATAAAATATAATATTATTTTAAATATTTAAAAAATAGAAATCAGAATTAAAAAAAAGATGATTAAAAAGCCTTAAAAGGAATAAAAAGATTATAAAAGTGAAATAAAATGAACGCAAAAAAGTAGATATAAGCAGTGTTTCTTTATTTTTACACCTTTAAAGAGGAATATTGTACTTTTTACTGGCTTACTGGACGACTAAATTAAGTAGATACTTTTCATTAAATTTTATTCCAGAACATATCATCATAATCTAAATGCATTGTTATGGATTAAGCTATCTAACTGAAGTACTTCGTCATTGCTCCATTTGCTAATAAAATGCTGTTCACACAATAATCCTTATTCAAATCAATCAGTCATAAAAATCCAACATGTCTAAAAATTATACACTAAATTCTGATACTTAAAATATGTCCTAATGCTATGTCTGTTTTCCTCAGTTGTATCCTTTATGTCTTTTTAATGTTGTCATAATTTTTCTGTATGCATTTTTGTGTTCCTTATAACATTGTGAAATTCTAATACTTTTAGAATATTAGATATTCTAAAAATTAGGGTTAAGTATTTGGGTTTTCTGCCTTTCCCTGCACTGTATATGTTATCTTTGAATTTTTTTGTGTTTTAAATTGTGCAAAACTAACAACATAAACATAAAACAGTGTTGTATTGCTACACTCAAAATAGAGAATATCATCAGAGATAAAAATCTAATAGCTAAGACTCCTAAAACTGCTCCTGGCACTCACCTTTAGGAGAATGTGTCCAACCCGGAATGGGAGATCAGGGTCGTTCTTGATCCCGGGAGCGACCACTCCGGTGCCGTACCCGTGCCACGCCACCACAAACGGATTATCAATGGTGATCCAGTACTTCACATCATCCCCGAAAGTCTGGAAGCAGAAATCAGCGTAGTCCTTGAAAATCCCCACCAGCTCCGGGTTGCTCCAGCCGCCAAGGGTCTGCTGCAGGTGGTCGGGCAGGTCCCAGTGGGAGAGCGTGATCACCGGCTGCACGCGGATCTCCTTCAGCCTCTTGATCAGTGTCCGGTAGTAGTTGGTGCCGATTTCGTTGTAACTCCCGCGCGTGCCGTTGGAAAATATCCTGGACCAGGACAGGGAGAACCTGTAGTGGCTGACCCCCAGCTGCCTGATGGCACGGATGTCGGCGTGGATGTTGTGATAACTGTCGCTGCCGACGTCCCCGGTGGTCATCCGGTTCCCACCGCGCGTAAAAGTGTCCCAAATGGAGAGCCCCTTGCCGTCCTTGTCGAACGCGCCCTCCACCTGGTACGCCGCCGTGCCCACCGCCCATATGAAGTTCTTTGGGAAGGTATCGTAGAGGAAAGCCTCGTCTCCTGGATAGGGCAGCTTACTGAAACGACCCCACGTTTTCAAACCAGCGTTGGGTTTTGCTGCCGCAGAGGTGAAGGCGAGAAACGCCAAAAAGGCGCGCAGAGCACTCATAGTGCCGGTCAACACTGGCCTCTGATGCCCACTTTCTAACTCTGATCGTCATTTAACCATGCTTGGAAGCTTTCTGTGACTGTACAGCGGGCTGTGAGGTGCAGCCAACCGTGAACCCACCACACGCCACCTCTCCACATCTATCAATTATTAGCCAAAGCACCTGACGCACAAAGGTCTCCAGGCACAACATAAGAGCCCCAAATGATCAATCGTTTGCAAAGCAGAGGCACTTTAGTTTAAGCTGTAACTAAAGACATACATGAGGAAGTCTCATTTTAATTTTTTCAGGCTGTTTAAGTTGTGCTTTTCCTTCAAAGTGATCATTTCTACCTGGATTTGCTGACACATCAGGAGAGTGACCCAGGTGCACGAGCCCTAATATGATCTCAGTAAGTGCTTCATTATCATACATCCTCAGCTGGCAGATCATCTCATAACTCTATTTCAGTGTCACATGTCAAGAGCACAAAAAACTCATCTGCATTTCTCACTGGATCAAGTTCAGTCAGGGGATGATGGGGGGAGGAAAAGATATGAAAACAGCAGTCAGTGTACCCTGCTGCAACATGGGCCCATTACTTCCTTATCTTCCTGCTTTCAGCTCGGTTGCTGGGAAACTCAGGCCTCTTAGTGCTGGCCATCTTGGTCCATATAGCACCTGCATAAATAACTCAAGAGGTGTTAGCCTGTTGGATGGTGTGTGTGTGTGTGTGTGTGTGTGTGTTGTAATAAAGGAATAAACCGTCAGCATTCAGACTGAGGCATGGCAACCTTTTCTGAATAGGTAAGCTATAAGATATTAAGCCCATAGTATTTTAGATTGATTCTGTTTCATAAAATAAGTTTTGAAACAAACAGTAAATAGAAAAAAAAGGCATAAACCCTTTCAATATTCAGTTAATTGTGGTAGATATTTCCTGATTCCAGTCTCTCCAATGTGAGTGAGAAATCCATTTTCAAGGTCTGATCTTAACCATTTTCTCTTCTGCATTCATGACTTACGAACAGGTGGAAAAACTAGAATTACTGCCTCGCTGTTGTTTGTCACCATGAACCAGTCAAGGTGCAGTTACAGTTTACATCCATGTCTGTCCAGAGTCATAGTGGTGTTGTGTTTTTAAAAAGGAAACTACAACCACTTTCAAAATTCCTATATGTTATTCCTGTGGTCTAAGATCAGGCTACCGTTCATTGTCTATGGAGCAGCTCCAGAATTGAGAGTGTAGCTTATGCTCACAAACACTGATCTTTCCTCGGCCATTTAAGTAACATATTGGTTCTTAATTTAGGTGGAGATCCCCTTGAAGTGTTTCTGCAGAACATTATGATGTCACAGTGAAGTTGGCCTTTGACCTTTTGGATATAAAATGTCATCACGTTTTTCTCCTCTCATACATTTGTGTGAAATCTTGTCATAATTAGTGTATCAATTCTAGAGTTATGGCCCAAAACATGTTTTGTGAGGGTCACAGTGACCTTTGACCTTTGACTACCAAATATCAAGCAGTTAATTGTTGAGTCCAAGTGGATGCTTGTGTCAAATTTGAAGATATCCCCTCAAGGTATTCTTGAGGTATCACATTTAGAAGAATGACACAGACAGACAGACAACTTGAAAACATAATGCCTCTGGCCGCAGCTGTCACTGGCACAGGAGCATAAAAAGATTTAGCCAGAATAATCTAAGTTCCTAAAACTATTTTGTTCTTAACTGTGATACAGGTGGGAAAAAGCTATAGATAATATAATCATATACAGCCCAGCAAGTGACAAAGATGAGGAATGTAGTCGCTCATTATGTTTGTCCTGAGAGGCTGGTAGTTTATCTGATGCAGGAAAACAGACTCATCTGGCAGCCGAGCGGCACGTGACGACGGCTGGTCATGGATCATAACCACGGGCAGAACATGGTGTGTGGGTGTTTTTCCACTGAGCTGAGCTGCACTGGAAAGTTCAGATCTCAGGTGTACGCACAGAAGCACTGCTAGTGTCCATATATAACACAGGAAGAACACCATTGAGTGATGCTCAGCAGCACGAGAGAACGGTCTGTATGGCTGAATCAGAGCCAGTTCAAATACAGGGCTCATAACTCTGAGCTTGAAGATGTGGACAAACAGTGGAGAGAGGCTGATACTCTATTCAGATGGGGAAAATACTGTATGTACAAAATAAAATCTCGAAACAAAGACAACTTGTGCTGTTTAATCAAGTTTTAGTTCTTGGCTTAACGACAGAAACTGTTGCTTTTTGCAAACATTGGCAAAGTTTAAAGAAATCCAAACTTTGAGTTGAATAAAACAATTCTTAAGACATCTGAGAGGCTTAATTATTCAGCCATTTAATCAGTTTCTGTCAACATATGTAGTGTATGCTGTGTCACGTAAAGCAATACCTTATATAAGCAAGAATTCCCTACTCTGGTAGACTCCATACTCACTGGAAGCGGCCACATCCCTTTTTCTTTCTTCTGTTTCGGCCTGACAACAGAAAAAAATAAAGCAACAACATGTTTCCATCAAGGCTCCTAAGGTAACATGTTGGAGCCACTATAGATATGAGTTCATAGTAATACTGTATAGAACTTCTGTCTGTCACAAGGATGGTGTCATCAATTAGCAGTCCCAGTTCACAAATCTATTTTTAGTAAAACACATTTGGGCTGCAGCAGTACTTACTTAAGTCTTTGTATTCACAGGCCATTTGTGAAAGCCCTCCATCAGCTCCGGTCTTGTGCCTCTCAATGCAGTTGCCATCATGACAGCCTGTTTTATCTCTTGCTCTGTGCTTCTTCACCAGGTAGTTCAGTCTTCCTTTCTTTCTGACTGCAGCAGTCACAGCTGCCAATTTCTCCCTGTCATGTGGTGCTACAATACATTTTAAACAGTGAATACGTTTCATAGGTTTGATTAAAAAGGTCTGATCTTATAGACCTTCTTCACAGCGTAAGTGTTGACTTCTCATAGTAGGGAAAGCACAGGTGTAACTAAGAATATCACCAATGGCACAATGCCGGGACCGTGAAACTGAAGCAGCTAAATGGAATGGAGCCATCATTAATCTGATTATTTACACCTGTGGCTTTCTGACTCTGCCATGTCACAATGTTTGCTGTGAAAAAGTTTGTTGGAACTTTCTGAACATGTGCCACTGAGAATTCCCTGCTCTGATGTGTTTACAGTTCTAAGCAAATTGATGCGCTTGTGCTAAACTACCTAGCTTCAGTACTGATAATATCCCTCTCTATGTAATTGTCGACCAACCGCTCTTGCTGACACGCTGCACTGACATATTCCCAGTCACCTGAGGAAGAGCAGCTCTTCTGTTCTCCTTATATCGCACTAATGCACAAGAATAACAGTCAAGTGTGCACTGTCGACCACCGTATCAGACCCTATTTATCAATATGCTTCCTCTGGATCTAAAGGCAGATGTCATTTTGCAGTGGTAAAAGATGTTTTCCTTAAGTAAAAATTGGGATACTGTGAAAAGTACAATACTCTGTTACACGTGAAAGCCCTGCATTCAAAATCTTACGCCATCAAAACATGCTTAAAGTACAAAAAGTAAAAGTATGGCCCATTTCAGAGCCACACTGGAGCCTATCCCAGCTGATATTGGGAGGGAGGCAAGGTACACCCTGGACAGATCACCAGACTATCACAGGGCTGACACACAGAGACAGACAACCATTCACACTAGGGCTGCAACTAACGATGTTGACTAACCTGTCGATTATTTCTTCCATTAGTCGACTAATCATTTCATTGTAAAATGTGTTAAAATGTTGAAAAATGTCGGCCTCTCTCTCCCAAACCCCAAAATTATGTCATTTAATGTCTTGTTTCGTACTCACGCCAAAGGGTTTTAGTTCACCGTCATGGGAGAGTGTGTGAAGCTGCCAATATTTGAACATAAGAAGCTGCAATAGGAGTATTTTAGGGTACTTTTATAGTACTTTACTATGAAAAATGACTCAAACCTAAACGGTTAGTCGACTACTAAAATAGTCACCGATTATTTTGAGAGTCAATTAGTCATCGATTAGTCGACTAATCGTGGCAGCCCTAATTCACACTCACACTCACATTCACACCTAGGGCAATTCAGAGTCACCAATTAACTTGCATGTCTTTGGGCTGTGGGAAGAAGCTGGAGTACCCAGAGAAAACCCCACGCTGCCACGGGGAGAACATGCAAACTCCGCATGAATCCCAGGATTCGAATCAGGAGCCCTGTTGGTGCAAGTTGACAATCAAATATATGTAGTGGACTAAAGAGTACAATACTGGCTTCCAGAATGTGTTTGAGCAGAATCATACAGTAGCAGAAAATGAAAATACAAGTACACTGAAATTGTACTTGAGTAAATGTACTTCTATTTCCTGTTCAAACACTAGCCACTTGAGCAGTCTTTGTGATCAAAGCTCCTGCCATCTGTACTCCAACAATCACAAAGTCACACAAGATCTATCTGTTCCTTTTGCCATCCTGATACAAAATGAGAATCAGCTGGGACTGCTCAGCATGTTTATACACGCCATAGGACGTCGCATGATTGTACCACTCAGTCAACCTATGCGGAAGTGTCTGCATTCATTGTTTCTTCACTCATTAATTCAGGTTTTCCTTTGAGTCGTTAACCATCTGCGTTTGTGTAAGACAAATGACTGATATTTTCATTTGTGATGTTACATATTGCATTTTGTTGGCAAGGGGCCACTGCAGGATTATACCCTCCACGTGTTTGGAGACAAACTAGCACCTGTGTCATCCATTACAATCACGGAGGGTACAAAAAAAAAAGATTATTTTTCAAAATTTCTAAAGCCCACTTAAGTCTAGATGAGCCAACTTTGATCTGGTTTTGGTTCTTCCTGATTTCCGGTACACCTGAAGGCATCACAGCTGATCATCTCCTGCAGGAGGAGCAAACCGCTTCATCCAAGACTTGAAAAAGAAATAAAGAGAGATCGAGCATGTCGGGTTTTATAGAGAATTATATTGATACAACGGAGGATCTGACTGGGTGGATGTGAAGCCAAGTTAATCAGCAGTGACAAACACTACAACCACAGCTGCTCATGACTTCCATCTACCAGCAAGTACAAACCTAAAAATGAGACGCACACTACAATCTTTTCCAGAGGCAACTCTACATTTGGACAGGTTTCTGACATTTTTTTTTGTTTTGTTTTAATTTTTTCAATACATGGTAAAAAAAAAAAAAAAAGGTTATTAATATACAGAGCTGTAAACAAAAAACGCATGTTTGCTTTTAAAGTAAAAGGACACAATTATCGCCACAAAAAAAGATAATGGTTAATCTCTTTCAGTTTTTCAAAGTGTGACACAGAGGGAATGATTGATGAGCAATATTGCTTTATGGGAGCACTTTAATAATAATAATATCGGCGGGTAAAAGGCTTTACAGCATCCCCCCAGTCAGCATCAAACACAACAACAGAACATGAAACAGACATAAGAGACTATTTACAAGAGTGAGCTTTTTTTGTTTTTCTGTTAAAATCATTTCTACTTAATGTGGCGAACATCATCACAATGCAACACAATGCAACAACCCACAGCTGATGATACGGATGTACGGATGTAGTGTGCATGTGGAATATGCAAGTGTGTGAATCTGTGTAACAGTAGGAGTGTCGGCGTATGAAAAGTTTAAAAAGTTCAATGTCCATATTTTCTTCCCTACGTCATTCCTCCACAACTTCAGAGCAGATGCGCCGCTTTTGTTTGTCCTCCCTCTTTTCATTCTTTTTTTTTTTTTTAGCTCATCTTCTCCGCCCTGCTGCCTTCTTGCGACCCTGGAGGAGACACAAATAAAACAGTCGGGTGAAAACTCTGGACGGGAAACTGGGAATTTAAGTGAAGAAGTGTGGAGGAATTTCAGATATGATTCATGCAACAGTTTCAGAACCTTCGGTGTTGGCTCTTCCTCCTGCTCCTCCTCCTCTTCTTCATCGTCTTCCTCAGAGTCGTCTTTAGCAGCAGCTGCCTTCGATCGCCCACCACGCCTGGATACAAGAGGAGATACTCACTGAATCAGAATGCCTCAGCGTGTTACAGGGAGACATTTGTAAAGTTAGAAACATCACCGACACCCACTGACCGAAGCTCTAAGCTGCAGCTTGGCTCAGCACAGAATGTCTCGGAGTTTTTGTACTTAAAGGTATCACAACGTATCACCCACCAGATGACACATGTCACTTTCTGCATTGAGTTGGATACCTGTGGGTGACCTGCAAAAAAGTGATTTGCACGCAGTATTTTGTCCTAATCTTATTCTTGGGTTTGGTTTTGGGAGAGAAAAAGGAGATGCTGGTTGGATCACAGGTGTTGGCTGAGAAATAATAGAGGTCTTGCCAATTGGTTTGGCCGATTAATTGGCACAGATAGGACTTTATATAAATTATAATTAATGGTGGAACAGGGCTCCGATAGTGGCCGATAGCTGTAAAATCCACTTGTAATGTGGGTGTGGCCCTAAGGCTTTACACGGAGTACCCCACATGCAAATACAAGGTAATGTGTGCTTTAGATCATTTGTATGATTTGAATCAAAGTTAACAGATGTAGGACAGCTTTACTTCTTTATTAAGGGCATAATAATGTTGCTGGTTACAGAACAGCATCATGTGCTTTTTCTGTTTTGCTAACCAGGGAAATTATTAGTAGCAAACCACTGGCAATGAGTGTGAAATTAATTTCTGATGATCTAAATGACTATTAACTCATAATTACTTAGAGAGCAGGAGGGGCCGGCCCAGTGTGCATCAGCGGTGAACGCACTAAAAACTTTCAATCTCCTTTTTGACCGTACATAAGATATAATATTCTCAGAAAACAATTATCCCCGCACTTTTATGGCGATACAAAATGTGACTTTGTCCCAGGGAACAGCTGTTTTTACCACAAGGCGGTTGAGTGGTGTTCATGTCATAACAGACCTGTTTTCAATCAGTCTCTCCCCACAGACGTTGTCTCTTACAGCTGCTCTGCTCGATTTTTACTATTTTAATGCTGTTCTTACACTGTTCAAGTGCAGCCGGGGAGTCCCACATAAAAATTATTTTATTCTGTGTCCCGTCATTTATGTGCAGGCCACATTTAAGCTATTTGTACACAATGTAAGGACAAGAAACTACTCAGCAGGGCAGGTGTTACTGGCCGATTAATCGGCTATCGGCTTTTTCCTGCTCCAAACTGTTGTTATTATATCAGCCATTAAAAATCCACAATCAGTCGACCTCTAATAAATATATTCTTAAAATAATAATAATGATTTAATGTTTTAATGTTTTAATCCTCTGACTTCTGACTGTGTGTCGGCTGTCTTCTGGCCCAGCTGGAATATGAGAGCCGCTTCAATCAGGTGTGCTGCTAAGAGGCATGTTAAGTGTGGAGATGTGCTGCTCAGTATAATGAGAATAAGCAAAAAATACTATTTTAAGTGAACTGCCTGAATTATCTTCTTTTTGAAATATCTTAGTTTCACATGTATAAACATCCCAAAATTATCACTTTAAATGCACTGCCTACTAAGAGAATAATTTAAACAGTGCATGATTATAGAATTTGTGGGTTCCGGGCAGGCCATGCATCTCATGTCAGCAGCTCATCAGCTCATTAGGTTGCAGAATTAATCGGTCCTATGTGTGGATGGTGGGGCAGGTGTGATATTGTGTGTTGCATTTTTGGCTCATGAAGGGGTCTTGAAAATCAGACCTGTGCAGCACTCTGCCTCAAATACTCTTTCTAAAATTAAGGAAAAAAGCTAGGCTGGTCCATTGTCATTACATTACTCTACAGTGGCAGGTAAAATAAAATCTAAAATTTATTACGCACAAATAATATTCCAAAGCCCTCACTATGATGTTGAAAATATTTATGCTACAGCCTGAGAGATCACGTAGCTCGTGTGCATCATCTTACACTGGTTTCTTGGCAGGTGGCTGAGCTGATTTGGGTGGACGTCCTCTCCTCTTCTGCGGTGTGGACTCTGCTGACTCTGTGCTGCTGAGCGAAGACAAAACACAAACGACACCGGAGTTTGAGACAAAAATGAATCTGGCTGACAGAAATCTCGACAGCAGATGTTATCAGGGAAGCTGACCCAGCTTCTCTGCAGGCATGTACTGTTCCTTACCCTTGTGATCGCCGCTGCGCCCTGGCTTGCCGTCCTCCCTTGCTCTTCAACTCCATGTTTTCACTGCTCCTGTCATCATCTTCCTCCTCCTCCTCTGCTTCCTCCTCTACCCTCTCCTCGTCCTCCTCCTCCTCCTCATCCTCTGGCGGAGGAGCTGCTTTCTTTCGCCCCCTCTTCCCCTTGGAGGGGGTATCCTGACTGGAAGTGGCAGACTTTGGAGGTCGGCCCCTGCGTCCTTTTTTCGGCGGGCTGTTCTGTTCATCCTCTGGCCGGTTGTCCTCGTCCCACTGGTCCTCGGACTCGGCCGCTGCGGTCGTGTTGGCTGCCGCCTTCTTGCGTCCACGCTTTGGTTTACTGTCCTGGTCGTCACTGGAGGTCACGCCACGTTTGCGACCGCGGGGCTTTTCAATATCCTGTAAAGACAAAACAAAATGTTGACAAGGGCTGATGGGCCTCCTGCTGAGCTTTAAATGATTTTTTTTTCTGATCGGTGATGTGAAGTTGTGAAACTGTCTGGTTTGCACAATAGTTTTGCTTCCTGTGAAAATAAACTGCTTGAAAATCAACATCTACTTAAATTAATGCTGGAAACAAGTGGCAAAATACTTGTCAATTCTAGTACAGTCCTGTGAAACATCTGTACATTGATAACTTTTGCTAAAAGATACCTTTATTTTTGACTCTTTAGAGAGGGGAGAATTGAATAAACGGCACTGTTTATGAAATAAACAAAGACAAAATGACGTATGCAGCAGGTCTAGAGGCTGTTATGAATAGTAGTTTACACAGCGTGTACTTGCTAATCCTATCTTGACTTAAATCCAGCGGGTGTTTGCACAGTAGAATCAAAACACAGAGTCACAAGGGTTTATGACTGGCAACACTTCACTGGATCACAGCAACATTCCTACTTGTCCTGAGCAACTGTGTCATTTCAGATCACGTTTTGTTTATCTGTGCACTCATAGTATGAAACAGTTGAATAAAATCTCAGTTTTACTTTGCTTAGAATACTTAAGTTTCTGCAAATTTGCAATCACAATCACATTGTAAACAAAAAGCAATTTTGTTATTGCCTGTTTATCCTCCCGGTGTCGTGGGACTTCTTATCAAAACACAATTACAGTCATAAGACGGAAAATAGCTTCATTTCCTAGAAATAGAGTTGTGTAAATATAAAAATAACAATACCAACGACCTTTCCAACTGGGGGAGGAACATTATCAAAAGGATTATGGCTCTGTCAACATTAACTATCTCAATAGTTGGTTCATATGACTCAATAATGTGATATTTTCAGGATGATTACTGGAACTCTCAGACAAAAATAAATAAGATGGGAGGAGAAACTCTCTCTGTTAATGTGGATGTGATGACCAAGCAGATAATCAACACTGAAAAAACACAAATAATTCTGAATTATAAAACAAAGCAGCTTGAAGTGCAGATGAAACAGCCTTTTGAGAATATTTAGCTTCAGTATCGTGACCATAACTCTGAGCAAAACAGGATGAGCAGGCAGGATATAAAGATGGTAGGAATTGTTGAAAAGTAGGCGTGTAACAACAGCGAGGCCTTAACGGTGTACACCAACAGGATAGTAGAATAGGTCAGGAAGACAAAAACAGAGCCCATCATGTGCTCCATGTAGTTTCCAAAGAAGTCCACTGTAAAATGTCTTGCACATAACCACGTGATGTCACAGACACCGCTTTTCTCAAAGTGAATACATTCTAGCCACGGAGCCCGTGACCACAGTATTTTAGGGAAACAGAAGAAGGTTTAAGGTGGCAAACACCCAAACACACACCGAGGTACAATGCTGTTGCTAGCTAGCTAACACACTGACAACTCTTAGCTCAGAGCTGCTAAAAGTTACAGATCGATTGATTGCTTCAAGTCGAGCAAGTCAGTGTGCTGTGCAGTGTGCTTCTGGGGATGTTTTAGTGCCCAGATTTTACTGCAGAGCGAGCACTCTTGACTTTCACGCTACTCTTTGGTACAGACAGCTGCAGGCGTGCGTTTCCATCGTAAGGCTCTGATATAACATTATCTGCTCTCTTCTGCTTGAAGTGGTGAAATTGCAGCTCATGGATACTTTATATGACACAGTCTCTGGCTTTTGTTCGACATCTAAGGTTGTCGCACATTTCCAGTCCATCATTAGCGCTGTTAGCTTGTTTATGTTACATGAATGCCGCTGTCACACTGAATGTCTGGCTTAGCCCTGTTCAAACTTCAGAACTTTATATGAAAAACAAATAAACAGACAAAAAAACAATGTGTAGTCAAATATTCGTATTTTTAACAGCCTGGATGTATTTTGATACAAAAAACATATATTTTCTGTAATTTCATTGGCATATATTTTTAAAGAGGTGCATAATATGACCAAAGATGTGATCTAAAGGGGTTAAAGGGTTTTCATTTCACCTTGACTTTACTTTTCCTATTATAATAACCACTCTCCCATCACAGAAGATGTCATATCTGCATCCAAAGAGGTTTTAATACCTTGTCAGTGCTGTCTGCTCTCTTTAGGCTGATGTCCTCGTTTTCACTGTGATCCATCTCTGTGCTGTCATGCCTGAAACACACAAATTGTTAATTGTGAGTATTTAATACAAGCAACGAAATGCAGCTCAAGTGGAACAGGTAACAAGACACAGAAGCATTCACTTTCAGTATTCCTGTTGGGTCATTTATCAGTGAACATGTTGTTTTCTTTCATTTTCATTTGGTGTATAATTAGATCCAGAGTAGTTTCTGTGTAGGTTCAGTGATGACGTCTGGAACTGGATGGGATTTAGTATCATAAGCCCAATTTGCCCAGGACTAGTATTACCTGGGGACCTCTGGTAATCTGTATTGTGGAGGTTGTCTGTGATCCTTATCCCATGCAAATCCACCATGTCTGTAATTTGTCAAGTGAAAATTCAGCCTCAAATTACCAACCATATTTCATCAAACGCAGAGGTCGTGTGATAATATTGGTTCTGTGCAAATCAACATGTCAGTGATTTGGGGTCGTATTTAGAATTTCTGTTTTCTCTGCGCCTCATTTCTGCCTCTTTCCTTGTCATAGAGGCTGTGCTGGAAATTATAAAAGTTTTGAAAGAATTCTGGGTGCTGAAGGCTCATCTCACTACACAGCACTGCAACCTATTTGCAGAAAAGCAAGCTCAAATCAGTTAGAAGAGGGACGGTTGACATTAGGGTTTGATCTTGTGACGTGAGCAGTGTGTGTCAGTAACATGTCTTGTACCTGGTCTTGGTGCGCTGTGGGGAGCCTGGGTTGGACGAGGAGTCGTCGTTGCTGGCAGTCTCCATGCGAGAGGCTTTACTCTGGAGCTGTTTCCCCGCTGACGCCAGTGGCTTGTTTACCGCGCCCAAAACGTTAGCCGACTTGGGCTTGAGGAGTGAGAGATGACAGTTGGAGTTGGATATGCGCTCCATCCAACGAAACACAGAAATTAAGATGCAAAAGCCAACATTAACATTTCAGAGGTGTGATTAAGCTTACCTTTCCTGGTGTGAAGAATGACTTCATCTCTGGTGGGAGATAGTTTTTTGTGTTGCTGAAATTCTAAAAAAGAGAAAGAAATCTTAAGGGGCTTGTTTGTGTAGAGAATAAATGTGAGACACAAGCTGGGGATTATGAGAAGGTTTGATCCTGCCAAACAATCTCATTAGTCGAATATGTGCCAGCTATGTTGATAATTCCCGAGTTACACAAAGAAGTGGGATGCAGGCAGTGAAACCAGGTTACTACCAGCCACCACAAGCACGGAAACATAATCCAACACACAGCACATCTCTGTCTATCTTTTAAGTAACACTTCTGTATATGCATTTTTAAAGAGGTGTATATGCAGATCTAATTAGCGGCTCTGTTATTTCTATTAAAAAAGAAGAGTGGAATTTACTACAGTGGCAGAAAAAATGTTTTCTTGATGATGCTTAGTGCTGCAGACACCAACCTTGTCGGGCTTGGTGAAGAAGCTTGAGGGCAGCACAGGGTCTTTCGGGGACTCCAGGCTGTAGGTGGTGCTCTTTGACATGATGATGTGCATGGCTACATCGCACACTGTGTAGAGTTTCTGTGCAGAGAGACGTTACTTGTCAGCAGGATGGCAGTTAGAGCAGTGAATGAATAAGTACTGTGCATCTGATTTCTTCAGTTCATGAGCTTGCAGACGTGATGTGTACCTCGTTGGTTTTGGGATCGCTGGAGGCCTGGGCATCTTTTGTCTGTTTGATATTTTCCACCATTTTCCTGATGAAGGCGTGGCTGTTGTTCTCGTTCTTGGCCATGATGATCTCCAGGACAAACCACAGAGCCCTGATAAGGAGGGGAAGTTTGACATAAGCATACAGTCTTTGAATTCAAAACACATAGAATACATAAGAAGAATTCTGGCCATAATTTCCTTTTAAGTTCCTGGACATAGATCTTAAAACTCTTTGGATACTGCAGATGCAATTAATGAGTAATGGTGCATTAAAGGTAAAGACATTGAGTCTCTGTGGGGGGAGAAGTTGATATTATTCAGTCCAAGTGTTTTTATAGCCAACACAGCTGCAAGTATAGTTTTACAATTCTATTCTATTCTATTCTATTCTATTCCATTATGTCTATTTTCATGTAAAGCACATATCCTGCCCTTATTGTAAAGCACATCCAGCTGCATTTCTTGTATAAAAGGTGCTATATAAATAAGGTTGATAATTACTTACTCTTTAATTTCCTTGAGCTGCTCGATGTCCTGTACTTTGACATAGTCTGGGTCATGTGCCAGCAGGTGGATGGTGTACGGCACCACATACTCCGGCAGCAGAGAGAACAGCTTATCTGTTGGCAAACACAGAGTACTTATTACACCAATATTATCTCATCACAACAGTGGGAATGATTACTGCCAAGTGCACTGATGTGCACTACAAGGAAAGCAAAAGTTCTCATTCATTTCTTTTTAATTTCCCCCTTCCAGTCATCTCTACCTTTTAAATATTCTGGTTTTAGATACAATATATACTGTAGGATCTAATGCTTTTTAAAACTTTTTCAAGAAAGTTTCTAAACCAAATTTAAGACTTTCTTATTCAAGCATCACAAGTTATGCATAAATGTAAGTACATGTAGTCCCATGCGGAGGTGCAAGTATGGATAAAGATGAAGAAGATGGATAAAGATAAAGATAAAATGTTTGTCGCAATTAAGACCATAAAAATTAAAATGTAAGAAAATAAATTTTAAGACTAAATACTTATAAAACTGAATTTAAAGACCTGCAGACATCCTGCTCTTCTGATCACAACAATCTACAAATAAAAAACAACTGTTTCTATTTTATTTTCAGATTTTGTTCGGTTTCTTTACCGCTGATGGCAGCGTGCTGTTTGAGGTACTCTCGGCGTATGTTAACGTTTTTCACCAGGCACTGGCGAGCGTGAGCCCTCCTCTCCTTAACAGGGTCCTTGGCACACAAAGCGAACACTGCCATGTATTCCAGAGGCAGACGGAGGCGGCACAGGCCCCGGTGGAGCTTCTGGGAAAAACACTGTCGCACCTGGTAGCATTCATCCTGGAGAGCAAAGAGAAAGACGCACAGAGAACAGTGACAATTACAAGGAGGAGAAGGGTTGATGACATGATTTAGAGCAATACGAGGAGGGAGTGTCGAGGTGGAGTGAGGTTGGATGTTGGAGACAAAAAGGTACCCGGTGGTGGCAAATCATTTCAAAACAACATGAAATCAAAGATATGAAAATGAAATAAGCTGCATGATCACAGGAGATTTGTGACAATTCTTACATTGATGACAAGAGCACACAGCTGATACTGCTCCAGCGTGATGATTTCGTGATAGCAGGGCTCCTGTGCCAGCTTCAGCAAGGCGCACGCTGCCGCCAGCCGCAGCCTCGACATGTCTGGTTTCCTGGGGGATGAGGGGAAGGAGCAGAAGAGATAAGAGTAAACAAGGATTTCTTTATTTATCTGCAAATGTGTTTACGATTAGAGCCTAACATCTCCCTGGGGTCCCCGATACCCATTAAAACATGGCGCTTCAGTGAAAATTACAGGATTATAATGTGAAGACAAAGCTTTTTCTGAGCTGCTCAAAAGGCTCACACACACACACACACACACACACACGGGATCTTTGTCTAATAAAGGAGTAGAGGCTTTGTTGTTTACCCCATCCGGCCCTGCTCGGTTAAGTCTCCATCACTGTGTAGAATAGCAGTCAGCATCCTCAGGGTGGAGTTGCCTGATTTGCTCTGGTTGTTCTTCACTCCTAGTAACCACCGCACCATCAGCTTTATGCCCTGGATCTGAACGGAGAGGGGTTAACAGAAGCACATCACTTGAGTAACAACATCCACAATCACGGGTAAAGTCTCATCATTTACTTATTAGGACAAATATTTAAGCCCTATTGTGTTGACATCATAATCAGCATGACATTTCTGACTCTGAACGTGTTCTTCAGATTAAAAAAAGATTAAAAGCACACAGCAGAGGAGTGAACAGGTGGACAGAATTTTAAGAGATACACAGGGGTAAACTACCAACCTTGGCCAATGTCTCTGGGGACACTTCATCATCAGGAACCCAAAGTTTGGTTGTCTTCTTGCCTGGGATCTACACACAACACAAATAACACTGTAAGACTTACTTCATTGATCACAGACCTGTGATGAACAGTTTTGGGACCTTGGAGTTGCACTACATCAGGATTTGTTGTACAAATAAATAATAATAATAATAACTATTAAAAGACTGGCAGCAGGTTTTAAAAACAAAGACTTGACTCTCAACATGACTCTGGTATATGTGATGTATATACATAAGTAAGTGTGTACCCTGTCGTTCATGAGCAGATCCTTCACAATAAAGTTGGCGACTAGAGATTTGAGCGGTGCAGCAAACTGCTCTGGGGCCAGCTGAGCCAGGTGACCCAGGGTGGTCAAAGGAGTGATGAGCTGCTCTAGGTTAGCAGGGTCCAGGCCTTTGTGCAGCGGCTGGAGAAACACAAACACACAATATTTTAGTGACTGTTTGATCCTGGGTCAAACTAAAACATGGACCATCACATTATATCTGACAAACTGGTCAGGTTTAGGAGGACGAGGTGTGTTTATTATTTCTGTTTTAGTGCCATAGCAGCATTCACATGCACCAGTGTCTCATTATTTCATTTCCATGATGTAGTTAAAGTGAATACTGAGTTCACCTCAGGGTGGTTTCTTACATTTTCTAAATATTTCAGGCACATTTATCAATCAAATCTATTTCTCTGCACAAAATGAGAAGAGTCCAATTTGATTGAAAGAACACATCAAAATATAAAGGCCTCATAAAGTGTGTAAAACAAATACAAAATCAAAGGAGATGGGAATGACTGACCTCGAAGATCTGGGCGAAGTGCGTGTCTCTGTTGCTGAACATAGCGTTGATGCAGTGGATGGCATACTTGGCCTGGCGAGGGGGGCCTCTCTTGGCTTTGGCCTGCAGTACCGGCAGCAAAACACTTGGGGGAGCAGGCAGAGGAGCACAATTACAAACCACAGAAACTATAGTCATAAGTCTGAGAGTGCAGTTACAGCGAGTGCTTCAGTTCAACATAATGGATAACCACAGTGATCTATGAGAGTGAAAGGATTCGTCCTGCTGAAAGCTTGAGAAAGAAGGAAAGCACGTACGATTTGATGTGAGGGAAACTCTCTTCCATCTTGCTGCCTGTGTTCTTGAAGATCTGCAGCGCAGCCTCTGCAACCTTCTCGTCATCCATCTTCAGACAACCCAACAGAGACTCAAATGTCTCTGCAGAGTGGAATGACACCGGGTGTGTGAATGACAGCACCTGTGTGGTGTGAAAAACAGAAGAGTCAAACAGTCTGACAATTATTTTTTAATAATTATAAGTCCAAATCCCTTTAAAAACCATTACATATATTTCAAGCAAAGTCAAGAATTGATTAACTCGCTGGACAAACATGAGAAGTCATCATGTCATCATTGTAAATAAGTTGTGTTTGTACCACTGTAATGACCACTGCTGTCAGCTGATGTTTGGGTTTCTGGCTGGTATTTACCTTCAGCAGTTCCAGTCCTGCTCTGATGGCCTCTTCAGTCGGGACGCCCTCCTCCTCATCATCAGCTGTTCCGTCTATAGATTTGTTAACCTGTTTTATCAAAGCACTGCCAGATGATGGTAGAGATGAGAGAGGGAGAGGGAAAAGGTCAAATACTGCATAACTGAAATACATTTTTTATAGTCTTTGTATTAGTGTAGTGATTTAAAGTTTGTGTTGTGGGTCTTTACACACAGACACAGACACACACAGACACACACACACAGTACCTGATGGACTCTGTGTCGATGTGTACAGGAGCAATTCTCTCCAGCAGGAACTTTACCATTTCCAGGAAGGGATTGCTGGGCTGTTTGGGGCTGCCGAGCTTTTTAGTGATGTCTCGCTGAAAAAGTGACAAACAAATAATGATGAAAACATTTAAATAATGACACTGTAATGAAGACAATCTCTTCATCTCACACCTGTAACTTTTAAGACTCTGTAGGTTTCTGCCATTTTCCATGCTGGTCTCATGTCTGAATAAACCACCTGGTCACTTTTACCCTTAAGTAACAACTGCAATCTTCAGGGAATCTACAGGAGTCAGAGACTTAAATCTAGTGCCTTTTAATACAAATTTAAAAATTTAAAACCAATTTTTAGAAAAATCCTCATTTGTTGATATTCAAATAAGCATAGCAGGTAAACATCAAGGTAAGTACTATGTTTTTGGTCTCTTCAAGAAGACAGTTTTGGGTAGGAACAGTTTCCTTTTACGTTAAATAGCTGTAATAAATGCAGCCATTACTTTTTTCCACATTGCAATTTAGCAATGTAGCAATTTCTTTGTACAGGAAATTATGACAAGTACATCTAAAGTGAGTAGGGCTGATGTAGAATAAACATTTCCCGACAGGTGAATATAGAGTATTAGGTTTAGTGGTAGACAGAGTGTGTTATACGTTAACTCTGACGCAGGAGAGCTTGACTAATTTTGACAAAAATACAAACATGTTTATGTTGAAATTAAGACCTTAGTAATTCAAATTTAAATCTATTCAATTACTTTTAAAGCCTAACATTTATAAAATGGAACTTAAGATTTTCTAAGACTCTTTAAGGGCCTGCAGACACCCTGAATCCTACTAGGTCAGACCCTTGTAACATTTCCGTATCACTTTTACCATGACTAACTGAAATGCTGCAGTAGCACAAGGTGTAACAAAGCAGCAGAGAGATGCACATCTTGTTTCGCCTTTTAACACCACTATAATCAAGTAATTATCTCAATCATCATCTTTTATGCATCGTAAAAATCTGTTTAATGAACTCGTAAACCACATAAAAGGGTTATCATTAAGGCGGGAGATTTATCTGCTCATATCAGTCTATAAAACTAGTTTTTCCCTTGCAGTGGGAGTGGGGCAAAGAGGTTAAAAACCCTTTCAATAAAAAATCTGATCAACAGTCGCTCCATGAATTTCCTTCTTACATGCAGCAAGTGAGCTAAAAGGAGTCAGAAATTACTGTGCTGTCATTTGATGTTAGTGCACTGTCGGATACTCTAAAACGGGCAGCAGGGGTCACTGTCAAATAACATGTGCTGTCATGTCTGAATGAAGCTGTAGGGAACATTAACATAACGTTGTCTGAATGACAAAATGCCATCACTTCAACAGATAGGCAAAGCCAGCATTGTCAATGTACTTCGTGTCCGGAAAAAACGTACAAGTGTTTAGAACATAAGGAGTGTAGACAGACAACAGAGCGAGGCTTGGCTGGGATACTTTCCCCAACAGTGACAACTGGTCACTGGAATCCTCCTCCTATATTTTATAGCCTCCTTTTAAATCTACATGGTCTGAGTATTAATTAGTTATTAAGTTAATTCAAAGAACAGATTATATACATTTCAGGCACCAGATTACTGAAGACTAATTCAAAATATAACTTATTACACTATAAGGTAAAGGTTGCCAGTGGAGGAATGACAGCGTTTCAATTACAGGGCAGAACTTGGAAAGAATTGTCAATACTCACCACACAGACTTCAGCTTGCTTGCAGGAACATGAGGGGCTGACCAAGGTTTCCAACTGATCTCTGATTCGCTCATCATCATCCAGGACCTGAGCCAGCTTCTTCACAAAGTCCTGAGCCTTGCCTGGGTCTGGCAGGTTCCCTACAGACACACAGAATTAAAAAGCTGAAGTCCACAAGGAATAAATCTGAAACAAGGGTGGTTAAGTCACTCTGCATTCAGCAATGTCATTTCAATCTTTATTCAGTACTTTAGCTATGCTGATTGGAAAGATCCACATGGCAGTTTTCTGAAAGAAACTAATTTAATACGATGCATAAGTGCCCTTACTTGTGATCACCATGACTTTGGCAAATACGGCCTTGCTCGATGCTTCAGACTACAACAAACAAACAAAAAAAAGTTTAGAAACATTAGACCACGGCATATTAACCATAAGCTTTTTCTGTGGAGTGCTTCAGTCAGAGTTACCTTGGGTTTTTTGATCAGGTCCAGCAGGTCTTTGACATGGTGTCTCAGCAGATTCTGGCACTTCCACATCTCGTTCAAAGCTCTGAGAGGCACAGATGAAGAAGAGTCAAACACAGAGATGGAAACAAATGATAAGGAGGAATGCTAGTAGTACAGCAGAAAGATAAAGGCCTTCCTTCTGAATATTTCTTCCAGACAGTTCAAATCTGGCGTTATCTTAAAAATGAATTCCATCAGTGTGTTGCCTCAGATCTTTCAATGTCTTTCAAAAGTTCAGTTCTTACAAAATAAACAGGACTGAAAATGCCACACCATGTTTTGCAGCTGAATTGATCTTATTTCAGCCAGGACCACTTTAGTCAAACAAAACTGTATTTCCATTTGCAGTATTATATTTGGCAGTATGGCTCTGTTCTGGGGCCTCTCTGCCCTTCCTCAGGCCTACGCAGAAAGTCTCTTCCATGCACCTATGTGGAAAGCCTTAAGGCAGAGAGAGCACTCCTCTCTGCCCTTCCACGTGCAAACAAGGAAAGCCTAAGGCAGAGAAAGCAGACCTTACTGCCCTTCCATGTGCCTACATGGAAAGCCTAAGGCAGGGAGAGCAGCAGCAAAGACCCCCCAGGAACAGAACTGCAGCATCAATGACAAACAGAAATGACATTGATAAGTCAGACACAGCATGAAAAGGAGGAGCTGGGGTGGAGGCGGCTTGCAAAGTGGCCTGCAGAGGAAGAAGGCAGGCCTAATGTTGAATAGGGCACCCTGAATGAGATTTGCCAATTGGTTGCATAGAAAGGAATCATGTGATCTATCAGCTGACTCCCTTCCATCAATCAGCTGCTCCTTCAGTTGACTGGACTGTTTGAGGTCAGCTGATGTAGCTGGGATGTGAGCTGAGCTTGACATCGTGTCCTGCCTGAGCTAACGGTATGCTCAATATGTGTGACAAAGACTTACTTGACAGCATTTGTGTCCAGGGTGGCATACAGGTAGTAAAGACACTTCATCCTCTCAGTGGTCTCCAAGTTGTGAGGAACCATGTACTGGGCAAAGACCCGCTCCACCAGCAACCTGTACACACACAGGAGAAATTAAGATTAACATGAAGAATATCCACAAAAATTAACACAGTTTCCCAATTTAAGGGTTTGAGCCGAGAGTCCTGGCGGTCATTAACCTACCATTAAATTTGTTTAACAGGATTATCTATACCAGGGTTTGAAATTAAGTCGGCTTGGGACAAAGTGCTGCTGAAATTTTGGAAAAGCCCTTGAAAAAGAAGATGGGGCATTTCTTTATTACTATTTATATGATCCCTGTTGATTTTTATATCAAATATTCATGCATGAATGAGATTACAGTCCCTCTAACCAAACATATCACACACTAATTAAATAGACAGATATGATTTCCTAGCAGTCCTGGCATAATCTCATATTTTAATACCTCTCAAAATAAAAACAGGACATTTTTAGTCACTTTGCAACCCTTAAATTTTGAATGATCGAATTTCAGAGATTTTAAGAGAGAATTTGCTGAGCATGTAAGTATTTTAACACTGCCCTGCTTTACACTCTTGCAGTTAGACACTCAGGAACTGCCTGTCACAATACAGACCTTTCCTGTTGGCAGCTGAGCAGCTTCACTGCAGCAGAGTGATTCAGAGGATAACTGCACCCTCAGACACTGTTGTGCAGTTAGATCTGATGTTTCGTGGCTTTTTTTAAAGAGGCGCCCACTTTGCTTCAACATGGCTCATCCACGTCTACTTCAGCTGGTGACATTTTGCGGTATGACTTTCGACAGCCCTCAGCGAGGCACTGTAAGCTCTCCATGTTGTGCATGTGTAGGTGGAGAAACAATAACACCAAATTTTCCAGTTCAAAGTGAAGCGGGCGATGCTGCAGTGTGCTGTCTGGATCCTCCAATGCTTATTTCACTTGCTTATGAAAACAGCTGTGACTGCTTCACATTATGGAGCCCTGAGGCAACTGTAGGTGGTGTCTTTTCCTTTATGATATTTTTCCCTGTACGATTGTCAAACCGCAGTGACAAATCGTTTGAGTCTAGAGAGAAGCCTTTGCTTTTCAGATTCTGAAGGGCTGATTTAAAAGCCTTTCTTTATCGTTTGTATCTGAGATGGGTAAAAAGTGTTAAGTCTGCAGTAAAGTATCTCAACGTGATGTCATTATCTACTTCCGGCTGGTTAACCACGGAACAAGACACATTAATCAAACAAAATTAAGTGCAGAAATCCAAGGTACACTGCCAATAGCTCAGGGCGCACTTGAAAGCTTTGGCTGAGCAAATGAAGAGCAATTGATTCAAGAAACTCACAGGGAATGTAATCAGCATCTTTTAGGGAACAGATTTAAATACTCCACTTTTAAAACACTTACCCCTAGGTACTACACACTCCATTGAAATTCACAACGCTGTTTTGACTTTCCTGTGTTGTTAATTTAGCAGAGAGCATCACATGCACACAAACCTGTCATCGATGCTGTTCTGGTAGTAGATATGGAGTAGCTTGTCTTTGATCCAGGAAATCTGTTTAGAGGCCTCCCTCCCTCCCTCTCCCTGCAGTGAGTACTTCCTGTAGATCGATGCCAGGCCCATCATGGCCTCCTTACGTACGCGCCACTAATGAAGGAGGACAGGAAAATAAAGGGAGAGACATTCCCAATCATGACAGCTGGTTAAATGAGAATTTTATGAGAATCTAAACACAATGTTGTCACACAATGACGGCTGGGCGATATAAATGACACCAATCAGGACATTTTTCTAATAATAAAATCAGAAACTCTGATATGCTATTGAAAAGCTACATTGCTTGAAATCAAACAAAAAAAGACAATCAAGTTGCAGAAACAAAACGCTTACTAGCCAAACACTGGCAGATAGTTCGAGAACAGACAAATGCTCCCTCAATTCACAGGTTGCAGCAGGAAGCAACAGCAAACTTAAACATTAAGAGATGTTGACATAGTGGTGTTGTGGAGACAATTTGGCTACTTAAAGATCCATTTGGCCACAAAGTGGATGAGACAGTCTAAAATGCAGTCCCACATGAAACAGAATAGTTTTATCTGACTGAAAATGTGCCAGCGAAAAAGGGAAATGCCACAAATTTGTGCATCACCATCAAATAAAGCCTGCAGAGTACAAGAAGTTATACTCTTACCAGCAATTAGACACATCTCCTAAAATGAGCTGCAAGGCTCTAAAGCCATTTCCACTGCATGATACAGCATTGTTCTTATTTGGTTTTCCATTAGCAAAATCAAGGTTTCAAACACGCTGAGCTGCTACTGAAAGGTGGAAGTGAAAACGCATTAAAGGTGATGTCAAGGCAATTTCACACGGGGCTGTAATGGCGTTCAGCTGAGAATTGCGCCTACGCTGAGGGTGTACTGACAACAAAATAGAGAAAAGGACCTGGTGACAAAAGTGAGTCGAGACGAGCTGAGCCGAACCATGCAGTGGAAATGAGGCATTAGACAACAACCCATAACACAACGCTGTTTTACAATTTGCTTTTTTTAATGGCAAAGAAAAAAAACATGGTGCATAAGGATTTAGACTGGCAGGTTTGCAGGTTTTTGTATAAATAATTGTAACTCGACTCTGTTTGCAGCTCATGATATCGCCATTGTTCATGCTCTGAATCTACTACAAGGGAATCATTAACTCAACAGATATACCGACTTAATTTGTACTGTAATAAATATCGACTCTGACTGAAAAACTTGTGATTAATCGTATCACCCTGGCCTACTTACAACAAAGTGACAAACAATGTGAGAACACACTGACACGTCCTAACGTACACAAAAGGTGCCCACTTACTCTCTTGTCCAGGGTCCTCTCCTTTACAAAATTGAGCAACGCATCGTTCACTAGGGACAAATCTTTCTTGGCAGCAGTTACAATAGAGACAATGACATCATGGCGGATGGCCTCCTCCGGGTCATGTGATCGGACCCTCAAGAATTCTGGGAGAGAAAACAGGCACAAATGAGTAGGATGTGAGAGAACCTGCCACCTCCAACGCACAGAAAACATGCGGCAGTTGCTTCTCATTTCTTAAATTTCACACTTGAAATGAAACAATAAGCTTGTGACTTATTATCAGGAGCTTTTAAGTGGTATCGCATTTCTATAGTGGCAAAATAAATCAACACACAAAACTGGATCTACTTAGAGGTCAGTGCATTTCAGCTGATATACCTGTGAGGTCTTTTGCCAGGTCTGGGTGGTTCATGAGACAGTGACTGGCAAACTTAACACACTCCAGTCTGATAGGCACATGGATGTCATTAAACCTGTTTGGAGAGAAAATGAACATTAATGTCAGCAACTCCAGGAGACAGAAACATAAATAACCCAGCAGGTGTTTGCTGCATGCACACACTGTGCATCTCAGGAAGCAGAATTTAAGACTTTAATGACTGTAAGTTACAAACCAAGAGACAAATCTCACGAAACAAGCTTATTTCAAACTGAATAGTGTGTGTTTGACAACTTAAGACAAGGCAAACTGACTCAAAGAACATGGATGAAAACTTTAGCAAGCCAAATGTGATGATGGTGTGAAACTACAACAAAAACTTCATTGTGCAACAACAACAACAACAACCCTGTTTTGTATGAATTCGAAAGTGAACCCACAACAACACGAAGCAGTAACTGCATGCTGAAAAAATACATTTTAACCCCTTTGATCAAGACTTGTCAAGGATCTGTGGATACTACAGCCACATTGCTGAAACCCACCTGCCCAGGTAACACTGCCAGAGTGGTTTATTCTGTGCGGCCAACTCTGAGTCCTTGGCTCCGAACATCTTAGCCAGCAGCTTCACCACCTGCAGCCTCTCATCATTATCATTACTCTGCAGAGACAGAGCGAAGGAGAGAGACAGAGAGAGAAATGATGTGCAGAATTTGGCTGTGTGGAGCAGACAGGCACGCCAAGTCGTTTACATTGACTACACTGGCAACTTTACCACTTCCATAACACAAAAGCAGCAGTTCCTTTAGTATCAATCTTGTTTTAGAAAAAGGGAAAACAGTACAGCCAATGAGAAGTAAAGACAAAGGAAGACAAGAGTGAGGATGAAGCGGGGAGAGAAAACAAGCGAGGAGAGATGGAAAAAAGTGAGGGTGAGAAAATGAATGAGCGAGCATGAGAGACAGAGAGAGAGAGAGAGAGAGAGAGAGAGAGAGAGAGAGACAGAGAGAGAGAGAGAGAGAGAGAGAGAGAGAGAGAGAGAGAGAGAGAGAGTGTAGTCTGTGGGGGGAGAAATTTTATCGCAGCTATTATTTTTGAGGAGACGGCAGTGATCTACACTCCCTCCGAACAGTTAATGAGCGTTATCCATCAGCAGGAGGCCTTTATGAGACACTGCAGAGGCAACATTATGCTGACTGGCTGACTGCTTTATCTTTCTAATATGAATCAACAAACCTGCAGAGAAAGTAAAAATGTGCAGTTCTGTGGTAATAGGTCAGAGAATTCAGGTTTTTTAGTCTGGTGTGTGGATAAGCTCATATATCAATATTAACCAAAGCATTGCTGCTGCCTCCATCTCTGTATCTCTTGTTAATATCACAACAAAATTATCATAATGATGTCATTTATCTGTCAAATGTCACAATAAAGTGCAGTAAGGTGTACTGCACCTAACAATTACACTAACAACATGATATGACAAATGTAAGACGCTCCTTTAGACTTACTCAGCAAAACAAAAAATGGCGAGACATTGAAATTCTGGAAAACTACAAAGCAGTTCTGTGCTTCAATGTGAAACTAAAAGAGAGTTTTTCAATACCTTGAGTTTAAACTCGAGCTGCGGCAGCACCGAGAGCAGCAGGTGGCTGTCTATGTTGTAGAGCTCCAAGATGAGGTCAAAAACGTGCTCGGACAGATCGCTGACTGACGTCTTTCCCAGCATCAGCACCTGGTTAAAGAACTGACGGAGAGGAGAGAGAGGGAGGAGGGATAATGGTTACTGATAAAGCCTAAACAAGAGATCCTACATGGTCCAGCTCCTCAAGCTGTGACTTTTCTTATATGCAGCTCCTTTTTCAAGGCAATTTTGAGGATTTGCATATGTTTCTAAGGCTGTATCAATAATGGCAGCTACACCAGTGCAACAGCAAGCCTTTGTAAAGTGCAAAAATCTGGTCAAATGATGTAATTTGCATAAACAACACCAACAAAAGAAGCCAGTAATTCTGCATACCACCCCGTAGAGCCACCCTTCATCACAACAGGGAAATTCCTCCACTGTGACAGCCCTATATTTCTCTGCGTGCAACATATGTAGAGGCAGATGCTCAGGTTACACTGGCTGTCAGGAGAAAGTACCACTGCACAACAGAGACCACAAGGTGATTTACTGACACTGCGATCTTTGCGAAGAAGTTCTCCTGTTTCTTGCTACTCCTCTATGGTGAGGTCAAAGGTGAGGTGGAGAACAGCTTCTCCAGAGCTGTCAGGGATTCAATATTTTACGTAAGCATTCCTCTGCCCTGCATGAACCTGAGTCCTCCAGATGTGGGACTATTCCACCCTATTCTAGTAGCCACAGTTTAATCTTAATTTACGACACTGAAGCTGCACGTATATGACGTGAGCCTCAGCACAAATATTTGGATGCATCAAATGTTTTATGTTCAGCAGCTGATTTTAATATCCAACGCATCACTTAGCTTCATCATTTGCCCAGATATGAACGTCTTGCAGTGCCAAGACATTTCTCGCATGGCTGGCCCTGGATCAAATACGCTGGCAGTGCTAGTACTGTACTCTCCCATCAGGCTACAGTATGCACTGTTTCACCAATAAGAGTTACAGCTCTGACAAGTTAAGACTATCACAGGATGTTCATAACTGCAAGATGTCTAGTGTTAAAGGCAAGGAATCCATCTAGCCATATAGATATATAAAAGTGTAAAGACAAAAAATAAACAAGAGTGTATTGAAGGTTTGAGCTTACGTTGGTGATGTAAGGTTCAATAGCCTGGGCAGTCCTTTTCAGCAGAGCTTTGGCCAGGTCATATGCTTGTTTATTCAAATTCTAAACAGAAAAACAAACAAAACAGCAGGTCAGACAACATGTTCACACTGATGACAGACACTACATATGATGTGAAAATAAGGGTGTAGTCCATCATTTGTTTTTCACTCAAAAGAATCCCATTAGGATGCTTGTAGCTGACACAGATGTACACAGATATTTGTGCACAAACTCTTACACTGCTTTACCTCTTCTCACCTGCAGGGGTCTCACTGAATTACAGGGTATGGAAAATGATATACTGACAATATCAACTCAGTTCAGACTGTCAGTTACTGAGCTGTCTCCAAGTGTATCATCATACATAGTGTGATTATGTATGTGTATTCATAAATGTGTGTGCATGTATACCGTGTGCACATACCTTGTGTGCTGGCACCAGGTTGACCAACACAGTGTCCAACAGCTCCTGTGATACAGTGTCTCCTTCACAGATGATAGAGCTCATCAGGTCCACCATGTGCATGTGCACCTTCTGGTTGTGGCCATTGCTGGGAAAGCAAGGCAAGAGGGGTCAAAGGTCAAGGATAGTATCATGGCATGACTGAAATGTTCCACAAGAGAGGCAGCAACTTAAAATTGACTGGTAAGCATATAAAATGTGATTGTTTATAATGTTGGCGGCACAGTGGGGCAGTGGTTAGCACTGTCGTCTCACAGCAAGAAGGTTCCTGGTTTGAACTCAGTTTCAATGTGTTTTTCTCTGAGTACTCCGGCTTCCGCCCACAGTCCTAAGACATGCAGGTTACGTTAAATGGTGACTCTAAATTGCCCGTAGTTGTGAATGTGAGCATGAATGTCTCTATGTGTCAGCCTTGTGATAGTCTTCCGACCTGTCTCGGATGTAGCCCACCTTTCGCCCAATCAGCTGGGATAGGCTCCAGCCAACCACAACCCCTAACAGAATAAACGTTTATGTAAAATAAATGTTTTTAATGTCATGATTTCCTTTGACGACAGCAAACATTTTTGGTTTCATGTTCTTCACTTGCTGAATCTCTGATCTTGAAAATAAACTGTCCTCGCACAGACTGCGATGCACTGATCACACAGAGCGTGGGAGAACTTGCCATTATGATCTGCATTACAGCGGGAGGTAACGCTTATTACCTAATTTTGTATCTCAGCGACTGCTGTCCTCAACACTGCCAGGCATTACTAGTCTCATTACCTCCCATTCACTGGAAGTGTCTCTTGCATACACACAAACATGAGGGCTGCATTCCCCTACACATCCTAGCTCACTACAAATATTTCAAGCAGAGCTCTGTAGATTCTTTTTATATAATAAAATAGCATTGTGCTGGCACAACCTTGACACACACAACCACAATTTTGTTCCAGTGGCAAAGAGCCAAATTCTGTACTGCAGAATTCAGCCCTCAAGGTTGTGTTCAGTAGAGTGAAATTGAGAGCGGGGTTAGGAGGAAAGAGAGGAGAGGAGGGAGGGCAATCAAAGAGAAACAACCGGACTGCTACTGTGCCGTTTCATGATGTTGCAGTGGAGACAGATTGAGGTGTTTGAGGGTGCTACGAGGGCTCATTTCTGACATAAAGGACTGCCGCAGCCAATTATAAGGGGGGAATGTGGAAAAATAAAAGTTGGGCATGCAGACACACACAATACACCACAATGAATATGGACACACAAATATTAATATTCACACCGAGGTGTGCTTGGATAAAAGGACTTACTTGATGACCTGGAAGAGCGTTCTGTAAAGCTGGGTGAATATCTCATTGCTGTCTTCAAGCTCAAAGCAAATATTGTAGGACTTCACCCAAGCTATGTTCTGAACAAAAAGAGAGGAGGCAGGATGTTAGTGACGATGTCATTTACAATGCAGATGCAAACTAGGAAGAAGACAGAAGAATGTGGTAAAGGAGTGAAGGGACAGCCATGTTGGTTAACTCTAAATAATACTCATCAAATCAAATCAAATCAAAATCAAATCAAACTCATTTCCATTTCAACCTGCAATAACATTTTTGAACATCATCCCCTTTCAAGTTGACAGGACAAACTTGTTAGTGCTTATTACACAACCAGCAGTCATGGAGAACATTATCATTCATTCAAAGCCGTGTTTGTGTCCACCTGGAAAATGCAAGCCCAAGCACTGACTCTCTTTTATTCTATATTTTTTCTTTTGGGTCTCTACCTACCTCTAAGGGATATATCTGTCTCTTTAGCTGCTAAATGCTCCACTATGTTCACCAGTTAGTATCTGGCTACATCTATCTGCTGTTTGGTACCGACAGGAAGAGAACAGTGAGTTTTTACGAGAGCAGTGAGATTAAACCACAACAGTAAAGGGCCGGAGAGCCAGGTTTTGGTTAAGACTGGTTAAGTTTTCCCTATTAAATTCACAGACTGTACAAAAATAATGGATGCAGCTACTGCAACATCACCCACTGGTTTGTGGACTCCTGTTTTGAAGCCTCAAGTTTGGCATTTTGGGTGTCGCCATCTTGGATTTTTGGAGCCAGAAGTGGCCCAGAGGCGACAATATTTGGACAGATTTAAATCAATGAGTGATATAAAAATATATATCCATTCTTTTGTTCCAGGCTCTAAACATGTTTATTTCTGCTGTAAATTTGAGTGTTTTAACTTAGGGGGTCTATGGGTACTGACTCACTTTTGGAGCCAGCCTCAAGTGGCCACTACAGGAACTGCGGATTATGGCACTTCTGTGTTGGCTTCATTTTTCAGCCCTAGACCTAGAGGTTGCTGCCAGGGAAAATTACACAGCTTCATCTTATAAACCCCTTCATAGCCACTGTAGCTATTAATTTCTATTTCACAGATGCTGTATGAAGTGAAAAGCAATCAACTGAATTAAAACTGTTAGATTTCCACAATCTCACAATTGCTTCCGACAGTCCAATCATGCCACACTGGCTTTTTAATCATAATCTCAATAATAATCAAATTTTTAACAAAAGAAGTTCCATTTACATTCAACTTGTCCCTTGATTTAATCAGGAGTACAATCCCATCAATGAATCAAAAGCACTTTGGGAGCAAAGTGAAACACAATAAGAAAAGCAATCCAAACCATTAACATATTCTTCAAAAAGGATCCCAAAAATACTGAGGGATTTATGCTAGTCATTTTTGGAAGGCATACAACATTTATCATTATCTATTTTAAGGAGATCAGACGTGGAGTCTGATGCAGCCTGAGGGAGAAGGAAAACAAAACTGCCAGATCACTGCAGAAACAGATAAACATGTTTCCTATTAGCTTCTAATGCACAGCAGGAAAAGTGCCTGTCACTCTGACACCGCTGCTTCCTCCTCCGTGTCTCTACATCCACCCTCAATATCCCGTATTTAATATGATACAGTTAATTAATTTCAACTAACAAACCAGGGTAAATTACCATTGCCAAAAAGACAATGCTAATTTATTGAGTGGCTGATAGATTTTGGAAGCCACCAGCCACAGTGGCAGGTGGGCAAAATAGTTCATTTTCAAGCCTGTCAAACACTAAGAGAAATTCGAACTCACTGAGATAAGACAAAACAACTGGGAACGCTTTCATGCACACGCTTTCATCCCTGCTGCCATTTATAAACTATTGAATAAAACATCACTCCATCAGCAAAAAAAGTACACAAAGAATACAGAGCATCTCTTTCCTGGCTGATATACAGTGGATCACTTCTAATAAAAGATACGTAATATTCAAGACCATCAACACTTCCATCAGCAGTGCAAGTACAAGTCTGTTGATGGTGAAAAGCAAAAGTCTGAAGAAGCCTATTACAAATTACTTCCCCCCTTTAGCCAGGTGGCTTCATCCAGAGGGGTATTTCATGAAGATTACCAGTTAAACCAGGATTGCATTTCAGCAAAATCTCTTTCATAAAAGAGGTCTTGATAAGTCTCACCTAAGTTACCATGGAAACTCATCCTTAGTACTTCAGGCTTAGCTTCATGTTTACAGATCCCCCACAGAAATATAATTACCCTGCTTGGAATAATATCGTTTTTTCACAAATGACATTTACTCCTCCACCCTCATATTCAATTTATGAATGCTCAAATATTGTTCATTTCAAAAGTTTAACTACGGAACACAAGATGTCTCTGTCTCCTACATCACTGAAAAGTCAACTCTCAGTGTTTGTGCTCAATGGAGTGTCCACATCACAGCAGTGTAAGTGTAAGTGCATATTGGAACAGGGCAGTGGCTGCACAATATATCTTTATTTTTTTTCAGTCGTCATCACAATGTCAACTTGCACGGTAAACACATTGCAAAAGACTGTGATATTGCATTTTTGCTGACAGGGTCCATGCTGTAAACCAAACAATAACAACTGACCAATGGCTTGAAGCCAGTAAGAACTTCGGTTGGGGCAGTAAACTCTAGGGATGTCACGATACCAAAAATTCAGTAGTCGGTGCCGATACCAGTAAAATTTCATGATTCTCAATACCAAAGTTGATACCACGGTAAAAAAAAAAAAAAACTCATTCCTAAGATCCCTTGTACTCAAACAAGAAATACTTTATTACAATATTTGCATATAAAATAACATTTCCATCAACAGATTGATATTATCTCTCTTCTCCTCTTTACCTATTTTTCGTTGTAAAAAATATTGATCAATAACTGCAATAAACTCAATAAACTATTTAAATATTTACTATTTAAATCACGCTGACAGCATTTGAGCCAACCACAAGAATGTGTGGAATTTCGTTGGTTTCATTTATTGTTTGTCCTGTCCTGGTGCAAACGGCGTTTTTGACGTCTGTGGTCCAGTTGTGGAAAAATAAAACGTCCCAGTACAATAAATCAAACGCACCCAAACCGCTGTGTTTCGGAAGTAGATGTGCATGTGCAGTCACGTCCATATCGTTAGCTCACATGCAGCTTGTTCAAGCTGTTCTCTGTGTTGTTGAAGTTAAACAAAGCAACATGGAACATATCTGCTTATTATGCTACTGATTTTCATTGGGATATTTTTTGATTAACTGACTGACATTTAACGGAGTGTTGCACATCTTGAAGGTTGGGCTCATAGGAGACCACCAGACTCTCTCCCAGGGGAGGGGCTGGGGGAGAGAGGGAGATGTCCGCAAGGCTCCATCCAGCATGGACCAAAACAAAGAAGCAATTCAAAACAAGTTAAAAGCAATTAATAAACAGACAAAGTGGTGTTTAAAACTGCATATATTGCTAGCAGATCTATTTTCTGGCCTAAAGTGCGGCCGCTCTCTCCTCTTCTTCGTCACCCCCCTCGCTCTGAATGTAGGCATGGACTGTAACGCTATACTGCCCCCATCAGTTCCGGAAGAGTCATGGCACCGATTCTTACGCTGGTATCGGTTCTTCCGGTTTTTCAAAAAAATGAGTATCGCCGGGGTTTTTTTTCATCATGGAATCGAAAGGTATCGCGAGAATCGATTCTCATGACATCACTAGTAAATACAATCTGTCAGTTGGCTGATTGGGCCAGTGCGCGAAAAAGTGAGCAAGCTAGCATTACTACATCTGCTCTCCTCTCCAAGACTTCGCTCTTCTCTGCCCGTGGCTATCTTTGTGCGAGTAGAACACAAAGACAGATACAAGCAAGCTTGTTTACATCATAGATGAAAAATGGCGGTCAGTTATTTAAAAAAAAAACATACCAATTGAAATACTAAAATCATTCACTGGGTTGAGAATGAAACCTTGTGTTATGAGAGTAGTGTAGCTACTTTGGGGTAGCTCGGTACATAGCAAGTGTGTGGCTGAGTGAAAGAGTGTGAGGGGGTAGATGTGCTCAGAGCACACAGCAGTTAGCGATCGCAGCAGACAGGAAATTAACAGTAAAGTTGTCAAGTCGTACCAAATGTACAGTGGAGGCTTACATTTGTCTATAAAGAAACACTGCAGCTCCTCAGGATATACAAGCACCGGTACTCTGTAAGTTTAGGTCTAGAACTGAGACTTTTAATATTTGTTAAATTACCATAAGTAATATCATTGTCGCCATTTTCAACATTATCCAGGGCTCAATAATAAGGATTGCCCGATTGCCCGGGGCAAGTAAAACTCGCAGTCGGGCATGTAAACTAACAACTCATTTGCCCGATCGGGCAAGTTGCTAGAAATAGTAAAAGTTAATAACTAATTGATAAAATAAATGTATTTTAAAACGTGCTCTTCGGCTCTGATGCAGCAGTGTCTCTGCTGAAGTCACAGGCACAGCTGTGTAACAATGTCCTGCCCACAGCCCCCATTGATATTATTTTGCGCGACGGACGCTTCATATAATAACATAACAATATAGTATTTATGGTGT
Organism: Epinephelus lanceolatus; assembly: GCF_041903045.1. Taxonomy (NCBI): domain Eukaryota; kingdom Metazoa; phylum Chordata; class Actinopteri; order Perciformes; family Serranidae; genus Epinephelus; species Epinephelus lanceolatus. The sequence goes on from NC_135744.1 coordinate 30,384,545, forward strand.
TATGTCATCGTGTCATTTCTGTCTCTACTTGGTCATGTGTTAACAATTCTCCTCTGCTCTCTGTATCGCGCACGGCGGAGTTCCGCCACACACAGGTGAGCATGCTATAGCGGCTTGGGCCGCATTTTCCTGACCAAACCTGACCCCGAGCCCGGTGCAGTTTGTCAGCTGACAAAGTTATTGAAATGGACAGTGTGTAAATAACCACCAACAGACTGCTGTTACGCACAGACAAACACGCTGCTCGCACAGCAGCTCAGTACGGCACTCATGCGGAGCTTGTGTTGCGTTCAGGCGTTGTCACGTAAATAACAACTTCCAACACTTAAATAGGTCATAGCACAAAACATGTCAAGTGACTTTTTACTTTATTATATTCAATAAAATTGTATGTTCCTAAATCTTGAGACACCTCATATGTAAGCTAGACAGACATTTCACCTGCTCATTACTGTGCACACATGTACTGTATGTACTTAGTCCTGAAGAGCCCTTCTGGTGCCAGTAGATACATAGAAACATCCCAGCAGGCTGTGCTTTGCAAGCATACAAAAAAGTTTCACGTATGTGAAAATTATTTTTCATGCGTGTGCTTCACCTCCGCTGCTACAACTCCATCCTAGGGGAAACACTGCTGTGTGCGTTTAGTGCAACAGGTGGATGTGGTAGTCTACTGGTAGAGTAGAGAGAGAGCTAAGTAGCGTTGAAGTAGAGTAGAGCAGGGCAGAGAGATGGAAGCAAAATATATTAAACCCGGTGTTAATACAGCAGAACTATTGACAAATTTTTCACTTCAAGCCCTGACACTGTCATTTTTGTGTAGGAATTAAGCTACAATACATGACGTATGTTGTTTTAATTAATAAATACAGTGTGAATAAAGATTACATAACATAAAAATAACTGCAGTCTTTGTTATTTGATAGCCGCTTAAATTAAACAATTTTTATAGGGCAAGTAAAAACTGACTTCGGGCAAGTAGATCTCTGACCAACTTACCCGACCGGGCAAGTGAAAAAAAAAACCTTAGCGTTGAACCCTGTTATCACATTTTACTTGCATCGTGCCGCCCTATATAACGCAACTTACAACTAACTGATGTCACAAATCATGCTTGTGCATGCACGTCCTAAACCCCCTTTCAGCAGGTGAGCAAAAACAACCTTTTAGTGTTGAAGTCTACACATAAATCATTCTGCACAGTGAAGCTCAAACATTAAGTAATAATACACGCATTTCTGAGTAGAGAGGGGATTTCAATCAGCAAGACACGGCCACAAAGTTTCTCTTCCATGCAACACTGTGGACATGAATGCAGTAAAAGACACGCTTTTCAAAATAAGCCCTGCTTTTATAAGCCTTCTCTATGAAACACCACTTAAATCAGGGATGCTAACGCTCTCTGTGGATATAACTGTCACCACTGATTAAGGCTGGGCTCCAGCAGCGAGATAACTAATCTCTTATCGAGCGTTTTATCTCTCAACATTATTTTTTTTTTTTATTAGCAATGAGCAATGTGGAAAACATTTGGGGTAGCGGACTCTCATTTTATCACTGCTGCCATTTCACCAGGCACAAACATCTCTGGCGGAAAATTGTATTCCTGTTATAGAAATTCGGTTTACAAAGTAAGTTGATGACACCTGTTATTTCAATGTGTCAGATACATTCAAATAACACTTCAAACCTTCTGCTGCTCATCGCATTTTCACGTTGTGGCTTCAGGTTGTGAGCAGTAATTTTGCTGCCACCCTAAAAAGTTTCTTTGTTCTCAGCCAGCAAAAGGTGATAAAAGATCTCTAGTTATTTATAGCTGTAGATACTTGTTGAAAGTATCTCTAGCCAAGTGTTGTCAGCCAAACTCAATAAATCCAATGAGGGAATTCTTATGGATTCAGATTCAATGAATAAGGACATTCAATACACAATAAAATGCAGTCCAACACCAACGTTACCACTGATCCGTATACACACAGTCACAAACCTCAAGCAGGTAGAAGTATCTGTTGAACTGAGCGCTTTTAGTGTCCTCCAGTCCTTTGAGCTGTCTTGTGATGAACATGAAAATGTCCTGGAGACAAGACAGAAACACAAAGTGAGCGCTTCACACACACAAACACACACTGATCTAGTCATCAGCAAAACTTGTAAGGTTTGTTACTAAATGCAGATTTGTGCCTGCCTAGTAAATGCTTGTGTTTGGAAGACGTTTATAAACTTGCACACAAAAAAAGTGCAAATGGTGTCAAGTCTCCAGCCAAATGCTGCACAAATATCAGGCCAACTCAAAAAAATAAGTTGGCAAATGAAAAAACTAATCAATCTGTGAGTTAGTGTTAAGTGAATATTTCAGAGAGGATGCAACAAGGTTATGTAATTAAAACAGTGAGTAATTCTGGTGAGGTGGAGTGATGTAACTTTGCAGTATTTGTTTTATTCGCCCGAGCCAAATCTTTAGCACCATTACCTTGAGTTTATCTGGGGAGGTGTAGGGCGCCTCTGGGGCGTAAATCCTGAATATGTCTGCCAGACAGCAGGCCACCAGCAGACGCACGTCCTTGTCTGGGTGTTTGAGGAAGAAGTCTGAGGCCAGGTGGAGGGCCAGGTTAAGGTACAGCTCCTTCTCTTCCTCGGAGTCCTGGTCCATGTCCATGAAGGTCTTCACAACCATCTGAAAGAGGGGTGGGGGGATGTTGAGCCAGGGAGGTTAGTGGCTGGGTGAGTTTTCATCTGACGCAAGTGTGAAATCAAGCCGAGCCATTGAAGCTTAAAGGGACAGTTCACCCCCAAATCAAAAATATTTTTTAGCCTCTTACCTGTGGTGCCATTTATAAATCTACATTGTTTTGGAGTGAGTGTTGGACATATCGGCCATAGAGTGGGGTTAAAAACTAGCACCAGGAACCCACCAAATGTTGGTAAAATATTCCAAGTGGCTGCTGGATTTGCTTCACTTACCAGCCAAAAAAACAATGGTAATTTATTGAGTTTTGCATTCCACCAGCCACAGTGGCAGATGGACAAAAAGTTGATTTACAGTCCTGCCAGAGATATGTCTGCCTTCAAATTTATGAACCACAGACTTTGTTGTTAGCAGTTTAATGTAGAAACTATTTTCCCTCTATTTAACTACACCTGCGGGCCTTATCACTGCGCAGAAGGAAATGTACATCTACTCATGGACGAGGGGCTTGTGGTGGTGACAGCGCGAGGTGTAAACATTAATGGCGTCCTCCTCAGCTGATCTGTAATGTTAGCTATCTCAGTGATGCTAGGTGAGCTAGCAGTAGATGCATACTTCCTTCTGAGCAGTGATACGGTTGGTGGGTGTAATGGCTCACACTATCTGTAAATTAACCAGGTAATGATTTCTGGAAAGAGATATTGCTATTGAGTTTTTAAAATGCATTTTTTTTGGCACTTTGAGCACCACAAGCCAAGCACTCAAGTTCCATTATATCTGAGAGAAGGCAGACATCTCTACGGCCGATATCTCCAACACTTGGCGACTCTCAACAAAATGATCTAGACTGATAAATAGGGCTACAGCCAAGAGGAAAAACATGTATTGTTGACTTTGGGTTGAACTGTCCCCTTAAAGTTCCTCCTTAGCATTCAATTTGTTCAATCTTTCAATAATGCATTGGTAATAATTAATAAGTCATCCTGTCTGTCATTATGCCTTCAGTAATGTGACAATATTATACTGAGAAGCCTGACAACTCCCCCTTGATCTGTGCAGACACACAGTTAACAAAAGTGAGACCGCCGCAGACACTGACCTTGAGCCTGCGGACCATTTCCTCTTTGGAGATTTTGTCGGATATCTCCTTGACCCCCGGGGGGTAGGTCACCTTCCCATCTGTGACTCGAGCTTTAGAGTGAGCCATCCTCTTTAGCTCTTCACTGCCTGAGGAAAGAGAGAATAACGTTTGTAATAAATTAGAGAGGATCCAGAGAGAAGGTGAGACAAAGAGCACAGAGAGAGAAACTACGAAAGTTAAAACCTTGAAAAATTGCTGAAGCGCAACTAAAAACAAAAGCAAGAAAAAGGCACATTGTTAACTATTTGGAACACGAGGCAAACCTTTTTAATACTTCAAAGCTTCAAAAGACATCTGCAATAGAGACTTCTGAAATATTCAGCGAGGTATTCACAGCACCGTAATGGCTTTCTGTGAGCTGAATCAGGGATGAAATTGCTGCATTCAGAAAGCAGGCTGACTTTTCACTGTGAGCTGCTGCTGCTGCCATTGTGTTCCACATTTTATTACCGCGGCCACTAGCCTGTCAAGGATTACACCCAATTCAAGTTTGGGGCATTCACATGACGCAAAATGTGCTTTGACTTTCAATTTAGTGCATTGCTCATGGCCAGATCAGCCATGCTGCACTTTACACTGCTTTTTGGCAATGGCAACTAAACTGACCCATCTCACCTTGCCACTGCTTTTTGTCCATTAAAGATATTAAAAAGGCAGAAATGAGTCCACCCAGGAATATGACTTCATTTTAGCTCCTACACCAGACAAACTAAGGCCTGACTCATACTTAATAAATATATAAAAGTCTGCACAGTGAACTTGGTGCGCAGTGGTTCACAAAGATGTATGATTTGACACTCGGTTGTTGGAGTTCATAAAATATCCACAGAATTCAATACAGCACTGCATTAATTACAGCAACAAGGCCAGAAGTTGAAAACTCCCCAGGAGTTTTGTGTAAGCTTGCCGAACGGAGTGCGAGGTTTTGAAATCAATAAATTAGAAGACTAGACTAGAAAATTTCCTCAGACACGGCGCCTGAGTCAGAGCCAACAGCCGACAGGGCTGCACTTAATTATTAATTTATTTTTTATTAATCAATTAATATAACAATTAAATTACCCTAAAATAAATATAAAAACTTGTCTCATAAATATTTACATATTTTACTAATCATCTTCTCTTAAAAACTATGACTATAGTGCTGACTGCTGTGTTATGATAATATTCATAGTAATATTAGGCCCTATGTTTTTCATACCTGATCAGAAAGTAATGGACCTCAAATTCAATAGGATTGCCGTGGCACATTAATTAAATTTAATTACTATAACATAGCAATGCTTACCCTGAACAGAAGAATCAGCATTTATTCTTAGGTACTTGACTTTAAACTTAAAATAATTATGACACAGAGTAATATGCAATTAAGTTAATCACTGGCAAATGTATATTTGCATCAGTGTGGGGCAAGGAAAGTAATTGAAATGATTTACAGGATGTAACAGCAGTCACACACTGTAACAACAGTCTGTAACGTTGGTTTAAGTCGTTTTCTCACTCGTGCATGCCTGTTAAAGTAAACAGAAAATATAAAGCAGCTGAATAACAACAATAGATGGTGCATGCTGTAATGTTAGCTGCGGTGAAAGTTCAAGTGACTACTTCGAACAAAGACACATTGTCGTGTGTTGATAATCCTGATATATCCCACGTGGGTGTGGACAATAGTGAACAGGACAGTGCTGTCTGCTTCCGTCTTAACAAAGACGGAAGCAGACAGCACTGTCCGTCTTAACAAAGAGCTCCGGGGTGTTTTCACTTCAAGTGTCCTGTGAATAGTCACTTTCACTTTGTAGGCAAGGTTTTTGCAGCTCATTGTCGGGTGCAGCTTAAAATATTGCGATGCGCCAATACATGTTTTGCAATCGACATATTTCCATAATCGATGATGTCGATGAATCGCCCTACTCCTACTTAACGGCCAACATGACCTTTAATATTCCAGAATTCCGGAGATATAGAACAACAACCAGACATATGTTTTAAATAGCTATTTAACAGCCTACATTTAAACAGCAATAAAACACTTCAAATTAAATAACTTAAAAGTAAGATAATTGAGGAAGTGGTCCATTGAACAGTGTGACTAATCACAGGTTTAGCAGCAGTGGCAAATGAGTGAAAAGACTTGGTGTTCCAAGCGTCACTGTAAATCACCAGTCCTGCTATTTAATATGCTATTAATTTATTTATTTCTGGACACAGCATTGGACACAGGGCACCATTCATTACGACGAAAACTGCTCGGTGGCACATGAAGCCAAAATGGTTCAACTGCTGTGTATAATTTTAACTGAATAATAAGGGTATTATCGGCACTGCTTCCACATTGTGCAGCCCATAGAGCACACACAATGGAGACTCACGGCAGCCGAGCAGCTAACTTCCACTGCCCGAAGGGATAACTTCTGATTTAGCGCTCCACTAACTTGAATGGGGTTAAAATGATTTAATCTTGAGGCTCTCTACACTTTCAAATGTTATTGAACCGAATGGATCAAATCTTGATAGTGATGGGTTTGTGACGCTAAAAAAAAATGTAAGTAAAAATTGCAGTAAAACTGTTTGACCACTATGAACATTGGCTTCAAAGCCCAGCGCACTTCCTGGAAGCCTATTACACACACACACATACAAACACACATATGTGCTCTCATATTGAATGGAGGTAAACATGTGCACGACAGGTTAGCAGCTGTCCGTAAACGTTCAATGTGGAAAGTACGACTCAGCCTCCAAACACTTACACCAACTGATTGTTTTCTTGCTAGCCTGAAGGAGAGAGTTGCTTCTGGGTGCATGGGAGATCCTGACAAGCTTGTATGGATGTGTGAGTGTGTGTGTGTGTTTTTGAATAGTGATGAGTTGGTGCGTTAAATACATGGTAAATAATTTTTTTTTTTTTTACTTTTTTTTAGTGAGTTGTTAATGTTTTGTTGTAAAATGTATAATGTTCATACTGCACGGTGCAAAGCGCCACACATTTGAGCAGCATTTAAAATACGATTTGGTTATTGAAAAGTATGATTAACAATAAATTAAAATATTCACAATATCTTTTGCAGACAATGTTTAACATTATTAAATTGTGCTCAATTTTAACCATTTTCTGAGTGTTTTATTACTTAGAATAGTCGACTATTGCAAGTCTAACCTTCCGTTAAAACATAAGGGAAATGAGTCATTGGGAACATCCCTAATCAGTCTTCTCAAGGGGGAAAAAAACAGCAAAACGTATATGCCACCTTTATTTAAATTCACCTCCCACTCGCTGAAACCCACAATGGCATTGAGTTACAATTTGAGGCACCTGTATGGCAAGCAGAGCAATTTGGGGTTCAGTGTCTTGCTCACTTCAAAACATGGAGGGGAGGAGCTGGGGGTAAAACAGATTTCTCTGTAACAGACGTCCAGAGTCAAAGCTGACAGCTTCATGTCAAATGGTGGGGGAGTCTCCGAGTCAAACTTCTATGCATGTGCACCACATCAATATCTAATAAGGCTGCAATTTACGACAATCTTTATCATTAATTATTTTCTTGATCAAACTTTAAGTTGTGTGATCTATCAAATGTCAGCTAAATTGCAACTATTTCAAAAATCAGTCATTGAAAAAAACAAAATAAAAAATATGACTGTAAACTGAGTATCTTAAGGTTTTGTCTGTTTGTCAGATAAAACAGGCAAGCTGGCTCTGGGACAACTGTGGTGAGCAATATCACATTTTATAGACAAATACTTATTGTCTTCCATTTCATTTAGTCAGCTTATTATTGCCCATATTGTAAAGTGCCACCACAGACTCTACATCATCAGTGTTGAAATCAGATGGCTGATTAATCAGTGCTTTACAGCAGATGGGGACGATTATGCTGTACATCAAGTTTAGTTGTGAGTCAGAGTCATAAACAGAAACCACACAGTAAAAGTGTCAAACACTGTGCAACTGTAATGTGACATGTGCTGCGGGTATTTCCCACAGGATATTGGTTAGCTGAGGTGTTGAGCATCAACCTCCCCGAAACTGAGTTTGACTGAGTTTTTCTTTGCGAGGCTGATGAGTGTGTATCGCACAGAAAAAAAACGTTTGAGCATGTGCTATTTACCATGAGGGAGTTGGACACTTGTTGGGAAAACATGTGGAAAGAATGTCCTAAAATGCATTCATTAGTTTTGGCGGGCAACAACTGAGAGTTAAAACAACCTCCCAACAAATTCCAGCCTTGATCTTTATTAGGTTATAGAGCATTTTTTTTTTAAACACAAATATTTGCGTACTTTTCCTCTCCCTTTTCTAGATTTATAACCAGGCCCACTTCTGTCCTAATTTAATGAGTCTAAGAGTTTCAGTTTCTTCTCTTAAACGGTAAAATATCCCTGTAAACTCATGTATCTCATTTTCTATGTAGCATTTAAACAGCTTCAGTTGTGTTGTGTTTTCAAGATACTGGAATTTCTAACTTTGACACAATACCTTGAAAAATAATTGATATTTGATATAATTTCCTTGAGTCACACGGGAAACAAATTACATTAAAGACCTAAAATTAGATGTTTTCAAAATTTTAAGATAAATTAAGAAAAAAACATTAATTGTAAGACAGAGCCAGTAGCGCAGCTGGTACCAGTGTTTTGACTACGGAAAATGAGTACTGAAAATGATTTAAATGTTCTGTATGGATATATATTGATAAAACAATATTTTTTTTACAACACTAGTAAATATATAGCACAAACTATCCAAATTTTCATTCTGAGGCATTAGTTCAAATAGAGCAAAAAGTCCCTGAAGCTCAGAAATACACCCCACTTTTAAGCTGCAAAACTAGTTGATTCATTGGTTGGTCAATTTACAAGTTAATCAGCAACAATTCTGATGACTGAATATATTTTCAAGTCCTTTTTAAGCAAAAATGTCAGACATTTGCTGGTTCCAGATTCTCAGATTCAAGGCTTTGATGCTTCTTATTTGTCATACATTATCATAAACTGAATATATAATATTTGGGATTTGGACTATTGGTTGCACAAAATAAAACATTTAAAGATGCCACCATGGGCAGTGGGAAATTATGACATGAATTTTTTTTCACGATATTATCTTACATTTCATATACAAAGCACTATATCGAAAAATTATCAGATTAATCAATAATGAAAATAATCAGTAGCTGCAGCCCTTAATCACCTTACTTTATTTTTATTATCCTACAACAACACTTTCATGCTCAGCATTTAAATAACAAAACTTTACAAACTTGTACTCTTCCACAACCTGCAGTCCTGTTCAGTTTCAATCAGTAACAAACATGTCATCGTATTTTGACCAAACATTTTGGCTCCTGTGATATATAACTGCAGTATTAATGCTGTGAAGTGGCAACTGGTGTAATTTCATAGAAAGATAAAAGCAGTCAAATAAATGGATGACATAGTGTCTGACTGAATGACAGATGGGGCAGAAACTTAAGACAAGTGAACAGACAGACATTGGACAGAGTCTGATTAGAGTCTCAGATTCCTGTCTGTAGTTCAGAACTACGGTGCAAAGACAGCACTTGCACCATGGTTAAGTTTTTGTCACTACCGTTTGCCATGCTATAGGGTTTCACTAGCCCCTTTTACACAGATATCGCACTACAGGGCTGCTTCAAGGTCCCTTCTTGATGCCGCTTCTGCATTTTTACACAGCACTTAACAAAGACTGCTTCATGCGGCAGCAGTGTGTGATTTTAGACGCATGCTGGCATCACAGAAGCAAAGGAGGCGTGACGGGCATGACGTAACACAACAGCATCAGCCTCTAGTGTAACATATGACATATGCCTCAGGGGCGCTTTCTAAACAATAAGAAAGGCATAACATGGAGGTAACAATCATTTACTGTCCCTATTGTATGGCTACTGATCTCCTCCTCTGCTTGGAGGGAAAGGAGCTTCTGGACCTCATTGTTTTCCCAATTTGCAGACATTTTCAGCCACTGTTCTTCTTTGAGTTAGCTGCTAACTGCTATTGGCTACTTTTTAAATCTTCCACAGTGGATTGTACACACAACATGATGTCAACTCGTCAAATACTATCCTGCAGGCTGTCCCATTTATACAGACATCTTTATAGCGCTGTTACTACTTCCAATGACACCTTAAAGGCAAGACAACTCTCTCCTCCCAATCTGCGATTGTACCTTTTATACAGAGCGGCAAGACGGAAATTCCCACCTTGAAGAGGCAGTGTAAAAGGAGATACTGGAAGTACCACAGCTGTCTAAAATGTGGTATGTGCCAGCATCTGTGGCTTGTGGATATGAAAGTATGTTTTCCTGCTGTGCCCCAATGTCTAATACCACAACAACCACATCTCCCAGGGGAGTCAGCAAAACAAGCTCATACTACCTTTCAAGAAGAAAAATCACTGCATAATATACACTGTTACTGAAAGCGTTAAATGAATGGACCGATAACTTTTCTTCTGTAACAACTGTCTTGTTTGTGACTTCTCACAAATTATGTTGCTTTCGGTGAAGGAGAATTGATTATTACGAAGCAGTCTAGGTCAGTAGGTCTGAAGTCTGACAAAAGCGCTTGCTGGGTTTGATTTAGAGACTAGACCGCAATACCGAGTTTTGAATAACCAAACAATTTTCTGCAGCTGTACTTGAGCTTTTACACACACACACACACACACACACACACACACACACACACACACTGGACACTGGACAGCTGCCAAATTGTTAGATTCTGACCTTCTTTTCCACCCCACAGCTGCTGCCAAATTTGAGTCCATCTCTCTCTTGGCCTACCACACGGACACACACAGAGTTCTGGCAGCCAATCAGAGGAGAGTATTTCTTGAACTGGGGGGTCTGTCTGGATACCAGCCACCAGGGAATATTTCACATTGAATAAGAAGCAGCAGTAAACAATCACACACGGGAAAGCTTTACCCCACATTAAACTTCTTGAACATGGGCTACTGTTGACTTGGTATTGGTTTATCACAGTGAAACACATTTATCCCCCACTGAGGGTTTTCTATCTGTCTGCTGCTTCTTCTCTCCCCACACTGCCCCTTTAACACAGCTGCCAGCAGAAATATGAAGACCCAGAGCAGCTCCCCTAACTTAATCTGAACCTTGACACAGACATCCTCTGTTTTAACCCTCTGGGTGATCACAGGGAAGAGAGTGACTGTCAGCGAACAGAGGACTGGACACCAGCTGGTTGTAAGGATGAACTCAATGACCTCCATATGGGCACTCACAAAAACACTAAGTGAAGAAAATTGAACAGGGATTTACTGTCTAAGAGTTTAGTTTCCGACCAACTGAAATTAAATAGACATTTTCTGAACGGAGCAGGTCTTTGCCAAATCTGAACCAGTGAAGGCCGGCCAGAAACAACAAAGCAGAGACGGAGGGATTGAAATTAGCACAAAGGTTATGAGAATGAGACAAGGTTGGAGCAAACCAACATGTACAAACAGACAACACTGCTGAATGACGTGTCTCATGTTACTTGGCAGCGCAGACATGTGTCCTCCTCTGTATCCATTCAACACAAACCAACGACCACAGAGAGACAAACTAAAGACTGCCATTGTGGCTTTTGTAGGGCAAGAATTTGACCAAACACAATTTTGCATAGTTTTCCTTTCAGTCGGGGAGAATAACATTTAAGGGCTGCAGCCTGCATCAGATCTACAAAGGGGACAAACAAATTACCAAACACCAACTCCAAACTAGAACTGCTACAAAGTGGTTCCTGGTGAAACACTAGTCTATGTGGTTTTCAGGCCAAAGCCAAAGTCTCAAGGCACACCTGTATTTATATCTGTGTACAATAGCTTCTATACCATGTGTTATCACATTTATTACGGCATAAGACAATAAAAATAAGACAGGTAGCTTTTGCAATAATGTCTCTTTCAGTGGTAGGTCATCTTTGCTGGTGATTTATTGTAATCTGCTCCGTATAATAAAGCGATCCATTGTCTCACTCACGACTTTCTCATTTCAAATGTCATCATCTCTCACACTGGCTGTCATTCAAGGCTTTTGATGTGTCACACACTTAAAATTCCCACGCACAAACAGCGACAAATAGGTTCCCTGCAAAGGTTTTTTTAAATTAAACTACATTTTTTATCAGAGTTTGCCTCTCATTAGGAAGTGGATGCCCACAACAAACTGATCAATTAAAAATTAATTCATAACTTTTTGAATATTGCAATAATAATGTGTGGTTATAACACAATCTGACAGCACACCTGGACTGGCTTCACACCATTTGAGAACCACTGCACTAGTCTATGTGGATTGTGCATAGCCATTTAAAGAAAGGTAATAAAGCAAGAAAATGTTTGTCCTAGCTGAAACACAATGGTACATTAAATTCAATGTTGGCTTTTTATGAGCTATATTGAACAATACTCACTTTAAATGTTGTGTGGTAACATTTTCCAATGAAAAAACAACTGCATAATAACCAAAATCCTTATTACATGGCCATAAAATCACATACATCACAGACTTCTCATGACCTGTGATCAGGGGACCAATCCGCAGTGTTGATGGAGACACCATTCAAAAATCAGAGGCTGATAGCTGTCACAACAAAAGCACTGCAGCACCCTGGAGGTGACTGTCCTTACTCACTTTATAAAACAACAATGTAGAGTCCAGTTTTGGAAATAAAGCCTCCTGTGTTTGAGGCTGCACTCCTTCGCTCAAAGCCTTTTGTTGTATGCTGATATTAATAACAGTAAGTGTGCACGAGACCAGGTGGGATGTTTTCAATCAGATACTGCTCCGATTTCTAAATGTATCAATAATGGAGCCGATCGACCACTACATAAACCATTGACCATGCGAAAAGATGCCTGCAATAATAAAAAGCAATGCGCCTTGTACTAATAACGTTAGCTCATAATAATGGGAGTCACAACGAAAATGATGTAGCGTTACAACAGCGAGGGGGGCTACTATTATAAGTTAACCTGGGGTCGCGTTAGTTAGCTTATAAGGAGGGAACACGCTATGTAAAAGGTGGTTATTGTTATTATGGGATAACTTAAAACAGCATGTCAGGGCCAACCTGCCTTGTTGCCGTAATGTTGACCGTGGCTAATCTAGTTAGCCGCCGTTAGCTAGCTGGTATGCACATCTCGCTCGCGACAACACTGGCTAGCGTAACCGAGCTAACGTTAGCAGCAGCAATCTCAGTGACAGAGGGCGGACAGATAGTAACGTTGCACCGAACAAAACACCCGGGCTACCCACCGTTATATCGCTATAAATACCCCGTCTTCAGCCACACAACGAAGCCGAGCCATTGTTTGCTCTCGCTGCCGGGGCTCTGAGCCTAGCAAACGGACTAGTTATTCTCCTAGCTAACCATTTTTGCGCCGCAGCACCAGGTCAACCAGCGCCGTGAATCGGACACGGCTGCCGAGAACACAGGCGAGCAAGGCGGGCTGCGCTCCGCCTATTAGCGCTGGAAACCTGGCTGCTCCGCGGAGACATCCTCGGTTATACCTCGCTGTTCGCGGCGGCACCTGCAAATATTCCCACGTTTCAACCAAAAAGATGCGCGTATTTGTGCATTTTCTTACCTGTTACGGTGAATTGTGATCAATCGTGTCCTCCTCTGCAGCTCTCTTCCCCCTCCTAGCTCCAAAATGGCGCCAATATGTGTAGATTCAGTGCCCATGGGTACAAACCATCAACGAGTGTGTAGCGCCACCTATGGAGTGAGTGTGTGTAGGCCCCTCAAGTGGTGCTCACATCATCCTTTCACGTAAATGATTCATCCTTTTTAAGATTATTGGATTTCCAAACATACATCTTACTCAGTGGACAGTAGCTGTGGGATATTAGACAATTTTTCCTGTAAGGATTATTCACTCACTAATATTATGTGCATGAAAAATAGCTTGTGTTGCAGAGATTCGACACTTTGATGGTTGATAATTAAAGAAAAGGAGAGTTTTGATATTTCACAGCATATAAAGCAGGGATTTTTAGCCTACCAAATGCTGATGTCCAATACTGGATATCCTAAAATTAAAAAATAGCCTATTAAAAGTAAATAAATCAATGCACTCCAATCTTTATGGTGCTAAATAAGCAGAAAATGCCTTTATTGATGTTTAATCATTCGTGTACTAAAAATAGGAAATTATAGTGTTTACAAAGGATGCAAAAAACTCACATCCTGCATCACAAAGTGCCTTTACTGCCTTGTGCCCTTTTCTGTCGCTCTAAACTTGAAAACCCAATATTCCGACAGCACATGAATGCACCAAGAGACGGTGCTTCAAATGAGCTTTTTTTCTGTGCGAAAAATGATCTCATAAATAAGACTGGGTCACAATAAACATACTGTTCTCATTAGTGTGGCATTCATGTTTCTTCCGAGTAAACTAGCCTACATTTATGATCCATTCAGCCGCCTCTAAATAGTGCCATTCACATTCTAAAGGTGCCTCTGCCTGTTAAAGGGTATTTTATCAAGTCAGTGTGTCTCTATTCATGCAGCCCTTTCTCAGATGCTGCTATGGAGCCTTCAGTTTTCCCCCCTTTTCCTTGCCCTGCTAACCTATTCATTCATACCACACTTTCCTATGCATGAACATCTGTTCCTCTTTAACACTGTAGGTGCATTTACTGTGGTTACATGGGGCTAATTGCAGATTTCCTTCATGCTCCTGAGAGATCCACATGCTTTTAAGCCATCACAAAGGTCTTGCCATGCTGGTTTACAGTTTACAGAGCATCGAGTTAAAAGATGTGTCAGAGATCAGCTGCTTGCTTTGTCTTATTATGATGGGTCCCTGGCCAACATGAGCTATAGGGGGAGCTCCAATATAATGTTTCAGATTTGTAGCCCTTAAATATAAAGCACTTTACAGCAGACATAAATGGGAGGTTGAAGGTTTATAGCAGGGGAGTCAAAGTCATTTTAGTTCATGGGTCACATACACCCAATTTGATCTCAGATGAGCTGGAGCAATAAAACCATCACACAATAACCTATAAGAACCATCAGCTCCAATATTTTCCCTTTTTGTGTAAAGGATATCAAGTACATTATGCAGACGTTCATTATTTTTCAAAACAAACAGCCTGAGATGACGTCAGAAAAATTAGTGCAATTTCAACCGTATGTCTCAGATTTTCCACATTCAGTCAGCCTAATTCTCACTGTCATGACATGTGTATTTATCCATACATTTCCTGATACAGATTCTTTTGAACTGAAGCAGCTGGTTGACAATATTTTGCACAATGTTCAATATCTTTAAACATGGTCACAGTAATGGATTCTCTAATATTCTGCTCAGGGTGGAAAAGCCTCTGAAGCAGAATATAACTTTTCTCCTGAATCCTGGTGGCACCTCTAGTCATCTAGTGGTCTGGATTGGACCCTTTGGTGGGCCGTATGTTTGAGACCCTGGTTCAAAGGTCAGCTTAAAAGCCCACTCTATTAAAGCTGTTTGAAGTATACAAGCCAAGAAATTAGTGGGCATATTGATGTTTTCTGTTTTTCTGTATTGTCTGTTTTCAGCCGTGAATTTAATATAATTTCAGGCTTTAAGGAAAAACAAAGCCAACAGACTTTTGAATAATATTTTTCTTGTTTTAAACTCTAAACATCTGCATAAAATACTTTTAATCAAATCCATTTACTTCAAATTACAATCAGCCTATAGGGTATATTATTATTATTATTATTATTATTATTATTATTATTATTATTATTATTATCTAATTATTATTTACCATTAAGATGATACACACATTTCAGAGCCATGTGGCTGAATGTGTAATTTTCCTGAGCTTGTTTTGTCTGTGGCTGATTGATTTTTATATGAGAACACAATATTAGATATAGGCATGACATCCTCAAACATATGGTAACTGAACAATCCTAAATATTTCTGTATATGGCAGCTGAATCTAAGCCTGTGCGCCCCTGTTCTCAATCAGCCAATTAGTGCAGCAAGAAGGCGACTGCTTAAATCTCAACAGGAGCAACTTGGACTGGTTTCATGGCTCCAGGATGGAGGGGTTCCTGTCCACGTTTCCACCGTACACTGTCTGCGACAACCCGGTGTGCGCTCCTGCACCTCAGGAGGACATCAGCTGGGTGAAGAGAGAGGGCCGCTTCATGACCCCCCAGGGCCTCAACTACCTGGAGCTCTGCAAGGCCATCCTGTCCCAGGTCACCCCCAGTTTGCCCCCTCCTCTCAAGAAAGCAAACACCAAAGAGTGCGGCGTGCAGGTGAACGCCAAAGTGGATAAACTCGTGCAGTGCTCGCTGGGTCCCAAAACGCTGTTCTGCGTGGACGGTGAACATCCAAAGTCCCCCAAGAGTCCGGAGCTGTTCACACCGGACGGGAAGGCGCAGCACATCACGCCACCGGTGAGCAACCTGCGCTTCCTCAGACCCGTCTCCATCTATTCTCCGGTGTTTGACCGCAGGATCGTGATGAATAAAGTCTGCGATGACGGTGGAAGTGAAGGAGAAGGAGAGTCTGCTGAACAAGCCCAGTCTGACAAGGAGGACGAGGCGGATCACAGTGGAGAGGACACAGTAAAGGACTTCAAGACAACTTTCCACAGGTCCTCAAAGGGGTCCAACTTCCAGGTGGGTCTCTCTGTCAGGAAGGAGCCCCTTAAGAGACACAGGAACATCATCATGACATAAAGCCCCATATGAAGTCCCTCTGTACCCCATTTCTGTGTGTGTTGTGCACAATATTCTACACTGTGTGGTGGTTTGATTTAAGACATTAATTTACACTGGTAGCATGGAGCCACAAAAAATGAGGGTCTTAAAAATTAGATTTGGCACAAGGACCTTCTTCAGGATATGCAGGGCTTCATGATCAAGTGAAGACCCTCTGAAGGGCTGTGTGTGACTGCCCTCCTTGGTGCCCCCATGTTTAAACAAACCACAGCAAAGTGCCCCTGTAGTAGATAAGTGCCCTTCCTGTAGAGAAAATGTGATGAAGCATGCCCTTCCAATGGCAATGCAGTGCCCTTAGCATTCCCTTAAATAAGAAAACATGATGAAGTTCCCTCTCAGGTGGCCTTAAAGTTGAGAAAACATCATGCAGTGCCATAGGATGCCCTACATGCCAGAAAGCTTTCTGCATGCTGGTGCCCTTTTTATTCTTCTTCCTCTACCACTGAAATAAGCCAGAATTTGCCACTACTTATCACGTCGGGTCATTCTGTGCTTTAGTGGTGCATATTTCCAAACAGATTGTCAGTTTGATTAGCACAGAGTAATAGCACCTTTTAAACAAGGCGATAAGTGCTTTAAATACAACATAAAAGGCATTAAGACAAGATATAAAAGAAACAGAAGCCGATATAAAATGAAGTACGCTATATAGATAGACCTAACTACATAATGTGTTTCTGTGCACAAATTATCTCTTAACGTTTCAATGGTTGTGTTTAGTTCCTGGAGCAGAGGTATGGCTTTTTCCACTGCAAAAAGTGTAACATCCGGTGGGAGAGTGCTTATGTGTGGTGCATCTCTGGAACCAGTAAGGTAAGAAGTTTGTTGTTTAGTGCTGTTTAGTGTGGTTAAGCAAAATCTGCATTCATAATAATAATTCGGAGTATCATTTTTTAATCAGGTGTACTACAAGCAGCTCTGCCGGAAGTGTCAGGTGGGGTTTAATCCCTACAGAGTGGAGTCCATCCTCTGCAAGGTACTGAATCGTCTTGTTTTTTCAGTTTCTTAAAGCTGCAGAATCCTTAAACTGGGGTCAGAAACCTCCTGGCTGTTCTCTCGCTTCCTCTATTCACGTAACTGTCTCCTCCCCTCTCTCTCTCTCTCAGGGCTGCTCTCAGACCTTCTGCAGCTGTGAGAAGAAGCAGAGGCACATCAACATGAAGAGGCCTCACCGCCAGGACCTGTGTTGTCGCTGCAAGGGCATGAGGTTGTCCTGTGACGCCACCTACAGCTTTAAATACATTGTCTGAGCTGTTCTGCAGTTTCGTACATGTCTCAGATGTTAGTTGCCTCCAGTAACGGACATAAAGAGATTCATATATTCTCCTTCCAGCGAGTAGATGAATCTCTGCTTTGGTTGTTTATTTGAAGCAGCTTCTCAGAAAGGCTCTTTTGTTTCCCTCCATTAATCCTGGAGCTTAACTTAAACATGAAACTATTTTCGTAAGAAGAAATGGAGTCTATGAAATAAACACTGCATGTCAAAACTGGAGAAATTCTTGCAGATTCTAATACTGAATCTTTATAACTTGGCACACCGCTTAAACTCACTTTGGTTGTGACTCAAGCTGCTCGAATGCATGCAACTTTCAGCATAATATTCTAACAGAACGAATGCTAAATAGTCTTTTAAAGTTAAA
Source organism: Epinephelus lanceolatus (assembly GCF_041903045.1). Lineage (NCBI taxonomy): Eukaryota > Metazoa > Chordata > Actinopteri > Perciformes > Serranidae > Epinephelus > Epinephelus lanceolatus. The sequence continues at coordinate 30,402,767 of NC_135744.1, forward strand.
TTAAGTAAAATGATTAAGACATGCTTTAAATGTGATGTGAGGAGGGTTTTAAGTGAAATGCACAAGATATTATTTTGATATGTCTTTTACTTTGACACCGACTGGTACAGAGCATCAACTCAAAACAACTTCACAAAGGCTGTAAAATTATTTACAAGGTGGAAAAAAACAACTACAGTCTTCATCTAAAAAGCTTTAAAAATGTGCAATTTCTTGTTTGGCATGCATGCACACACACGTTCTCCCACACACAGGAAAGACAAAAAAAAAAAACCATACCCGCATGAGCTTAAAGCTCCCTTTTGTACCTCATACAAACATATCTTTCAGATAAAATATGATTTTTGATAATAAATATTTCAAACACTCCGTACAGTACACAGAAGATGCATGCATGGCAGTTTGATTTGAGAGAACAAACATCGATATAAAACCTAAGTCAAATGAGTGTTGATTTATAGCTGATCAGATATAAATAGGAAAGGGATATTTGTACAGCAAATAGAGGGCGAAACGAGGGAGTCACAAAAAGGGCCGACGACAGAAGTGTTCAGTAGTAGCACAGGTTTTGTTTTGAACGTCCACAATGAGTGCTGAATGTCAGCATTTCCCTTAACGTGTAAGGTAACTACAAACCACACACAAACATATGCTACAACGGTTGTGTGCCCCTAACTATTAACAGTATACAGACAAAGACAAAATATTTGAGTGTGTACATGCACCGTCCTCTTGGCATGTGAACACATAAGGTCAACGTGTTACAGTGTAGGACAGTGAGAAATATACAGTGCGTACACTCACTAATGATGCTACAACTCGCCACGGAGGAGTGCACGGCTAATGGCATGATTAGTCTACCTATGTTTACAACAGTAGTCAGGAGACAAGCTGGTTCACTGATACAGAATATAAACAGAGCGAGGGCAGCATGAGGAATTACGCTTGAATATTCTGCATCCGCTCTTTGTCAGTCTTTCAGTCAGTCTGGAGAGGTCAGACTTTTAGGGAGCAAAAAGGGACACTAGTACAGTAGAGAGCATTCAACTGGGTCATGCATTGCACAATTTCCTCCAAAGGAGATCTAAAAACAGTAGACACAACAGGAGAGAAAGTTAATCCAGCGTTTGGCTTTTCCTTCTCAGCGAAAGTGACAGCCTTTTCTCTCACAGTAACAAACAGTAACGTCACCTCCTTTCTGTCACATCTTTTTAAAAACTAATACCAAAACTCCGTTTAGTGCAATAGCGAAAACTACCAGTGATGTTACGTAGTGTCACAGGTAGTTTCCTCACTGTCTCTGGTGATACTACCAGCAGACTATGTCCTTCTTGAAGGAGGCAGCAACAGTCAATCAAGTTCAATCAGGTCTTGAGTTCCTCTGGGAAGCGAGTTAAAAATCCAAGCTAAGAGCCTTCACAGGTCCTCGGGTGCAGAATAGATTTAGTGCTGAACGATGACCATCAAGCAGGACTTAAACTTAGAGCACATCAATTTTACAACAAGTGGCCGTAAAGCGAAGTTAGCGCTCAGATAGAATCACATCAGGTCATCTTTATCAGCAGGCAGCAGTCTGTAGTATCTGATGGGTTCAGCAATGCTTCCCATTATGTGTGGGACATGATTCAGTGTTCTTTAAGTTTAACATCTGCAAGTATCTCTGGTATGTGTCATCTCCTTTTCAGAAGCAAAGATCTGAGCGTTGCTCAGGAATAGTTGGTTTCAGGCATAGTAGGTTCATAGTAGCTCTTTAGGTCCTCTGGCACAGTACGTTAAAGTCTCAGGTCTGGACGTCTGATGGTTCAGCATTCAGGAGCCCCCCTACTTTCAGTAGGGGCAGGGCGGCGTGCCCCACCTTTCCCAGGTAGCGAGATAAGGGCGCAGCAGCTCCACCGAGGGAGCAACAACAACCCCATGCTGCAGCCTCTCCTGGGCCGGTGGGACAGGGAGGGGGGGGTGGGGGAGGGAGGAGGGATGAAGATGGAGCAGGGCCACGGGTTAACACTGTGTCATGGCCTGGGTGTGCAACCGAGGATGGGTGTGAGTGTTTGTATGGGGAGCGGGGGAAATGGGGGAGATGTGATCCCCGAGGGGGGATGGTAGATGCGTGTGAGTGTGTGAGCAAGGTGGGCTCTGAGGCCACAGTTGGGAGCATGTTAGATGTATGAGATGGTATCAGGTGTTTGCTGCTGTGCACATGTAGCAGTGGTGAACTGTGTGATGAATGACCTCTGAAAGGATAATAAATGTTAGTGTTCTCATCGAGGTCACTCCTCCTTGGCTCTTGTGTGTGCGGCAGTGTAAAATCTGGTTGGCCTGGTGTGCTTGAGCAGCTGTGCGATGAGAACAGGTCTGGGGGTTTGGGAAAATCAAATAAAGAGATATCAGAGTCTACAATGGATGTGGATGAGGAGAGCAGAGAAGGGTCTGGGTCTAAATATGGTTCTGGTTCTGGTGCTGGTGCTGGGCAGGGCGGTAGGCAGGTAGCTGTCTGGAGCTGTACAGCCGGGGCAGCAGAAACACAGGAGGAGGCAGGGGCCAGGTGTGTGGGTGCTGGGCCTCCTCTGTAAGAGCAGGCTGAGATGAGAGCGGATGTGGAGATGGCTTTGGAAGGGTCAATGGCTGCAGTGACGGGGGAGTTAAGGGTGGGGAGGGAGGGGGTGGGGGGCTCCTGAGCTCCTGTCAGAGGCTGGTCCCGGAGGCGCTGGAGTCGGGGAGGTAGGTTGTGACGACCCGGTAACCCTGGGCGCGGCGGATCATGTCGCGGATCTCCCCGTTGAGCTCCAGCAGCTTGGAGCAGATCAGGGTGAGGTCCTGGCGGGAGCCAACCAGGGCAATGGTGCCCGTCTGGCCCAGTGTCTGGTGGCGAAAGTAGACATTGAGCAGCGTTTGGACCTCGCTCTCTGATGTGCCACCGAACACGCCGTTGGGCCACTGCCTCCTGAAAAGGAGAAAAATAATAAATAATAATAAAGTAAGGTGTGATAGGTCAGTTATGATGGATGGATATGGAGACAGCGCTATGTGTGCTTGAGTAAAATACTGAGTAAAATACTGAGTAACTGTGATACTGGGACATAAACATATCCATATTTAAGAATATTAACTATAAGCACAAACAAGTGGATGTTTATGTCATCTAGCGTAGGAGTTTTAAACCGATTTGTCACTCACCTGCACTCCTGGATGTAGCGCACAGCTTTGGTGAACTCGTGGTTCTTAAGGCACTCCAGTATGGCCTGCACAGCTGCCTCCGAGGTGGGGAAGCTGGGCACGACCATGGCTGCCACCTGGGTGGCATGTGCGTGAGTGTGGGCCAAGTGTTTGTGTTCCAGGTCGCTGGCCACAGCCGCCTCTGCTGCCTGCAGGCTGGTCCTCAGATCAGTGAGCTCTCGAGACATGTTCAGAAGCTACGAAGTAGGAGGGAAACAGATGGTGGTTGAGTGTATGTATGTGTGTGTGTGTGTGTGTGTGTGTGTGAGCTTCTAAGTCATCACAGAAAGAATGTTTATATCATTTCATTCAGTACTTAAGATTCACTTTCGGAGCCAGCAGCGTCGAAAAGGATTTTCTTCATATCTATAGCCTTAAAAACATTTAGTAAAAATTAGATTTATCTAAAAATGTAATATGTTCAATTTTACAAAGACATTTTGAAAGTAAAAACTTCTCACAGTGTAGCCAAGTGGAACTGATGTTGGGGTCAGTTGGTATGGTCGGACCTGCAATAATTAATTTCACTGACAGTGACTGGGCAATAAGGGACACCTGCTGGCGAGCCACTGGTTTTATTTTAGGCTTTGTCTCCTCTGTGAATGGCTGGCATGCAGTCTGTAGCATGTTGAACATGTCGCTAATGACAGTAAATTTAGTTTAGCTGTATGTGGGTCCATGCTGGTGTGGCAGTAGGAGTTACTGGGGCCGTGGATGCCTCTGCTTTGTTGTGTATGATACTTTTGTGGCATCATTGCCAGCTATTAAGGAAATCAAAGAAATAAATTGAAGGAGACCCTAGAGTCTAGAAGGTGTCTTGCTTTGCTTAATGTAGCTGTGGGTGCCACTGGACAGCCTTTACAAGGTATATGCATGTTTACATTTGAGCGGACACATTAAGTATCTTATATTCTGCACAGCTTCTGTTGCATGTCTGTATGTGTTGAAGAGCTCCTTGAGCATTTGTGTATCAGGGTAGTTGAGGAAATCTGACAAGGGATCTGCTGTATGGCTTGTCTGCTTTGATCATATTTTCTTTTTTGATGTTAACTGCTCTCTTTAGTGCCCACCCCATGTTGCTATAGGCTGGCATCCTGTCTAAAATATTAAATGGATTGTTCAGATTTTTTCAAGTGGGATTGTATGAAGTACTTATCCATAGTCACTGTATTATCTACAGTAGATGTCAGTGGGCATGCCCCTAGTTATATACTGCTGTGGACAGGGGCAGCAGCAAAACATATTTTAACCATCTAAAAAAGGCCCACCTAAAAAGTCAATATCAGTTAAAGTGTATGCTATATTTATAATATTTTCACCTCTTTAATTGGCCGTCAGACAGCCCTTTCAAAAGGGGAACCAAAGTCGTTGTATTGCATTCTTCATAGGTAGACTACTTCGACAGAAACAGTAATTTTCCAACACAAAACGCGAGAGCTGCTGGTCTACCGTTGCCTCAATTGGTTAGATTATTTGTGTTATTGTGTGACTTTGCTAAATCTGAACTAACCCTTTAAAACACCAGCGTCACACAATAACACAAACAAACTAACTAATCGAGGCAGCGGTTGAACAGCAATTCCCGTGTTCCAAAAATGACGAGAGGTAAAATGAGTGAGTCTGGCTTTGAGAGGAGCACTGATAACAGCTTCCGTTTGAAGACAGCTTAGATAATGGCTTCAGTTTCCCATTGGAAAGGGCTGTCTGACTGCTGGTAAAGCCTGAAAATATTCTAAATATAGCATACGCTTAAACTGAGAATGGTGGGTAAAATATGTTTCGCTGCTGCCCCAATTCATAGCAGTACACTGCTTAGCTTCCGTGCCAGTACTCCTGTCTGCTTCTCTGAACTCGGGACGTTCTGACCTGCCATCTACTGCAGGTAATACTATGACTATGGTTCAGATCTTCATACAACCCCAGTTAAAATTTAACTGAACTATCTCTTTAAGCAGCTGAACAGTGTAGAGACTGTAAATGATGTCTTTATGAACTATGACTCGACTCACCTCAGGCACAGAGCTGATGGCATGAACTTGACCAATGAGCGAGCAGTAGGACTGGAACAGTAGGAGAAGCTGAAAATGCAGCTTGTAAAGCCTCTGACAAAGCTCCAGTTGCTACAAGACACCAGAGAAGAAACAGAGTCAGATTCCTCAGTAGCAGTGAACACACAGATACAACAACACAGTTATATTCTCAAAAGCACACACCCCATACTGTTCATACACACATGCAGAGGAATACAAACACGCAACAACATGACTAGTTGATTGTCTTGTGCAGAGTAAATCAAGCAGTGTATTTAAGTGGCAGTGAAGTGAAGAAACTTGTAAGAGAACTTACTGCAAGAGACTCCATTTGCTAGACAGCGAGAGAGCATGTTAGGGCGTCAGAGTGAGGCAAGAGGAAGACAGAGCGTCAATCAAACACATGCACAGCACAGTATAAACCATGACTATTCACAGTCAAGCTACCAAGAATTAGTCAACAGTGTATAACACCCAGCAGCTTTACGTTTCACTTAGTGTTTGGTGGTGGCTACAGCGAAAAAGTCAGGAGGAGACACTAGATAACACACAGCACACATGCAAAGAGAGCAGATATTCCAGTGTGACAGAATCACAAAGGAGAAAAGAGAAACAACTACAAAGCACAGATGCAGAAGTTAACCACATGTTGAGCGTTTTTTGTTTATCTGTAAAGTCTAAACTAAAGTTGTGAACAAGTTGCCTGTACCTTCTCCTCTGAGTCTCCAGGCTGGCAGGTAACTACACTGTCACCGGGGCACCTGGGAAATGTGTCCTTACAGTTCCTCAGCCACTGAAGGAAAAACGTAAGGTGACAACAGCGGGGGGAAGAGGGTTGTTAGTTACACATTTACATGAAAAAACCCCCCAAAACAAAACATTTATTATAACATGCTGAGGTGAAGTTACCGATACGGCGGCGTCCTCTCTGGTGTTGTAGGTGTCCAGGTACTCCTGTAGCTCCAGCGCACTGAATTTCATCTTTTCAAGGAGACCATAGGACATGATCTGGATAGACCAACAAGAAGAAAGAAGGAGGTGAAGGATGCGTTCAGTGCATTAGACTTGTTGGTTAATTCAGCACCACTGTTTGCAGTCTGTCATGGGCTGATCCAACCAACATGCTGTGATTAACGATAAGTCAATCATGTCTGGCAGCATTACTCACAGTGTCTGCATCGATGTAGATTGTGGGACAATCAGAGCATGTGGTTAGCATCTGTGAGGACCTGAGGAACTTTGATCCGATGCCCCTTAAGCCCTCGCCGAGGTAAGTGGCGACATCAGTCGTCAGGATGCAGAATTTACCCTGAATGTTCTGGGAAAGAAGGAAAGTTTGAGTAATTGTTGTATTTTTGTACATACGTGCATGTAAATCCCCACAGGATATGATGTTTCCTGATTATATTAATGACTTAGGAATGACTTCAACTAATCCGTCCTGTGATTTACCTTAAAGAGAGACGAGAACACTTGAAAGGTATGGACGGCGCAGGACCCATCTGAGTCGGTCACCAGCTGGTTGATGTGACATCGCCATGCCTCCTCAGCGTCGTCACACACTGCAGGTTGGAAGGCTGCCAAGATGGCGGAGAAAAATGGAGAAGGGGGAGGAGGAAAACCAAGGTCTTCCAAGTCATCTACATCATCACGCAAGCTGTCGCCATGGGAAGGGGAAAGAAATGGGGGTACAAAGAAAAAAAGGTTTTGATACCTTCCCCCCAAAAAGGTTTTACATGAAGATCAAGTGCCCTGCTAGCCTAAGACACAAGTTACAGGGGGCGCCTCAAGGGCCAGGATTAATAGAATTCATCTATTAGGAATCATTTAATATTAGAGAAAGGGTGTGGAAAATCAGGACAAAGAATGCAAAACAAACAAAGACAAACAATGGTCACACACTGAATCTAACAAGCAGAGATGTGACATATAAAGCACGTGGTGGCTGAGAAACACTGCTAATATGCATGCAACCTTAAATTACTCATGTATGTAGAAGTGTTTCTTTTTAGTAGTTCATTAACTTACACAAGGTTTAAAGTCTATTTTCATGAAGCACTGTCATCATTCTAACTGCAGATTTGCATATATGAGAATGCAAATGGTAATTGGGTGTCTTAGGAAACTATTTACAGCACACTTCCTTGTGAATGACAGCTTAATATAAATGCCCTGATTTGTCCCAGTGCTGTGTGCACAAACATTCTGGTTGTGACAGATAAAAATAAGCGCTTAAGACTGCTGCTTAACCGAGGTTTAGTCCCAGTGTCAGTCAATCTGCCAGTTGATAAAAAGTTCCAGCGAAACAATATTCCATATTGTTTCCTGTCTGTCACATTCACCTGGGCAGACAGTTGGGGTCTAGAAAGTCCAGCGGTGGTTGGCAGTAGTCTGCGTTGAGGCTGTGGTCCAGATTGGGTGGGTGATCCAGAGGTTGCCCCGGCAACTCCAGGGTGAAGCTCTCGCCGCAGTCTGAGCCTTGTGGGACCTCGTTGGCGCTCAGCGATAGTTCGTCATCCTGGGCTTGAGTGTCCTCATCCTCCACACACACCCTCCCCTGAGGAGACAAAGATATTACATTTTCCCAAAGATAATAAATGCTTGTGTATTTGGACCAAAACATCACAGTACGGGGTCATGGTTTGGTGCACGCAGAATACATGTAATGCGGAACCAGAGCAAGAATTCCCCCCAGAAATTTGTAGTCGCACGCTGTTAGCAACATGTTCTGAGGTCAGCACAAGTGGACTGGTGTATAAATCAGTCATACTAATGCGAGCACAAATAAAAACGCCAGAACTGGAAGACCCGCCTGCCGGTACCCGGTCGGCTACAACAGCAATGGACAAAGAGTTGCTCCACCGTTGTAGGGTCTATGAATGAGAAGTGGCAACCTCCAGGGCTCAAAATGAGGCCAACATTTAAGTGCCAAAAACTGCAGTTCTTTGTACGGCCACTCGAGGCTGGTTTTAGAAGCAAGTCAATCTCCATAGAACCCCATGTTAAATGCCCAACTTTACAGCAGAAATAAACATGTTTACAGCCTGGTACGAAGAAAAGTTTTGATCTCTATAGCTAATTTCCCTTTTCGTGACAACGGTACGGGCCATTCATTTTTATATAGTTCACCTGTTTACATTTTATTAAGGCTTAAAGTTACGCATTTTTAACAGGCTGTCTGCTGATAGTGTCCTCAGCTTCTCATTCAGATCCACCCCTCACTCCTCCACAGCGCCAGCCTCTCACCTAAATTTGTTCACTTGTGGCTTCAAAAAACAAAGATGGAAACGTCCAAACTCAAGGCTTCAAAACAGGATTTCACAAAGCAGTGGGTAACGTCACAGTAGCTTCGTGCGTTATTTTTACTAACTAGTGTCTACAATGGAAACACATCCAACATGCTCATCCCATTTGACAGCATCACTCAGATGTGCCTGGTCGATAAATGTTTGGGTGCATTGAAGATTTAAATATAGCCAAGGTGGAACTAAGTGAAACACTTCTCCTAATGCACAAGTTTTATATTTCATTATTCTTTTTTTATTTTAATTTTATAGCACAAGAGATGCTTTCCACTTTTATAGCCTGTTGTGAACTACTGCATTTTAGGAAAGTATTTGTTCAGCGTTTGAAAAGTGTAATACAGAAATGTTCCTTATTTCAATAATGAAAGCAGTTGAACAACGTTGCCAGTGGGCAAAATGTTACCTCAGTCCCCAACAAGAGGATTTTGTCTTTGACACTCGCACAACTGTCTGTTCAAAATAAATAAGAAACTGTATCCTTGTGCATTTGTTTTCTTTTTCTCTGCTGTACCCAAACCACGACTTTTCTGCACCATTACTCATACTTAATAACTATACAAAACAGGAGTATATATGGGTGTGAATGTGTTTTATTCCTCACATGTAGGCCACTGTGATCATCATGGAGCACTCCCTGGCTCGGCGTGATGGCATTGAGAGACTGTGGGTCGGCAGACGTGTCATAAGAAGTAGATAGAGAATCAGTGTGATTGGTTTCCTCCGATGGAGAAGGGTTAGTCTGGAACAGGAAGGCAAACCAGGGACATCTATAATTTGGATTGACTTATTCCATCAAATTAGGTCATTGCAATATTAGGAAAAGTTTTTAAGGCTTCAGTGGACGTTAGTGTTGCATTGTTCCAAAAGTTACGCACAAGTTGAGAGTGAGAGAGGCTCTGGCTAGTTGAAGACTCCTCTTCCTCTGAGGACTCGTCTGAGTCGTGGGGGTCCTCGTGACCTAAGCTGGGGGTGCTGCCTGAGTGCTGGCTCTCCTCCAACAGGTCACCCAGCTCGGTGCTGTCCAGAGAGCGTCGACGGACGCCCCAGTTAAAGTTATCGACAGTCTCGCCCTAGATAAAACACACGCACGTACACATTGGAAGACAAAAGCAGAGGCGATGGTAGCAGTGAATTTCACTACTGTGAAAACATTTTGAAGAAAACATGAATAATTGCTTCTAAGAGCGTCTGAGACAAGCACAAGATGCAAAATGTTATTCATGGCATGAAAATATGCTGGAAAGGCTGTTTGCATTCAATATGATAATCTTTTACCCCATAAAGACACACAGTATCATTTATCTCCATTATGATAAATAGCAATAAGGTCAGAAATGTAGTCCTGCAACCAAGCTGTGAGAGAAAAATGAAGCACAATCATCCCTTTTTTTTCAGTGAGAGGAAACAAAGGAGCCAGCAACACCACAGCGCTGATGAAAGCTAATGTAAGTGCTCAGTGTGAGAGACCTTACCTGGAGCTCCTAGGCAGCGAGGGGAAGAGAGAGAGACACAGAGTTAGACAGAGAGAGAGACACGGAGGAGGGACACAGAAATACATTTCAAATATATTGCTGCTAAAGACAGACAGGCAGATAAAATGAAACACGCATTAAAGGGAAAAGGGAAGGCAAGGGACAGATACTCTACAGTTAAAATCAAGCCACATAATAACTTTAAATGGCCATGGGTAACACACAGTGAAATATAAACTCTCACCTCTCCGTCCTCCAGCTCCACATCCAGGAAGTCAAAGTCTCGGAAAACTCTGAACTGCTGCTCGCTGGCTGTGTCATCAAGCGTGTCCTCTCTGGTTCCACCCTCCTCTGATGACACCCCACTTTCCCGCACCTCCATCATGTCCAGGTCACCACATGATGAGAAGATCACCTGATGAGAAGGAACGAGAAAAGTACAGTATTTACACTTGTCACATGACGCTGGTGAAGTTTACATAAAAATGACAACTTCCTCATGAATGATAGAGACATTAATCTCCTTGAATAACTAGGAAAATTGGCAGACCTTGCTAAGGTTAATACTTAAGAGAGAAGGGATTTTTGTAGACTGTGAACAAGCAGACAGTACAGGTAGAGTATTATAAAAATGAGATGGGAGGTAGCTTACAGATGGGTTCTTGGTGAGTCCAACTTCTTGTCCGCAAAGAGACAACACATTTACTAGCTTCTCTCTGGTTCTTTTCTGCAAGTAGAAGAGAGACAGGAATAAATAATAGAGTATTAATCAAAGAGGGAACAGACATAAACTCTCCTCTTCCTTGATCTGTTCATTTGTAACGGCTTCAGATGTTAAAATAACCAATAAATCAGTTGAGCCCAGTGCAGATCTACATATATACAAAGTCCAGCATGGCTTTTGCTTGTGCTAAAAAACAAACGGCTACAGAGGAATGTGACTTTGAGGTCAAAACAAAGAAGGATGGGTGTGAATCAGCGTGTCATTGACTTACAGTTAGAGCTATATAAAGATATAAACTGTACATAAACTGTGAGAGATCTTAAAAACATTTAATTAAAGGGTCTAACTCTACCTGTGAGGATTGTGGTCGCCTCCAGCTGACGGGCACCAGGATGGTGTTGGAGTTGGATCCAGACGAGGTGGAGGAAGTACTGCGGGTTACAGCCATGGCTCTGGCCTTCCCCTCTCTGCCCCCTGAACCCTGAAGCTCGTCGAACCGACGCCCAATCACTGGCGTCTGTAAAGAAAACAGTTTGAATCTTACATACATTTCTGACATGTCTTTTTCTGTACTATAAGTGTAAGTGGGACAGAATGTGTTGCTTCCTCACCTCGGAGATGTCAAAGGTGAAGTCCAGTGTTTTTCCAGGCAGAGCTTTGGATGAACCGTCCCACACCCTGCTGACCTCCAGGTTGGAAAGGTCACCTTGCGAGTGGCCATACACCGGATGAACTAGGCTGGCGGAGCGCGATACCACCAGCTTCAAGATGTTTAAGGCGTCCTTCCAGTGTATCGTCTGTGGAATAACAAACACAGTATGAAAGAGACAGCAGTGCGTATTTTGTATCACACAGTAACTCACACAGAAGAAGTGGGATATGCTTCAGCTTATGCACTTTAGGAAAGTTACCTGGACAAACTTCTCAATGGTCTTTGTGACATCAGCGTTAAACTGTTTGACTTGTACAGCAGTCAGGTCCATGTGGCTGAGCAGACAGTAGATGATCTGGAGCAGAGACTGCTGCATACTGGGAAGGCCCTTATCCAGCAGCTGAGAGGTGGAGAGAGACATTCAGTGACTGACAGAGCATGCAACCGCTAAAACATTCAACATATGCAATCCATATTAATCAGCACTTACCTCTGCCATATAGGTCACCATGTTGAGTGTGATGTCAGAGAAAGCTTCATGGAGGTAGCGGCAAACCACACTGACCCAGGAGAAAGGGTCTCGTGTGTAGGAGCGTGTCTTATAGAGAGTCATCACATGGGCCAGATGGGACAGTTTTGTGTTCTTCTCCACCAAACACACCTGAGAGAGAGAAAGAGAGAGCTTGTTTTTCTTTTTCTGTGAATGTTTATTCCTCATGTCATTTTATTTTTGCTTTAACACCCTATAAAGCCTAACCTAAAGTGATCTGAAGTAAATCAAAGGAAACTGAAGTGAACTAGACAAGGCTCAAGTGAAGAATTGGACCGTACCTGTGCGATCCTCTCAGCGCTCTCCTTACAAAACTGAGTTGGATGGCCAAAGTGCTGCACCAGGTGAGGCAGCAGACAGAGCACATTCAGAGGGAAACCTGCACAGAGAGAAGAGGTTGAAAGAAAACTACAGACTTGTTTGTTTCGACCTAATAAAATAACACAGGATGAAAGTTACCACGATCCCCAGTTCCTACCTATAGACTGTGAGCTGTCAACGACAGGCACGCGAGATACTGGTGTAAGCTGGCAGAAGAGCTGTAAGGTCAGGTCAGATGTGGCCTGGGAGGTAAAACCCTTCAACAAAAGCTGCTGAATCCCAGAGAACCCGCTCCACCTCAGCTGAGCCTGCAGCTTCTCGAGGCGTTCGCGGTTCTCTGCTCTGTCTAACGGCACCTGGGAAATAAGAGTTTGATTTAACTAAAACAGGAAATTGACTGTTTTATTTAGTTTCGTCCTGAAATGCATTCTGACAACCTGAGGCATTTGTATTTTTTTATAGCCAGTTAATCATATGTCTGCACGTTGCTGATAGCTAAGAATCCCTTCATTTTTCATAGGACAGGAGGCTTTTATTCAAAAATATAATAAGCAATACATTTTTTTGCCCTACTAGCAAGAGTGTGAGGCTCTTAGGATGGTTCAGTTGATAGAAAGGAGCAGAACAGCCTTGAGACACTGCTTGAACTCATCTGCTTCTCATCTTATCTTTGTCCTAACTTTTTCGACAATTGCGTAACTACGCTGCTGAGATCAGCAAGTTTCATCTTATCTACCTTTGACAGCAACTTGTGAACGAGGCGAAGTGACATCTGATATTCAAACTCAAAGTCTGACTCCATGAGCGACACGGCCACCCAGAAGACTGTGGCCAGTATTGTTGATGGATGGGAAACATGGGCAGGATCCGATAGAACACTGGGATCAATACGATTGGTTGATGACGTGCAGGACCCAGAAGTTCTCCCTGATCGGGCGAGGCCGTGACTGTTGCAGGCCTGTCGATTGAAAAATGTAACACAACAATGAATTAGTGAGATGCACGAGAAGTTTCCCCCTGCATTAAAGTGCCACACTGAACAAGAATCCTCCTCTCTTGCCTGTATGCGATCCAGAGTTGCACTGCGAGGAGGATCATTTGCATGGTGGCCGCACTCGCCAAACTTCTTAGGGACTGAGTAGGAGCGTTGGTGGCGCTGTGAGGACAGACCAGCAAATCCCGGGCCAGGGAAGTTCAGCTGACCTGTGCTCTTTCTGTTCATCAGTTTGTCACTAGTCACAAAGTCTGGTGAGGACGTTCTGTGAATCAAAATTAATACACTTACAAATGGTGTCCTTGTATTAAATTACAAGGAGTTTTAGCAATACAAAGGCTAGCTTAATTTTGATGTTCTACCTGGTTAGAGCTGCCATAAGGTCGCTGTTTTTCAGGCACTCTGCTAGATTCACCACCACTGACTCCAGCGTCAACAGCACCTCCATCACGTAACCCTGAAACACAACATGCATTCCCATTAGCAGAGTATAGAGGTTGTTAAGTGCTGTAATAATTATTTAATATACTGCCGCTAACCCGACAATTTCTCTCACCTGCACCTCGTCTCCGTGTTCTCCCACCACCTCAACAAGGCGGGAGACCAGGTCAGAGACAGCGTGGTTGTTGATCGGCTGTTTGAGCGCTCTAAAGATCTGGAAAGAGCGCCCGGCGTAGTGACGTGAGGAGCTGCACAGAGCCGTCTGTAAGGCCACGTCGCTCAGCTGTTGCTCCAGGTGGAAGTCTGTATAAACAGATGGGAACAAAGACACATAAAGATATACACAAACACACATGCAAGTTTGTTCAGAGAAAAGGGTTTTTACTTTTCACAAAATAATATAATTGTTGAGACTTTATTGAGCATGCTGTGCCAATGTTGTGGACAGATTTTCAGAAATGCTACACATGAATTATGATCGTAAAAAGGTCAGTCAAAGTCAACTGGCCTTGAGCAGTTCCTAACCTGACTTTGACTCCTTGAAGACAGAGACAACGTGGCGTAGGAAGTTTGTCAGCTGCTCCGTGCTCTTGGAGTTGGGGTTCTTTGGTGTGATGTCCTCGTGCACCCACAGCGGTCCAAACGCTCTGAGCAACGACAACACAGTACTCCAGGCACTGTATACCCACCACCAGTAGCACCATATACATGTTACACAAGCACTTAAAACATGTGCGCAGTCACACAGTGCGCACTACAGTGAGATTTTCACACACACATGCACTTCACAAGCACACCTGCTCGAATATTTGTACCCCAAACTTCTAGGACTGCATAAAACGTCTCTAGGGGTGTGCGTACCTGGTGGAGAGGAACTCGATGAGTTTGTTTGTCTTCTCGTCGGTTTCATTGGGCGTATCCTCAAGGTCCTCCAGGTCATCAGGTGTCACGAGGGGCAAATTTCCAACACTGCCTGCAGTGCTGCCACCACCCAGACTGGCAGAGGAGGAGTTGGATGTGGAGCTGAGGCCAGAATCAGCCACTGGAGATGCCTGCCACTCTCGCAGGAAGTCAGGTGCATCTAAGGGAATATGATAAACAGAATTAAATGTACTATTAATATATTGCCAAGCAGGGTTATCATATTGTTTTGTACTGTGATGTTTCAGTACATGTTTTTAAGGGTTCACTAGTGAAAACTGAATTGAATAATCATTATTATTCAATGGTATATGTCACATGATTAAGACGTTATGCTTACGTGACTGCTGGTACTCTGTGTGATAGCTGGACTTAATGGTGAGGGTCTTGTTGTCACTGATCTCTCTCGTCAGCATCAGAACTGAGGCTATTACCTGAAGACACAGAAAGGAGGATTCGTCAGTGGCTACTGAAATTAATTTTTGGCTGAATAACTTTCCATCGCCACTGTATGCAATGTTAATTCAGACTAAATTGGCACACTAATAACAAGTATTAGGATCCCACACTGACCTGGAAGTTGTTGTTGCAGGAGAGGGCAATGAGGAGGTGGAGAAGGAGACGTTTGCTGTGTTCATAGACCTCTGGTCTGTAGTGGTCCAGACCTGGCCAACAAAATACACAGTCAATATGATTAGACAGGATTAAGATCACTAAACTGAACACAGGTACACATACATACAAAGAACAAGAGCATGCATTGATCTTTATCTGCACATCCATGTGCTGCAAATAAACATTTAACTATTACGAATTAATTACTTATGAGAGCAAAATATATCAAAAGAACTGAAATACTGACAGATCATGTTGCTGTGTCAAGAAATGTTGGTGTAATGTAATGTAAATAAAACATTTCTCCCAATACACTGCCAGTAAAAATACATGTATATGAAACAATACAACATGGATTCTTAGATTGGAGATAAACTTGCTTTTAACTACATTTGTGTGAGCATGATGGCTGCCTCACATATCCTATGTCCATTTGGAGGTTGGTTGTGCACATCCTCAGAAATGAATTCTACATGTATGCAAGATGTAGTCTGTACATAAATGGCCATGGTCACGACATGCTTTATTTAGAGGCCTACATAGCATCTATGATGATGCCTCTGTCACTTTTTCTGCTGTGATCTAAGGATTAACATTATAGTTATCTCACCCAGTGTCGCCATGTTCATTGTTTACATCATACAAATCTGTTCTGTGCAGTCTACGTACATGGGCAAGTATGTGAACATTACATTCAAGTCGCAGCAAGTTGTCTACATGAACGCATGGCTAAAAAGCAAGTAATTCTCAGGCCTTGGACAACTTCATGCACACAATAGCACAGATTGGATGATAATGGACAACTTGAAGGGTTAGTATGCTGAATATGCAGAGCACAGAATAACATATTTGTGCACAGCTGACAGGGCAGATATGTGTCTAGATGTTAGATAATACAGTCTTGGTGAGAAAAGCAGGCCCTGGGGAATGTGTCTGTGCCTTTAGTGACTCAAGAGAACGGTCTGACCTGAAATGCACGTCTGTGGGAGATGGAGATAAAACCTCACGCTGTCACGTTGTGAGCTTATCAGGCGTCACAGAAAATACCTACATACCTCACGACTTATTTTTGTGTCTCTGTGTTAACACCCTTCTTGGCAGGGCGGTGCATGAGGATTTTTTTGATCTTATCTTTTTAGATAAGTTCCATTAATTCAACCTCATGTTCATGTTGGGAAATAAGAGTAAGACCGGAACATAAAACACTCTAAAACACATCTTGTCAAAAAATTACATGAAGGATTGTGTATTTTACGCATGATATTTACTGTTTCTTTTGTTTAAATAACACTTAAGGTTAGACTTGTCCCAAGAAGACGATAGACCATATCTGAGTTATGTGTGTGTCTGTGTTGTGTACACCTACCCAAGAAGAGGGCATGCAGTAGCAGGGGCAGGTGCAAAGCCCAGTCTTCTCTCACGCTGTGGTCCACCACCATTTCAGTCATGAAGATCACTGCAATGTTACACCTGAAAATCAACACACACACAAATCTAGTTAGTGCGCAAAATAAGAACAATACTCTTTTCTTCTATGGACTTTGGGGCGGCATACTGAGGAATGTGACCACCCTTCCGTGTTTCGGTTCAAGCCCACGTGACGTGAAGTAGTCCATATGGAGCAATTACTCCAAAGATTTAGCTCTGACAACATCTCTGTTCTGTCATTCAGAATGAAGGGACAATAAGGATTATGACTTTCAATCAAGTCAGGGCTGCTACTAATCTCCAAACTCAACGGCTATCGGTCTGATGATGATTTAGCCTCTGCACCAATATGTCAGGAGCTCCGGTGTAGCCAGCAGATAACCAGAGAATGGATATCTGGGCCAAGGCTTTCTGCTCTGTCTGCAGATCACTGTTCACAGTCCGATTAGCAGCTTGAGGTGTAGATGTTTTAGGTCCAGACGACATTACGGCTAATCTTTATAAACAATTATCTACATAAAATGACAGATATCAAATCAATCTGTCAAAAAGTTAAATTGTTGTCAGATGAAAACTAATGGGTTCTGAGATTTCGGCTAATGTGTTCCACCTCTTTCGCTTTCCATACAGACTGTTCACCTGCATGCAGCCAAAGCCCACTCAAATGTGACTGGGACTACAAATGAAAAACAAAACTTC
This sequence comes from Epinephelus lanceolatus, assembly GCF_041903045.1. NCBI lineage: Eukaryota > Metazoa > Chordata > Actinopteri > Perciformes > Serranidae > Epinephelus > Epinephelus lanceolatus. The sequence goes on from NC_135744.1 coordinate 30,420,132, forward strand.
CATTATCAAAATCTTTTCCTCTTGCCGACAGATTCTGCAAACATATGAAGATATATGTTGTTTTATCATTGTTTTGGTCCATAAAATCTTAAAAAATGTTTGTCTGGGACAAACTTCAGGTTATTCTTTTTAGCAATATTCTAAAACCAAAGCTCAAGACAACTCAATTCAAGAGAAAACCTGTATTTTTATTAGGTTTATCACTTAAACTTACTTTGGTCGTAAAGAGGATGTGTATTACTAAGTTAAGGCAAGTATCTCCATTGCATTTTTCATGGCAGATGTATCTGTAACTCAGTGCATATCATCATTTAAATCTTATTCTAGAAACCCGTTTTGTGTATACATACTGCTGGTACTGTGAGTCTTCTGTTAGTACTGAATGATAATTAAGACAACAAAGTACAGATACAGAAACTGTATTTACCTGCATAAAAAGACCCATTATTGTGATAAAAGCAGTCCACTCTCCTTTAATGAATTGTAAATACATGCAGCATAAATAACCTGAATCTCATTTTCATCTCATCTTCATAATGACTTTTAAGGTGTTGAGAGAGACGGAGAAGATGAATAAGCAAATCCCTTCTCATATTAATTCTCCACATAGCAGAGGCGGAGAAAGTTGGCTGGGTTTCACTCTGTGCTGGAGTTTATCAGGCCATCTGTGAGGAGGTGTAACCAGTCTGTGCGAGAAAATACTGCTGACTCTGCTGATGCGCCACTGATTGTAACATCACTGTTCCACCCCTGTGTGTGAATACTGTATCTGTTTAAGAGTGGGTTGTCTGTACAGTGTGTGTATGCCCATGTTTGTTAGTGCGTACCTATGCAGTGGTCCTCTGGGTGTGATGGTTTCTGGGAGGTAGTCAACCAGAGGAGCCCAGCAGCCTCCGTTAACAGGCATGGGTAACGGCTGAGGGTGGTTGGTCTCCAGAACACCCAGTAGCCAGCCGGCATATGGCGGGAGAGGGTCAGCTACAAACACAATCCCCAAGTGTAGTTAATAAAAACATACTTGTAACATATATCTCATACACAAAAGGCGCCAAACTTTAATGATATCTACACACAATACGTTGTCCGCACACCCTCAAGCACAGAAAGGTTCATCTCACGATAATATCAAAGCAGAGACAAACAACTAACATGAAAGGTCACAGACAAACAAAGCAGCTCAGTCAAAATGTGTGGAATTCCAAACACAAGCTCAGTCACAGTCAAGGTATTTCAACAACAAAGTGGTTCCTCAGCACGTTTGCAGTTGCTGTACTGTAACTTCCCATTATACTAATACAATAGTGTATTTTATCATCTTAGGACAAGTCTAAACATACTCCATTTTGAAAAGTAAGTGTGGTTGAATGACAGTCTTTTTTGTATGTACCTGTATTATGATGGTTAATATTTAGCTTCAAGAAGAAGTTCGTCTGTATGATAAATATGAAACTACATCTGGCTAACCCATCTCACCGCACAATTTAACTTGATATATCTCGTTTGTTGAACCAAATGAACCACAGTGTAAAGATGAAAATTTGGCACTTTGCTCGGAAACCATCTGAGACTCCAGGAAGTAGCTGGTCCCAGCTGGTCCTAGCCTGACACATCACCTAACCAACATAATCTCATTTTTGACAAGAAGGTGAATATTTATAGGAAAGCTGAACTTTTTTTTTACATACCAAAGAAGATATTCTCTTTTTAACAACGTCTCTTATTGACATGTTTTAGTGTAAAGTCAAACACTGGCTTGGTAAAAATGTCCCCTGCTCAGACATCAAAGGTCCAGCTGTTCCACTTGTACTTGGCTGGTTACAGCTCTGCTTAGTCACATGAAGACTTCAGCAGCAGACTCACGCCTGGAAGCCTCCCAACATAGACGCTTGCTAAACATAGACTGGGTACCATCGGTGTGATTACGTCTGTGTATCTGTGTCAAAGGGGACAGTGGTGGGCTATGGCTTGTGACAAAATAACATGTTTGATATACAACTGCAACATAAATGACAGGCTTTAATTAATTATTAAAGGCAGTGAATGACACACACGTTTCAGCGTAGTCACACTAGAAAAGCTCTTGTTTCGGGTATGGCTGTATGGAAGGATTAGTGACAATTAGCATGAAAGTCTTAGGTGTGAATTATGTAACGGCAGGTGACGGAAGAATCCTTGTCCCGGAGCACTTCCAAGTAACAGACAGCTTTGAGTCCCCATGGGCTGTGTTTATGAGTACACAGTGTACAAGTAAAGCAAGTCTGTATATTCATTTTCATGACAAGAAAAACAACTCACTCTTTTCATCCTCATAAGAGCCTCCGGAGCTATTGCTGTAGCGAGACTCCAGTCTGTTGTGAGCCCTGGCCATGCTGAGATGAACACATGACATTATAAGTTAAATTCAGATTTTGTGTACAGTCTTATTTTGTGACTAAAAAGTTTGAAAGTCTTTTGCTAATATTGCGTATTAATACTGACCGCTCTTCACTCTCTCTGACCAGCTTGTTCTCATCTGTGTCCACCAGGTTCTCCTGACCAGCCACCACAGTGTTACTGCTGGAGGTGGTGCCTGCGCATAATACAGAGACAATCTATTAAAATACAGTCTAGTCAACCAACTGTCATATTAAAAGTCGTCAAGGTCAAAGTCAATGTTGAGATGAAACCACAAGGAAGGTCTCCTCTCACCCGTCTGTGACGTGGAGGCTTTGTTGCTGGCAGCAAAGCGGTAGAAGGGAGGGTTGTCACAGTGCAGGACCACAGGGTTGACCGGGTCAGTCTGCTGCAGCTCAAACAGGAGCTCCTCCATCGTCTGGATGGTGTTGTTGCGACACAGGTAGATCACCACCTTCTTGATCTGAAACAGATACGAGTATACAGTGTGAATTGGTTTACCTCACGTAACCCTGCCATCAGAAGCGAAAACATGCACTGAAGTTAAAGCTTTCCATACCACCACTAAACCATGGCGTAAACAAAGTCGAATCTGTGAACACTGAGGTTATCTTGTCCTTTTGTTGTTCCTTGTTGTTTATAGTCATTGTTGCTTTGGTAACTGTTAGTAGCAGCTGTTTATCGGTGTTTGTTTTATTGTAGTCTCTGTGTTTGTGTAAGAGGGTTGTATGATGTGTTTTATTCTTCAAAAGCCTAGTCAGGGATGAAGTCTGCAAATTAGCTACAGCTACAAGACCTTTATACATTGTATTGACTGCATTTCATTTAAAGTAACTGCCTACATATATCGTCCTAGTCAAACAAACAAACAAATAAATAAATAAAAATATTAGCATATTTGTTTCGATATTCATTATATAATCATAAAATGTAACACACAACCCAGTAGCTTTGTGACAGCCATTTACATTTCACTACATTTTACATTATTTTACCAATAAATCTCTGAAAATGGGAAGTTTTAAGATATAATATGTAATTTTTTTGTGCATTAAAATGTCTATTAACAATTAGACCAATGTTACACTGTTATATTTTAATGAGGTGTGTCCTTACATTATTAAAAATGTTGTCAACAATGTTCAAACCTCTGAGAAATAGGTTATTTTAATCAAGGACATGGACTATGTCGTTTGGTCGCCATCACCTGTCAGGAGCATTATATCCCCGATGCGAATGTGTCAGGGTTGTGGTTGTCTGCCGGAAGCTTGATCATAAATTTACTGAGAGACTTTTAAAACTTTTTATGCAGTTTTGGGACACATCTTTTCAAAACATGTATTAGACATTGGTCTTTTTTAACTTTATGTTTTAACTGGATGAAGGATTTTGGTCATCAGACGTCTGGATCTTAAGTTATCAGAGAAACAAGTTGAGCTTCCCACCGTGCCAAACAGCATCGGAGAAACACTAATTTGTAACATGAAACTTCTTTATGCAGTGTTTTTACCGATTTTAATGACCTAGTCCATTTGTTTGCAAGAGTAAAAGACCTTTGCAGATAACTGGGCTCCCAGTAAAAACCTCTGTTGGGCTACAGGAATCATAACCAGGAGAAACTGAGTGCAAAGACGGCATTGCTCAGTTTTTTGTTAATGTTTTGATTGAGATAAATATTGTACATATTATATGCTTATCAGGGGCCACTCTGATTCACTGGGGCTTTCCATTTTCAAGAATCTAACTTCAGCACAGCGTCAGTATGTGCAGACAACACTTACATAAGGCAACAGTGTGGTATCGCTGCTGACTCCACACAGGCTGATAAGGAACTGCAGGGTGATCCGTAAGTTGTTGCTCCACCTCTCGTTGGACACCAGAGCGTTCCAGGCATTCTCAATCTCTGGGCCAGGAACCTCGTCTCCATACTGATTATGTAAGGAAACAAAATGCCGTTGACATGCAGGAGAAAAAAAGGAAGTGTAATTTCACCGACAAGCACAAACATGGCTTCCTACCTTAGCAGTCATAAACATGAGGTTATTTAGCACCAATGAGGTCGCCTGGAGGGAGCCCCAGCCGTTGCCTCTCAGACTGGGGGACAGACCCATGGGCTGCCCCTGACCGTGAGGTTCTTCCTCTGGTGTGCAGGGGCTTGAGGCGGGGGGTAGGAGCCCCGTGTCCACGAGCTCAATGTTACTGAGCCAGGGTAGCAGGTAGGATAGCATGATCTGTCTGCCGTTTGGGTGGGTAGTTGGGAAACGCTGGCTCACCTCTGCACAGGCAAAAAACAAGGAGGAATTAAAGTCAGAAGTGCCTCAAGGAAGCTGAACATTCCCTAAATGTGTTCACTAACAGGAGAAAAACATTTTTTACAACTGTCTCAGCGAGAATACCAGCCTCTTGGGAGTTTTGAATGTGAGGGTTCAAACAGATTGTGCTGTTTTCATCCTGCCTGCTTCAGTATTTAATGGGTACTCTAAGCATTCAGCACATCACATTGTAAAGTCACAGTAAAACAGCATTTCAAAAGCACCCCTGTTTACTTGATCTATATAGTGTACTATATAGAAACAGGGAGGGGAGGAGAGTCTTTGGGTTTTGTTTACAACTGTTCTCCACAAAAGAAACGTTATAGGATTCTAGTCTTGGTCTTGTTTAGTCTCTGTAAGGAAGTATTCCAGCATCTTGTACCTGTGTACACACTCATCCTGAAAAATGTACCTGAGAAAAGAGGCAGCGTGAGCTCTGGGTACATGCTGGCCAGCTGGATGGAGAGCTGAGACAGGTTGACGCTGTAAAGAGGAGGCAGGGGGCCGTGTGTTCCATACAAAATATTACCAGGCTTCTGCTCCACCATCCGCTTCGAGTACGCACACAGCTTAGACTCCAGCACCTGCAGACAAATTATTATCACATCTTTTATAGTCAAAATGCAGCTTGATGTTTGGGCTTTATGTTTGTGTTCTCTTTTCACACCTCTTTGTGTGCACTTCATACATATTTAACATTGGGACTGTGTTTGTCTCCTCTGTGTGCTGTATGTGTGTATGCACCTGCATCAGCTGCATGGAGATCTCATATATTTCCCTGCTGGTGTCTGAGGCCTTGAACAACACCAGATTGAGCAAGGTCACAAGGTCACATGGGTAATTCCTGGTGAAGTAAAGAGGAATGGTAAATCATTATTTCAATTTTAATTATAAAATACAAAGTATGGATGTGGATGGAAGCTTTTTACATTATTACACTGGATGCTTTTGCAGGGCCTGTTAACAAAACACTAGTAAATGGCCTTTGTTTATCTTTATATTCTTTTGTTAATATGTTATCTTAAAGGGGCAAAAAGCGAAATCGTTTCACCGCTAGGTTCGCTGTTGTGCACTGCCTGTAGACCAAAACAAAGTGTGTCATAAGCCACACCTCCCTCTACCTCTGCTCTCCATACTACCTGTGCTCTAACGCTCCGCTAGCCACTCCCAGCTAGCTCCTGTTTGTTATTCAGGTTAAAGTGGGAAGAAGCAGCGGGTCCGTCGGGCAGCTGAGTGAAGTGGAGCCTGAGGAGGAAGCACCGGTTAGCCCCGGTTTCACTACAGGCAGTTTCACTCGCTACAGGGGCGAGGAAATAAAACCTAAACAGCCAACTTAGTTTAGCAGTTAGCAATGTCTTTCACTCACTCTCGGTCTCTGCTGTGTTTAGCTATTCCCCTGCCTACTTCAATGATGATGGTACCTGTAATAAATGTAATATATTTGCTGAGATGGAGGCGAGGCTCAGTGACTAGAAGAGCTGGTAGAAGCGCTCCATAGTTAGCGTTAGCTCCCGGGAGCGTTAGCAGTTAGCACTAGTCGGCTGCCACCGGCTACTGGAGTAACCTACAACTATGGAGCGCTTCTACCAGCTCTTCTAGTCACTGAGTCTCGCCTCCATCTCAGCAAGTATATTTCATTTATTACAGGTACCATCATGCCATCTGCCATTGCTCACTGGCTGTAGCCTTTTATAGGGAGGGAGGGCCAAGGGCTCCGAGAGGAGGGAGGAGGCAGCGATTCACATGAACATACATGAACGCGTAGCCGGACCGGCTTGTAAACAAGGGGCTGGAGATCAACACAGAGAGAGGGTGTGTGAGGTCATGCTATACTCCAGATGAAATTACACCCCTAGTTCTTCACATAACAATTTTTTAATTCCTTCAATCTAGAAATGATGAATTTCGCTTATTGCCCCTTTAAATAATGCATGCTGCATAAAAGTCACTAAATCATTTTAATCAAAACAATGTGACAATTTATTGATCCTCATAGGAAAATTTTACTTTTCCCCAAACTCTCAGGCAAGGAGGTCAGATGACTTAGACTGGTTTCCCTGGAGCTGATAGACCTTCAGTGTCTTGATAGAGAAATGCAAGATCCCCTACCTGTTGCCACAGACCGTGGCGATGGCCTTGAAGCAGCCAGATGCCAGCTGGTAAGATCCAGTGAAGCAGCGGTCCACGGCCCAGTTGAATAGATTGATTTGGTCTGGGTTCAGCTCTAAGAGCAGGATGACCACCTCACACCCCAGACGATGCACCTAAGGCAAACATGTTATTATGTAGAGGGACTACTTCACAGATAGGAAACAGCACAAAAGGAGCAACAGAATTAAGGAAAGCTTAAACTTGAATCGTAACATGTTGAGACAAGCTGAAGAGCTGAAACGTCATGTATAATCATGTTAGAATTATCCAAACCCCTTTAAGTATACCAACAAAAAAAAACATCACCACACTGAGAGATCCTGTATAACAAATTAATGGCAACAGCTGACCTACCCGTATATCGTGGCACGCCAAGATGTTGTCAAGCCATTTGTAGAGATAGCCATCAGTGGAGAGACCCACATTATCAAACACTGGCCCACAACACAGAACTGCTGACATGGCCTAGGTGACAAAAGTTGAGTTGAATTAATGCAGAGTAACGCCTGCTGTGAAGTAGAGTTTGGGACGTATGGGTGTTGCTTACCTTGAGAGCACAGTACTGGTAGCGAGTGATCTGGTGGTTGCGGTCACTGTATCGATCAAGGGGTGTGAACATGACACTGAAGGGTCCAGCCCACTGGCTGAAGAGGATGAAGAGATGGTGCCTCAGAGACTGTTGAGGGAAGAGGAAGCGCCGGTGGTGGACTGCACAGATGTGAAAGTGAGGGTGAAGAAAGAGAGATACAGAGGGTCAAAATCAGAGACAGACTCAGAGGGTAATTTTGACATTTTTCAACCTGGACCTTGAGTGACTAATAGGAAAAACAGTTTTTGAAATTGGTTCAGTATTGAGCTAGATCACTATGGTTGCAATGTAACCACTTGGGAATGTTTGCACCGTCATTGTACAGCCATTAAAAGTGCTTGTTTTTGTCTGACAACATGGTAAGGATCCCTACAGAGACAGACCTTTTGGTTAAATAGTAAGACCCTTTTTGTTTAACCAGAAACAGCTCCAGAATCACTGTCGCCAAAGCCACCAGACTCCATTTAAATAAGCAGTAATTTTATTATTGTAAAACACACTTCATTCAAAGTTGCAAGAAACAAAATAAAACTTGCAAAAGAAACTTTTGGTTCCTCCTTTCACTGTTCAAACAATCACAACTCTGACCTGGCTAAAATAAACCCTTAAATAACCCAGTAAGATGTAAATATATGCTGGCTGTATACACTCTAAAATTACTGTTTTTTTAAATGGAGTCTGGTGGGTTTGGCAATAGCGATTTCAATGCTGTTTCTGGTTAAACAAAAAGGATCTTACTCTTTAACAAAAAGGTCTGTCTCTGTCTATAATGTTGTCAGACACTTGTAATAATAATCTGACCCTGTCATTGGCAGGAACATGCACTTTTAATGGCCGTACAATGATGGGCAAACATGCGTCAAGTGGTTAAACTGCAACCTGTTTGGCTGCTGCTGGCTGCAGTGATCTTAATCCTGGACTGGTTTCAAAAATTGTTGATCCTTTTGGTCACTTAGACACAAACACATGTGGAAATGGGGGCCAGGTTGAAAAACTACAGACCTTACCTTTTAAATTTACAGTTTTAATCCATGAGCATTTTTATTGACTGGCATGAAAATTCAGTCAGTGGCTGCAGAATAATGTTAAAGCCACGACTACTACATCTGCTACTACTGAATTATTATGATATATAATATCATATGAAGGTAATAAAATGATTTACCAGGAACACACTGAATGAGATTCGCCACCATCCCACTGAAATGGGCTCTGATGTCTTTCAGCACATCGAGCTCCTTCTCATTCTCAGCTTCCAGAAGCATCCGGGTTAAATCCACATACTCGAGGAACAGGGCACCCAGTGCCAGGGAATCACGCTCCAGCGCTCCATTGGTGCTGTAGAGGTAGAGAGGGAAATCTATATTTTACATGTGCATCAACAGGATAGAAATCAGAGAAGGAAGCAAGTGATAGAAGGATGCTTATGGATATTGATGAGGAGAAAGCATGAATGAGTTGCCTGAGTGCATAAGAAAAACAACTAGAGGGCCCTCAGTAGATTTAATGTGCTACCTGTCACTGATGACTCCTGCATTAGCCAGCAGTTCGAAGATCCTCAGTAGCTGCAGCCTGAGAAGATCCCTCCTCTCTCTGCGCTTCTTGTTCTGAACGCACAGACAGGTTTTCAATATACTGCTAAATATATGTTAATATATGTATGTTGTTTTGTTTATAATGAGATAATTGGTTCCTGAAAGGAAAAGTGACTTTACATTAGTAGTCCATTTTCATAAATAATATATAATTGATCTATTGAAAGCATCTCTAATAGCTATGATCAGACACTATATACCACATGGAAGATGTATTTTTTTACAGTTTTATTAATTGCTGCATATAAAAGAAGCTTAAATTTGGACTATACTTCATGGTCAGGAGTATATTTCAGAAGCTTCTGTCTGAAATCAATAACCTTAATATGATCCTGTTTCAGTGCTCTCAGTTTGTTTCTCTCTCCCTGTGTTTGTGTGTGTGTGTTACCTCAGGCCTTCGTTCCAGTGCCTCCTTCATCAGTGGATGGAGTTCTTCGACCAGCTCCCTATAAACAGGGTCAGAGAGGGCAAAAATCAATCGATTGCTTCACTGCTAAATGAGACTGATAAAATGTAACTTCACTGTAGATGGTGGACGCCCTGATCTGAGTGGACAGAATGGTTTGTAACAGATATCCATCTTGTGCAACACCAAATGTCACATGCCCTAAAACCACTAATCCTCAAACACAGTCATGTTAGACAAATATGTCTGCAGAGACCTTAATCTCCTTTAAAAACAATGAGCGCCATTTCGGAAAAACATTTCAGGTTAAAAATAGACAGTCTTGTTTTAAAATGAAACACCTCCCTTTCACAATGGAACCTCTGTCTTTGAAAAAAATGTGATGCATCTCTGTCCCCTTGAAAAAAAAATTCTTCGCTACATCAGTGACGCAGTTTTTCTTTTCTTCTCTGAATGTCAGAGAGGCATGCAGCTCATCTCAGTTATGAAGAGAATGTCAGGACAGATGGGATTCAGTAATAGAAGAAGGCAGCGTGAAAAGACTTTCTTATGTAAGAGATACGGACCAAATCTAGCACACATCATCCATTTTCTATTGTGATTTAAATCTATCCAGTGTCCTCCCTCCTTTCAGCCTTTGTGTGTTTGTTATCAGCAAAAGCTCAAACCCAAGAACAACAGACCTGAGTCACATAACAATAACAAACAACATCATCTGAGCATTCAATCAGAAATTAGCTTTTTCTAGAATACAGTGGAGAAATTATTTGACATTGTGACCTAAGATTCATGTAAATGACGTGAGCTGTGTTTGTATGATCGGTGTACGTCTCTGCATGTTCCTGTTCCAGCACCTGAAGACCAGAGCGTTTGTGCATCCGAACCCCAGCACCAGAGACTCGGTGATCTCCAGACTCTCAGCTCTCATCAGTGGGACAAGCTGTTTTAAAAGCCAGGCAACTGAGGGAGTGCCTATCACCTGAGTGATGAAAACACACACACAAACACTGATCAGGCAACATGGACAACCTAAAACTGATCTGGTAACAATATACACTCCATTTTTACACGATCAATACCATTATTAATCAGTCCAAGTTTTTTTTCCCATTTATCTATTTTTCAACACCACTTTTTTATTTCTTGAATAGGATTAATGCTGACAGCACCAACATGACTGAAAAAGGGCTCTGAAGATTATTCTTTATACTTAAAATCACATTAATCAGAACATAAGGTCAGAACAATAATATGTACTCAGTATTTTCCATTAGGTTTGAAACAATTAATTGATAAATGTATCAAAAAAATACTAACCTGTCATTATTTTAATAATCAAATAATCTTTAAAGTAAACTGTCAAACAAAAATACAGATCACTCTCTGGGTCCAGCTTCTCAAATGTGAGGATGAGTTGCTTTTGTCTGTTTAATATCATTATAAATAAAATATTATGGGATTTTGGACTGCTGGTTGGACAAACAAGACATCACCTTGGGTTTTATGTAGGCCTGTCCCAATAATTACTCTCAGGGAACAATATATTGTCCCAGAAAGACTAGATTTTATGCTACAGGTGTAATAATATAATATCATAATAATGCAAGTACACCCTTCCAGAGAGCAATGAACTTGAACATAAAATGAACATAAAAATATGTTATATGTAAATAAATGAAACTAATAAAACAAAACCACACAACCAAATCAATAAATAATATTTATTGTTAACAAAATCTGCACTTAAATAAATATTAAACATTTGGCAGCCATTCCTAAACAGGCAATAAACTGCCCATCAGTTTCTCAAAGGCTTAAGTGCAAAGTAAAAACATAGCTATCAGCTTAGTTTTTTTTTCTACGTTAGTTTGGCTTAAGTGCAGTAAAAAAAAAAAAACAAGGCACTGTGTCCAATTCTTACGATGGACCCTGCTAATTATTCTGGCATCATGTTGCAAAAATGTTGGTGACATTCTTATGTATAAGCATACAGATACAAGGACTATACCAAACAATATGTGGACATGACCTTGACAATTTTTGTTGACTTATAAAGTCGATAATGTAATTATCATGACAGGCTTAGTCTCGAGATATTTTGATGGACATCATCTCACTATTTTCTGCCATTTTAGAAAAATAATTGGCAGATTAATCAATTACAAACCCTGACTATCTGTAAAATTCCAAAGCTTTTTAGGACCCGGAAATTATAAAATAATCACATTTCCAGACTTTCCAGAATTGTTTTAAATCTTTTCTCCGCACAAACACACACCTTGTTATCGTAGGTGACGCTGCCATCGGGCGTGGTGGCCGTGATCTCTGGTGTGGAGGCTCTGAGGTGACCCGGGGACATGATGCTCGGCTTAGCCACACCTAGACACAGGATCAGATAGTTGCGCCACAGAGAGATGTAGTTGTCACTGGATCCTGCAGTGCTGGTCTTCTTAGCATTCACTGGACTGCTGCAAAGAGACAACAGGAGAATATACAGGTGGTCAGATGTTTTCATCTCTCATAGACATGGATCATTTGTTGTATGAAATCTGTAGTCACAGGTTGGTATTTAAGTAGTAATGTGTGTTCTTGTACTTGGGGTCAACCAGTGGCAGTAGCAGCTGTAGCCGTGTGAAAGCGTAGGGCCAGGCGTATCCCAGGGCGATGGGGCAGTGTTTAGGCAGGTGCTCTTGCCGCAAGAAGATGTGCAGACAGAGCACCCACGGGTCCTTTAGACACTGGGCAAAGATCCAGACATGGCTTGGGCTCTTCACATCGTAGGAACTGCTCACCAGTCGAGCCGTCCACTCCACCAGCCACTGGAGGTCAACATGGTGGTTGAGAGGCAGCGTGGACTGAGGGAAGGAAGGGGAGGAAATTAAGGATGAGACACAGCAGCTGAGGAAGTAATCTGGAAGATTGTGATGTGAATAATTCATCAGATGCACTAATGTTACTGATAAACTCTTAACATGAATATACTTACTGAGTCAGAGACAGCCACATGGACAAAGCTGTCCATTACAGCTGGGCTCAGCTGGTCCATGACCTCTATCATGGGTTTGTCATCATCCTGGAGGGAGAGACATTTATAGAATCAGCTATTTTTATAACAGCGTCATACAATGTGAGAGAAGTCACGGGCTGCATATGCTGCATATCTAATTGCAGCTACAGTCAGATGGCACTTCTTCCATCCTGCTGTTTTCATGTCCTTTATCCCTCCCTGGAAGATAATTACCACCAGATGCCTGATGCGAGTTGGTAATATTTGTCTTTGAAATGTATATTTATATATTTTGGCAGTCAATTAAAAGCTGTATGAAAGTTTAAAAAGGGAGAGTATTAAGTAGATTGCTCTCCTCTACGCTTGTTTGGTGAAGATGTGAGTTTCCTGCCCCGTACCTCAGCATGTCCCAGAGCTGTGAAGAGGCAGCGAATCTCTCTCAACACACCGACCGCCAGCTTCCTCGTGCTGATCTGACACGAGCAGAGGAGCAGCAGAGCCAGGCCCTCCACCGCATGAAGCACCGAGCAGTGAGGGCTTCGCTCTGGAAGTCTGGGGCTAGACTGAAGGAGAGGAGAGACAGAGACGGAAGAGAAGTTAGCTACAGTTGCAAATATTCACTGAAAGTCACCTTGTTAGACCAGTAATTCAACCTGTGGTTATGGCAGTTGGCATTTTACATGGTCAAAATGACAATCTTGATGAATCCCAACCCCGATTCAGCTTATCCTGTCATTTTATTGATCATCGTTGGACCGGACGAATTTTAAAACAGAAAATAAAACAACCAGTAATTTCTGAGATTTTGCACGTGAAGCGTGATTAAACAGCTGAAACTGTTTTTTAAAACATATTATTTAGAACTACGAACCTCAACTCCACCTCGCATCTTCCCCTGTAGCTGCAGCGCTAACCTCCACTGTGTGAGCAGCTGGAGAAGAAGCTTCACAGATGCGTCCTGCAGACCCTGATGGGTGTCTTGAACCTGGAGGAGTTTGGAGAGGGACATTTATAGAGGGGCTGCCAGTGTCAATATGCTAGTATGCAGTGTATAATCTTTCACTGTCTTGGTAGGTGCAGGTTTCTGTCGAGTCCATTTATACCTCGCGTAAAAGGAAATGTGTGTAACCAAACAGGACGTCTTCCCTCCAGTCTGAGAAATCAAGTAACAGGCTCTGCAGGGAGTTCTGGGAAATGAGACGAAGCTCATCGTCCATGTGCACCGTAAGTCTGAGGGATGGATAAGAAAACATGAACACAGTTGAATTAACAAGATGTTGTATGATGTCACTGACAGAAAGAGAAACTTCCAAAAAGGATTATTTTAAAATGTATAAAAAAGGTCAGTGATATCAGATATAACTCAACAGAAGAGGACCAGGTATGTATTAGCGTGTTAGCTGGCCAGACATTAAGTCTGTCCTGTCTCAAACTCACCGTGACAGCAGGTCAATGAGCTCAGGTTTGGACATGGCATCAGGAAGGATACGAGGAATGGCAGCCACACATGTCCTGAACAGGTCGATTTTAGGCTTCCTTTCACCACTGTCAAAGACGGAGGGAGACGTTAAGCATGCTTGTATAAGAGACAGTTTATCCCCAAATCAAAAATACACATTTTTCCTCTTACCTGCAGTGCTATTTAAAAATCAGATTTTGGTGTTGCCTAGTGTTTGAGATATTGTCCATAGAGATGCCTGCCTTCTCTTGAAAATAATGAAACTAGATGGCGATCGGCTTGTGGTGCCCAGTTACTCAAGATAATCAACAGACCTTGTTGTGAGCAGTTTCATGTAGGAACAGTTTTCTCCCGACCGAACTACACCTGCCAACCAAATCACCGCAAAGGAGGAAGTGTGCATCTACTGCTAGCTCACCTAGCACCACTGAGCTAGCTAATGTTACAGCTCATTATGTCTACATCTTACGCTGACATGAGCCTCTTGTCTATGAGTAGATGCACACTTCCTTCCGTGGGTGATATGGTTGGCGGGTGTAGTTCGGTAGAAAGAAAATACATTATCTTGAGTAGCCGGATCATGATTTCGAGTGCCATCTAGTTCCATTATATCTGAGAGTAGGCAGACATCTCTAACGCTTGGTATCTCAGTCCAAAACAATCTAGACTGATGAATAGTACTATAGGTAAGAGGGGAAATTTGTGTTTTAGATTTTAGGGTGCACTGTCCCCTTTAGGCACGGAAAGTTAGCCATTTGTGACTCAAAATACAGGCAGGTCATGTTGGCAAAAGATAACAATGTATCTACTTTAAACATGCAAAAGATCTTTATCACATATCATAATTTGTCAGGCTTTGTGCCAAAAGCTCAGTCACTACAATAACACAATTTCATATACTTTACATTTATTTTCTGTGCTTCATTTTCAACTTGGGCTTTGATCACAGTATCAGAACAACCCTCAGCACTAAAAGGATAAAAAAAAGCACTTCAGCTGCTGCATTTTTTAGTTACATACGTGATCATGTCCTCTGGTTCTTTGTTGAGCATCTGGACGCTGGTGAGCATCATACAACGTCCCACCTCCTTGTCCAAGTGTCTCAGGATGTTGTCCAGAGCCTTTCGCACCTGGGAGTAATACAAGGACATGCCTGTGGAGAACAGGAAGAGACAGCACATGGAGTTAGAGACTACATTCAAGATACAGTAGCTTGAATGCCTACAGACACACACAAACCTATCAGTTTGGCTTCTTCTTCAGTCAGTGTTTTGCTGAGATAAGTCTTCTTCTTCTTCAGAGAGTTTCCAGAGGGCAGAGTAGCTCCTGTGTTGGGCATAGGAGGCTCTCCGTCCTTCTGTTGCAGAGCATCTGCTATGACCAGGAACGCCCGGAGACCTATGTTCATACGCTGGAACACAGATAAAACACAGCATTCTCACTACGTGCCAAAGAGACTGTTTATCGAGAGCAAATGTGGAGCAGGGATTGAGCAAATGCACATCTTAAACTTTGACAGGCAAAATTCATGACCTGGAAGACACAACAGAAATGTTATTACTGTGCAGGAATGTCTATGTGGGATGGTTATTATCTAAAAACATTTAATAATTTAATGCCTTTTTTCTGTATTGTAATCTCAAAATCCTGATGTTTTACTGTAACTGGAATATTTTTGAATCATCCCAAATATACTCACAACATTGGCGAATCTTTATAATGTCTTAACTTTGGTTAAACTGATGCAGCAGAACCAGAGATATATTTTCTTTATTATTCCATGCATACTCCTTCCTTGCCTACAATACCCACAATGCAACTAGACTGCCAACAGTTTGGTCAGAGATTAAGAGATGTTATGCTAGTGGCGGCTAATTTAGCCTCAAGCTGCTAGCCTGTAGCAGTGATGAGGAGCAGTCTACAGAGGTCTTGTAAGCTCACGTCTTTTTAACTTCACACGTCCGTATTTTTTAAATTTTCAAAGTGACTCAAGCGACATCACTCTGAGCTCATGCAGCTCCACATGGACCCACAAAAGGCTCTATACAACTTTTTTCACATATGCAGTAGTACCCTCACAGGCCTGTAAACAGACTTTCACGAGAAAACAGTGACGTTCCTCTTTAAACTACAGTGAAGAAAAGATTTGTCTCTGCTCATATGGCCAAAATCCTGTAATCACATTATACATGATGAACCCTAAGTGCATCTCTTTACTGCAGCTAAAAAGGTCCTCCTTCAATGCTCCAACAGAGAGCATACCATTCTTCATCATCCTCACTGACTGAGGACTACAAATAAAAACAGGAATGCTCATCCTTGTAACACAGCCAGGGGGATACACTGTTGATCTGTGTGCGATTGTGTGCACATGATTGAACGCCTGTGTCTGCTCTCTTTACCTCTGGGTTGAGACTGAAGGCTTTGGCAGGCTTCCCGACACTCAGCAGGTCAAATATGATCTCCTTCATGGCGAAATCCAGTCTCTCCTGAACAGAGGACAAACAAACTGGTGTTACAGAATTACAGAGATAATGTGGTGTGAGGCAGCTCGTAGTTTGTCACCTATTGGACATTTTTATTACATAACTGATTATATAGAAAATTAACAAATTAAAAAAACAGTGTAGACATTAGTCATATTTGTGTTTACACTAAATATATATGCCATTTGGTAATCGTGTATTATCAAACCAACTGATATATTGACATTTTCTTAGCTTTTTACTAGTTTCTGCAACTCTGACAGTTAAGAATTTTGGATTAGTGTTCTGTGTTTCTTCGTGATAGCAGAGAGAAGCACAGAATAAATCTTGGAGGCTGGCATATTGTTGGCTCTGCACTAAACACAACAAACCCCACTTCATTTCTCATGTGCTTTGACCTAAAGCAGAGATGCCAACCTACAACTCCATGCAAGTTTGAGCATGCGAGTGTGACACATACCTGTGCAATAAACTGGATAATCTTGACAAAAATATTAAGGGGCATGTCTCTTGGCACAACGCTCCGACTCCCTTTGGGAAACAGGGTGGAGGTGATGGACGTCAGACGACTGGGGGACAAGAGAGAGGAGACACAGGCAGACAGGGAAGGGAAAGTGTTGAGACATAAGTTACATACCTTTGCTGAAACACTTAAAATCTCTGATGTTACAGTACAAAAAAAGAAATAAAAAACAGCTCGAACTGACAGAGTTTCTAAGGAGACTTTTATTTGTAGCCTCATTTGTTCGTGGTAACTGTAACAAGGTTTCATATTATAGTTAACAATGATGCTGATGATGCTAAAATAAAGTTTGAAGTTACATCTTACATGCTGTTGATGAGAAATATAAAGATATGTGGCTGTTACCTCTGTGTTCCAGTGTTGCTCTCGCACTTTATTCGGATCATGTAGACCCACAGCAGGCGGTAGAGTGATTCCAGAGCCACACGAGCCATCTTGGGATCTTTATTCTGCATTCATGCACATGCAGACAAAAATTTACTTTGTTTCACCTGGTGCAGTATTTCAAATACAGGACATCCGTCTTATAAAAATGTTTCACAGGAATTCCTTACATATTGTACCTTACAGACGCATTATGATTGACTGTGTGCGCCGCGTTCACTGCTTTCTAAGCATGTGCGGTGTGATCATCAATCAAACTTGTTAGTGAGTCTTTATGAGACCCTGTCAGTCATGTTGATCTTAACCTGCAGTGTTTCCCTTGAGGCAACGCATACTGATGGTTGTATAGCTGAAGTGGTATTAGGTAGCACAAGTGCAACAGTGTGAAGTTCGGTGTTGTGTGCTCGTACTGTTTGTCACTTTGTCAAAATCATTCCCCATAGGGCAGAAATTTATTGCACAGACTGCATTGATTTGTGTGCAAGTACACTGCCTGTGATTTATCTAAACTAGTGCAGCGCCTGTTCAAAACATGCCTGTTAGAAATGGGCCGATTGTTTGTCCCCCAGCATTTCTCGAGTACCGCTCATCCAAACAACTTCACACTCAACAATGTGCTTCCATGGGTCCAGTGCAATACGCCTACCATGACATAAACACGTCACGTGACAATGCTATATGCGTCATCGGGGTGGAAAAGCTCACACGAACACTTTATGGCCTTAATGACATCAAAGCCAGGTTATTTGCGGGAACAAAAGCAATCGTTAAAGTTACATCACTGATGCCTGATGTGTTTCACTGTACTACCAGTGTACAGGTTTCTCTGGTCTCTTTGTCTTCATCTGTTCTGAATGTACTGTGGTGAGCATCAGAGAGCAAGTTGTACCCAGTATGCTGTTAGTTAGATAACCTCTAATATGGCATTTCTTGCATGGTATAGACAGAGAGGCTGACCTTCAGGTTTGAGAGGCAGTTGTTGAGGAAAATGTGCCAGCGGCTGAGGAAGAACTGCTTCTGGCTGACACACAGCAGACAGGTCACCAGAGGATACAGAGCCTGGTGTGGGGAGAGAAGACCAATGGGAGACATTCTCATCAGGCACCTTAAATTCAAAGTTCATTCATTGAATGTAAATACAAAATCAAGGATACATGCTGTCTTCCTCACCAGTTTTCTACATGCAGGATGCTCATTACTTTGAAACTGTTTTGAGATGTAAAATCTTTCAACAAAGTCTAAAAAGGTGTGTGACTCATTTATTTCCAGCTGAAATCTAATTTCTAAGCTCTTCCTTTGTCATCTAAAAACAATGGGCAATTACATTAATTCAGATTAAGCTTTTCACAGTCGTGTTCCACTTGTTTCAGGCCCCATAAATCCCTCATTAACCGTTTTTTTTCTCAATCATTTATGTCTTCCTCTCTGGAATTAAGTCAATTTATAAAAAACAAAACACATATTTCTCTGTGCTTTATCTTTCCACAAGGTTTCATTAGAAAAAAGGTGAGTCTGATGTTTAATTCATTTATAGACTTGGAATTTCCCTCACAAAATTGAAGGGGAACTCTGGTATCTTTCAACCATGGCCCTATTTTCCCATGTTGGTGTCTAGGGGACTTGTGGGAACAATGGTTTTTGAAATTGGTCCAGTACTGAGCGAAAGGACGGCAGCTAGCAGCCGCTTAACAGCTTCAATGTAACCACTCAAGACAGGTGCACCCCCAACAAATTATGTTTATTAAAAGTGCTTGTTGTTGCCAGTGACAGGCTCAGAGTGTCTTACAGTGTTACAGAAGGGACTCTACAGAGAAATACAATTTTTGTCTGTGCCTTTGCCTCGTTCTGTTCTTTTTTTGTGTCCAAGTTTTGCTTGCTTTGCATTTCCACATTGACGAAATCAGCTGAATATTCAGCCATGATGGCAGAATGGTAATCTTCTAAACAAAAGTAATATTCGCTTTCTGCACTTCAACAAAACAAACTATTACCAACGATACTCTCTCCAACTCTCACTTGCGTTTCCATCGTTTTCTTCCTGCAACAAGTTGCCTCTCATGACATTCCAGAATGAGACGTCTTGTTAGTGAGACTTGGACACAAAACAGACTTGAACAAGCGAAAGGTAAAGAAAAACATGTAATTTGTCTGTTGGGTCCTTGCTGTGATTTTTTTAAAACACTCATAATAACAGTCGGAGCCTGTTAGTAGCAAAACATGCACTTTGAATGGACGTGCTACCAGCTGCAGCAACCCCTCTTGATACCAGACCAATTTCAAAAATGATTGTTCCCACTAGTCACTTAGACACAAAAACACAGGACAATACGGTCTAGGTTGAAATATTGGAGTTCCCCTTTAAGGAACAACAGTTTGAACAATACCATTATGAGCATACAGAAAACTTTGAACATAAAGTTCACACACAGGAATGTGAACTCAGTGTCTGCTCTGTTCAATCTTCTTGTAAGGGCATTTAGGTCTGCATGCAGATCATTCTTAAACATGAATAAACCCTTGTCATAAATAGTTATGGAAATGCTAGCTCTGAGGAGCGCATCATTTGCCTGTCACTCCTTATCAAAGTTGGTATTTGTTATCTGTCTCTCTCACATAACAGCGTGTCCTCTCACAGGTGATCACAATGTCAAAGGAAAACAATTACGGAAATGCAGCACATTACTGTCATTCCTATCATTTCTGTTCATTCTGCTCTGACATGGCAGCTTATTGTTTGTTTGTGTGCATGCCTATGTGCTGTTCATTTGGAAAAAGTGAAAAAAAAAAAAAAAACACAGACAATGTATGTGTGCACAGAGGAGTGTCAAGTCTTGAATGCATGGTTTACTCTGAGTATGTGGAGAATCTAACTGAAGGAAACGTGCATACTGGTCAGGGGACATGTCTGCAGCCCTGAGGACACGAGTCTCTGACACAGCTGGAGGAACCCGCGCTTGCACATATCACAAATAGCACATCAGCAGCAGCCAGCAATAATACGACACAGCGGCCTGATGCCATGTTTTGTTATTCAATTTGTCTATCAAATGGCCGTGGAATACAATCCAAAGATGGGGCGACATTTAGGAGAAAACTACAGGGAAACATTGTCTCGGCAAGAACTGCTGGGCTTATTTGACATGCCAGATGGTTTGTTACAGAGAAGCATCTGAGAGGCCGTCATTAGAAACTGTTTGGAAAAGGGCAGGCGCTTTCAAAAAATACTTAGCAGGTAATTGGATGAACCATCTGCCTATCACCGTCTGTAATGGGCCAGTTGAAAGAAGAGTGAAAACATCTTTTCCATCCAGAAAAGCCTTTGATACCATTTTTTTTCAATGAAGAAATACTAATCTGATATAGCTGATGCTATTGCAGCATCTACGCTGACCTTATTAGGAGCCGAGATTGTTAATCACCTCTCTGTGTCATCACGCACACCTATAGCACACCTGGAGTTGCCAGTAGCTCCTCACAGGAAACTGACTGGTCAGACAACACTGGTCATGCAGACACAAATGCATCACTTGAAGCCTGATAAGATGGATTTTGCGTGGTCTCATGATATTGCGAGAATCCAGCTGCTGTGCAATAATAATGTGCTGGACTAAAAAAAAATCCCCACCTTATGAAGTCATAAAAATCTTATTTACTATAAACCAGTGAAAAAAAACCTTAAATAAACTAATGTCAAGAATCTTCTTGAAATGAGGTCGGCAGCAAAAAAACATAAAAAAATGGAGTTTGAACAAACTTGAAAAAGTCGATTTGCATTGGAAAAATGTTTGAAATAAACGTGCCTGATTGGCTGTTCTAAGAAAACTAGGACTTTAGTAACTAAACTAAAAATGAACATGAGAGATAAGCAATGAATCTTCTTGTTACAAGGAAAGAATGAAGTTAAATTTTGCTACTCCTGCTTCAGAGAATGTTGCCGGTTGCCTGTTAAAACTTTTAGGCAGTGATAAAGGGAATTTTCAGTAGTTTTATAGCATGCTTGTTTGTGTGAGATCAATATCTTACTAAGGCTGATTCCCCTGCCTGTTTCCCTGCTGTGGGCAAATACTGCCCACCTCACTCTGCTAAAAAAAAAACTAGCCTGTATACTGCACACTGAACTCCTGTCTCCTTCCCATGGACAGATAAAAGCCCACATGTTGGAAAGTTACAGTAAGTGCTTTCATCAGTTGCTGTTAATGGAGAGGAAATGAAGAGAGATGAGCGGCGATGAAACACAATCCGGGGGGAAACTTACCAGAGAGTGTTTCTTCCTAGAGGACAGGTCCAGTGTGGTATCGTACAAACTTTCTACGAAATTTCGGAGACACGGCACATTCACCTCGTTCTTCACAGTCTGGAGGAGAATGCAAAAGTTAGTTAAGAGAAGTGTTTTCACCAGAGCCTAACCCCACGCATACAGACAGACAGACAGACATAGTCATGGGCTTAAAATTTTGATTATTCTCAAGATATAAACACAGCAGGAAAACAGACTTTTTTTGTCATGGAGATCTCTTAATAAAAAAGACAAATAATAACTTCAATGCATGTCTGCCTTAAAATAAATAAAAAGAAAGTCAAAGTGCACTAAGTGGTGCTCCTGGCAGTAAGATGAAATGCACTCACAGCAGCTACAGGTACAAGTATCTCCACAAAGAGTCCGGCTAATGAGTGTTTAATGTCTTTATCCTTCACTTCCAAGAAATACTGCGCACATTCCTGAAGACAGAGAGAGAGAGAAAGAGAATCAGAGACTGTGAGAGAAACAATGTATATGCATCATGAGTCTGTGTATAAGAGGTTAAAGCCCCTGTTTCGTTATGGGTGAAGGAAATGAGAAGCATTTACTGCAATTCCCATCAAAGGACCAATAAACAAGGCACTTAACCCCTAATTACTTCAGTGGAACCTCTCAGCAGTCGATAGTATAGCTCTATGACGACACTAAACTGCTTCCAGACATAAATATACGCAAAGAAAGAGGGCGTCAGTCCTATAAACATGCCTTCAGATTCCTCAACCAGAACCTTTTCACAGTGTGTTGGCATGTAAAATAACAGGTAGGAGACCAAATGATTTCAGCTCTACCTGCATGAACTGGAAGGAGGCTTCGAAATCTTCCACCGGGTACATTTTGATGCGGAAGAACTTGAGTCCCATGATGAGGCTGATGGTCGACTGGATGACGTAGGGGCTCTGCTCTTTCTGTCTCAGCTCCTTCAGCTCAGAGATGAACTTCTTCCTCACTGCTGGGAACCTGCAGAGGAAATTGCGACCACATGTGAACAGTTGCTCTGTTCTCTGGAGTTTTGGTAAATGTTTTCATGCCCTCAGCTGGTATGGTTAGTGGGATTACTGTAACTAACATGAGTTTGTTTGCTAATGTGTTGTGTGTAGATCACATTTTTATAACTCTTACTGTTTTTTTGCTTTTCAACTTAGGTGTGAGAGCTTGTGTGTGTGTGTGTGTGCTTGTGTATGTACCAACCATCCAAATAGATTTAACCAACAGAGCTGTGTAGGCCTATATTTAGAATGGCATCTGGAGGGGTGATGTGGAGGGAATGCGTGTGTGTTGTGAGCGTGCACTTGTTCTTCAAGCGTCTGCGTTTTGCTGCGCATGCTTTTGCATGCTTTACAGGGGTTGCCACGGCAGTTAATTAAGTGGAACAGTCGTCGGCCTTCTGTTTAGTGCTGACTGTTTAAATAAGATACACATAAACAATGTAATCTATAAACCGAGCTGGAAAAGCACACACATGATGCCAAGAATAAAGTATGTGCCCAGACTGTTTATTGCCTGTGTGTACTCAACCTTTTCACAGCCGCTTGTGTAAATGATGTCCAACGAATAAATAACACTGAAAAGGGTGTTAGAAATCAACTAAGAAGCTTAATTAAATGGAAAACCCATCATCAACACATGAGACAGTCTGGGTTTGCTAAGCTGGATCTTAAGGTATCGACTTTGAGCCATTATAAGATCGATCACTGTGTTAAATGATGTGATGGCTCAGCTAGTGTGTGTGTGTGTGTGTGTGTGTGTGTGTGTGTGTGTGTGTGTGTGTGTGTGTGTGACAGCGAGGACTGAGCCGCCCTGTGAACCTCCTCCATCACAGTAATAACCTCCTGGAAAATGGGAGCATTGCTCATCTCTCAACACACACAACATTACACAGACGAAGGACCATCATCTGGAGTGTCATTATCCTCAGTTGCCATCTCTCTCTCTCTCTCCCTCACCCTCTCTCACACACACACACACACACACACACATGTATTTACCAACACACACACAACCAGACTACCAGCACGCAGGGAAACGCAGACATTTGTTTCTCAGTCACTTGTACTCAAAACAAAGGGACAGCCTTTGTATTTGCTGTGTCTACTGAAAAAGAGGTCAAGAGGAGGACAGGTAGCTACTGTAACGACACATTACATTTTACTGACAAATAAGCACACAGCTGCAATGCAATCTGCATTACAAATTCTGCCTTAACTGAGAGTAAGACATGAAGAATTTCATTCAAATTAAAAAATAAAAAGATAAGAAATAAGATAATAAGAAATTTTAGCACTTAATCACACATTTGATGAATATTACATTCTTGAGACTAAAAAAGTCATGTCAAAATAATTTCATGTTGATGTGTTCAAAGTCTTTTAAACTATGTGCCCTGTTTCCTTTTTCTTTTTCTTTTGTTTTTGTGCTTTGTTATATTTTAGGTAGCCTTGTATAACATCTTGGCCAAGGGACTACAGATAAAAAAATAGCCTTTTGGCTAATTCTGTCATTTTTATACCATGTGTATTTACTAATTTGCACTGTCCCTTCTTAAATAAACTAAACTAATAAATCCACACTAAACCGAATTGTAAATATGTTCGTGATTGCCACACATACCTTGTGAAGAGTGGCACAAAAAAGACAGTTGTAGCTTTATGAATGACTGTAAATTACTTTAATAAAAAAGGAAAGCCCTGGGAGTGCTTCATACCAGCGCTAAGCACTTTTTTGACTAAACACTGCGCATAATGCTATGTTAAACAGAGGGTTGACGGCACTGTTAATAATAAGCTAACAATGCATACAGTAGTAAAAGCACAACGCTAACCAGCAACATTTAGTGTCTGGCCGGACAGTGATGACACCAGGGCTTTTTGAAAAGTTCAGAGATTTTCGACTCGAGGCGCACAGAGAGGCCGCACAAAAAGTCTCTGGAAAAAGACTGCACGTAGCGCTAGGCATCTGCATGTGGCCACATACACTCTCTCCTCATTTGGTACAATTGAAAAAAGACATTGGCGCTCATAAAGTAATGCTATGCAGAGACTCAGCCTTACAAACGTTTACAGAGACTGTGGCAAATTGGCGACTACCTCAACATATTCACAACAAACACTCCCCAAAACTTAGCGTCAAGAGATACAATCAACTCCTGCTGACATACAAACATTTAATGCATACACACAAACAAACACACATGCAGTATAAACATAAATTTGCACAGTACCTGGACTGAGCTACAACTCCCACTACTTCAGCATAAAGGTCAGCCACTATGTGCATGTTGCCTGTGTTGGGTCCCAGATACCTGAGAAATAAACACAAAATATTATAATGTGCGTATAGTGCTGTGCAGAACTAATCTCTTACAATTGTAATTTGCATTAAGTGAAGACAGTAATGCAGTGAAACTTTAGACTGTGCTTCATTTGATTAATTCTAATAAATGATTTGTGTTTCTGTATGTGATCAATCTCACCCTTCTTTGTATTTGAAGTGCTTGAAGGCCAGGTTTATAACTTCTTGGATGAGTCCATCCAAAAGAGGATGGAGGGGGATCTGGATTGAGAGAAAAAGTTTACAATTTTAATACAATACATCCAAATAAAATGTGTTATTTCTATGTATTCTGCTCACAGTCTGGGGAGTGTGGTGTGCAATATATTTGCATATTCTTGACTGGATCAAGAATATGCAAATGACTCTTTTATATTAGCTTGAATTTAGTTGCGGTTTCACATGAGTGGGGTGGGAAATACAGCATCTGACAACTGATGTCAAGTAAGGTGTTCATCAAAGGAGTGTGATAAATATTCAGATCTTTTCCTGTGATTGTTTAAACCCTTTCACAGTATTATGCAGGCATCTGTATTAAAGGATTCAATCAAAGGAAAACACTTTTCTACCTGTGTGTCTTTTTTCCAGAGATAAAATATTGTTTAAGGACAGACTTTTCTCCTTAAAACGTTAAACCCACTCTTACAAATAAGCACGACAAACTGAAGAATTATCGAGACTCACCTGCTTCAAAACTTCTATAAGCACTAGAGAAAAGATGAAGTCTATTGCCAGATCTCTCCGCTCCAATAAGTAGTCCTTCTGTTGCTCATCACTGAGCCAGACAGACAGACAGAAACAAAGAAACAGAAACATTAGTTGAGACATTCACAGTAACAGTCTTGATCCTATGAGAGTCTGTTCTTGCGTCTGTACTCAGCACGCAAATGTATCACACGTGAGAATCTGCTTTTATTAAACTGCGTTAATAAATTAATTGTAGGCACCATCTGGTCCACTATGTAGCTGTGTGTACTTGGTGTGTGTGAAGTTTGTCTGAGATTTGGACGACACCTTCAGTACTATATTAGTTTTTTTTTTTTTACAATGACAGTATTGTTTCAAGTTAGACTTTATTTTACTGCTGTTTCTTTTTGCGTTTTAGCGTGGACAGAAATATTTTGTAAAATAAAGGCAGTCTTTTCTTTCCAAAAATATCTGCATATCTGTAGATAGGGTTGTAGTGGGTCTTACTTACAGTACTGCTTATTGTTTATTGCCTCTAAACATAAGTAAGTTTGTTAAAAAAAAACAACTTAATTATCCAAAATAAATAAGCATATTGCATAGGAGTGTTGTGGTGCTTTGTGTTTTTTGACCCTGCATTTTTTGTATGTATGTGCGGTAATTTAAACTTGCAGATCCCTGACAACTACTCGGGTGTGTGCGCTGTTTGTGTCCTCTCACTTTTTTGACTTTGTGTTGGCCCTGGGTCGATATTCATGGGACTCGTCTTCCAGGCCGTTCTGCCTCTTGTACCAGTCAAACAGAGTCCTCAGGATAGACGGCAGGCAGTACTCTGCTAGAGAACTCATACTGCTGATCAACTGCACAGACAGAAGGAGGAAGAGCAGGTGAAGGTAAGCAAAAGGTAGAGAGGATAATCCCACTTCTAAAATAAGACAATGTTACGGCAAGATTTGGAGGACAAAGAGAAAAAAACGTTAAGACATGACGATGTGTCCACGTCGGGTACACGCACCTGGTCGAACTGTGGGTCCTCTCCTCTCTGCAGAGATTTGTTAAGTGGCTTCTCCTGTGAGGTAAGAAAAGACAGAAGGGACAACAATCATGTCAGAAAAGATGAGAACAGGTCAACATATTTTTACGAAACTCGAAATTCGAATGCCCCAAAACTGTCAAACTCAAGCAGACCAAAGTGTCACTGCATTTAGTGCATTTGTTTAAACTGCTATCTCCCCAGACTCCAACCTGTGTAGCCTATAAATACCAAAGACATCGCATTTTCAGCTAAATGTAAATGTGATCATCAGCTAAGTGCCTACAACAAGCACAGATCCAATTTCATTACTGAGTATCACACTAACTGCCTTGGCACTAACCTTGTTATGTTCCTTTCATGAAACATCAGGTGTTCAGCCCTGAGTGCCATACAAATTAAATGCAGGGACAGATTCTGATATTCTTAAGAAATGGCCCAACAGGCCACCAATCCCCTAAATTTGGTGCCCAAAGTGCATTTTGGTGGCCCAAATGTTAACTTGAAACAATACAGAAAGGTAATTTAATGCAACTTATCACACCCTTCCTTAACTGTGACACTTCAATAAATGAAAAGACATTGAATAATTATATATTTTCATTCTGCTATTGGAATTGATAACTCAAGTTCTTTGTAAACATATGATACATGTATTCTCTCACAGTCTCTATCACTTGTGCACCCCACCCCCTCCATTTCGCTGCCTCACACACGCTCTCCCTCCCTCCCAGCATTGAGCCTGAGTCATGTCTGCAATAAAACACCACAGTACATTACGTCCTTGCATGTGTCATATTCTAGTCATTTAAACCCCTGCCTCCATTCACTTCTATATTTTCGTAGTGGTTTGCTTTTTTCATAGTCTGCCTTTTTAGGTTTCTGGCTCTTCTGTAGGGATCGAATTTGAGTAGACTTCATAAACCTGTACTTCAGTGGCTCTGACATGCTGGTCGCTCGCTGGTAACAAGTAGTGTTTACTGTTTTTGTAGAATAATGACGAAAAAGTGAGAGTTAATCTGGATGTTTGTGGAACAGTATGAGGATTTTTTTTTCTTTACCTTTTATGTAATCTCACTGAGACACACAGTCTCATTCTCAAGAGCCTTAATAAAACTTAGTGGCCACAGGGGGTCACCTACAGGAGATGTTTGGTAGAGTAACTTTTCGTGGCCACGGGCCATTGGGCCATGGTTATTATTGATCCCTGACAGGCCAAACCACTATACATTAAGGAGTGTGCTCAAGCTTTTATTTGAAAGCCAAATAAACCCCAATTAATCCTCTAGACCCAAAGAAGCAGTGTCAGGCATACTTTGTCGATGATGCAAAAAGGTAATATGAGTGACACAGGTTGGGTTACAGTGCGTCAGACATATTTGGTTACTTCTGCAGGCAGAAAAGATGCAAATATGTGAATCCAAGAGATCTACCTCACAAACCATGAATCTGTCTGGATCAAATTCCACCACCTACTGTGGGTGGTTGATGAGATGAAATGTATGTGGCAAAAATATATGTGGAAATTGCAATTTCTAATGAACATTGTGTTGATGTGGGCGCCACTGTGGTGCCTCACAGTCACCTCACAGCAAGAGGGTTCCGGGTGCGAACCCGTCAACTGGCTGGGGCCCTTCTGGGTGGAGTTTGCATGTTCTCCTTGTGTCAGTGTGGCTCCCTCCCACAATCAAACGGCACAAAGGTTAGGTTAACTGGTGACTTTAAACTGCCTGTAGGTGTGACAATGAGTGTAAATGGCAAGGTGTACCCTGCCTCTTGCCAAATGTCAGTTGAGATAGGCTCCAGTCCCCTTGACACCCTTGACAGGACAAGCTGTTATAGATAATGAATGACTTGTGTTGATGTCGGAAAATTTTTCTAGCTGCAGCTGAACATCAAATATAACAGAAGTTAAACAAATGTGAAAAGGGCGATATAAAATCCTGTGGCATTTTGCACCACTGACAAAGCCAGTAGACCTTGAATGTTGACAAATGGCCAATGGCTAAAAAAAAGTTGTAGTGTGTCTCACTGTGGGATGCAAACTCAAACAGCTAGTCCTACCTACGCTTAAATATATAACTGAAGAGAAACAAGTAGATATAGAAAACATATTTAGGTTATATTATATATAAACTAGGATGCTGAGCATACATTATTTAGCGGTGATGCACATTGTAGGCATCACTTCCTCTGCACAAAAATGATTAGTCAACAGATACTGTCATAAAAAGCCACTCTGCATCACACAATTAGATCCAGTGTAAACCCAAATGATGCTGTAACCTGAGAGAGATGGGATGAGACAGCAAGATACAGATGCAAAGTCACTCACCAGCGGTTCGGCCATGATGATGCGAATCTTGCGTTCAGAGAGCAAAGTGAAGTTGGCAAACAAGCTTTTAAGGACAAACTCGCCCGGCTTGCTCTCAGGGTCCACATTGACGGGCGCCATGACGACAGGACCTTTCCTCTCTCCCAAGGTTCCACTGACTGGCGGGAGGGGGGGCTTCAGTCCCACTGGAGAGGCTGGGGAGAGTCAGGACAGGTCAGTTAGTAAGACAGGGGTTTTGGAAGCCTGCTGTGCCCTCCAAAAATCCCCTAATCGTATTCACTCCTATTATTACTATTCTTTTCCTTTACTTCCATTTGGGGCATAATCACACTTTAAGCTTTGGAAACATAGTTTGCATAATTTGAAGTTTTGGGGGTTAAAACAACAAACACTGATCAAACTGCTTTATAGAGACATTAAATAAAACAGAGGCACAATCAAATATAAACAAAGGAATGATCAGATAAACATAGAGGAAGTCAATTGTTTCCTAGGACTCTGTAAGTTAACAGTGGTTACAACTAGAGTTGGGTCGACCGCCGTTCTGATCTGGTGTATGAGCTTAAACCGGTTTGATTTTATGCAACCAGATTGAACCAGTATTTGTCATTATGGCGTGTTCTGGTGAATTAAAAAGTAGCCTACATCAGCAACCTGTGCTGACAGTGTCATGGTGCTAAATCCAACTTGTATTACATTAGTAATATGACAACACGATTAACATAATATCATGTTTGTTTATAAACAGAATATCAAAGCCACTAGTGTCTGACAGGCTGTGCGCAATTTACCGCCAGGCTGAGGCCAGTGTTGTGTCAAAGGCTATTTCCTCGTCGACATATGTTCCCCCCTGCCTAAACCTGAACCAAACCCTTAGCTCTAAACCTAACCACCGAGAAGGGCACTACACATTAACGGGAGAAGCACTATTAGATGGAGGTACACATTTCGAACACCAGCAAAAATAAAGAGGTAAAATTTTAGAAGAGGTGGGAGGGGGGAAGATGTGCACAGCGCACATTGTGTTTGTTTACTGGAAAGTTGATGTGTTTTTTGGGGTGACGAGAGGAGACATGGCAAAGTTGGTTTCAAAGAAAACTAGAACTGCGCCAAAATTGCAACATTTTGTATTTGAAACCAAAATTTGTAAATTCATTGTCACTCAGGAACAGCTGCTAAGTCAAGTGTCACACCTAGTGGTAAAATTCCATGCACCAATCTGGTGTTTGGCCTAACAGCAAACTGGTTTGAAAATTTTTACACCGAACCAACCCTTGTTTCTATTTTCCATGTTTTTAGCCCTTATTTGTTTACACTCTGGCAAATTGGCACCACTAAAAGTATGCCAAAATATCTAATAGCAGTTCCTGTTTGCAGTGTACTGATGCATAAACTGACAACTATCACTGTAGTTCTTTTATACTTCAGTCAACTTAAAAATATGATGATTCTAAGGCAAGTTCTGCATCCATGAGGAGCATCTTTTCTACGGTAGACATTGGCGATTATATCCATGGAAAGTCTAAATCACACTCAATTGACAAATATGTGTATCATTTCGGTGTGTTCAGATTTTTACTGAGTTAGCCTATGTCTCCAAAGGACTATGATTTTTGACATAAAGGGTTTTAAAGAAGCTTAATTGCCTCCGTGAGCTATGTGTCGCAACCACTGCTGGAGCTCCAACTGCTACAATAAAAACTGTGCAGCTGAGACACAGACCCTCATGCTCTCTCTCCAGCTGCTGTTTTTAATAAACTCATACTTTAATAAACAAACATAATTTGTCAACATCAGAACATCCATTTATCATGTTTTTCTGCTAAGTTAAAATTCATCAGTCATGACTGATTTATGTTGATTATGCGTCCAAGTTTGACAGGGTACACTTTCCAGGCACACAGACGGACACAAACACTCGCTGGGCAGTCCATGTTTTCATTTCTCCCCTCTGATTACATCATTAGGGAGAGTGGGCACTATTAATTCTCGCAAGACGTAATAATAAACAGAGAGAGAAAGATAGACAGGGAGTGGTTGGAGTCTGGAAGGGGTTTCAGTGAGAGACAGATGACAGACGGACAGACAGATATAAGAAGGGAGAGGGCATTTCCTGCCAGGCGTCTCTAGGAATATCGACATGCCCTTAAAATAGAACAAACTCATCACTGTGAGCACATTTCCAGTGTCGGTGACGATACACTATAAGAGCTTAAGCAAGACTTTGTAGAAATCAGACATCCACTGTGGACTGTTGTTACTTACAGAGAATCATAGGTCAACTAATACAGTTTACGAAAAGACACACACACAACTTCTACAACAGTAGCCAACAAAGGAGGCTTGTATGACTGGAGTATATTTGCATGTCTGACTCCCTGAACCAGGTGCGTAAAATACTTCTTTCCACAAGGCGAAACAAAGCAACAATTTACCAGAGCATTTCCAAGAAGTGGCTTTATAGTGTGGGCCAGTTTACAACTCAGGTCAAGTCTAACCGACCTTTCATGACCACGTGACCTGACCTCACTGAAGAGGTGAGATGTAAACACAAATTCCTGAACGGGACAAGCCACCAGGCTTCATAGATAGCAACTTGTTTGTGTGAAAGCTGAGTACTCAAACGAGACAAACATGTGTGCACATGAACACACACTCCTGCACGCTTACCAAGGCCCTTGATGAAGCTGATGACACTAGCCCTGCTCCATTTAGTTGGCACTTCCATGGTGCAGGAGGAAGTCAGACAGACAAGGACGGGTGAAATGGGCAGGAACAGTGGGATGGAGGAGGGATGGGACGTTAGGAGGGGGCAGGAGGCTGAGGAGGGGTAGCTAAGAAGTCTACAAAGTCTGAAATATAGCTCCCATGATTGACAAATAAAAGTAATTCCTTGTGGGGAGATGTGCAGCACAGAAGAGTTTGTCTTTAATATCCGGCTATTCCACCATGACAGCAACTATAGACATCAGAATACTGTCTGGCTTTGACACTAGGCAGGTTTAACCAAAGCTAAAAGTGTGAAGCTCCATCCTTCAGAAAATGAAAAGGTGGGTAAAGTGAAAGACATGTGCCTGGGGCGATAAAGGAAACTCTCATGACAGCTGTATTCCACATTCAATCCAAATGAAACAGGAAGATATGCTGTATCCACAGACTGGAGGAGCCATCGCCAAGTGAAGACCACTTGGCGCCTCTGAGCTGCAAGCGTTGCAATCACAGAGTAAGAGATGGTGTCACAGTGTCTTCTCGAAATAGCAGAACCAACTTGTTCCGTCTTGAGTGAACTCTACCAACTGGGGTCGAGAAATATTCCACTGTACTGTTCCAGCAGAGGCTTGGGTGGATTAGAGGCTGCGTAGGGCCCCATGCTTGAGAGCTACACGAACCTAAAGACCAACTATCAGTTTCTACTTTAGCTCCTGCTCCGACTCCAGCCTGCCATCACTTCGCTGTTGCTCCTGTGAACTTGGAATCCATGCATTGTAAAGTTGTGTTGAAACAAAGTGCTTCTTTGAGAGCGGTTTTGTGGCTGTTCTTTAGTTGTCAGTAGCAGTTAAGTAAAGTCTGCTCCTTGTGGAGATCTGACCAGAAGAGTTGGGTTGGAATTTCAACACTGCCCCGAGAGAGAGGCGAGGGGAGGAGGGAGGTGCTATATATAGAGCACTGGAGGTCACTCTCTTACATACCCACCACTCCCACTGACCCCTACTCATACACAAGTGCACACACATGCAAACACAAACACACTCCTCACAGAGACACACACAAATACACGTATACATGTAGGCGGCGGGTTTCCAGGGCAGACAGTGACAAATCAGGAAAACTAAGTAATGTGATTAAACTACAAAGCAAATGGCACTGATTTAATTCAGTGACTGCAAGGTTGACTCTAAACAGAGATAATCCAGTAAAGCTTCTCTGTGACAAGAATTTAAGGTGCGTGTGTGTGTTTGTGTGTACGTGTGTGTGAATGTATACATGCATGTGTGAGTGTGACCATTATGCATGTTGGTGGGCAGAAGAAATGAGAGTAGGAAGACGTAATGGTGTCCAATAAAGCTGTCGATGTAGCGCACCAGAGCATTTCCCGGGACCCTCGTAGACATTTGCATGAGTCAGCATTTTAAGAGATGAGTCAGGAGAAATTTACCATGTCTAGTCAATACAAGTCCTCCTTGGTTTAATTACATTTTAGATCCTGAAAGATTTATTTTACATACAGTGTTGGACAAGACTGAGACAAAGAAGTAATAAAGAAAGAAAGAAAGAAAGAAAGAAAGAAAGAAAGAAAGAAAGAAAGAAAGGACTGAAATGCCAAAAAGACAGACGAGCAAGAAGCAGCGTAAGTGAAGAGGAGACAGAGAGGACGTAGAGAGTAGACCTGCAATGATTGACTGATGAATCGATTAGTTGATGGACAGAAAATTTTGTCAGCAACTATTTTTATAATTATTGCTTTAGTCATGTTTTAAATGAAAACAGTACCATTTGATGAACATTTGTTTAATTCTTTTGTTTTTTGTCGTACACAAAAGTAAACTGAATAATTTTGGGTTTTGGACTGTTGGTTGGACAAAATCCGACATCAGCATGGACTGCAGGAAATTTTAACTGTGATTTTTCACTGTTTTCCAGCCAAACGATTAATCGATAAAGAAAATAATCAGCAGATGAACTGGTAACAACAATAGCGGTTAGTGGGAATGCAAGGATGTGAGGCTTTTGGGGGGGCAAGGTGTTTGCTACTCTATCAAATGTACTGGATGTAGTTGTACCAAGCTCTCCAGCTTCACTACTCCTAAATAATAGCTCCTCATTAAAATAAACATGTTTGAATCATAAATTGTATAAATAATAGACGTAGCTAACATGACGTCACCCACTGGTTTGTGGACTGCTGTTTTGAAGCCTCAAGTTTGACATTTCAGCTGTTGTCATCTTGGTTTTTTTGGCGCCAGAAGTGATTATATTTGGATAATTGTAGTGCTGTGGATGAGTGAGGTTTGGATCTGACTCAAAGATTGTGGCCTTTCATTCAGGCTGTCACCGACTTTGACTTTGGGCCTTGATAAAATGTAAATGGTTGAGTTATAAAAAAATCACCCCGTGTACAGTTGTCATGAATGTTGAAATTAGCTACAGTTCCAGGCTGTAAACATGTTTATTTCTGCTGTAAAGTTGGGCATTTCAACATGGGGGTCTATGGGGATTTACTCTGTTTTGGAGCCAGCCTCAAGTGGCCATTTGATGAACTACAGTTTTTGCACTTTGGCATTGGCTTCATTTTTCAGCCCTGGAGGTTGTTGCTTGGTTTGAATAGACATTTTTTCCAAATGGGCATCACTGCTGCCACACAGTTCCTGGCTCTAAATTGGAAACCTCCCCATACAGTTGCAAAAGCTCATTGGATTAACACATATGTTGATATAATCAATATAAAACTGTCAGTGGAAAGAGTGCATGGTGCTGGTACTATCTCAGCATGGAATGTTGTGGCAGATAAAATCAAAGAGTTGCTGTAATCACTATTTCTATTTATTGCTAAGTTTTAAATCCATGTGTCCTGCAAATATTATATGGACATCCTCAGGTATGGGATGGAGCAGGGGTGGGGGTCGCCACTAGGTTTTGCTTTTTGTCTTGTTCTGTGTTGCATTGTTGTTTTGGTTTTCATTGTGTTTTGCTTCTTCATATCTGATGCAACAGAACAAGACAACTCTACATCTAGATTCAGGTTTACCGTCACCCATCACGTCATACCGCTAAAGAAGCATGCTGAAGTGATGAATCACTACCAACATGTGATAACCCACATGTACACACCCTGACACATTAAGCACACAGCTTTCAAACATACGTCGTCACATGGAGGCTGAAATAAAGGCCAGGATGTTAACTTGGGCTGATGAAGCATCGCAACAAGTTTTCTTGGCTTGTAAAAAGACAAATCACTCCGGTACAGCTTGTACAGTTTGTTGGCAGTGTCTAAGTAAAGTGGCTTGCAATGAGTCACTTTTAAAAGCAGACAATTACCATAAAAAACACACCGGCTGCCCTCGACAAGACCTAGCAGAGCCAAACCTGTATGTTGTCAGAGGAGGCGGCTGACAAACTCTCATTGCGTGCTATTATTGTATTCTGGCATTTTTATTGTGTTACTGTTGGTCTTGTAGTCAGTTATGACAGCTTTAAGTGATAAATCTCTACACTTACATCACAGGTATATTCATGTCTACAACTGAAGAGTGTGACAATTGTGTGTTTCTCAAAGATCATAATTTGAAAAAGCCTCCTCTACTCATGTGCTCACTAACATCACACATGTAAACAAACCCTTAAGAGCATTAGAAAATTATAATAACTTTACAGGTTACAATACTGCGTTACATTTTGACCCTGTTGTTTACACATGGATTCTGGGTTGTTCCTTTAACCTGTTAGCTTGTTTTAAATCAGTGTGTGTTGATATACGCCAACACATAATTATTTCAGTACGGCTGGCATGAGATGGAACAAGTTCAATCTGATGAGGTCAGCTATTTATCTAGAGATTTCACCTGATAATTAACTTACGCTTGAGAACACAAGCTAGACTTATCAGGCCTGTTTCTAGTCTTCTGACTGCCTTCATCATCATGACCTTGGAGCTGACAAACCTACACTACTGAATGTGGTCCCGTAACTGCAAGAAGCCGGAGTTTAAATGAGGAAACACATGCGCTATCTCACCCCGGTCCCTTTGATTTCTTTTGTTAGTACATCACATAAATGGCTGAGGGGGGAACTATCAACACATCCCCTGCAATTTCTCTGTAACCCTAAGACCAACATAACCCTTGCTGACAGTAACCTTCAGCACACACCTAATATATGAGCTCCGCATGGCTGCCCTGCCAACCACACACACACCAAAATATTTTTATGGTGTGTAAGGGGCACAATGTGAAGACCATTTAGCAACACAGCACATTGAAAGGCATCCACATGACTCTTAAACTAATCCCAGAAAAGCTCCGAAACATGCACAAAATAAAAGCTAACACAAACAGTGTTCAGTCAACACATGAAAAATAACAGATGAACCTGCTGGTTGGTCTCTGCATCCTCTATAATCAACAAGAAAAACATTGATGTTACAGTAAAGGTAAACTACAGGCTGCATGGTGATGACTACCTTAGTGTCCCCGTGGTAAAATAAGACGGCAGTGCTTTCTGCTTACTGTAATGTCTCAGGTTCATGAGCTCATAGCTGAAAGTGGAGGAAAGTACAGTATGTCCAGTTGGCGACAGTCTGGGACGATACTGTTGGGCATTCGTCCCAGAGTGACATACAGAAGCTTTACCTTCCGTGTGGTAAACACCGACTCACTGACTGAGGAACTGATGAACGGTAAACAGCACATGTAGCAGGGCTGACTGACTGATAACACATGTAAACATAATTTATATTGAATGGTAAATTTTCTTGAGCTTGACAGTGTTTTTTAAACAAAACTCAAAACTAGTGCAGGGCACAATAATTACAACAAAGTCAAAAACTGACTACTTCTTTTGCTGAGTAATGTGCTGTATAATTCATATAGAAAACTGCTGAGGAGCCAGATTTACCCTCCACTAACCCCCGGAGCAGTTCTCTCTCTCAACCCCTTGTCTTCCATTATTCCATTACGTAACATTGCCAAATATTGACAGTGTGGATCATGCTGTATGCTGCCTGTTTTCCAGTCTCATCCACTCCGAACACACAGATACACAAACAAAATAAGCGTAGTCACTGTACACTGCGGGATCTACTGACGACTAGTCGGTCTGCTGCGAGGGAAGACCGCATCACGCATTTGTTTGGCACACCAGAAACAACAACTGTGATGTGTTAGCTGTACTCACTCCCTCCTAAGGACTTGAGCAGAGACTTGATGCTGATGTCAAAGAAGCCTGAATCCTGCTGGCTGGTCGCCATGGCTGCAGAGGCTATGTCGCCACGGTGACAGACAGCAGAGGGAGGACAGGACGGCAGGATGAGGCGTTGCGGTCAGAGCAAGTGAGAGAAAGAGGAGTGCGCTCCGAGAGAGAACGACTGGGAGAGAAGGAGAGAGGGATGCGGGTGGGCAGCCAGTGATGCGGATGCTGCGGCTGTCTGCTGCTGACTGCGTGTTTGTTTGTGTGTGCGTGCCGTGCACAAGAGTGTGTGTGTGTGTGTGTCAAAGAGGAAGAAAGAGAGAACACACTCAGCCTCGCCTGCGCTCTGTGTTGCTATCTTGCTGGCTAACACCCCCCATCCCCTCTCTGTTTTGCTCTCTCAGGACAGTGATACACAGATGTTGGTAGACGCAGGCAGCCAATCCTCTTAGAGGAAAGACACAGAGAGAGAGAGAGAGAGAGAGAGAGAGAGAGAGAGAGAGAGAGAGAGAGAGAGAGAGAGGGATGGAAAAACATACAGTAGATAGTACTGCATGAGAGGGGGTGGCAGAGTTGAGAGGGAGGGAAGATGGGAATGAAGAGGCAGTGGGAGGGGAGATACCAGAGTAATTAAGATTAAAGAAACAAAGGGCAGAAATGCAGAAATGTTTCCTGATAAATGTTGTCCAGTTCTATCTCACAATAAGTGCTGAGTGAACATGCTGCAAGCCCGCCTCAACCAATGAGAGCCAAGAGAAGCACTGATAGGCAGTCAGCACCAGCCAATAGCTAGGAATAATAACTGATCAATGGCATCAATGCCTCACATGTGACTGACTCCAGACTGCACATAGATTCTAACCAAGGTTTGAGTATGAAGCTACTTCTAGTTGATTCTTGATCGTGATGGACACAATGTTATGCACAATAAAAATTGTCTTTGATAACAAAAAAGAGCTATTCCTTTTTCATGTTCCTAGAGCTGTCTCAACATCATCCATAGTTTTTTTCCCCTGTGATTTCTTTGTCGAAAACCATTAATTTGCTATACAGTGCACACTAATATATGCTATAGTCAAGGGGGTATTTTCCACTAGGGATGGAGGGAACATGTTTCCCTAACTTTTACAGTTTCTAACTAAAACAATCCCCTCTCACTGTCCAATCCAGCCAGGGGAAGCTCTGACTTGATCCAAATGCTTTTACATGACCAAATCCACCGGGGGTTTTGCATTGAACAGGGGAGTTCTGACACAAAACATCCAGTAGCAGAGCCAAAGACTGTTGATGCAGTGCCAAGGAAAGTCCAACTAGTTTTCAAATGGCGGTTTTGAGACATAAAATTGGATATACTCAGGGGGCTCAGCAGCTCAGTGGGTTGAGTGGGCACCCCATGTACAAAGGCTATGTCCTTGCTGTAGCGGCCGATTCCAGCCAATGGCCCTTTGCTGCATGTCATAACCAATCTCTCCCACCCTTTTAAACTTGAAATGTCCCATCAAATAAAGGCAAAAAAAATCTACAAAGAAAGGAAATACTCTGGGAGTACGTATATACAATGAACAATTGTAACAGACATGCTTGAATGGGAACTAATTGCTTCCACTTGGGGATTGTCTGTGATCTGCTACATTTTAAGTTTGGATTGGTGATTGGGGGGTTTTGGCATTTGGCATACATTTCTGGAACTTGAAGATAGACTTGCTGCTGTTTGCCCCTCTCAACATTTGGAAGTTTAGAAACAAATGATATTAGTGTAGCTCTAACATCGCTCTAACCATTACATTAGCTTTATACCAACAGCAGAAATCAATCCTGATGTGTCAGGTGATGAAATGACACAGCAACATATTGTAGGGTGGTGCTGCACAGGCAGTTAACTTGCTTGTGTCATTTGCAGTCATTTCTATACAATGGTAATGTTTTGGCAACCTGCTCAGCTAAATTAACTACATGGCAATTAAATTACTGTTTTGTATCCATTTCAGGTACCATTATGCATGATGCAGGCTGCTCTTCCAGATACGGTTTTAGGGCCCTGTCACACCTACCTTGAATGGCGCCACAGCTGGGTTAAACTGTGGTTAATTTTCACTTGTGAAAACATCTTGGTTTGGATCAACCGACCAAATACAGGAAGTTTAAGGGTAGTATAGCACCTCAGTGTGTGTGGTTTAGCGACAGAGAGAGTGACGGTGGCTTTTCTCAGAGCAAACAGGTGTTGGCGATTGGAGCAGGGGAGAAATTAGCAGTAATGTTATCAAGTGGGAGTAAATGTTAGTTTGTCCATGAACAATGCAATGTAACAAAATGAGCCGCGGTAGCACATGGGGAGATGAGGAGACGACTTTATAAAGAGTCAGTTGGAAAAAAAACACACACTTTTTAATTATTTTCCAAGAGGATGACAGAGAGGGGATATGAGAGGATGGGAGAGCCTGTCTACAAACCAATCATTGTCAAAATCGGGAGATGCAGCTCACACAGGTGATGTGCTTGCATAATTGCATTGTGAAACAAAACTAGCTGGATCAAATGTATACAGTGTCACAAAAATACAAATCCTGGTTCAGTATTCGAGGTAAGAAAAAGTCTAGCCTGGTGAAACCATCCTTACCTCACGAGCTCATATTCTATTCCGCTCCGCAGATCAGTCTGGCCATGCAATCATAAAGGCGTATTCTGGCATCGGTTAAAGCTTCACAACCGTTTACAGTATTACTTTGTGGCGGGTTATTTGAAATCACGTCATCAGAATAGGAGGGACAAGAAGCGGAGTGAATGCATTTCGTAAACAACCAACATGGCTACTGATTTTGAAACTGCAATGGAAAATGTGTTGAATGAACTGGAATGTACATTTTCTTTAAAAGCAGAACAAACGGTTGCACTGAAAGCTGTTATTGAAAAATAAGGATGTGTTTGTCGTCCTTCCTACGGGGTTTGGTAAAAGTTTATTTTACCAATAAGTGCTGAGTGAGCATGCTGCAAGCAACCAAGCTGGGAATCACAGCCATGCAACTCGGAGTCCACAGTGAGGAGGAAATCCGCAAAGACGGCAACACTCTTTCCCAGACATCATCACAGCTCATCTCTGCTGCAGCTTGCTGGTCTGTTTACAGTGGCGTTGTGCTAGCCTACGTCACACGTTTCGTTTACTCTGATTGGTTTTCTGTCTTTCCAATTGCATGAAGGGGCATTTTGAGTGACAGCCGTTGATACCACCCCTCGGGAATAGAGGAAATCTACAGTCCGTGTCCAGACCCATTCGCGTTTTGCGAATTGGGCCTGGCAACGCCAGGCTAATGAAAAAGGCCCTAGCCTAAGAAATTAAATTGAAGCACAACAGGCATCAAATGATGGTGTCAGTTCCCCTCGGTCTCTCTGACTGGACTGGCAAATCAATGGAAAAAAGTTCTATTACTTCTCTATTATTAATGCTGTTTATATCGAATTACTACCCAACCTACAGTATGTGATGCAAGTTATAAACAGTTACTCTGGAATTTTTTGCCTCTTTTGAGGTGGCAGGAGTGAAAATTAGTCATCCTCGACATCTGTTTTGTTTTGGCTTCAGACTGATGAAGACAGTTAAAGAACAATTAGATACAAAATAGGATGTAGGCTCTATAGGGTGTTTTTTTCCATTGGCAACTATCGTGTTTTTCTCAAATGATGTACCAATTTTTAGGCATTCAGTTATCTCAAATTACGTCAATGGGAAAAAACATCTCCCTGGAGGAGCATGCCCCCAGCCCCCCCTAGGTTTGGGCAGAGGTTTACATATGGCTCAGCCCTTGCAGTCAGCTACTGTTAAACAGCATTAGCTTATCCTAGCTTGAGAGATTTCAGCGGGTAAAAAGTGTAGTTACTGGGTTTATTTGATGAAACATTTCCACTGGTTGACCACCTCACCCACTTTTAATTAGTTAAATCCCTCCTCCCTAAGTAACTATGTGGGCCAACATCAACATTTACAAGCACTTTGCTTGCGGCTGATATTAACCTTCCACTCTACTGCTGTGGTTACATTCTTGACAAATCATTTAAAGAGCTTAGGTATAGTTTCTGGCAATTAGATAACAGTGAAAGAAAGTAAATTCTCACTTTAAAGTAAACAGTCTATATTCCCTTTGGCTGTCCTCACAGTGCTCTGTCTGAGCAGAAAGGTATGATGGCCATCATGGCAACGATGCTATGGTTGGGTGACTAAGAGTGGAAGTACAAGTGGATAATTAGGGTCATCATGTAATTCCCTGGGTGAACTGCGGAAGTGCCACAGGACATGTGAACGGGTGAGAGAGGGAGAACAGAGGCAGGGGGCAGAAAATGAGAGTGAGGGGAGGGGAGGAGCAAAAAGTGCATAAGATACAATATCATGCAAGGCTGCAGCTCACAGGAGAGCTACCAAGCACAGGATGGCCTGGTTCACATTAACAGACAATTACAGTCTAATCTCAAAGGAGGAGAAATATAGCAGAGAACCACTGCAGGCCTATTCCTGTCTGCAACTTCTGCTTACTCCATTACAGTCCTGGGCCAAATAGTATCAGCAAATAACAATGCCTGCCTTGGTGTTAACCTGCTTACTGAATCCAGAAAATTCAGCCAAGTTGACAATCAAAGAAAAGTAATCTGATTTCCAAAGTTCTCCTCCAACTGTAAGTTTTCTGTGTCAACCCTCCACTTGCTCGTGCACCAAGCAGCTGAACCCAAAGATGGTTACTAAATAATATTTGAGCGAGGTCTGTTCTTTGTTATCTCAACCCACTGCGACCTCATCTCGTCTTACTCAAGAGAAAGTATTAAAATGTCAAGGATTACTGTTTGTTGACCCTATTTCTCACATTTCTCATTAGGTTAAAAAGTTACATCTGCCAGCTGTGGGAGGCTTTAGCTGTTATGTATGGACAAACTAAACATGACAAAGGTAGTTTTGTGTGAGAGGGAAAGCTGTGGGTGAGGCAGAGTAGGACCAGTATTTCTTGCAAGCTAAAAAAGCAAAGTCAAGAGGAATAGAACAGGGAAGCGTGGAAGTGCCAAGTGTTTGTTTGAGTACTGCTCATGTTCAAAATATGAAAATCTATTCAAATTCATCACCTACAATGAGAATAGGGTCATGTTTGCCACAGAGTGACACACAATTATTCAGCATACAAATAAAAATCATGGAAATAAACACACACACACACACACACACACACACACACACACACACACACCCTTATGGAGGTCCTAGGATTCCTCAAATTCTGAGCAGGGGCCTGGGCATGCCAGCTGTTGGAATGTGACTCCTCCACACACACACACACACACACACGCAAGCATACATGCACACATATACACATTTCTTGCAAGGATGTCCTGACCAAGTATTTTTGGTCCTGACCCCAATATTATGAGTCTTATAATACAGCTTATCCACCGATACCAAGTCTGATCCAATACTAATATTCAACTAAATGTTGATTGAATATGTAACACTGAAATAACAGATGTAGCCTTCTAAAATCAGACCAGTTCATACTTCATGAGCCGCTTCATCCAGATACTCAAGGTCCTGATTCAACACTATAAAGCTGATAAGCTTACATTTTTGATAATGACATGAGTAACAGTTTAGAGCTGGGAGAATGCGACTCCTGATATTGGCAAAATGGGATCAGTTAAACAGAAGACGCATCACTCTGTTGGAGTTGTTGGAAAGACAGAAACACACAGTTGTAGTGCAGACATCAGATTGCGGAGAGCACACAAACCCAATAACAGCCAAGTTTTACTTTGGCCTGATGTCAACTAACTCGTAGAATTAATGTCACTTAGTGACAGCTGATATGAGCAGCGATGATGACAAACTGGTGAAAGTGGCGGTCAGTGCTGCGGACAATGAGAGGCTGATACCTGAATGTTTTGTACACCGCCTATCTTTGTAAATAAGAGAGAAGAGATAACAGATGTGTTGCAGTCGGAACTTAGTGAACAGTAGAAGACAGGAGTGTGTCTTCCCAGGAGAACAACTTGAAATGAATTCATTTCCCTGATTATTCAATGAATCATTTGGTCTTTAAAAAGTCAGAAGATGGTAGAGCTGGCTCAATTTCTGGTTTTGCCAGTCCGGTCCGGTATATGACATTAAACTGGTTTAATTTTACGCAAACTGGCTGAACCGGCATTTGTCATTACACCACTTCCTTGCGTATTAAAAAGTGGCCTACATCAGCAACCTGTGCTGACAGCGTCACTGCACTAAATTCAACTTGTATTACATTAGTAATAAGCAGTATGACAAAGTGATTAACATGATATTTTGTTTATAAATATACTAACAGAGCCTCTAGTGTCTGACAGGCAGTGAGCAATGGTGGGAGGGGGGATGAGCGGCGCACGTTGTGTTTGTTTACTACAACGTTCATGTGTTTTTGGGATGACGAGAGGAGACATGGCAGAGTTAGTCTCTTGAGAAAAATAAAACTGCATCAACATGGCAACATTTTGGATTTGATGAAAGAGCAACTCAGTGTGCCATTTTAAGCTGATCTTTTGTCGGATACCCTGTTTCTGTTCATTCCTGTGGCTAACTTTGAAAGAGCTGGGATGGACGAGGAACGGCAGATTCACCAAGTTAAAATGAGGAATTATCTACATGTATATGATGTCGCCTTATTTCATTACAAAAAACAATATAAATTGTCGATCAATCTATCAATTATAATTGCAAATTATAAATCACAGCGCATCTGTTAAAAAAGGCAACACTATCATCTTAACTGCCTTTCTCATTATGTTCATCTGACATGTGCTGGTGTTAACTGGTCCATTATAAGCAGAGAGTACACACACAAACACACACACACACACACAATAGCAGCACACAACCACAGAGGGACTGTTTGAGGGTCACAGTTCACACAGCAGTGTCTCCTTGACACAGTTAGGTTGATCAAATAGATAACTCCTGTGAAGAATGTGTGTGTGTGTGTCAGTAGTTTTCATGCCAGGCATACCTGTCTCCCCAACATCAAAGCCTCAGTCATGCACATTATCACAGCAGAGAAGTCCCATAATATTCAATTACACTGCATTTCTTGGGTCAACAATCCAACCTTTATAATCTATTTGCCATTTATTGAAGAGTTAATTTTTCCTGAAAGACATGTTTGTGCAGGTGGTATTTTATTACATAGGCACCACCTCACTGTACGCCTACTTTTCTCTCTTCTTTTGAAGTTCAGCCAAATCCCACTGAAAAATCTATAGTTGGATACAAAATGACTCCCTAAACCTCTCTGCATTGCTCGCCCTTAATATGCCATTATCTTGAAATTTAATTCTGACTTTTCCTTTCACGTCTCTCCAACATGATCCCTTGAGTGTCACAGGTTTTAAAATAAAGACACACTTGACACGTCTTTCCTTGAAACTCCCCCCTAACTATTATCGATTGTGATGTTGCCGACCTGGGAAAGATTATTTTGTCATTACTGTCGCTTTGGGTCACTCTGGATAATAGAATCAGCTAAAATTATATGTGTGAAAATGTCCTAAAAGTGTGAGGTCTCCTTTTGATTTTGACTTGGCTTTGGCTTTCCAGAAACAGACAGAAACACTGCATCTGTTTGTTCACTGATACGACTGTAATTTCTAAGGGTAGACAAGAACAGAGTCTCATTGATAAACAGATCATCCTGCAGCAAAAAGGTTACAAGTTCAGGCACAAACAGGCCTCAATTCTCAACTGCAATAAGTGTGTCAAGTTTGGGAATTTAAATGGGGGATGAAACTCTGCTAAAACTGTAGCAATACTGTCTCAAAATGCTTAAAAACACAAGCCTGCTAATGTTATTTAATGGTAAGTTTACTAACATCAGACCCTACAGTCGTGCATGGTAACACTGTGCATACAT
Source organism: Epinephelus lanceolatus (assembly GCF_041903045.1). Taxonomy (NCBI): domain Eukaryota; kingdom Metazoa; phylum Chordata; class Actinopteri; order Perciformes; family Serranidae; genus Epinephelus; species Epinephelus lanceolatus. The sequence continues at coordinate 30,464,929 of NC_135744.1, forward strand.
ACACATACAATTTAATGTTAAGTCAGTTATCACCATTGAATTTAACCGTGCCCAGCTCTATTATACCTTGACTGTCTACTTAAGGTCTTGGCGTTCTCCCACAGTTGGAAGTGTTTGGACTTGAAATTCCCAGAACTTAAGGTAAGCTGAGAAAGAGTGAGTGGTTTGGGCAAAACAAAATACTGCACTACAGTCTGAGGCCAGAGCCATATGTCTTTTTCCCCATTCTATAGAACAGGGATTAGTGGAGTAATCTTGTGCTGTTTTCTTAAAACACAGAAGGTATCACTTTACACAAGGTCTACAAAAGGCCACAACAAAGACACTTGTCAAGTCCTCAAGTCGCAGCAAAGAAGAACCTTGTTTTGACGTACACAGGGAGACAGAGGGGTCTGGACAGATCGTAACAGAGCTAAAACTTTTTGAAATCCAGTGTTGGATAAAAACCCAGCCTACATTCTTGTCAGGGAGTTGAGGATCATTGTTTCAGCTGGATGTCTTGTATCATATCCAGCCTGAAAAAACCAAACTGTTCCTTAGCTAATGTTCTCTCCTGGTCTACACTTGTTGGGTTCACTCTTAAAAACAAAAACATGGCAAGCTTGTCAACACCTACCTCCAAGGATCCTTGTCCTCTTTCTGGACCTAGACTGGATCTTTGTGAACCTCCCCGTGAAGTCACTGGGGTCAAACATGTCCAATGACAGCGAGGCAATACGCTCCAGAACTATCCCATCCTGGCTTTGGCTCTGGTTGTCCAGATCCAGGTCCTGACCTTGGCTCAGAGAGAGGCCATTGCAGTGGTCTGAAGCGCAGCTTTCAGCCCCAAGGCTTGTAGTGCTTCCTACATCTTCTAGAGACATGTCTCCACGAGCTGCAGGAGCTCGATCCACTCCTGGTAGTCTGTTGTCAAAAGCTGGCCCTCCTTGGAGCTCGCGAGGAGACACTACATGATGGTTCTACAGTACACTCAGCGGGAAAACACACAAAATCATAGGTAGTCTTGCTCCAGAAAAGCAGCACTTTACAAAAAAAAAAAGATTTAAATAGACTGTTCAGGCAGTGCTTAAATCCCAGTTTTCAGTTTCTTCATCTCCTTTTTGTCCACATTTTGGTATCCAGTTTCTTCTCACGAGGATTTCTTCTCCTTTTTTGTCGAGTTCATTCAATCCAGAGACAGTGAGCTCAGTGCTTTGTTGTTTCAGATACACAGCTCTCCTGAGAGTTCAGGTTCTCCCCTCGAGAGTTTCTCACTCTCTTGCTTAACGTAAAGAGAAAAACTGCCTCTGTGTCATTTCGTCTGAGAGGCAATTTTGTTTTCTGTGAAAATTCAGCTGTCTTCTCCTTACATGCCCTGTTTTTGCTCTCACCTGTTCTTTGTTTCTTTCTCTCTGTCTGTCTCTCTCTCTCTCACCGCTCTGAGTCTCTGAGGCACAGCTGTGTTTCTCCGCTCTCAGGTGGTGAACAAGGGAGGGATCCAATTCCAAGAACGCAGCTTGATTGGGTAGTTTGGGAAGTTTGGGTGGTTCTTTCCTCCTCACCGTCTTCCTTCTACTTTTTTCTCTCTGTGGGGGTTTTCCAACTACCTCCCTCCTGTCACTACGGACTGCTTGGCAATGACCAAATTATTTTGTTTCTTGCTCACACGCTTGTTTCCACCTTCTTGTTTCATCCCTTCACTCTCACATAATTAGTAAAGCAAGACAGAATGGCATGCATGTGCTTGATTCAAACAGCCAACACATGGCATGTGGGTGTGAGTAAGAGTCAGAGGCGCTGCACTCACTGGTCGAGGCTGTTTAGCCAGTTACAGTAAGCTCAATGTGTTAATGGTGTAGGATTACCGAGGGCGGACACACCCCTCTGCAGAAGGGGGAAACAAAGCCAAACACAAACAGGAAGAATCCTGAACACGAGGACAGACATAAAGTGTTTTTGTAGGAGTTAGTCTTGATCAGCAGATGTATTTCAAAGATAAACTTGAGGTTGCATGACCAAGGAGTTTGAAATCTGCCCCCACATGTTTTAATACTCATCTGTCTTAGTGAGGAGATGGTTAAAAAGAAAGAGTAAAAGTAGAATGATAAAAGCTAATTCTTGATGGCAATAAAAACTTGGAGGGACCAGGAATTAATGAAGGTCTCAAAACCCAAACTACCTCTCTGCCTCTTATCTACAAAAAACAAATCTTACAGGAAGTACAGTGTACTGTTTTGGTCTAGCCCTAATTACATGCACCCACTTCCTCAACACTTTAAAAGCAAATTTGCTTCACAAAAAACAGAGCAAAGAAATCCTGCATGTCTTTCTCTGATACGTCTTTCGCATTACCTTCATTGTTATTTCTGAAAGATAATCTGAAGAGGGGCTTTGCATCAAACATTCCCAGTAAATATCTGATTATTACGAGAGTAGACGACAGTGTGCAGGGATTCTTTGCTCTTTTATAGTCAGTCCATGGTCTTCTCCTACACACCTGTTGACCTAGGGGTGTGTAGAGGTTTCAAAAGTCTGTTGTGACATCTTCCATATAAAGAAGTAAATAGAGTCCATTTTACACACAGGATAGACACTAAAGCATCAGATTTGATCAAAGTTGGATATTCTTAAACAATTGTCAATCACGCTTTTGTTTATCCTGTATCTTACTCACTCTTTCTCTGTAGGTAGGGTTATCATCTCTCATGAGACACCTACCCCGAGGTGACTTCCTGCTGTTTATGCCACTATTGTCATGACATCAGCTCCATTGAGTGTCTCAGCCGAGAGCTCTAGTGTGCAGATGTGAAAACAACAAAACTCTCATATCCTCTTAAAAGACCGCCACACATGTTGAAGTAAATATGATCCACAACATGAAAGTGTGTCTATGTACCACACTTACAAATATATCAATACCGATTAATATCAGCCTTCAACAACAACTGAATAGATGAGGTATTTTCACTTTCTGTCAATGAGGTTTCACTGGTTTAAAGAAAATATCCCTTCACACAAGGAATTCCCTGATGCATAAAATAAAAATTAAAAACTAAAATGACCTCATTATGATGGCAGATATTTTTCTCACTTCTTTACAGCACAGCTGCATTTTTAATTAGATGTTTAAACTGACATTTTTAACAGTCTGCCACATTTTCCTACATCGACCATCTGGCACGGAAACAGTTAATGATGGCAAACAAGCACAGGGAGGCACGGTGCCAAAGTCAGTTAGAGAGGCGTGCCATCCCCTAGGGGAGTACAACAGCCAAGTATTAAGACAGACACACTCGCTCTTACACATACACACACACACACATGCACACACACACAAACAGGAGATTGTTTTTGTCCTTTCATTAACTGACAACTCTGGCCGACCAATCAACGAAAACACACAGGTTGCCCAATCATCTTCAGGAATGTGTTGGCAAAGACAGAGCAGGGCGCTGGGGCGATGATGATGGGCGAGACACGAGACGGTGACAATGACAAAACATGAAAATCTGCTCAACAACATGGTTTTTTTAAATAATTCTGTACATGTTGATCTGCCATATGCTAATGGAAAACATTAAATGTGAGATATTTTGACTGGCGCTGGTTGCACAGTGGTTGATGGATGATAATGGACTCCACTGGGGTTCTCTGACAAGCTACTCAGGTTTGTCGCTCTCATGTTTACTTGACCTGATTAGTCAGTTGTGTTTATACTCAGTAGGTCAAATGCTGACAATCTTGCTCTTCATACACCTGAGATAATCCCATCTATTCTTCCTTTTGCACCCTTTTTAACTTTAATGTAAAGAAGTCTATTGATTGTTTTTACAAGGGTGCATGAATAGACAATTGATTACACTGATGGGAAATACAGTGGGTGCATTAGTGAGAAGATTCAACCGTATATCGCAATCTGTATATAAACACAGGAAGTCTAATGAATCACACCAGATTAGGGATGTAAATTTCAGTTCATTTTGCTTTTGATAACCTTACCCATTCACCGGTAACTAACCATTTAATTTTTAAGAAAAAAGGGCAAAATTACATGAAATACCAGAGGCCTTTACTTTTAATCAAGTGCTTCATCGACTCAGCAAGCTTCAGCACTGCAATTCATAGTGCTAGTCATTTAGAAGTGGTGAAATTTTAATGTTTTGTGATGTCTTGCCTTTTATTTGACTGTCTATTGGCTCTGCTGACAGACAGCCGCCTAGCAGCGTTAACATGCGTAAACATCGTGCCCACTGCCCACCCTCTGGTCTCCACTGCTTAGCTGGCCTTGGCCGCTCTGCACTGAGTACCACTCATGTCGAGAGGGAGCTAGCTAGCGGTCCCTGTGTTGCTGCAAAAACATGTAAGCCACCTTCCAGTCTCCCTCCAGGTAGCCCCAGTGAGTAAGTTGCTTCATTTTTAAGCTACAAAATCCCTTTTGCATTGGGATTAAAGTAGCCTCTTTTAAACAGCCTGTTCAAGGCGGGATTATCATGCAGCTATGCCTTTTCGTCATTCTGTATAAAAGCTACAGCTGTGGAGTGGGGGGCCAGCATCAGAGGTAGTAACAGCACCAAAATGATGTCTGTAAAAACGAGACATGTTACGCATTCGACCCAAAGCGGGAGATTTAAAACATAGCTGGTAGTTGCTAGCGGCTAACTCAAAAAATGGAGCTCCTTACCCCCTAGCAGAGGACGAGATCAGCCGCCATATAATAGGAACGGTAAATGATTCTTAGTGCCATGTTATGCCATTGTTATAGTTTAGAAAGTGCTGCCGACACATATGCTATATGTCACACTAGAGGCCAGCACTGGTGTGTTACATGTAAAGTCTGTAACGCTTTTGCAAAGGGGGCATGAAGAAGGGACTTTGTAGTGGCCAATCGCTGATTGTGATCTCTGTATAAAAAGGGCAAATATGTTAGCACCACTAGCCGTGTTGATATTACTAACAGTTCTAACAGAGATAACAATAACAAAATTAACACTGTTAGAGGGGGTTTTGGGGCTAAAAAGTGAGCTGCTTACTCACCTGGGCGACCTGAGGGGATACTGGTGGGTGGGCACAATGTTTCCTCAGCAATGCTGTCAATCAGGACAGTGTTACTAGCGGTAATTGCCAAATGAGCTGTGGTGCTAGGAAGCTCCCACCACATCCGGGTGGTGCTCGCTGTGCAGTAAACTAAAGGGTAGCAAAAATAACCCATAGAAGCGGTCAAAAATAAAGTTGTTTTTTTATTATTCATATACACAAAAAAAATGCATGTAAATCTCATGCCACATACATCACTGATAATCATAACAGTTCCTTTTTTATTACCTTAACTTCACTTTTACTTGGCTTAGTGAGCAGATGTTGCACATAAATCAGCCTGAATTTGAATTATGAGCCAAGCATCACCTTCCACCCACTGCACTGACATGCTTTGGTTGACTGGGACAACCAAACACACCCAAACAGACACACAAACCACAGGCTGAAAAGCTGGATAAACAGCAGTGCCATCCTAATAACTATCATCTCTCCAGTGCCTCAGTGCCCCTTCAGTCATGCATGTCTTTCTCTGTCTCTCCCATTTTTCCTCAGTACTTTATCCAAACTTTTCCTCTCATCACATCAGTCACTATTCTGTTATGTCTAATGGTCTCCATGTTTCTGTCTTTCTTTGATGCCCCAACAAACAGAAATATGTCTCTGCTAACAGGGGTATGGAGCTGGAGCTAAGAGACGTGTGACTTGTCAAAGATTATAGGGTGCCAACCAGCCAAACTTACAGTCTGAAATATAAAACAATTTCCTCTCCCACACTGAAATGGCTGAGGTCAAAAGGAAGCCACAAGGAATGTGCCACAGACACTTTGGGGCTTATTATTATCATTAACAATCTCTTTTGCTTCTTAACTTCCTTGTCTGAACTTCACTACTTCATCGCTTATTGACTTCATTGATGTACTTGTTATCTAGCTTAAGTTTGTGTATTAAATGACTTGTAAAGTATCTGAGAATGACAGAGGTTACCGACCCCGTGTTATAAATTTGGGTGGTGGAGCTACCTGTTTTATATTTGGGTCATAAACTGTGCCCTTAAGCATACTACACTAGATGCTATCAGCAGACATCACACACCTTTTTCAGCTATGTGTCTTCTTCTTTTATCTTCCTCAGAAGTACCCTCACCCCATAAAACACTTCTTCTCTGATTATCATCCCTCCACTTATCATTTAAATTGCACCCTTTGAGACCTCTGCTACAACGGGAAGTCTTTTATTTCTCCTGTCACTCAAATATGCTGTCATGTTAACAGTTGCCCAGATTGCCCCGGATGCTCGGCAACCCGGTCTAACAGGAGAACTGAGGGAATAAACAAGTTTACTTTTGGCTTATGCACTTCAGCAACACTCCAGTTCAGGGGTTCACTGGGATGAAGGGTAAAATTGATGATAGAAATGCCTCACCACCGCAAGAATCAATCTCTTTGTAACAAAACAATGCAGCTTTGTGTCACAAACATTATTGTTCCCAGTTGCAGCCTGAGGTTTATTCTGAGTGCACATGATTAAGTGCTTGTCAACAGCACCACGGATAAATACATGAAGACTATTTTAATGGGACGTCTTGGTTGCTCTGCACATACAAAGTAACAATGTCTTATTTAACATCTTGTAATTATGTATTATTATTGATGCTTTTGACAATATCAATTATTGATCTACCATTGGATTTTGGTCAGTTTACATGCAATAATACATTCCTAAACTAGTTTTAACGGGCAAAGTAACTGACACAGTATTTTTTTTACTACATGTTTATACTGGTATTACACAGACTGATGAGTGCACTCAGGATGCTGCATGGCACATGGCCTGTCAGAGTGAAAGTAATACTTTCACTTTTCTTTCCCTTCTCTTTGCAGCAATTTAGTTTAACTGTTGCAATGTCTCTCTTGACATGTTTTGGAGCTTACAGACAGCGTCTAAAGCGGTGTGGTCATTATTAGCACGTCCCAGGGCGGCAGTAGCCTGCTTATCAGACTGAATTGCCATTTCCTTTTTACTTCACTTGAGTTTCAGAACAAACAGGAGGTCTGGAAGCAAGCTCGGGCAGCAGTATCAGGTAATACAAGAACATAACACACACTGGAATGAACTAAAACTAATTCAGGTCTTCAAATTGTATAATCTTATACAAAATGCATGAAGTGTAAAGATTTACAACACAAATACCATCAATTGCAGTCATATTACAACTGTTATGACTATGATTACTGCCACTGCTAATACAACTGATCACAGTAATAGTAAGAACGAAAACAGTCAGGTAGTTGCTTACATTTGTCTGTTCTCCTGTCATCACAAGGCTGAAACACTGGCTCTGCAATGGTGCCCCCTGGAGCCGATTAGAGAAATAATAATTCTTCTGCTTATGCAATTAATCACATTTATGATTCAGGTGGTCAGTTTTGAAGACACTTTACGACACTATGGCCGCCCCTGAGCAAATGCTGTTTAAACTCTCTCTTAGTTAACTGGAACTTGAAGTGGAGAGAAGCAGCTCTGAGAAGTGATTTAATATATTCAAATGTCAGATTTAATTTTGTTATTTTTTTATATGTTTGTCTATGAATTTAAAGAGACATTAAAACCCTGTCAATCATTGCAAATTCTCTGAGGAAGGAGAGGAATATGCACTGCCACATTCATTAATAAATGCACAAATATTAGTCCTGGATGTGCACATAAGAACATGCATTACAGTATGCTCATCTGCCCCTCCATACCTATACCTCCATATATAGAGCTGTGTTATGTAACGCTATCTCTGGGGTCTCTAATGTGCAAACTAATGCATCTGCAAACAGCCTCAGAGCTCCATCAAATCTAACAGGACTACAACAACATCCCCTGACCAATATGAAGTCCTAAATCAAACACACAAAACACTCAAGTCAAATTAATTCTCAACCAAACTTCTAAATAATTATATCAACACAGGATTATCAGATCATTCAAAGTAAAGAGTAATCTGCTACTCTCTAGGCAATATTCAGGAGGACTTTGGCTATAAAACAAGCATTAATCTCTAACGCAACAGCACCTGAGGGAGATAGGGATTGTGATGGTAAGGAATGTGAGTGTGTACCGATGTCTCTGTATATGTGTGAACTTGTGTGTGCCTGGCAGAAACACCAGGTTATGTAAGCCAGTGGGAGTGAGGTGCCGGGAGGTATCTATGGAAACAATGACAAGCGAGGAAAGATAGATAGTTCACCAGCTGACTGAGGTTCACCAGTTGGAAGCGAGGATGATCAAACACAGTTTCTGCTTCTTTCCCACAGGCGGATGAAACTCAATAACATCAGAACAATGAACAAAGTGATCAGTGGCCTGCACATGTCACTGAGCAACAGAGCTAATATACTCCACTGTGTCACTGGGTAAAAACATACCCTTAATGCTGCAGGAGACCCTGAACTTGAACCCTGACACACACTAACAACACATATGAAACCATTTAACCAACAACAGCGTTTGAGCAAAAGATATTCACACTGCCGTGCTCCCTCCCTCTCTCCCCGTTTCTTGTCACTCTCTGCTGTCAGCTAACCAGTGAACACGAAGTGTTATGTACTTTAGTAGGCGTTATGGTCGTGTCATCCCTGATTAGATGGTTGGACGATTTGTTCCTTGCACAAAGACTGAAATGAAACAAGTGTCTCACCACACTCTAGTGCACAGGACTTGCCATAAATAATGAAAGACTAGGAAGTGCTGCAATTACACTGTTCCACCATAATTTAACTTACAAAATGGGCTATAGAATGCATATTCATTATGTAATTTTAATATGACGAATAAAATATATGAAACTGATATACATGGGAATAACACGGAGGGCAATAAATCTATGTAGATGAATCTGTGTCACCAATGTCAAATGCCAAGTAAGGTGTGAAACCATCAACTAGACTTGCATCTGGAGACACTCCACTATCCTTCTAGATGGCCTCTTAAACTCTGAAGTGCACAGACAGACACATGCATGGTGCATTTTGAGGAAGCTCTAACCACTGCCACATAGTACAAGGAAAATTGGTCTGAACCACACATTAAGGAGGCCCTTTCTGTAAAAATGGAACAACTCCTAAAGAAGCATTTCACTGTTGAAAAGATGGTCTTTTATGGGCTCTCAGTGCAGTGATAATTTAATAATAAATAAATTGGTGCTACATGACCAGAAAAAACAGAGGAAAAAGACTGTGGCGTTCGCTTTTGCTCAAGAGGTAGAAAACCTACAACTACCAGAATGCACTAAGCCACACCGGATCAATAAACACCCCCGCTGGTGGGTGAAGTAATGCAGCGTGTCCCTTTTGACACAGCAAACAATATGGAGGTCGGCTGGATAACAATCTCAAATTACAGTTAAACTGTAACCTAAAATATGTTTCTGAAAGCATTTAAGGCAAGATACAGGCAAGTAACTGAATCTTGATTCACTGCTGATCAGCACTGCTTTGTTTCACCATTTGATCTAAGTTTTTATAGCCTCTGTTTTAACAATACCGGAAACAGTATGGCGCCCACTGTCTGTTCACAAATTCTCTTATTACAGCCAAAGAGTGCACTAAAATATGTCTCTGAAGACATTTTAGGCTAGAAATAGGAAATACAGTAACAGAATCTTGGTTTATAATTTATCAGCACTGCCTGGTTTTATAGTTTGATCTGAGTCTGGCCTGAATATGAGAGAGAGGGGGGTGGGTTTCTCTCGATCAGCTTCTATACTCTTTGTGTCTCTGTTGGCCAGCATACGAAAATGTATAATCAGTAGTTTGTGCAACAACCCTAGAACTGGGGAAAATTTAAACGTTCGTGAAACGCATCATCCAGCTGGGTTTGAGCTAGGAAATGAGCACGGAGATCTGGGCGCTGATAAGATGAAGGGAAGTTTACATCGTTTTCACTATGAGAATTATGTGGGTTAAGAAAACTCTTTGACCCTTTAAATCATAAAGTGGATAAATGAGAGAAAAAGACTGATGGTTAATATAACATCAAGTTTGTTCTTTGTTGTTCGTGAAAAATTTACATTTTTAAGATTCTGAAACAGCATGAACATGCAAAGTGTTAGGCCTAATTATTATTATAAATATTTTTTCCAATGTGTTTCTCTACATGACAGTCTCAAAATACAATTAATTTAATACATTCTAGTGGCATGGTATATAGATTGTTCTAGCTCTGGCGACCTAGTGGCCCACCTAGTGTATCATAATACACCTTCACATGCTAACCAACATGCATTTGATTAGAAAGGATTACTAAATCAATAGAAAATCCTCACATTCCTCAAAACATAAAGCATTTTTGTGACTCCACTTAAGTCTTACTATACTTTTCCCTGGAGCCTTCTCCTAACAGGACCTTAACTTGGACATGAGGAATAATTAGGCTAGTGAAATGGAGAGATATTCCTAGCCCCAAGATTTTGTAAATTGAGGACAGATATGAAGGAGTGGGAGAAACGTCACAGGAGCCCAGCGCTGTGACACAGATGACATGCTGTCTGTGTGCGTTACTTGTAGTCCACACACAGAACAATGGAGTTAACTGGGTCGCCGTTGCCGACTGGCTGTGCCAAACAGCTGGAGAGATGAAGAGGGAGATGATTGAGAAAGGAGGGGAGGGGAGGGAGAGGAATAAGGAGGGACTGGCTTAAAATAGGAGCGTGGACAGACCTGGCTGGGGAGGAGAACTAGTCATCCTCTTACCTCATAATTTCAAAGCAAATTCACCACTCATTGTAAAACAATGTCAACACAATAAAAAATAATAAAAATGTGTGATTTCATTCCGCCAGATGACAAGAAATAAAGAAGTGTACAGTAGTGGTGGGACATCTGACTGTTATGAGTGCATGTAAATAATACATGCTGTAACACTGGCTTCCTCTCACAAAATATTCAAGCTGACTCCTGAGCATCTCAGCTGGAGAATAATAAAGTGCACAGCTACTCAGGCGGGATGATGCGCGCCACTGGACCATAACCCATTTAAGTTTCCCCCATTTGAAGGCTGTGTTTTAATCTACAACCCATAACATCATCTCCACCATGAGGGAAAACAGACTCAGACATGATGTCAGACATCATGTGTTAAGTTACGTTACACTACGAGATGTTTCATACTGTATTTAAGCCCCCAAACTGTATTAGCAGATACCACTGGTGACTTTAATGCTATGTTATTAATGTAAACTACAAAGCTGGTTGCTAACACGCAGTGTAGCATATTATCTTTCACCGCCATCGCTAAGTGTGTATTTACGATCACCGTCGCTGTCCACATAAAGACTGTTGCTTAGCTAAACAGTCTCTACAAACCGACGCGGCATTGTTCGCCGTGTGAGTGTGTGAGGAAACGTGGAAACGTGTTTAGGTTGGTCACGTTATATTTTAAACATGCTAATGGGTGTCGACCACTATAACCAGCTAACCATGTAGCTAACTCGGTAGCCAGCGAGCTAGTCCAAGCCCCTGTGGTAGTTATATCGATGTTATACCAACCAAGACATTGCTCGGTGCCTTTGTAGTCACCACAGCACCATTAAACACCACCAGACACAGCACTAATGCAACATTAAACCGGACCGTACCTTTTCTACGTCGACCCTGGCGACTACAGGATCATTTCCTGGCACGGATTCTTTGTTTATGTGGTTTAGTGGGTTGTTTTCATCAATCCGTCTCGTCTCGCTCCTCCGGGAGTCGTGCCGCCCCGGCTGACAGCACTACGGGTAGGGATGACAGGGCCCCACCCCTAGCAACCAATCAGATGGCGGAGTTCTGGAAACTGAGGCAAGGCGCGTTTTCTATTGGTTGACAGCCATGTCCGTCAACGTGTCGCTAGGGGTGCGACTGGGTCCAAGGGCAGGACACCTGCCACGGAAGGATGCTGAGCGCCGCAGGTGCAGTCGGATTAAGTGATGAAAGGGCTGTAGAGAAATACTGAAAAGACATGTAGCGTGATAATAGGCGGCTGCATAAAGACACGACGAGATAAACTAGCTTCTCTTGAGCATCTGTGTTTACGTTTTTGTTTTAAATATTAGCAAGTATGCTTCCTATGCACACACCAAATCAGCACTTTATTTCATAAGGTAAGCACTTTAGCTTTTTAAAAACAATTTTCATGCTATTTTCATACAGTAAATCTCTTATCAGGTATGCGTGTGCACAGTATATAGCCACTAATTTGGGTGTTTTTAACTTCTCTCACTTTTCTAGCCTGTATTTCAGAACAAAATATTAATAATATTATTCCAATGAACTTGAAAAAGAGGAAAAACGACTGTTTGCTGTGTGTATACAAACGTAGATCAAAATCCTGTGTCGGCTGCTCATGGAGCAACAGGACGGACAAGAAGGCGATCCAGGCACTCCGAAAAAATCTAGAAAAACGAGAAAGGAAATATTAAAAACCCTTTCTTGTAGTTGCTAAATGTTTGAAAGAGCCAACATGTTTCAACCACTGCAGGCCTTCCTCAGGGCTTTCACAGGTATGGCCACACCTTTAAAGTGGTAGGAACCAATCAGAGGCCATCACATGGCCAATGACAGGTGAAACCAATAGACAATAATGAAAAACAGAGTGACGTGAGATAAGAAACCCAGAAAAAATACATTTAAATATATACACACCTATCTTAAATCATAGACTGTGAGACCAGGATACTTTTAAGCATCCAGCTGATGGATCAAAAAGCTTCCCTTTGATTAAGTTACTGTATTATGTCACTGTGTTCTATGCAACAAAAAGGCTTTCTAATATCTCCTTCCTCATTTTTCGGAGTGCCTGGATTGCCTTCTTACCAAACCAGTAAGTTAAAATTATGATGTTCCTTGATATATTATAAAAACCTACAAATGTTGAAATCCAGTAGACAATAGTTCAGTCAAATACATTTTTATTTGACAATGTAAACATATAATTTGCTTACGTTCATATGGCAATATTAAACAAATAAAATGACAACCTGCTAAAATACTACTGCCCTCACCAGTAGTAGTTTTATATTTCGCTTGGTTTATAAATAGAAAACTCTGCTGTCATTCTTCAGCTTTTCAGAATAACTGATGAAGGAAATAGGTAAGTAGGCCAGGGATTCAGCTCTGTACTGGGTACATTTATGGAGCTTTATCATTTCAGAACAGAACTGCTCACTCAGCATTTAAGTGTGAGTGTGTGTGTTTGTGTGTGTGTACTTGTACATGCTATATGGTGAGGACCATAACAATGTATTTTAGCAACAGAGTGAGGACATTTTGCAAAGTGAGGACATTTTGGCTGGTCCTCACTTTTTCAAAGGCCTGTTTGAGGGTTTAGACTTGGTTTTAGAGTTCAGGTTAGAATCAGGTTTAGGGTAAGGGTTGGGGTTAGGCATTTAGTTGGGATGGTTAAGGTAAGGGTAGGGGCTAGGGAATGTCTTGTGTCAGTGAAGGTCCTAACAGAGATAGAAGTGCAAGAATGTATGTGCATGTATGCGTATATGCTGGTGTTTTACTCGTCAGCTTTGTTCCATTTTCACTGTGTTCCTTTAAAATTACATGCAGCCTTAATGGATAGGTTATTGTCAACACAAAAGCACAACATATCTAAATGCACTTCAAGTCTGTTCTCTTTTTTTTTTTTATTGATTCAAAGAGCCATCTCTGTGGGGAAGCCAATAAACACAAAATTTACAAACTTGATGACTCCAACAATAGAGAACATACACTGTGCCAAACTAAAACATAATGCATAAAAATATACACACACCTGCATAGCACAGTAGGAAATGATATTCCTTATTTCATGAGAGGGAGTTCCACTGCTTGGCATACAACTATAAAAATCAGTAAACCTATATAAGTTTAGTCATCTTGTAGTCCTTTCATTGGTGTTGATGATTGTCAGTGAATTTAAGCAGCAAAAACAGAGGCAAATATATCAGTATAAAAAAAGTAGAAAAAGAGACATGAACCAAAGACCTGGCGACATCTCACAAGCACAATGATAATGTATCTGAATTTAACAAATTCCTCATGTACAGATTAGTGAATTTCATGTTACATGGCATGCCTTAACAAAACATTTTAATCTAATCTGGGTCAGTCACACATTTAATGGTATCAAGATGCTACAGCATATTGTTTCAGGCTCAAAACCAGAGCTCACACTGTACATGCACATGGAGTGTACAAAATAACATGTAACAAACAAGAAGAAAATTCAAATGACACCCTTTACATCAGAACAATGTACAAAAAATATGGCAAAATGTTTATCAGTTTACAGTCGGGGGGAACAGGAAGTTAGCTACTGCTACACATAACTGATGCATGACATTCAGTGATTGTCAATGGTTAAGAGTCTTTCTCTCATGTTTTTCTCCAATTGGCTGGTTTCTCTCATATTTAAAGTGCTTCACATGTAATTATAATCCTGCCCTAATTCAACAAAATTCACTTTAGCAATGACATTTTCATCTTTCCATATAATTCAAATGCAAAAGCCCAGTGCGCGTTGTCATTTTCACATTAACCACATAATTATTTTCGCACCCCCTTCACTACAAACCTGTCAACTAACGCCATTAAAGGTAAAATCATATAAAATGTCTTTATTACTAGGGGCCTGATAATAATTTAATGTGGCATTAAACATTTCATTTTAAGATTTGTTGGGTTAAATATTATTTGTGGCATTTATAGAACAATTTTGCATGATGACACATCAACCCTGCGAATATGCAAATACACTCCTTCTTTTGTAGCTTCACCTCTACATTTCTGTGCATCGGAGGCGTTAGAAAAGGGGTATTACAGAAAAATAAATGAAGTATCATCAGAAAAGCTAATTAGGCCAGTAAACCCAACACTGAGGAGCAAGAGGAAACGAAAACTAGAAAAGCAGTGAGCAGAAATAAAGAGGGAGGAAGCAGAGAGCAAAATAAATGTCATGGATTATTTGGGTAGCATAATCACCTTAAATTGTATTATGAATTTGAATATAAATTGCTTCATAAAGGATATTAAAACGACATGTAAAATGGACTTTGCATTTGAATGAAACACAAAAAAATGGGAGCTGGATTTTGGCATTTGAATTTCAAACGTGTTCGTTTGTGTGGACATTCAATTAATCATTTGTATTATGTCAGCATTATAATTTCTTAAATAATGTTCAAGTTTGTGCAGTTGCATTCCTTGTTTTATTGAGACTGAAATCATTTATCACTGAATCTATTTCTCGGCTCAGTGTCTGATGAGCTGATGAGTCACTACTGTGACTCATTGAGCTTCATCAGTGAGTCACTCCAGTGAAAATGTGCCTATGAGATAAGAAAGATATTTGGCTGCAAGTCTTCCAGCTCCCTCTTCTGTTCTACCTCTATAATCTAACCAAGAGGTCACTAAATTCAAATCTGTGACAAGTGGAGGGCATTGTGTATGGTATAAAAGCACTTTTCTTGCTTGTATGAAGACATTTAAAGTCCATTGTGACTGTCCCCAGAGTAGCAGTGACTATACAGTACATGCTGGTATTTATCTTCTCATCCATCTTCTTTGTTATTCCTTTCTCACCTTACAGTGCCCTAACCTGGAACAATATCGAAAGTATGGCTACATAAGCAGGCAAGCATGGAGGCGACTGTATCTGCAGTGGTACAGAGGGTCATCTCCAGTCGTAAGGTGCTGTCTGATCCCTGGCTCCCTGTGCCAGAATTTTAAAGTAAGTCTGAGCAACATACTGGGTGCCAAAGTGCTCCCTGTCTGTATACATAGGGGGAATAAAATGTAAACTGCTTTGGACAAAAGCATTGTGTCATTTTTACAAATGCAGAGCACTTGAGAGCCTGACGAGACAGCTCAGTGATTGTTATTCTTTTTCCAATGGAAAGCCAGTCTCATTAAAGTAGTGCCACTGTCGTGTAGAAACCTAAAGATATAGCCAGCCAGCAACAGGCTCTCAACCAGTAGCATAAAAAGTGCTAGGAAAGTTCCTGCCTCCCTCAGGCGTAGCGGGGATCTGCACCAGTCAGTGACCCCGGCTGGAGGTAGTGTGGTGGCTGGTAGCAAGGGGGCCGTGCCGTTTCCATGAATATTGTGGAGGAGGTGGGGCTTTTGCGGTCTTTTTTCAACATGTATCTTCTTTGCCAGCGACAGAGTAAGACCTCCACCTGCTCTCTGAAAAAGCTGGTGGTCAAGGTGTACAGGATGGGGTTCAAGGCGCTGTTGATGGGAAGGATGAAGATGACCATCCAGCTGGAGATGGTGCCTAAAAGAGAACAGGCTGCATAAGTTCAAACAGCAAAACAATAATATGTTATTTAAATGTTAAAGTCATGTCAACATAATCTTTAACATTTATTCATCTCTTACCAGGTATCTCCACCTCCAGCAGTGAGAGGATTTTCACCATAAATATGGGAATCCAGCAGAGGGCATCAGAGAACACAATGAAGAAAAATCTGTTGGCCACAGCCACATCTCTGTGCAGTCTGCTCCTCAAGTCCATGGCGTTGATGCCAGTTTTATAGATGGAGTAAAACATGCTGGAGTAGGAGAAGACGATCACCAGGAATGCCACCAGGTTTAGACCTAAAGAAATTGACATGCTATTCACACATATAAATGCAGGGGTGGAGTATTCAGATCCTTTACTTGAGGAGAAGTAGGGAAACATAAATGTGAAAATACCTAAATCATCAAGTAAAAGTTCTGCATTTAAAATCTACTAAAAAGAAGCAGAAAGTAGTGATTCTCTTAAATTTTTAATACTGATGCATCGCTGTGTTTAGACTAGTGTTTTCCAACATAACGGCCGAGCCCACTGCAAAGGGTCACAAGATAAATCTAAGGTGACGTGAGAGGATTGTTTCTGAAGGTTTTTCTAATCTTAGCTTATTTTGTGACATATACATATATGACTTATAATTGCATGAAACCAAAGAAACCATCTGAGTTTTACTTAAAGCACTAAGGCTCCATGAGTCATCAGCAATGACTATATAAAATAATGGACATAGTAACCATGACGTCACATCATAATGTTTGTGGATTTCTGTTTTGAAACCACGATTTCAGCAGCTCAGCCATTGGGTGTTTTTTTTTTTTTTTGCCAGAAGTGACCATATGAGAGGTTGGAGCTGTGATGGAGCGAGGGCGGATATGACTCATAAACCATAGTGATGCCTCACAGACAGCCATTTACTCAAGCTGCCCTGCCCTTATACATGCATAACTTTAAGCCTTGATAAAATAAATAAACAGGTGACTTATATAAAAATTGACCCCACCCCCTATACAGTTGTAAGGAATGTATAGAGACCTAAACCTTTTTTTTGTATCAGGCTGTAAACATGTTTATTTCTGCTGTAAAGTTGGGCTCTTTAACATGAGATCTATGTGGACTGACTCGTCTCGGAGCCAACCTCAAATGGCCATTTCAGGAACCGCAGTTTTTTGAATTTCCGTGTTGGCTTTTTTTTTTTTTCAGCCCAAGAGGTTACCGCTTCAAGGTCATCATCTCAAACATACCCCATATTGATTGTATTCGGCCTGACTGTGGCTGGGTTAACTGGAAATCTGTCTGATCGGGAGGAGGACCAGACGCATCTGCCAGAGTAAATGAAACATGAGCTCACAGATTCGTCTGGTTCCCAGGCTATCTTATTGGTTGAACTAATAACAATCTGTGAACATCTAAAGTGTGACAAGATGTCCCAAATAGACATTGTTATTTTGTAAGAGGTTACGAGCCCCAAACACTGGGAATTAAATCTCGAACAATGCATTATATTGTAAAAGCTCATCACGTTTTTTTAATATAAGTAAGGAGTAAAAAGTACAATATTTCCTTCTGAAATGTAGCGGAGAAAAGTATAAAATGCAAAAAGCTGAAATACTGAACAGGCAGAGAGGTTCAGTGTATATTGTCCTCTTGCTCAAACACAGATCCACACTTGAATTTTCTACATGCATGCACTTATACACAGGTTTGCACATGTGCACACTCAAAGAGAGAAGCCAGAGGCGATAAATGACAAACAGTGGCACCTCATATATTATCACATTCTCCCTGCATGAATAAATTCACATGATTTTCATTTAACAGCCTAGTGATGTAAATGCTGGCACCCTTTCAGAGAGAGTATCCCCTGTAATTCATTCATCACTGCTGCCAGACTTCCGCTGGTCCGCAGTGAGAACATTGAGTAATAAGAACCTGGACTAATCACACATTGTTGATAGAGCCGTTGTGATTGCTGTGTAACAGCCTAATCTAACATGCAGTGCTGTTCCCTGGTCTGTCAGTCGGTTGGTACACAGTGACAGTGAGTAACTATGTCACTATGAGAGAGTTTTAGTTTCCATGTCTCATGATAAGCAACAGTATGGCTCACTGAATCTAAGGCTCAGTATTTAATCTCTGTGTGTAGTGCATCTGATTCCTCTACACTGGTTTTTTACGTCATCTTTGAGGTATGAATGTTTCGTTAGTTTCACGCTTACATTTTCATTAATTCTCTTAACCAACAAAAAATGTTGCTACCAATCCTTTAGTTCATTGCCAAAATAATTATTCAGCATTAAATAAGCTTACATGAAAAAGAAAAAGACTTTTTTCCTTCAATTTACCCAGAAAAATCCCTGTGGAATATCCTTTGGCAGTAGGTTTTTCTTGCCTGTCAGAGTGCAGGGGAAAGCAGACCCCATTGTGTCCGTAGTAGTTTCCAAACACGTCCTCATTCATTAGGGGCACTGCAGCAATTATGAACCCCAGTAGCCAAATAGAGGCCAGGACCACCTTGCAGCAGGACAACAAACATGTTGTTAGGATTTCTGCCAGAAAGCCCACAATAAAAGAAACAGCTTCAACAAATTGATGACTCATTGAATTTCCGCATCTTCACTGTCATTCAATTAACTGGAACTCCAACACATTTACTTCTGTCAAGTTGTCTCCTGTTGACAGACAGTCAGCAGCAGTGGCACCTCTTTTTTTCGGGCCGTTTACAGTCTTGGAATATATATAGTAGAGTATACCCACTTCCCCATGGGTAACTTGCCCATCTACCTAGTGGTACACCCATCTCATCGACCACCACTACACCACTGAGTGTCAGGCTATAAAGGCAATGATCTGCATGAATATAATTGGATGTTTCCACCCAGCTGATAACCACAAGGCTGTGAATGAGAAAGTGATTTTGAAGCATGCATTATACAGCTGTTCTCCCTGAGCTAATGTCCTCATACATATATTAAAGCTGTTTTTTATTTTCAGTCTGTATGTGGTCATTTAATTTCTCACACAGCATTCTGAAGAAGTTGAGCTGAACTAAAAGTGAATCAACAAGTGTTCAGTTTTGTTTCCTTCCTGAAGCGTAAAAGCATCACATTAACGTCTGTTTTGTTGCAAATCCTCTTTTATCTTTTTATCTCAGTCGTGATTAAGAATTCCCAATGAGATGTTTTCACACACTCAAGGTGAGTAAACTGACAGCATGTTTCTTGCTTAGTTATACTCATAAAACAACTGCAGTGTCATTTATGCTGAACTAAAAACAAATCAAATGCTTTCACACCATATGGTTATTTTACACACCACACAACTGAAGCAAGTAGTAAACTGGTGTTGTCTCTTTTGAGATTCTCTATATAAAACAGCGCAAAGGATTCAATTGAATTAATTAGAAAAG
This sequence comes from Epinephelus lanceolatus, assembly GCF_041903045.1. Taxonomy (NCBI): domain Eukaryota; kingdom Metazoa; phylum Chordata; class Actinopteri; order Perciformes; family Serranidae; genus Epinephelus; species Epinephelus lanceolatus. Next base: position 30,484,658 of record NC_135744.1, read on the forward strand.
AAGACATTCAGCAGGTATCCCCCCCCCGTAATCTGTATTAGTACTATCATAGTATAGTGTAAAGCAGCTCACCACAGTCTGAAGTTTGCTCGGGCGCAGATTGCTGAAGGGGAACACAATGACCAGGAATTTCTCCAGAGTCAGGTAGGTCAGGAGGAGAACAGACACCTGGAGGAAAACACTCAATATGAATCTTAAAGGAACATCTTAACTCACAAATCACTTGACACCTCTGCTGATCATTTACATAAACTTATAGATTGATTTTCCTCTTCCCAGACAGACATTGGGTTGAGCTCAAGTAACATGATATAAAAATGCCGAGGTTTGAAATGTGCTTCAGATAAATGATCACAGTAACATAAATCGGGTTTGTTGTTGCCGCAGATTTGCAATGCATGCTAATGGGCACACTGAAGACTACTCCTTATTTGTGCATTCAGGTGCTTTTGTTCTTTATTTTCCAACAACTGAGTGCATGAATTTAATGTTCATTTTGCAGTAATTTGAAGTATATGTGGTTTATAGTCATTATGGGCTAAAATATGCAGAACCATTGGTACAGTTCATTAATCTCTGCTCAGTAGAGAACTTTTTTTATCAGTTTTGAGGTTGTTCACTGTTTTTTTTTGTGCACAGATAAAAAGAAAATCTGTCCATGACGTCAGAGGTCAAGGATTCACATATCTGATCCGGTGGAAAAACTCACATCAAAATGTGCCCTGTGGAGTTCTCTGACTGAAGTCAAGTTTACATTGACTTCTTACCAAAATGCACTACATGTCCTGAACTTTTTATTTTAATAATCTAAACCGTGCAGTGTTTATATTCATGTCTGCTTTTGTTTTTAATTCTTAGGGCATACTGTGACATACTCGTGTTTGTGCACAACACAAACAAAACAGGAAACTGCTTAAATAGAGCATTCCTCCATTTCTTCATCAACAACATTATAAAATTCAGCGTTTCCACTATCAGTTATATTCATACAGTCACGGCAGCCTGCCAGCTCAGTTTGCAGTCCCACACCAATGCCTCATGTCACATTACATAAAAATAGTTGCAGTGAGGTTCACAGACAAGAGAGCAGTGATACTCGGTCGTCTGATAAACATAGTTAAGGTACGGAAATTTGTATCAGGAGGCAAAAAGCTAGATCGATGCATAATATCATCAAAAAAACAAAACACCAACACCAGTAAGATATACATTTATTTATATTAAATATTGGTGCATAAAAAGGTAAATTTAGCATGTAAAGGCTTTAGACATATAGCAACATTTTGAGCAGAAACAGGTTATAATCAAAGTCTCCTTTGGCAAACTAGACTCAGAGCCTCAAGTACGTGCAGGCTGGGCTGATAAAATGCCAGAAGCAGCAGCAGCAGCGGCAGTGGCTGATATGAGATCAGTGAAAAGGCAGCAGCAGCAGCAGTGGCTGATATGAGATCAGTGAAAAGGCAGCAGCAGCAGCAGTGGCTGATATGAGATCAGTGAAAAGGCAGCAGCAGCAGAATAAGAATGTGTAATTGAAATCATAAAGGGTAACTTCAATATTCCTCAACCCGGAGCCTATTTTCCTACATCTGTGTGTCTAGGTGACAAATGAGAACAACATGTTTTGAAATGGATCCAGCATTGAGAGAGAGCGCTGTGACCAGCAGCCACGAAACAGGCTGCAATGTAACCACTCAGTGCATGTTCACACTGTCAATGTGCGTCCACTAAAACTGCTTGTTTTTGCCACTGACAGGCCCAGATATCATTGTAAATGTCTGACAACATTACGGAGAGGATCGCCACAGAGGTCGATTGAGTTACCTCTGAGGAGAGCATGGCCAGGAATCCAATGGTCCGACACTCCACGCTCTCCATCCAGAGCAGGGCGTTACGGTTGTACTGCCCGCGGAATTTCACATCAAACACTCCAACAAAAAACAGGTACACACCCATGAGGCAGTCTGCACCTGCATGATAAGAGATAGTGACAAACATGTGCATTTACAGAGAGAGGAGCTCTGTGTGCTAGAGGATGAGTTTATCTGTCAGCTGCTGGCAGACCCAAAATTTCATTTCTCATTAAAATTCATACCACAGCGTATTATTTCTACCTTCAGGCAGGAGCAATCACTAGCATGGGATACACACGTCTGGATGACACTGTGTGCAGCAGTGTCAGGGTGGGAAACTAGGTGAGCTGTCGGGCTCAATTTTTAAAGCTTCAACATATTTTATAGTTTTCCTGCTGCAATACAAGTCCACAACATGAATGAAAAAAACAGGAATAAGGACAACAAGGTAATGCATATCAAGCTACAGTATTGTCTATAAAGATTTTCTGAGTGAAGCCTGGAGGATGAGGGTGGGTGGGAGGAGGGTGGAGGAGTAACAGGCACAGAGAGGGAGAGTCAGAGTGACGGGGGTTATATCAGTAAAGCTGACACATTTGAGCCAAAGTAAGATGAAGTGACTGAGAATACAAAACTTAGACAACAGATAAAAAAACAAAAACAAATGGTACACGACGAAGGAGAGAAGTAATATCGTCAATTTAAAGTTACTAAGGATATGGATTATTTCAGGGAAGCCTTCCTTCATGCACTTCCATCCCTGTTAATTTTTTTCCGTCTTTAAGTGTTTGCCTTTGATTTATAACAAACCCTCTTTGCTATGTGTAATTATTTGCTGGAATATGACCTCTTACTGCTGATTATTTTGAAATTAATCCTGATAACACCTCTAATCCTTTTTGAGGCTGAATTTATAAATACTTTCAAATGTTTAATCTTACTCAATATCTTAAAAAATAAATGGAAATGTATCCCACTTCGTATCCTTGTAGTGGACATTTATAGTCATAAAACTAACTAACTAATTAATGCTAATACTGCTGCTAAGGATCAAAGAGTGATATTCCTGTGATACTAAAGCTCACAGCCAAAGGCTTCAATTTTGTGCAAATCTGCATATCTGCTCCTGGTGGTGTGAGAAATTCCACAGAGATTTGACATCACATGTAGAATTTTTTTTATTTATTTATTTATTTATTTATTTTATTTTATTTATTTGCACAGTAAAAAAGAAAAACAAGCAAACAAAACCGACAGAATACAGTAAGCAGATTGTGCAGGTGAGATTTAAAAAACCCAGAGAGGCTTATAAAGGGAATCTCACCATATCAGCATTAAGAACATATATTAATAAGTCCATAGCAAAAAAACAGACAAACAAATATAAAAACATGGAATCAAAAAGCAAAGACAACAACAAATAGAATTTAGTTAAATGTATTAATGCAGGATGTTTTAAAACGACAAAAAAACTTCCCTTACAGACACAGTTGGGCATGGATGGATGACCAAATGAGCCTAGTGGGCGCAAGCTCAGAGACCCAAAGTGTCAGGGGCCCTCACCTGTAAAATGACACGTATCGACCACTATGACTTAAAATGACTACGAAAGACACAAAAAGACCGCAAGGAGACAAAAACAAAACAAAACTATGAAACAAACCACAAACAGAAAACAACAACAAAAAGAAACAACACAAAATCACCTCAAAGAGACACAAAACAACTACAAAGACACACAAAAAGACCACAAGGAGATGTAAAGGAACTGCAAAGACACACAAAATAACTACAGAAGGGGGCAAGACAACCACAAAGAGAAAATGACCAAAAAAAGAAGCAAAATTATCTCATAGAGACAAAAAAAACGTCTAGTCAGAGACACGAAACAACCACAAGCAGACACAAAATGACACACAAAAACCAAAATCACCTCAAAGAGACACAAAACGACTACAAAGACACACAAGAAGGTCACAAGGAGATGTAAAGGAACTGCAAAGACACACAAAATAACTACAGAAGGGGGCAAGACAACCACAAAGAGAAAATGACAAAAAAAGATGCAAAATTATCTCATAGAGACAAAAAACGACTAGTCGAAACAACCACAAGGAGACACAAAATGACACACAAAAACCAAAATCACCTCAAAGAGACACAAAACAACTACAAAGACACACAAGAAGATCACAAGGAGATGCAAAGGAACTGCAAAGACACACAAAATAACTACAGAAAATTACAAAAAAGATTACCCCAACGAGACAAAAAAATGACTAGACAGAGGCAACAACCACAAGAAGACACAAGTACCTCAAAGAGACAGAGGATGACTACAAAGAGACATAGAACAAAACAAAAAAGCACCACCATAAAGTCTTTGTGTCTTGCTGTAGGAAAGACAGTGGGGCCTTCTGTATGTCTGTGCCCAGGGGCCCATTATCTCACAACCCGCCCATGCAGTTTGGTGCTACACTCATTCACGTATCACTGTATTTGCCCACGGTATACCTGAGAGTACAGTGGTGTGGTTACTCACAGCAGAGGACCTTGATGCAGGCGGCATGCAGGTTGTTCTCTGCTCGTATCAGCGACCTCATGCCGATGACAAAGAGGTTACCGAAGCAGGTGATGAAGGCCATGACCCACACAGACACTCGCAGCACTACGTTAGCCAGCAGGTCCTCAAAGGAAGAGATGCCGTCTGTGTTGGGCTTACAGGACCTCACATGAGGTGCATAGGAGCAGTACTGGAACTTCTTAAAGTAGCTGGCGGCGGAGAAGATGAGCACAAAAACAGAAGGTGGTAGCAGAATAAATGTGGGAGAAAGAGAAACAATGACACATAGAGGAAATAAAAAGATGGAGAGACATCATGTTGGGTTATTTAGTGATGACAGACGGATTGTGAGGCTGTTGTAGGAGTGTGTGTACGTACATGTGGGAGAGGTTCTTCATCGGTAAAAACATCTTAGTCTGAATATATGGGATCTCTATGCCCTCCAGCGCCCTATAGAAAACAAAACATAATCATTTCACCATTGAACAGGCTGCAGCAGGAAGTTTCTGTGTGTGTGTGTGTGTGTGTGTGTGTGTTTACTTACAGAGACTGAAGATGTGTCAGGTGGTTGAAGTGGCTGGGGTGAATGTGGAGAAGGGGATTGTGGGAGATATTTCTGCAGAAACAGAAACAGAAACAGATGATGACAAACTGAATAAAGCCTGTCTGGGTGAAATGTAACGCATGACTGAATGACAGTAGAATCCAGATGTTCCCTGTCTTTTTTGACAAGAATATACAGGCCTTCGATTTTCTTTATTCAGTCCCACTCCATACAGGATACATTATATATTTATGTTACTAAAATTACACTATGAGGTTATACCTGTGTCACTATAGCCTACAATAAAAAATGCAAAAAGAACTTCCTCTTTGTACTCAGAGTACTAACAACCATTCCGTTATACTGTTATTGTTTGCAACAAGGGATTGCAGCATCTGTCTCTGTGGAATTCATATTGTTCTGTGAAATTTTGCAAGATTTCTCGTCAACTGCAATATTATATAAAGTTAAAGATCTTATAAATCCAGCTTCATTATACACCTTATTCGGTTTGTTTATTCTGCCATGCATTACCTATTGTGTGGAAGTGTGGGGAAATACATGAAAACAAATTCCAATTTTCATACTTCAAAAGAGAGCCATGAGAATTGTTAAGGATTGGTCAACTTTAAAACAGCTCAAATTATGTGAAAAAGCTAAAATAAAATACAATAAAATAAAATAAAAAATAATTATTTCAATAAATCATTATTATTATTACCTGCATCCAAACGTTGTTTCAAAAGAGAGAAAGTCAACATGCTTTGAGAGGTATTTTTATGTTCAAAAAACCATTTGTGAGGACCAACGCCAAACTCCATGTATCTCAGTTAAAGGAGTGAGTTTATGGAGCAGCTGTAGAGAGGAACTGAAAACATGTTGAACATTAAGTTTAAGTTTATTTACTTTATTAATCCCCCTGAAGGGAAATTCAATGTTTTCACTCTTGCTTGTCAATTACACACAGGTCCAAAAGACACACACATGCACAAACAGGACCTATACATACACAAAGTGGAGAGATGTCAGAGTGAGGGGGCTGCCCTTGGTGAGGCGCCCCGAGCGGCGGGGGGGTGCGGTGCCTTGCTCAAGGGCACCTCAGCAGTGCCCAGGAGGTGAACTGGCACCTCTCCAGCCACAAGTCCACGCTCCATATTTTGGTCCGGACGGGCCTATGGACTGAGCTACTGCTGCCCCAAGCTATGGTCTACGTTTAGAAAGATTGATCATTATCATTAACATCATTTAGATGGTGGTTATGGCCCTAATTTACATGAATTTGTATATTAATACACAATGTTCTCATTTCTATTTGCAGACTGAATTAAATTCTATCTACTGTTTCTAAAGTTATTCATACCTGTTTTTGAAGTGAGAGAATTTGTCTTTACGTCATTATTATGTTGTGCACGTACGGCAATAGAAAAACCCAAGGCTGTTACGCAGGATTCGTCTCAGTGTTTGGTTCGACCCTGTGGTCACCTTAAATTTGTTTTTCCGTTCTGGCCACAGATGAAGGACAAGGATGGATACACCTTCGTCGTCTTTGTCTTGCTCTGGTAAACAGCCTTTTGCAAGACAATATGAACAAACTGCTGTTGTTTTGAGTGTGACTTTAGGGACCTTTAAACCATAAACGTCTGCAGACCCTCTCACCGGTAGCATTTATGGGGAGGCAGCACATCATGAAAAAGAAAAACTGATTCATTGCAATATCCTTGTAATTTCAACAGTGATGTGCTTGTTGCCAGCTGTAAAGTGCTACAACCATAATTGCTACCAACCCACAATATCACATAAAAATCAGCACCCCATTCATCTTTCAAAAGCTGGAGGTACACACTGTCCTTTGTAATTATCTTGCTGTTCTTCCAGCTGAGTTTTGGAAATGGAAAATATTGCTTCAAAAGAATCTCACAGAAAGAATGAGATTTCTCCTTTCCTGAGCAAAATGACAGTGATGTCATGGTTTAATCAAGCGACTGGAAACAACCCCATCTCTTTCTTTTTCTCAGTGTACATTTACCTGTTTGCCATTGTTATCATCATCATCTGCAGGGAAAATTATATTCTTCTGCAAATTTTAATGCATGTCCTGTCAGTACCATTGTTAAAGAAATGTGAGATGACTGACTGAATAACATATATAAGCTTTTTAATCTCTAGCCATGTTACATTCAATTGAAGTCATGGTAAAATAAATACCAATATTGTCCTCTGATGAGGTTTGCCAGACGGATATCATACTTTACTCCTGTGAAATTTTTAATCAGACTGAAACAGGCAGCTGCTGATTTGTTTACACCAGGCATCAATTTCTCTTTAGCCCCATGCAGCAGCTGAACAGATGACACAAGCATTTAATTTCACTGAGAATTATTGTTTCCCAGTGCTTCGGGTTCACCTCACTGCTGATTAAACAGACTGTTCGGAGCTCATTAACTTTGTAATATCATTCATGAGGCAATACTCTGCCTGGCAGTATCGCTGGTCCGGCCCCGCTCTTTCACAGCAGCTGTTCACAAGCAGCTGAGTCTTTACCTTAAAACTGAAAAGTTAACAGTACAGAGGTGTCAGTAGGAGTGATCTTTTCAGGAAGATTTTAATAAGTGAAAGGTATGAGTGTGCACACAAAATGGTCAGACTTTTATAATGCCTTTTCTTAATGTGCTTCATCTTTCCCAGAGAACATACTGAACAGGCAAAGCAATACAAGTTTTTACACAAATGACATTCTGACATGTCATAGCGGTAAAAGCACAAGTGTCAGTAACACGGATACCGAGACAGCTTCCATTTATACTTCTGTATCAACTTGCAGATATGTCAAAAAAGTTCCCTATGCTTCTGACAAACATAATTGGCACAAATATACTACCACTCTTTTAAATCGTCATTTTGACCCAGTTGCTCAAACTGTAATAATACAAAGAGTGATTTGTCAAAGAGTGTGGTGCTTTGTTCATGTTCTTTATTGTATTACAGCTGCTGCTATTGTAATCGATGTGCACTTAAAAATTCTGCCACATGACCTGCAAATCTGACTGTGGCTTGTGTGCCAAAACTGCTGCACGGCCTGGTGACATTCCTAGACATTGGTATGTAATATCATTATTAATGGCTGCATTACTCTCAGGTGTACTACTTCCTGCATCCTGCCAAGCCCATCAGGAAGCTGATGGAACAGAGCCATCATTTCCTGCCGATGATAAGTTAAAGTGTCTATTCAAAGATTCAAATTTCCAGACAAGCAAACTAACAAAGGTAAAAACACATTTCTTGTGAAAGTGTCCAAAATATTTTCGAGGAAACTGAATTTTCCAGTAGAGATGGCCCTTTGATCAACTTTGTCGTCTAAAACAGTTTTCACAGTGTGCACTGGTCCATTGGTATTTCTGTTTTTGTCTGCTCATACCTTTCACCAGTGATAAGAGAGGCAATCAGATCCTTTAAACCTCTTCAAGGTCCTGTGAAATTCACCAAAATCCACCTAAAACGCCTGTCCAAGGCACACCCAAAGTAAACTGACAGCTGTTCTTGTTCCATTTTTAGCATATGTTGTTGCATGGTCTCATTTGAAAAGTAACACCAAAGTTTTTTCCCCAACAGTCAGAGTCACTGTAAGTGCATCTGTCATTGAGTTATCCAAGTTTCAACACGCTGATTTTTTTTTTCTCTTTTTCGACTTTGCCTGAATATTTTCTTGCAAAATAGATGCTGCAGATGACTAGAACTGGGAGGTATTAGCTGGAAAACACAACTGGATCATATCATGAAGCCTCCCATAATCCAAATTCAAAGCAGATAACAGTATCACAGAAATTAAAAATTGTGCACGTTTTTTTAAGGCTCTGTCCAGGTGCTTTTCCAAAATAAGAGGGTAAAACATTGTAATGAATGTGTGATTATGGGTGGAAAAACTTATCAACACAGGCAGATATGGCTATTTACGAACTTATCATATATAAAACACTTCTAGAAAACCCAAATTGATAAGAAACACTGTGTTTTCCCCATTACGACAACAAACGAGCCATTTGTTTAATCATTTCTGTACATTCAAAAACAGTCTGTGAGGCCTGTTACCCAAAAGTGCACTCAAGGTCAGGAGTGTCATTGACTACAAGACCCATAAGCCTTGGGCGAAGTGGGCCAATTGCTGGGGCTTTAAATGCATTTTAACTACAGGAAATGTCAGTGATGTACAGTCCTTCAGCTCAGGCTATGGTTGGCTATGGAGGCCATGGCAACAACTCTGGAAGCTCCTAGTGGCTCAAGTGAGGTGTCAATGGAAAGGGCAGGAGTTTGGCTCCATTTTAGGGTGCGCCCATCGATTTGTTTGTATGTAGTGTGGATAATATGAACATTTGAAACAATGCAACGGTAGTTTATGGATATCTCTAGATGTAATAATAAGTTTAGACTAAATATTTTGCTGGATTTCGATCGTCTTGACGACTAGCAGTGTGTGGAAAACAACTAATAGCTGTGTAAGCAGAATTTCTGTCTGGATAATATCAATTTGTAGATTATAATAACGCTTCAAAGGTGAGTAGTAATTGTTTGTATGTTTTTTTGTCAGACAGAAGTGTTGACTGAACCTGCTGTGGTGGTTGACCCTTAAAATGGTCAACATTAATGTAACTTAGCTTTCAAACAATTTGTCATATGAATAAATCACTTACAAAAAAACAAATACAGCAGTTGTTTTATATATCTTAATCATCAAAAACGCCATAGGAGGACCAGTGGACAGGCTGTTGGATTTCTAACAGATACTACACTGTAAAAATACTTAATTACAACTCAAGTGCTGCATTTAAAACATTACTAAAAGCTGCAGTTAGTAACTTTTATAAAAATAACTTTTTGTCATATTTGCGGTGACTGTCACTATATTCTGATAGAAGGACATGAGACAGATAGACTGTAAAATAAAAAATCATATTAGATTTAAACCTGATTTAACCTGTTCAGACTTCGACCTGATTCTGACCCTAAAATGGAACAGAGATGACACTTGTGCTTTTCATTTCAAACTTAAGACTGAGTGCCAATTGTCAATGGCTTTTCAAATGTCAGTGTTTTGATTTCACTTTTACAACAGTGACATCTCTGACAGCAAAGTCCAACACGAGACAAAAGCTCTTTTTGTTCCACAAAAGAGTCTCTTTAATTTTCTGAGTTTCATCCTGTGGGAGGCATTAACAGTAAGATAAAGGCATGTTCTCTGAATCCAACCTGTTATTACACTTAATATACCAAAATCCCCTCCAATAATCCTCACATAATGAAGCACACCTCTCCTTGCAGCCAGACTATCAGTTACTTACAGTTTAAGGAGGGACTTGAAGAGGCTCTTAAAGGTGTTTTTCGGGAGCTCCTTGATCTGGTTGTTGGACAGATTCCTAAGTGCAGTGAAAGAGTGAGAAAAAGAAAAAGGAAATGCTAATTCTACAGACAAAAACAAATTGCAGATTCACTAACATTCATAGTTTACTCATTCATTACCAAACATGGCTACAGGGAAGATACTGAAGCACATGTGTTTCCTATTTATAGGAGATTACCCAGTGGTCTTGATCTACATGATTTGGTAGGGATATATCAGAATATCAAATATTAACAGAATAAATGTCAGCAGGACAAAATTAACAAAACTAACACTGCAGTTTTATACACTTTAATGTGAATTCTTGCCGATTTATTTCTTGTTTATCATTTTAGATTCATTTTGAATTTATTTTGTTTGTAAATCATTTATTGTTTAAACAAACTTGTTATTTTCATTGAACACACTGCTTTCTTATTTTCCATCCAACAACATAATAATCAACATAATCAACCATCAAAAACAGTAAAATATCATTTACATAAACCACCAACCCAGACATTATGAGCTCACATTGTAATAATATCATTTAACAGATTTCATTAAGATTGACTTTCATCCTCAGTGACAATAAACAACAGTTCTCATTGTTTGATCATTCACATTTGAATAAAAAGCTGAAAACAATGTTTTACGATTATGTTTTTTTTAGTAAGAGAATTGTGTAAAGCTGATAAAGATCTGCAAGTGGGTTAGAAATTAATTAAATTTGAGTCAGACTGTGAAAATCCACTTTCAAACGGATACAGCAGAGCTTTGAAAGATTCTCAGAGAGACATTTTAATTTCCACTGAAACCCAGTGATTGATTAGATTAACTGTCTCTTGTTATCATTTAATGATACAGGTACAGATAAACTGGCTGATACTCACAGTTCAGCCAATTTCCACAGAGACTGGAAGGTGTTTTCAGGAACTCTTCTGATCCTGTTGTCCATCAGTAACCTGAACAGGACAGAGCTGTTGTCAGAAACCATGTGCAGGGTGGTGGATCACTGCTGGGATTGGATGCAATCGCGTATGTTGCAGTAGCGCTATCTATTCCCACAGTGCTGCTCCCTGACTCAATGCTGACTCAAACAGCTCTAATTGGAAAAAAACAAGAGTTTCCACATTGTATATGAAACTTTTTTAACCTTGTCTTGCCCATACAAATTCATATATTCACATTTAGATTCTGCCAAAAACTACAGACCAACACTGAGGCAGATGTCAGATATATGCCTCGCTCAAGGACAGCTTAACAGTGCTGATAAGGGACACGCAAGCAGTACTCTTGTACTTAATTGTCTCGGGGTCAAAGTGACAAAACTGACAAGATTCAATATGACACCTGAGCACAGAAACATGAAGCTGGATTGACACATTTTATACTCGCTCTGAGGCCGAGTGGTTTTTATCTGACTTTCTGTCAATTCTATTATGACCACAAATTTTTATTATGTTTGAAACATGATGACAGAGATAAACAGAGATGCTCAGTGTCGCACGAACACATGCAGCTCAAAGATTCATAAAAATGAAAAGCACTGTACGGCCAAACAAAACCATGAGCAGATTGAAATCCCTCCTCGACTCAAACTATGTTTCTTTCCCAAGAGAAATGACTACTGTACCTTAGAAGGTTTTAAAGTACCCATCTGTTATTAACACTGTAACACAGCTTGGAGATAAAAGCTTAAAGAAAAGCCTCAGGTCCATTCTGGATTAGAGGTCTTCAGATGGCAGCTTTAGTACAAAAGGCTGGTCCATGCTAATATTCTGTTTGCCTTTTAAGGTCAGTGAGTTCTCTTCAATCACATTTAAACACAATTCATTATGAAGACCCCAATGAGACTTAAATTAAAATTGTTTTACGTGTTGAAAATGTTTAAATACCTTGGTTCTTGCAGAGCAAACTTTTAACTCTCCTTTTTAAAAGAGCTAAATGAAAGAAATATTATCATATGAATCACTGATAGGTGCCATAAAAGGTTTGCAGGTCTCTTCTGTGTCTGCAGTTACTGGATGTCAGCACAGTTTGAGGGCTTGCAGCTCCTTGTTTGACCCATTTCTTAGTAATGTGATCGAACAGTGCACGCTGCTGAGCACTTGTTGTTGATGATCCGTAATAGAAATTAATTTAAGTAGACAAGTGTGTGTATCTGTGTGTGAAAGAGCGGAACACTAAACTGTAAACAAGAATTCACAGTTGTAATTGATTTGTCTTTATCATTATTTTCCTAATTGATAATAACACAAAGGGAACAAGCCGAATGAACTCTGCACCACGAAGAAGAGTTGAGGAAAAGTAGGAAAGTCTATATATATATATATATATTGTATTTTGTCTTAGGATAAAATATGAAATAAAGCAGGAACATCAAAACCAGATTGTGTTCATGCACCCCTGAATCTTTAGGAGTCCAGAGTAGCTCATAGTCCTTAAGATGCAATGGTAATGACGAAAACTCTGTCTGTGGCTCTGTTCCACGTTTTTCTCTTCACTGACTCGGTCAATCCATGTGAAATTTGGCACAGTGGTAGAGGGTCATGGGAGGATGCCAATGAAGCAATATTACATCAATTAGCCAAAGGGGGGCACTATAGCAACCAATTGAAATTGCAAACTTTGAATGGGCATATCTCATGCCTTGGATGACGTAGAGACATGAAACTTTGCACAGAGATGCCTCTCCTCATGAGGAACACTTAAAATCGATCTCTTCCTAGGAAGTTTGACTGATCTGCATGAAACTGGGTGAACATAATCTAGGGACCAATATCTAAAGTTCCCTCTTGGCAAAAGTTGGAAAACTTACTAAAACTGAGCTTCTATAAGGCAATGAATATTGCGGAGGGCGTGGCTCATCACATAAAGGTGTATAACATCTCAAGGGTTTCACCGATCACCACGCTACTTTGTAGGCATATGACCACACATAATCTGAGGGGACCCCTCCATTATTGACCCCATCAAACAAAATGGGGGCGCTAGAGAGATAATTTCTTATCTAGGCCTAACCGCCATATCGATTTTTACTAAACTTGGTAGATATGTAGAACAGGACGCCTCAAGGTGACTGGAGAAATTTAACTCTAATTGGCAACTGGGTGGCGCTATAACAACAGAAACATGCTTAAAAATTGCTAAAATGTGAACAATTGCTGTGGCTCCCCCTGTGGCTGAATGTTTTGGGGGTTTTTTCTCATTTTTGGTATGACAAAGTCAGTGTGTCATTCTGTCTGTCCCATGTTTTTCTACTCACTGACGTGGTCAATCTATGTGAAACTGCACATAGGCATTGAGAACTGGCATAGGTAGAAGGTGACAAAGCTATGGGTATGGACTAGTTTGAATTAATACATAAACTGTTGAGGAACACATACTAACAGATATACTGCCAAATTTTTGAGGACTAATTAAGTTTAACTACTGTGCAAGAAGAGTAAAAAAAAAAAGGTGATTAGAGCTGAATGTAAATAGAACTTTATGACATAAACCACATTCATGCTCACTTGAGGAAGTTTTCTTTGTAAAGACAATATGGCACCATTGATGGCCAAAACACAATTGCCAGTGCGTCATCCCAGCAGACAGGAATACACCTATAGTTTGCAGTTCATCTTTTAGGAAACCTTAAAAGTTTCCTAAATGGAAACAGGGCTTAGGACTCTGATAAACTCCTTGAAGTGATTGTGTTCCAAACATACTTGGGCTATTATCACATTTAATACTCACAGAACTTCTAGTTTGCTGCAGGTCTTCAAGATCGAGTAGTTGAGAGTTTCAATCTGGTTTCCCTCAAGATCCCTGAGAGCAGAAAAAAGTGGCGGGGGAACATGGTGTGTTCGCTTTTACTAAGATGGGGTTTTCACATGTAACAAAAAAACGTTATTCCCAATGAGCATAAAAGCAAATAGAATAGAATATACTGGTGTTGGAGGGGAAGAAAAAGAGAAAAATATAATGAGAAAGCAATAAAGTGACAGACTGTTTGCTTTAGAATTTACAGGAATACTTCAGTCTCCAAATGGTCATTTATATTTCAATTAGTGTTACCTTAAATTCAGGATTTTTCTCACATGCCCGAAGGTGAAAGTAGAATCCAAAAACAGAAAAAAATTCTTAGAATAAATTGAGTGTAAGACTTTATACAACATTTTTATTGAGTGAAACAACCATGTACAAACTCTCACAAAACTTGAACAATAAAATCCATGTCTCATTCATCCAGTTGTACGCTCATTACTTCCCAAACATATGCATTTTCACAAAAAAAATAAACAGCAGAGGTGCACTATTCAGAGACTGTTTTGCAAAAATGTTTTAAATGGTTAAGTTTTTTGGGGAAAAGATGTTTTGATATAGTTTTGCTGTTGTTAAACTTGGACCCCTATGACTTCAGTTTATCAAGAACGTTTGCTTTTTCTCAATTCTTTGCACACTGTGGAGGCATGAGAGAAAAACACAGTTATCTTCCCCAATTCAATGTAACATTGGGTGGATAATTGTTATACATATCATTTTAGGGAATGAGGTATTCCTTTAAAGAAGTGGAGCAAGTATGAGTGCTGCCATGAAAGCTACAGATACTTTGAGGCCATTATTAGCGTCAGACTCATCTGCCTCACTGACCCAAAATAGTCAGTCAAGCTGACAAACCACAGTGACACTGGCTAAGGATGCGTCACCTCTTACATAGTCTGGAGGACATACTTGATCAGCTATGTAACCACACTGTTACTTGTCGCCATCATTTGTTTTAATGTATGCACACAAACATAAAACACACACACATCCGTCTGTCTGATAAATTATTTAGTGCACACATCTACTGAATCACACACATGCCCTACACACCTGCACACACACAAGTACACTGTCAGAGCAGACTCACAGCCAGTCCAAGGCAGGCATGTGTTGACAGAAGCTTGGGTGTGGAAGCTGCTGCAGCGAGGTGCCCACCATGGATCTGACGAGAGAGGGAAAACATGTTACTGAAACACAAAGATTCCCCTCCACACAGCAGGAGCTCTCACCATTACAGAGCAGAGGTGATGCACTGTTGCAACTGCTTGTATATCTGGAAACAAAACATCCGTAACGTGTTTTGAAAAAGAAAGAATAGACTGATGATCTCAGTGCATGAACATCTTCCACTGATGTCTAATTCTATTAACTTCAAACACTAATGCTGCAAATATAAAGAAATAAATGGACGTCATTCAACCATTGTCCTGCAAAAATAGAGTAAAGGAATACCATGTCTGCTAGAGGAAATACAATAGCAACCTTTAATACCTTATGTATTGAAAGCATCCAGTGGTAATCCTAGATTCTGGGGGGCCCAAGCAAAGAGGGCCATTGAGGCCCTGACGGTTGTGCTGACGGTTACACCTAATGTATGTATGACATTTACACATAGCTGGCTAACTGTCCTAACTAATGGTATCCGAGTGTCATACAGTAGCTGGAGGAGGATCCAATTATGTTGTTTTTGAGGCAGCAGTGGTGCCCTGTGTTGTGCCTCTATGGGAAGTAAAAAGGGGTCTATAGTTGCAAAGTATGTCAAAAGTAGTGGCTGTCAGGGGTGCCTTTTCCCAAAAATGGTTTGCCTTGAAGAGGCTTCCAGTCACCCCTCTGTCAGCTTTGCTAAATTTATGCTAAATTCATGCTAAAGTTATGCTAAAGTTGTGCTAAATTTAGGCTCCAAAGTCTATTTTGCAAGTGTTGGTGGTGCTTTTTGTGGTTGGCTTTTGACAGTGGTGGCGTTTGGCTGCCAGTCATTCATTGGGATGAGAACCCACCAGTCTGTAACCATTCCTTCTGCTGATTTCTGCTGGCTGGCTACTAATGAGCCTGGCTGAGGTTTTTTTTTTTTTTTTTTTTTTTTTTAAAGATATTTTTTGGGCATTGGGCGGAACCGGGGGGGCTAGGGGGGCCATGGCCTGGGTAACTTTTGTACTCTGACATAGAGGGCTGCATTGGGATTGGGTCCTGCCGGGTCCCCATTAAACAGCAGAAGAAGAAGAAAAAGAAGAAGAAGAAGATGTAGCCTAGCGACAGGATGTCAACACAGGAACTTGGTGCACATGCATGAGCGTTTCCACTCCATATTTATTCATAAATGGACGAATATGCCCTGAACCAGCTTTCATACCAATTTGCCACTTGCTCCACCTGTCTGTCTGTCTGTCTGTCTGTCAGCTCCATCTGTCATGAGACAAACATGAAAGAAGACATGCAGTTTACTGTGTTTCAGTGACGAGCTGTCATTATGCGCGACTATTACGCACGTCTGCGTGCTCTTTATAACTCACTGTGTGAACCTATATGTTGCATAATAAAGATTTGCCCCCTCGTAATTTTTAACCGCCCCCTCAGTAACTTCATCCTGGCGCCGGGCTTGCCTTAACCTCAATCACTGCGTGATTATATAAAGGTAGAAAAATAAATAAAATACAGAGGAGGAGAACAGAATATGAAACAGCCTTTATTTCATTAAAAACTAAATGAAAACAACGAAATAGGAGTGCTATTCCTGACCAGTGCGTCGAAAGACATGCAGACCAGGGAAACGAAACAAACAACCCCATGAATCTCTTTATTAATAGCCTATAAAATGACGTGTTTTCTCCTGCGGGACGGGAGAAGACACAAAATTAATGCATCTCTATTATTGTGCGGGCATAAATTCTCAGAGTTTTGCGGGAGCGGGCGGGAGCGGACATACACATTGCGGTTGCGGGCGGTAATGGTCAGAAATTCAGTGTTCTGGTTACTTTTCAGTAACTACGCAGCTGCGCTTGTTTTGTTGTTGGGTGTGTGTGTGTGTGTGTGTGTGTGCAGCTCTGCACATCAGTCTGATATGAGTGCTGACTTGTGATGATAATGAATATGATGTTGATTTAGATTCAAGGCAGCAAGATGAGTTTTGGTTGTGGTTGTGGACTGGATCTACTTTGTTGTTTGCTATAGTTTCATCTGTGCGTTTATATGTAAATAGGCTTGGCCTGTTGTGTGTGAATGTTAGAGTGGGATCAGAGGGGTTAATCTGAGCAAGCATGTGTTCGTGTTCATGCGATATGTGATCACATCTGCATAATCAAACAAATACCAAATTGCTCCTTGTAATGGGTTACCCCATACCAGGTAATTTAGAAGTCAGTTTTAAGTCTCTGCAAGAACTGAATGAACAGAAATGTTTGCCTGGCTGGAGGAGAATCAATCTAAAAGCCTTTGCTTTGAAAAACGAGCGGCAATAAACATGTGGAAAAAAAATGGAATGACATTTTCCTGTGAAGAGTCACAGTAGTATCAGTTTTCGGTTTAAAACCAACTATTAAATATTTTTGGTGGCACATTACAGACAGATGTGAGGACAGACAAAACAGCGACCTGGGACAGGGGGGCTGCACAGATTAATGGAGAAACCAAAAGACAGACATATGGTCACTTCTGTGCGGGTGTAACCCCCGGAGGTACACATGCTCTTTGAAGGAGTCAGACAGAGTGAGTGCACATTTATAAAAGGCCTTTTATCTTTTAAAATTCAAATGTTAAAAGGTAATTCATTGAAATGGGAACCTGTTGTGTACAGGGAGGGAAACACTGAGAGATCGAGTCAAGTGGAGAGATGAACTGTGGGATGACAGGTGTGAAGCAAAGGATAGTGTCAGGGGATGAGACGTCAACACACACTGGGGGGAGAAGGTCTCGCTATTATGCAAAGAACAAGACAGACGGCTTATCCAAGACAGATCAGTGAAGCACTAGTCTTGCTCACCAGACCTTTCTCAAGAAAAGAAAGGTCTGGCTGGGCCGACTCTCACTTTGAGATTGGAGAAAAAAATGCCCCGGCTGCTTGTATTTCTTTTAACCAATCACAATCGTTCTGGGCGGTGCCACAGCAACGGTGCGCTTGCAAAAATATTGCCGGGGGGAAACAGGTTTTGGTGTAACACGCCCACAAAAATATCGCCTACAGGACGCGAACCATGGCAGAAAAATGGCTACATCCCCGCAAGATCAAACACCACAAAAGTTAGTAAAGGACGTGTTGAAAACGGTTGAAAACTGCTACACAACCGGAGGTGGTAGGGCGGGACTTCAGTGGGTGGCGCGTTCCGCCCAATGAGAGGCTGATCTCTGCAGCGAACTTCCGCCCACTCAGACTAGTGAAGCAGTGACTGAATGGAGATGAGGGAAGTGAGACATAAAGGAGAGTAAAACTGACAGAAGTGTGACTCATTCTGTGAAGATGGAAATAGAGCACTTTGGTCAACAACTGTTGTTTTTTAAAGGTGCTTTAAAGATATATTAAAGCCCCTACAAGGAACTTTCATTTTGAGTTGATTTTGGCGACCCTGTGGACAAAAGCGGTAGCGTTTTGCCGGAATGAAGCCTACATTTGCCATGAGCTCTAGCGTGTATTGTCGTAAAGACGCTTACCTGGCTCGCACATGTGTTTGTTTTGGGGATGAATGAAACAACAAGACGGGAAAACTAGTGACTGTTTATAGGAGTCACTAAATGTAAGCAGCTAGGTAAGATGACGTGTGCCGTCTGAGTGCCGTAAATTGCTTCATCCTGGAAGCGACCTGGGGCGGACCCAGAGACAGTTTCCTAAAGGTATGGATATACACTATATAGAAATATCTTATCTTCACACCGATGGTCTCATTTGCACAGACATCAGCAGAAACGAGAGACTTTTGCATATCCAGTTAAAAGTTCCTTGTAGCAGCTTTAAGTTATGAAATAAACAAAATTAAATTGCCAGGGGAGAGATCTGACATCCACTATAAGACTCCACTGACTCGCTTAATATTTGACCACCACTGTAACACAAAGACATGACAGAGGATTAAAATGAGGTGTGAAATTCAACAATGCAAATTATTCACAGAGAACAACTTAGCCCACATTTGACAAGTGCGTATGCTCCTTATCTTCTCTGGCGGAAAATCAATTAAAGAAAACAGAGAAAAAGTTCCAGCATGCCTCTTGAATCTCAAGCACCACATGTTTTATATGGGCTTTTGTGAATTGATCTACAGGATATCTAAAAATTAATAGACATGTATATTTGTGGCCTGACCACAGACTGTAAATACAGATAGATGACATGACCCCAAAACTGAAGCCAAAACATCTCCATTACCCCCTGGTGGCTGGCTGCAGTACAGGTCATAAACCCTGGCCCCTCCATGTCAGCCGATGCGACATGCAACACACTAAAACAATCAAAGTACATTTCAAATTTACCCATCTAATGTAGCTGTTATCACGGTGCTGTATGTTCAAGAGTTTGTTTTTCAGCAACACATTCTCACTCCAACCTCGTCACATATCGACGTTTGGTCATGGACTTTCCACGTCCAGATATGATGTGCAAGGTACCCTGGGTGCATTGGTTGTTGATGTTCTGGGATGGTGGGTCAAGTTCTGCCTGTTACATGTATTGCATGCTTCTTTCAAAATATACAGTCAGGTCCATAATTATTTGGACAATGATACAGTTGTTGTCATTTTGGCTCTGTACACCACCACAATGGGTTTTAAATGAAACAATGAATACCTGCTTAAAGTGCAGACTCTCAGCTTTCATTTAAGGCTTTTTTCAAAAATGTAGTATGAACCGTGTAGGAATTACAACCATTTCTTCACACAGTCCCCCGACTTTAAGGGCTCATAAGTATTTGGACAAACTAACATAATCATCAATTAAACAGTCAGTTTTAATACTTGGTTGCAAATCCTTTACAGTCAATGACTGCCTGAAGTGTTGGACCCATAGACATCATCAGATGCTGGGTTTCTTCCCTGGTGATGCTCTGCCAGCCCTTTACTGCAGCCGTCTGCACTTCCTGCTTGTGTTTTGGGTGTTTTGCCCTCAGTTTTGGCTTCAGCAAGAGAAACGCATGCTCAGTTGGATTCAGGTCAGATGATACGACTTGGCCATTGCAGAACATTCCACTTCTTTGCCTTAAAAATGTCTTTGGTTGCTTTTGCAGTATGCTTCAGGTCAATGTCCATCTGCACTGTGAAGCATCGTCCAATGAGTTTTGAAGCATTTAGTTGAATCTGAGCAGATAATGGTGCCCCAAACACTTCAGCTTTCATCCTGCTGCTCTTGTCAGCAAGACAAGACTTCACTAGAATAAATACAGAGGGTTTATCACAAGATGCAAACCATTGGTTAGCCTTAAAAATGGAAGGCCAGATTAGAGTTTGTCAGAAACCATCTAAAAAGCCTGTACAGTTGTGGAACAGCATACTATGGACAGATAAAACAAAGATCAACTACCAGAATGATGGGAAGACAAGAGAAGGAAGAAGGGAAGGAACTGCTCATGATCCAAAGCACACCACCTCATCAGTGAAGCATGGTGGAGGTACTGTTATGTCATGGCCATGTACGGCTGCCAGTGGAACTGGTTCTCTTGTATTTATTGATGATGTGACTGCTGACAAGAGCAGCAGGATGAATTCTGAAGTGTTTGGGGCACCATTATCTGCTCAGATTCAACCAAATGCTTCAAAACTCATTGGACGATGCTTCACAGTGCAGATGGACATTGACCTGAAGCATACTGCAAAAGCAACCAAAGACATTTTTAAGGCAAAGAAGTGGAATGTTCTGCAATGGCCAAGTCATATCATCTGACCTGAATCCAACTGAGCATGCGTTTCTCTTGCTGAAGCCAAAACTGAGGACAAAACACCCAAAACACAAGCAGGAAGTGCAGACGGCTGCAGTAAAGGGCTGGCAGAGCATCACCAGGGAAGAAACCCAGCATCTGATGATGCCTATGTGTCCAACACTTCAGGCAGTCATTGACTGTAAAGGATTTGCAACCAAGTATTAAAACTGACTGTTTAATTGATGATTATGTTAGTTTGTCCAAATACTTATGAGCCCTTAAAGTTGGGGGACTGTGTGAAGAAATGGTTGTAATTCCTACACGGTTCATACTACATTTTTGAAAAAAGCCTTAAATGAAAGCTGAGAGTCTGCACTTTAAGCAGGTATTCATTGTTTCATTTAAAACCCATTGTGGTGGTGTACAGAGCCAAAATGATGACAACTGTATCATTGTCCAAATAATTATGGACCTGACTGTACTTCCGTTTTCATAGGAAATTTATCGTTTACTTACAGTCTCTTTCAAAACTTATGCAATACATCGATACGGGGTGAAAGTCAGTGTTTGTTGGACCCATCAACCACCCCTTCCGCCAACCCTACTTGGACTTTCGGCACCTCAACTTTTGTTCTTGTTCTATTACAGTCATCGGTCATGTATCATGCCAATGTTAAAGGACCCCTTTTTTGTTGGTTTCTGACACCGCAAGTCACTGTCCGAGCGCCAGATTTCGACAACAACCCTGTGAGAGGCAGGGTACATCCTGGACAGGTCGCCAGACTATCACAGGGCTACCACATAGAGACAGACAACCATTTACATTCACATTCTCACTAACAGGCAATTTAGAGTCACCAGTTAACCTGCATGTCTTTGGACTGTCGGAGGGAGCCAGAGTACCTGGAGAAAACCCACACTGACACGGGGGGAACATGCAAACTCCACGAAGAAGGGTGCCAGCTGGCTGGCAGGTACAAACCTTGAACTCTCTTGTAGTGAGGTGACATTGCTGGGTGCTGCACCACAGCTGAAATCATCATCCTACAATTCTCATCTTCGAAAACTCAGAAAAAGTTGGCCTAACTTTGACATTGAGATCAGCCAGAACTGAAATAAAAGATTTTAAGAGAAAAAAAAAGATGCAACTCACAGGTACATGAGGGACTGGAGCCCGATGAAGGTGTCCTGGGATAAGCTGCTTAGAGGGTTATGATCCAACACCCTGACACAAAAAAAATATTTATTAAAGTTATAACAACGATGGATCAACATTTTGGGAAATATGCTCATTTGGTTTCCTACCAAGAACTACACGAGAAGATCAAAACAACTCTCATTACTGAGAGCTGAATATGAAGCTACACCAGGAGATGATTAGCTTAACTTACCATGGAGACTGGAGACAGGGGAAAAATAACTAGCCTTGGTCTGTCTGAACATTAAAAAAATCTTCCCTCAAGCACTTCTAATATTGAACTAATATTGAACACGTTCTTGCAAGAAAAATACTGGTGCAAGCGTAATATTTGGCATATACTGTATACGTGGGAAAGGTTTCAATCTTACTCTGCAAGGAAATGAAGTGTACTTCCAAAACTGTAAGAATTTTTCTATAAGGAATTAATCTGAGCTGTTTGTACAAAGGTAAAGTGAAGCACTGCTTGACAACGACACCATGCACACATAAAAAACACATAGGCATCTCACAATTTAGAGTTGCTATTGTGAAACTAATACGCAACACCGGTGGACCAATGTAGCTATGAAACATTTCGATTTGAGACTGAGTTGGTGATGAGAGCAAATGAATACAACTCTCCAGCTCTTCTTGCAACCCAGATGACTCTCAGAACATCGAGGGGATTTTTGTTTTCAGGAAGGACCCTAAGCCACAAATCTAATTGTGAAAGGAATTTCCAGATGCTCATGTGCTGTATGGGTCAATCTGTCATCTATATCTCAAATTTTAATAAAACCAGACAACCCAAAAACGGAGCATGAGCACCCCATACAGACGCATGATGACTGCCAGAACTAAGTGTGTCCTTGAATGCGCTCAACAGCCACACAGTGTCCTTCCAGCTACATCAATATAAAGCCACAGCTGAGTACAAAATGCAATGACTTCCTCATGTGTAGGTGCAAGTGTGTGTGTGTGTGTGTGTGTGTGTGTGTGTGTGCGTGTGTTACTCACAGCCACTCTAACTGATGGAGATCCCTGAACACACCAGGACTGAGGGAGGATATCAAGTTGTCACTGAGAAACCTGAGAGGAAGAGCAAGAAGCAGAAAAAGAGAGTTATCTTCTATTCTCTGACTCCAAAATATTATATTACATTACAAGCATTAACAGTAAAATAAATCAGCTTCTCAAATGTCAGGATTTGCTGCCTTTTTTTGTTATCATGTTTGGTTTACTTTTTCTGCAGATGCATGTTTATAAAAAGACAGTGAGAATATAAAAGTTTGAACGTTGTGCATGAGAGGTTAGGGGCCAAAAATGGCTTATGAAGGTGCCTCCTCGATAAAATAACAATAGCCATATGCAAAATTTATATATACATAAGTAGAGATGTGCAACAAAGAAATCAATGAAAATTATAGCTGCTGCGCAGCGATGGGTCGGGTCCGGGCATTTTTAGGCAATTCTGAGCAACAAGCAGAAGAATTGGAAGACATTTAGGAATTTAGCAACACAATCTGCCTTTGGCATCAGCTGAGGCTTGAACTCACAACCTCTGAGACTAAGAATCAATTTCTATCTCACTGAGCTAATTAGTCAGTGATAATTCATGTGTAGCTTCACAAATTGACTAAGCCAGACGTGCAGGTTTAGCAGCCGTCCATGCATGGAAAAGCAGATTTCAAACCACTGTAAAAAATTCAGTTATCGAAACAAAAATCTGAAAATACACATATTGCATCTAGACAGCATGGAGATGTTGGTAATTTATTTTAACAATGATTGATTTGCTCCATAAGTGAAAAACTGATGTTTAAATTTGCCATTTTTACATTGACTCCAATTGTTCACATTAGAGCAAAATTCAAAATGCTGTCAAAAATTCAGTTTTTGAGATAAAATTCTGAAATTTGCCACACATCTACCATGACTGTAGAATTTTGTCTTTTTTCATGAACACTGAAGATTTATTTAACAAGAATTTGCATGTATATGTTTACAGTACCGTTTACAGTCAAACATTTTGATGCACTGTAGGCTCAATTTTTGATAAATCAAAAATCTGAGAAACATAGTTTGTGTAGGACAGTCTGAAGATGCTCTGTAGCAAGTTTGGTGTCAATTGAGCAAAAATTGTGGGAGGAGATGGGTTTAAGAAGTTTTACAGTTTTTGAAACAAAAACAGTGATGAACTTCATAATTTTTAATAGGTTGTACAAAAGTTTCTTCAGTATTGGGGCTACAGTTTGATGAAAGTTGTGAAGTTGTAGTACGTATGGTTGATTTGTTATGAATTTTCAAAGTTATGAACTTTAGACGCTTGCTGTAGCGCCACCATCAGGGCTATTGGCTTGAGTTTACAGCTGAGGATATCTGGCATGAGACTGTACCTTTGTGCAAAGTTTGGTGAGTTTTCACCCATGGGAAGTATGATTTCCTCAGAAGAAGAAAGAAGAAGAAGAACTAGGATTACAATAGTGTCCTGGCAGCTTAGCTGTCCAGACCCTAATCAAACTGAATATCTTTTGGTCCTGGATTTTTGGTCACACAAATCTAGTTGTGTTGGGCATCGGGCACTGTGTTTCTACATTTCATAGACTAAATCATTGATGGATTTAAAAAAAAATAAAATAACAAGGGTATTAATCAATCTTGACAGAAAATCATTGCTGCCTTCATACACAGTTGCAGACAGCTACACCTCACTGTAGCAAAAATGACCTCAACAGCTTTTTTGTGACCCGAACATGCTCTCTCATGTAAGGTGTGTTTGGACTGGCATTAATAAACAGCATAAACAGATTTTAGTTAATGTTAACTCAACTTATGATGCCTGGCATCCTTCCAATACTGACTTTATTCCTTTGCTTTCCCTTGTGTGCCATCTCAAACTTGCATCATGTCACTGGAGTCAGTTTGGAGTAAAAAAAAAAAAAAAAACTCAAAGGAGAACAAAGGAATACTTCACACATCTATTTTCAAACAGGTGTGTAGGAGAGGGATGAGCAGAACACAAATGAGTTTGCCTGACGTAGGTCTACACGATGGCTTGAGTTGCAAAAACATGACTTGAGGTGTTTTTATTAACAAAAATAGTGAGAAAACAAAATCAAGGACGTCCACAGCAAAACAGAAAATCCCCCAAAAAATGTATACTTTTTCAGAAACACCAACCTGTCCGATCAACACTGTAATGAAACTAAACTCTAATGTGTGTTTTATTTCCTCAGCATTGTATTGTATTGCGGTGTATGTAGAATTGCGGCTGGGGCTTTACTGTGGTGCGTGCACTCACCAAATTGAGAGGGGTAAATAATGTGTGTGGCTAACCATGTGTGAGCATTTCACCGAGTGCCATCTTTACCATGTGCTGCCCGTACTCAGTGACGACTCTTCGTCACATCACCAAAATGGTCCAGCATTAAAATCATTATTTATTTATTGTTTTTTACCTCCAAAGTCATGCAGACTGTTTTTGCCTTTACCACCCTGTTGGCCAGGTGACTCATACTCCTTAACTGGAAACACCCTCAACCTCCATCTCACAACAGGTGGGTGAAAGAGCTGTTACTGTCCTTAGACTTGAAAAGCTTAGATTTTCCCTCAATGGCTCCCTAAACTCATTTGAAAAGACTTGGAGACCTCTCTTCCACAAGTTGTGTTCTATGGATACGAAATAACCAAGAACTGCTTTGTGGATAAACACACCATATGATATTAATAACTATTTCAGAAAAATAAAATCCATATACAGTAGTTGTTACAGGAGCAATTAAAGGGGAACTCCACCCATTTTCAAAATTCATACATGTTAGTCCTATGGTCTAAGAGAGTCCAAAAATGTTAGTAAATCTGAACAACTCTCTTCCAAATCAAAAAGCTAGACTGCTAAAACTCAAATTTGTGATGTCATCATGTATATAGTCTGGTGGTGCTCCACAGAAACTGAATCATGAATGATGTTAGAGAGCACCCAGGGGAATGTTCTGAGTATGTGGGTACACTTTCTGTTTCAGAATTGAGAACACTACAATAGAATAAGGCTCAATTGGTTATCAAAAAGAAAACATTAATTCAGACTTCATACTTGACGACATCTCAAGTTTTCTCTGGTTTCTGGGTTTGAGAGAGAGTGCCTTATGCTCACAAATATTGATTGAACTTCCCGGTCATGGAAATAAACACTAGAATTGTTCATTTTGGCGGTGTTCCTCTTTGACATCATTAATGAAGTGAGCAGGGTACTTACAACCTCTTCAAACTGTGCAGGCCCCTGAAGGCATGTTTGGATATGATCTGGAGGCTGTTGTTTTGCAAGAACCTGAAAGCAGATTACAAAAGTCAGAATTCATCCAAAGTTTTACTGCTCTAACTGTTACTCTCTTTAATGCAGTGGTCCCCAACTGGCCAAGCCACGGGGTCCAGATCTCTTCTTAGTCATGGTTCAAGGTCCACACAGTGAAGTATATTCAACGTTATTGCGTTTGGCCATGTCGTCAAGCTAGTTTGCTGTCTCTGTCATGTGGCTGCCCATTAGTCACTCACTCTACAGCAGGAAATGGCGCTTTGACAAAAAAGCTATGCGTTAGAAATTCACTGTACTTAAAAATAAAGTGTGCAAACCTGACATGTTCACTTGCGGTCCATCTACCATGGACCTGCAACCCACTTTTGGACCGCAATGCACCCATTAGGAACCACTGCTTGAATGCATGCAAACACCAGAGTAAGATGTGAAAGTGATTTAAACCCCGTTGTCAGAATTGTATCATTATTACTATTCGCTGCACAAGCATTTCTTTTCCTTTTAACACTTCAGTAAGAACGACAGGATGATACCCTCATCAGCATATTCTCCACCAACACAGAGGACAGTCATCTGCAGGGGGACAAACAGTTGCTCAGACGCAAATTATGACCCTTAAAAACCCTTAAAAAGACAGAAATAACACGCCAGTAATTACTAACTTTTGGTCCTTTATCTAAGCTCAGAGATGTGTAACTTTCAATTTATTTTTTTTGGCCAGTAAATATGTTTGTAAATGTGCATAACCCTTACCAATTAGATTCTGCAGACAGACTCACATGATAAAAACTCTTTATAGTTGTCAACATCATTGTACAATCTTCAGAATTAGCCTCATTCAGTACAAGAGCACAAAACCCTTTCAAAAATAGAATTACAAAAGCCAACGCAAAAAGAGAAAGCTTCAGTTCTTTAGTCCATTTATCGTTCACCATTTGAGCCTCATACTTAATCTACTGGCCCCATTTATAGTCTTGTAAACCTGTGATGTGCATCACTCTATCTTGTCATGAAATTTTGATGAACAACCAGCCTGACACCAATGTGTGAGCATATATGGGAAACTAAATCTAATCATAGTAAATGCATTGAGAGCTTGATGATTAGAATGGATATATCATGTCAGTGTTGACAGGCCGAGCTGTGTCTGGTATTTGTCATGATGATTTATGAGGCAGCGTGATGCAAATGGCACCAGACATGATGCATAGTTGATAATAAAAACTGCATTAGAAAAGGGTTTGGAAAAAAAACTCGGAGATGTCAGAGAGACTTGTAACTGTCCCTCTGGTTGCCTCATAATCAGCTGACAGCATTATATTTGCTCTGACTGCAGTCTGTCTCAGTTAACACCACTCATGCAATATATTAGCCTATGATTTATTCAACATAATGACACTTTGTCTGGGTCAGTCTGCAGAAACAGGCAGTGATTTATACAAGAAAAAAAACAACATATTTTCCAAAGGTACAAATGTATGACCAGTAGAGAGATTTACTGCATCCCAGTGAAATCACATCGTGCACAAAGCATTAATACTGTCGACTTGTCAGTGCTGCCATCACATCTACAGTGAGTTAAGAGACAGATTAACTGACTGAGAAAGGATCGCTGATGAAATCATTCCATGTACATAAAATCATCATGTTTCAAAAACAACAAGAACTAGAAAGCTGATGAGGCACATTGTACATTTTTATGTGTATTGAGCTCATTTTGGCTCCGCCTTCAGAGATCCATTTGTCTACTGGAAACTGAAACATGAGTAACAAAAGTTTAATAGTAAAACATGGTGTCCTCAGGGCTGGAAAGATGGCGAGAATGCCTTCAAATTACTAAATACCAGGGGCCTCATGTACAAAGACTTGCGTGGATACATCCAGATGTATGAATCTGTGCGTACACATGAATCCAAGCACATTTCCTTTGTACATCCCAATCAACGTGGAATTGAGCGTTGCATGTTGGAGTACCCGGCCCCTCCCTGTCCACGCCCCCATTTAAATATGCAAATCATATTTAAATGAACCCTGCACCTAAGATTCCCCTCTCTGCACAATCAGAAAACTAAAACAAAAGAATGAGTAAGGCAGGAAAAAAGAAAAACTTCACAGAATGCGAATTGGAGATGCTCACTGAAGTGGAGGCGCACAAAAATGTACTTTTTGGCACGCTGTCCTCCGGCATCAATACTAAACGTAAGCGGAGTGAGTGGGAGAGTGTGTGTGAGCCTGTCATTGCTGTGGGGACAGAAAAGCGTACACACGCAGAATTAAAAAAAAAGTGGTCCGACATTAAGGTAAACGTGAAGCGGTGTAAGGGCTGCCCACCGCCAAAGTGTGGCCAAAACAGGCGGGGGGACAGAAGAGGAGGAGCTCACCCCGTTTGAAGAGAGAGTCGCCTGGGTTCAATTGAAAGCAGACAAATAATTAAGTGAACTGGATTTCCAGTTTCCATTTGTTAATTTTATACACCACTTACACGGATCACACACTATTGTTGTAAATGAATGCAGAAGTGCACCGGGGAAAAGGTGTGGCTGATTAAGAAATGTCACACTTTACGCACGGGTTTATTGACATGAGTACTTTACACACAGAGACAATCAGGGGCTTGTTAGAAAGCTCTGAAGCTGTAGTTTAACCAGCAAAAACAGCAAGTCACTAACTTTAACCACTGACTAGTACTGATGCTGTGAAGGCAGGATAATATTTGGGGGCGCACATGCTCAGCGCGCATCAGGGGGATTAATATTAGGACAATTAAACAAATAAATTACTCACCAAGAAGGCACCCATCGCGCACAGTGCCAGCTTGTAGTCTGTTCCCAGCCATGCTGTTACTCAGAATGTATGAATCGTGCGTTAAACCAGGCCACCTCGCCACAATGTTGATTAATTGCATTTGCGCATCACATATGATCTGTACATTGATCGAATGAAAATGCTTCCTGTTGACATAAACAAATTCATCCTGTGATGGTGCTTTTATACTGTAGTCATGTGTGTGCAGTCGATAGCTCTGATAACGTTAGGAAAACCGGCTGCAAATTGCGCTTTAATGTTGGCCTGTTCAGCTGCATTGTATGGGAATTTGATATACCTGGCTGACATGCGGATTATTCCGTCCCACACAGCTGGCATGGCTCGGCTCAGGGTCGACTGGCACAGCCCCGATCGGTCGGGCAGCTCCCTCTGGAATGCCCCTGGAGCTAGGAACCCCAGTGTGGTCAGAACCTGTATGGATACAGGCAGCGCATGGCTCCTCGCCGTGTCGCGCTGCCGGCTGCAGCTCTGCGCACAGTTCCAGGAGGATTGGCCTCAGGAACCTAAAGCAGCTGATGAGCCAGTGTCATCTGTCTCTGAACACATGCTCTCTTCGTATTGCACCATTTACAAATCTTCTACTACTGCTAAAGCAGCCGTTGTTGTTAACGATATTTTCGGCACCACTTTGCGCATGCTTTTATATCCACTCATCTAATTGCAGACACGCGGGTGTGTTAATTGTTCATCAGTGTTAATTGTTAATGTTTCTCTGATGTGCACATCACTCTGAGGACTAATTGTTTTCACATTTATTTATTGTAACAGTTTCTCAGCATCACCTCTGTGTCGCCCAAGGATCAACAGCTGTAGAAACGTGCGTACGCCAGCCATGAAGTAGGCGTGAGGCACCGCACATTTCCACAGTCATTTCACTCTTGATACATCTGAACTTTGCCGTGGAAAAGGACGTACGCCACGTTTTTGTGCGTACGCACCCTTTGTACATGAGGCCCCAGGTGAATTAACCCCAGAAGGTGAAATATTAGGATGCAGCCAGAGTGTGTCGGCAGTTCCTGAATGATGAATGCATTGATGCCATTGACTGGCCCTCTCGTTTCACTGACCTAAATCCAATGGATCACATAAGGGACGTGATGTATCTTTGCATCCAATGCTGCAAAGTACTGCCAATGACTGTCCAGGAGCTCAATGATGGTCTGATCCGGGTCTGGGAGGAGATCCCCCACGACACCATCCGCCAACTCATCAGGAGCATGCCCAGACGTTTGTAGGAGTGCATACAGGCAGGCGGGGGCTGTACACACTACTGAGTCATGCTGTGAGTTGCTGTGGTAAAATTCACTCAAGTTGGATCAGCCTGTGATTTCAATTTTTTACTCTGATTTTCGGTGTGATTTTGAATCCAGCACTCAGTGGGTTGATGATTTAGGCTTCCACTGATCGATGTCACGTCATTTTGTTCTCAACAAACAATACAATGTACATCAGTACAGATTTTCAACTTGAATAATTCTGTCGTCAAGATCTGATGTGTGATTTCAGTGTTCCCTTCATTTTTTTAACAGTGTAGTATCGCTATAAAGGGGCAATTAGTACGTATTCTAAGTACTGATTTAATGTTTGTTTCCTTTAATTGTGTGAATTTATGATGTTTATAGCTACTTTTGACCTCATTTACATTTTTTTCTTTTCTATTTTACAGTGTGATTTTTAACAGATTTTTTTTAGAAAAAAAAAATCCAATTACCTGGATAGCAATGTGTGCATTTTCTTAAGGAGCTCCATTCCCCGCCTGACCTAATTTTGTGGTCCTCTGATCTTATAATTTATCCAGCATCTGAGTACAGTATATTTTGTGATGCCTGACCATACACCTGATCAATGAATACATGTATCATCAATGAGTGTAACAGCGTGCAGAGAGTAAAAAAAGAAGTTGGAGCCATACATAAAGAGCAGCCCTGTAAGGAATTGCATTTAAAAACTTACATGCCTTTATATTTGACTATTTGATAAACATTTCTGCTTTTTGCTTCATCATTCATTCATGTTTTTTCCCACTGGTTTTCTTAACACCTGCTATAAAATCTCCTCTAACTAGCCACAGTTATACATGATAAATGTAGAAACGTAAGTACTGAATGTACCCACAACAGGTGTGTGTTGCGAGGATGTGGAAAACAGCGTAGAAATACTCACAGTCTCTGTAGAGAAGAGTATTCTGAGAAAACAAAATCAGACAACACCTGGATCTCATTGCTCTTCAATGACCTGCAACAGAAGCCACGAAATGCCACATTCAGAAAAACACAACACAGTTTGCATATACAAACAGACACACTCAGACTAGACAGACAAAAATACAGAAAAAAATAAAAGATACAAAAAAATACAGATTTATGAATACATCTAAATACAGAATTTTTGAGACGGTTTTAAAACTGCGCTTTCTCACTCTCTCTAATTGTTAATGTTTACAGTCATTCTGCTGTTCTCTGCCACTAACCAAAAAGAAAAAGTCATCAATGTCATTTTATAGGCTCATTATACCAGCATTTATCTTTTAATAAAAAACTTAACTTGTATGCCGTCAATTTCCCCTGTAGTATCAAAAATGGTGTTCAATATCAATATTTTCTCAAGGTATTGTATTGAAGTTAGAGACTCCTGTATCGTGACACACTAACTCAGACAAAGAGGGAGAGAGTGGATGAAAGGCATTATGCACTGTGAACAGTCACATGAAAGACTTAACTACTGCTACTTTATTGACTTTTAAAAACCCTGCTTCACATTTCCAGAAGAATAGAAGCACAATCTGTTAGAGGCAGAGTTTAAAACTTGACTTTCATGGGACAGAAAAGATAAAAACAGAAAGACAAAAACGGCTGAGTGTAAATTTATATTCACCACACACACACACACACACACACACA
Organism: Epinephelus lanceolatus; assembly: GCF_041903045.1. Classification (NCBI taxonomy): domain Eukaryota; kingdom Metazoa; phylum Chordata; class Actinopteri; order Perciformes; family Serranidae; genus Epinephelus; species Epinephelus lanceolatus. Next base: position 30,516,853 of record NC_135744.1, read on the forward strand.
CACACAAAGATGCATGCACACAGACACAAGGCTGGCACCAGACATCTCAAAAGGATCAAAGGTCTTATTGGATGCACTAAAAATTACATTACATCATAACCTTAGCAGCAATGAGGAGAATAATTAGCGGCTAAACACTTTCTAAAATCAAAAATATAGCACACATACTGTATACCTGAATGATACTCACCCACACACAGACACATGACAAGTTTTTAATGACCGACAAAACATTAGTAGGCTAATAAAATCTAAAGTATCTTTCACTGTGCAACATACAGACAACGAGGGCAACAAATCTCCAGCAAATGAGTCAGCGAAAACAACGTATAGCAGACTGCAGCATTATTCTTTATATCCATATATCCAATTATAGGCATATTCAGACAGTCATAAGTACAAATAAATTAGCAAGTGTACTTTAACGAAATAGTTTCAAGCCTGTAAAGAGCATTAAAATACAGATCACTCCAGGATCTCCCACACTTGTTAATTCTAAATCATATAGCACCTCCTCAAATAAAACAGTACAAAGGATAAAACCAAACAAACAGAAAAAAGGAAATGAAGACCATGTGAACAAACCTGGAAAAACTCAATCAAAGCCAAAAAAGAGGCTAGTTAGCACCAGAAAACAACAAAAAAGAAAAACAAATATTGTGTTTTTACATATTTTTTCTTTAGAGGCAAAGTTGCTCTCTGTTTGAAGGCAATGCATCGGCTAAAAAGGCTTGGTGGTGAACCAGACTTTATTTTAAACACATTAAATGATACGGGATGCAGAGAAGGCAAAAAGAGGATGAAGTGATGTCCTTTTTCACGCCAGCTGGAGATGTGGAAACAACATTTTGGATGGAGCTATGACAGATGTAGTTTGAATAATTCACAATCCTTCAAGATCATTGTCATCATCATCTCTCCATCCAGTGTATTCCCAGGAGGGGAAATCATCATATTTCAGCTGCCTTTCTGTTCTTTCCGTTTTGCAAATCAGGGCAGCACAGCTCGGAGTTAAGAACAATATAATCCCTCTGTTGACTGTCGTCATTTGAAGAGAAGACAGATATAATATTAGCTTAAATTCTGGAAGTAATTTGCTTAAGTGCTAACAATAAAGTTATTGAATATCAAGTTTAAAAGATGATAAGATAAGGAGACCTACAGTCCAAACAGGAAGAGAGGTATTGGCACGTGGTATGTTTCCACAAAGCAGGATATTTAAACAGCCACAGCCATAAAAGGCTCATATCGTAAAAACAAAGAGGAACTTTTCGGAGAGGCCATCAGTAAGTTGTATTAACTTTAGAAGAAAAAGGCCCGAACTTTTTAATTACTAATGCAGATTATTATATATTATTTAGGAAGCTTAAGGTAGATGTAATATCATAATCAGTGCCCTGTATGCAGGTTTTTATAGCACTGAAATGAAAGATCAGGCCCATATCATACAAAATAATGTAGCCTACAATAACTATGCAGATGACACGCAAATATACACATCGCTTTCACCAGGTGATTATGGACCTGTAGAACGTCTGTGTCACTGTAAATGATCGGATGCATCATAGTTTTCTCCAACTCAACAGAGATAAGACCGAAATAATTCTCTCTGGGCCACAGAAAGAAAGAAAGAGTGTCAGCTCTCACCTCGAATTCCTCTGTCTTATAACTAGGAGTCAAGCAAGAGACCTTGTTGTTATCTTGGACTCAGACTGAAATTTCCACAGCTACATCAAATACCATTTAAAAAACATTGCTAGACTTATTCAGAATTCTGCTGTTAGGGTCCTGACAAACACTAGGAAATATGACCACATTACTCCAGTTCTAAAATCCTTACACTGGTGATCTGTCACTCAGAATTGATTTGTATAAATCACTCTGTGGCTCAGAGCCCAAAATATATCTCTGACATGCTTGTGACATATGGACCTTCTAGGACCCTGAAGACATCAGGGGCTGGCCCAATGACCGTCCCGAGAGTCCGAACAAAACATGGTGAAGCAGTGTTTTGTCTTCATGCAGCACAAACCTGGAATAACCTCTCAGATGATGTCAGACAAGCCCGGACTCTGGCCACCTTTGAGTCAAAGCTAAAAACATTCCTTTTTTACACTGCCTACTCCACACTGTAATGACTGCAACCGTATTTCTAGACTTTAAATCATTTTAAATTTTATCTTTGCACCTCTCATCTGCACTTATGCTATTCTTAATGGTGTTTTTTTTTTATTTATGAGAAAATAAAAATGGAGTGGTTATAAAAGCAAAGAAGAACATATGTAAAATTCCCTGCTTTCCTAGGTCTAACATCCCAGTTATAAAAAAACTAAGAAGGTAACAGTTTGAGAGGAAACTGGCATATTAATGCAAATATGCAAAAGTGTACAACGAAAATCTAAATGCCACTTTGAAACAAACTGAAATATCATATTAAGGTCAAAGGTGTTTTGATAATTACAGTATATGCATAACACCTGGCAGAAATCACAAAACTTAATGCTTCAGTAAAGTCACAAACATCTCAACGTTAGCTTGTGATCCTTTTAAGCTGCCACCAGCTACAGCTTTGTTGTAGTCGGCCCCAGACAACCACAGCAAAGTCTGCAGATTTTGTTGATAAACTCTGGCGGTGCAGGCTGATAAATCTACAGACATAAGAGGAGGCGAACTGAGAGTGAAGACTTAAGACTCAGAAGATGAGAAACAAAGGGCTACAGGTCATTTTATGGATGACTACTCCACCATCAGTCCATATTTGATCAGGAGAAACAGGGTGGCTTCATTAAATGAGGGTTAATAATCAGAGTATAACTGCAAATTTAGGGAAATTAATGATTTTTTAATGGAGGGAATTAACAAAATTGTTCAAAAATAAACAGCCTTTTAAGGAGCTGACATTTAGAAGCTCAATTATAGATAATTTAAAAGTGTTTTTATTGGTTGTGAGGGAACAGAGCGATCAATAGTGTGAGACCTCTCACTGAGAGACCAAATTGAAAAAGAATGGATGATTAAATGAAGCAATAACACCTCAGACGCAGAGAATCTGTGACAGAGATGAATGTGGGAGCACTGCAGTATGTGACAGTTTCATAAAAAGAAGAAAAAACTCCCATCCATTGCCATGACTCTACAAGTGGAAATAGGTAATGGTTGATAGATGGAGGGATGGAAAACGTGCTTGTTCGAAATCACATACGCACCACATACCATATACATATGCACACTCGTTCAGCATACTTTGGTAAATAAACAGTGATGTAGCCTTTTTTCTCGGATGCATTGCAAACGAGACCAGGAGTGTTAAATCTGGGGATTAGACTGCAAAGAGCAAAACAAAGATGCCAACCCAGGGCGCCAATGAAAGGTCAAAAATAAAGCAGATGGTTGAAAATGGCTAAGAATGCAAAAAAGGCAGAGAGCAAAATCCAACAAAAGGGCAAAGGAAAGTTTTAAACATTTGGGTGATTTTTTTTAATCATTTGAGGACAATCATGGTAATTGGATTTGGACTTTTTCCCATTTGTTCAGCCAGAGCCCTCTGTCAGTAAAACATTCATTCACTGCTCCATTCACTCCATATAATTGACCCATTACTGTTATCATCTTGGGGATTCAGCTTGTACTGATTTGTGTTCTAGTTATTTATCAACAGGATTACAGTAACAGGATTAATGTTTTGATTATCAGTTTCTCTGCTGCTAATTACATCTCCCAGGACAGAAACAGCAACCTGAAACAGCGCCAAGGAACACTCATTTGAGTACACGGATAAACTTGTGATGAACTCCTGGAGCTGCTTGATAACACGCTGATCATTTAAATCAGCCATTTTGGAGCAGGGAGCGATCTGTTACGTGCAGGACAAGAGACAGTCCAGGAGAGGTTTGGGAAACGCTCGTCTAAAATAGCTACTTGAGTCAATAAGGACTGTGAAGGCTTCCCACTTTGAGCTCAAATTGGTTGTCACAAGGAGAGAAGTACAAACACACACACACACACACACACACAGAGTCATTACAGTCAGAGGACACTTACAGCCAGGTAACATTTGGGGAGAGTAGAGGGACATCCCGCAGGTTGACCCCCACACACTCGACATCTGTCTTAATGCAGTCGCAACTCTCTGGATACTCCTGCAAAACTGCACACACACACAAAAACGAACACACACTTTAAAACGACAGTATTCATGGATTTTAGAGGCTTATTACAGAATGTTTATATGTGATAGAATTGGGACTCAACAAAAAACCTCTGTTGGCCACAAGGGCTACAATTATGGATTACTTCCACTATCAGTTCAACAACTGATCAATCCAAATTCCCGCCTCCCTTAGTTACTGTTGCTAAGTCAGACAAGCTTGGCTAAGGGCCTATGTCTAGCATCTTTTTCAGTTGTTCCCTATGAGAAGGGAACACATGCATGATGGGTCCTTGTGCACGCTATCATGCACATATCATCTTGTCACATGATCAGAGACTTGACATTGGATAACATCAACATATATATTACCCAGCAATCATCATTGCATATCTGTATAAAACAAAAAGTACCAAAGAAAATAACAAATTAAGAAAATATTAATTTGACAATTTTAAGAGTTGATTTATAGTTATAGAATAAGCATATAATTTTGTTATAGATGCTATTGACTATTTTATAAAAAAAAAAGAAAAAAGAAACACGGCAGAGATGGGTTTGCCTTTTTCAAGGGCATATGGATATGGACACCCTGGCGAAAATGCTAAGTTAGCAATTAGCTAGTTAAAAGAGCAGCGGTTAAGGTTTGGGTTATGGTAAGGTTTGCGTTTCATTACTTATAAAGTGAATGACTTCTTTGTGTATAATGGGTCATAAAGTGGATTACTGATATGTTCGGCCTCATATATTCACTACAGTGTCACATTTTAACAGGGTTCAGATAACTGTTGCAATGGCAGGTTTGTCTTGTACTACTGGGGGGGCGCAGTTTACAGTGGTGTGTCATGTAAGCTACATATCTAATGTGTTGGCAGCTACACAAATGTCCTTTTTTAATGGAGCACTGGGTTGAAGCACTCCCTGTCACCATGCCACTTTCCTGCTGAAGAAAAAGACTATGTGGACACACGGCCTAAAAGAAACGTGACATCGGTTCAGTTTAGCTGGGTGCTGCAGAGTGTATTAGATAGTTTTAGTTTCTGTGTGTCAGGCAACATAGCTTCAAAAGCTAACACCAAGGCCTAAAGTATGCAATAGATTCACGACAGGGTACTAGAAGTCATGTATATTCTTACAGAGATGATATAAAAAAAGGAACATTAGCCTTAATTTTCTCCGGCTAACAATAATACATGTCGTACTAAAATTATGTCAGCAACCAACCTTTCTGTTTCCAAATCTTTTTAATGTTACCAAAGAAAAAAGCTGAGAGCAAACCTGACTAATGTTGGTGATCTTACATTAGGCTAACCCCTGTTGACATAGATCATTAGCTAGCTTTTTGCTAACATTGGTTAACTTAAGAGGTGACTATATACAATGTCCATGAAGATTGTGACAGTCCCCAGTCACTTCTTTTAACTGTTTTCAAAATGCGGCTCTCTTTTCAACATGGATGAGTCTAGCACACAAAATATCGAAGGCACAGTTAACTGAGGTTGTCCCAGGGACTCACTTTAAGATGGTCCTCATATCTGATAAACACTTTATCAAACACACACACACACATCATGTAAATGTCTGAACACACAAACATACGCAGATGCTAAAAGTAAATAACACATATTCGAGCATATAGACACAAATACTGTATACATGCATACACTTACAACACTCATTCAGGAAATACTCTTCCACTTGACTGGCATCTAGTAGTTTATCACCAAATAAGTCCGCCCATCCAATGTTATCTCCTGCAAACACAAACAGGAAACATTAGTTATCTGTGCAGCGCAGACAGATAAAAACCAGGTGAAGCTGACTGCAATCTTGTTTTGAGATCGGTTTTACTAAAATGTAAGTTGGCTCCAAACTGCAAAACAAATATTTTACAGTCTACTTACAAAAGTTTGACTAAGAGACTGTCATACATAGCTACGCATTACACAGTCAGGCCAGATCTTGCATTGTATTTGGCTGACTTGCATTCAAATGGGTGTCAGAACCTCAAAATTAAACACTGCTTCCCCCACATCAGTTTGAGTCATTTACCCTTTCCTGTAACTTATCAACTTATCAACAGCAATGAACTTGGCACCACACTCATGTTTTCTAGTTGAAAACGGGATTACAAGGACTATTTATTACCAATATCTGAACGAGGCTCCAATCAGCTGCAAATGTTGTTTACTAAGAGACAGATTTTACACCAGTGGCATAAATCAGAGCCGATGCAAGCTGTCAAACATGTTGTCAAACATGATGTCTCTGACAGAGAGCCAGCACTCTGTGTGCACACCAGCTACAGCTTTCTGTCAGCAGATAACACACAGCTTTGGAGATTCACTGGCGATGATGAGTAATGTGATGAAGGGATATATTTTTTCTTTCCTTATGGGATGAATCTATTTTTATCTTTTTGCCTGTAATTTCCATAAATAGAGTCTCTGACTAAGCTTTTTGTGTCATGTCTCATCATGAATGTTAATTATTTATCATAACAGATGGCAGTATGTGCCAAAAAAAGAAAAAGTGGGTGAGAATTTTTATGGAAGTCTGGTGCTAATGATAAATAATATTTTGACAGATCATCAGGCCTTGCAGTGGATGTATCAGTCTTAAATCTACTGAGCCCTCCGACACCATTCTCTGACTCCATCTCCTTAACTTTTTCTGTTGTGCTTCTCTTTTAGTTAAGTCTCTCCAGATTGTAGAGATGCCAAGTTGTTTTTCTACAGTTGCTATTTGAATAATTAACTGGCTTGTCGTAGAGACAGCACACTCCTCCTCAACAGCTACTCATAAATGTCAAGTTGTCAACTACGAAACTGTGGTATAAAAACAATAATATACTCAAGGTCATCCTATACATCGTACCAAAAGCCTAAAATATAAGAGCTCCAAACATTTGAGAGTGCTTGGATGTAAGAACAAGTAATTTGCTGGTGTATTCCTGCAGTTCTACAGACAACAGAGAGAACCACACGCTGAGCAAATTAGTTTTATCTAATCCATACAATCACATTAATTTCCCTCTGGTGTACGATGCTGCTAGAATTAAACAGGGATTCAGTGTGCAAGACGCCCGCATACAAGTATTTCAGTGTTTATACTTTGAAGCTGTATGCAGAAACCTATTAAAGATGATCAGGAGGCCAGAATCTTTTTTTATCTTTTCATATTTTATTTATTCTATATTTTTTTGGCATTTTATTGCCTTGATTGCTTTTGTTGTTTTTGGTCTTTTTGTTTGTATTTATTCATATTGTCACTTTTTGTCCTCTTGTTTTAACTTTATCTTAACTCTACCCTCACTTTGTCTCACTTGTGTTTTATAGGACTGTTTGGTTTTCTGTTGTCATTTAATCTACTGAGTGTCCAGTTTCTGCTTTGGCTTTGCTGTCAAAGCACCTTGTAAACTCTGATTTTAAAGGTGCTATATAAATAAAATGATTATTTTAGTATTATAACATTCACCTTTGAGAATGAGGGAAACACAAGTTGGCTGTGAAGATGACGCACACTGTGGAAGGGCCTGGTGCCCAGAGTGGGTTTTGGTTATTTAGGAAGGCACTTTCATAGCTAGACAGATTTATATGAGCTTCTTCCTGTTGTAGATGATGTGATGAAACTCAGCACTCTCTGTTTCCTGTTTCCTGGTTGTGGTTGTGCTGCTGTGCTGCTGAACCTGTGGTAAAGTTTCACTAGAGGGTATTAAGTGTCTTTATCAACACACAAGGGGAAAATTGTGACTGAGGGGAATTGTGGGGGAGTTGTGAAGCTACTGGCTACAAATTGGAGCCTGAGCCTCCTCTGCTGCTGGTGCTGCTGCTAACTGCTATTTTGGCCTGTATTCTCCACCTGCCTCGGCCTGCACCTTCCACCTGCGTAGGCCTGCATCCTCCAACTGCCTCGACCTGCAGCTTCCACCTGCCTAGGCCTGCATCCTCCACCTGCCTCAGCCTGTATCCTCCACCCAAAGGAGGCTGTTGCCTACAGCCGAGCCTCCTTTGCTGCTCTAGTGCTGACGACCTGCCGAGAGTATCATCATGCCACCAAAAAAAGCTGATGAGGATACCGTCTCCATGTCGCAGGTGCGTGAGCTGCTTCAACAGCAAAAATAGTTCTTCATGGACTTAGTAGTGCAGCAAGAAAGAACCTATAAGTCATTCGTTGAGATGATAATGGAGGTGTCAAACAGAAGGTGAGGCAATAAAGGATCTCCACACAATCACGCAGTTCACGCAGAAAGATGTGGATGAAGTGAAAAATGAGCTTTCTTAACTGACGGTAGAGAGCAAGACGGGAAAGTGAACACACTGAGTGATTCTATTCAATCTGCAAATGGACTACCTAGAAGGCCAAGCCAGACGCAATAACCTAGTGTTTGAGGGAATTGAGGAGTCACTGGACGAGGGATGGGCGGAGGCTGCGAATAGGGTGAAGAAGCTGCTTGTGGAAAAGCAGCAACTTCTGGGAGACATCGAGATAGAGAGAGCTCACAGGACAGCAAGAAAGAATGGTTACAGGGGGAACACAGAGAAGCCAAGGCCGATTGTTGCCAGATTCCTGAGGTTCAACAACAGATCTGCGGTGCTGGAGAAGGCAAAGAAGCTGAAGGGGTCAAACATTTTTATAAACGAGGACTTCACAGAGGTCGTCTGGCAGAAGAGAAGCAAGCTGTTGCCTATGTTGAAAGCAGCAAGAGAGCGAGGGGAAATTGCTTATCTAAGGTATGATAAGCTGATCACGCACCCTGCAAAACCCAGGAGAAGTTGAGACAAATGTGGACGTGGTAGACTGCTATGGGAACAATTCAGAGCTGTTAAATATACCAAAGAAGGGATTAAAAATTGCTCATATGAATATTTGCAGTCTTAGAAATAAAGTACAGGAGGTCAGCAGTTTGCTGCATGATAACATCTTACATATGCTAGCCATCTCTGAATCATGTCTAGACCAGTCTTTTGATAACACTGAAATTGCAATACAAGGTTATAATATATATAGAAGGGACAGAAATAGCTATGGAGGGGGTGTGGCTGGTTCTATCCAGTCCTGACTATTGCCATGCTGTGTGGTCGAATGCTGCAAAAAAAGATCTGAGAAAATTACAAATAGTCCAAAATAAAGCAGCCTGTCTTGCCCTCCAGTGTGGCAATAGGTCCAACATTCTATACACGCACAAACGTCTAGCATGGCTTATGGTGGAACGAAGATTGCTTGCAAGTCTTATTTTATTTTTCAGAAGCATATGTGTTAACAAAAAAACATATTATTTATATAAATGGATTAATTATACTCATGACAGACATACCTATTCCACTAGACAGGCAACACTGGTTCATTTTACTCTGCCTATAACAAATTCTAATGCACTGAAGAAAGTCAGTTATGTACAGAGCTATGTCAGTTTGGAACACATTACCTATCACAATAACAGAAACTAAGAGTAGGAAGAATTTCAAAAAACATCTTAAAATATATTGGAGTAGTTGTGGATAATAGTTGGTGAATGTTTTTTGCATATTATTCATTATGATAGGTTGGGGTGATATTTGTGTGTGTGTGTGTGTGTGTGTGTGTGTGAATATTAAAGTAGGTGTGTGTGTGTATATGTATACACACATAGGAGAGAGCCTCTCTATGAGCTGATAAGAGAGGATATTTTTTTGTTTGTTATCATTCTGGACATCTTTCTAATTTTGGATTTTCTTAATCTTTATTTTAAGTATGGATTGTGATTTTCTTGTCATTTTATTTTATGTTATATTGTATGTATTTTTTATTTTGTGTGGACCCCAGTATTACGTTTGTTGCCTACGGTAACAGCTAATGGGGATCCGAATAAACTAAAACTAAACTTTCATAGCTAGACAGACTTAAATGAGTTGCTTCTTGTCGTAGATGATGTGATGAAACATATACTTTTACCCAGCAGAAAATACAAAGTTTTTCGAAGTATTATATGTGAGAGAAAAATGTTTTTTAATGTTGCAACTCTTTATTAGATAGATGAAATTATCTGATCAAGGCCTCCAGTGATGGATGATGAAAAACATGGTGTGTAACAACACAGTCTCACTCCGAAGTCGTCAACCTTGGCGCTTGGTCATTGACCTCTAGCGTCAGCCACTGCTGAAAAAAAAGCTATCCTTTCACGTCGTCTTGATACGCAGTTGGTCACCACTATTGTAATGGCGCCTGGCAGCATCACAGCGGGACAACAACGTAAGTTAAGGGGGTTAAAGTTCGAGTAGGGTGGGCAGGACCACCAACTATCACCCGGGAGAGTGGTCTTAACTTCCTGTAAGATTATAAAGCCAAACCCTTGTCTCTTTTCCTAAACCCAACCGCATGCTTTTTTTTTTTTTGCCTAAACCCAGCTACGAGTGTGTGTTGGCTAAATGTAACCACATGTGTTTGTTGTTAAAGGAAAGAAAATGTCACTTTGCAGTGTTGTACCAATGTAGTGCATCTATTTTGAAAGAGACTGAAGGCAGACTGTATATTTTCTGTAAAAAAAAAAAAAAAAAAAGGAAGTGAATTTTGAAGCAGACAATTCATGTAACAGGCAGAACTTGACACGACGTCCTAGAACATCAACAACCTAACTAGGGTACCTTGCACGTCATATCTAGACGTAGAAAGCCCATGACCAAACGTCAATATGTGACGAGGTCAGAGTGAGAATGTGTCGGGTGTAAGGAGACCTATCACTTGAAAATGGTACATTGAATCTCATCCTGTCTCTTAGAAATTTAGTTTGTATGTTGCTAAACCACTTTCTATATTATGTTTTTGTATAATTACTGCCTGGATTATGTTCAGAGACAACATTTCTGTCAGGTAATGAAACACTACATTCATGTATCGCCTAGGCCTTGCAAGGAGCTGGTTGGGAGTACAAAGTGCAGGTCCTTGACACCAGAACTTCGGGTTTACGTCCAGACTCTTGTCTTAGGTGTAGGAAATAAAAGCACTTTTGCTACGTTGCGGGAAAGATTGTGAACATTTCGCTGATAAGTTCAGGATCAACATTTTTGCTACTTGCTAGTATTGTTTTGTCATCAAGTTAATAAAAAATGTAATACACTTTACGCACTTTAAGTTTACCTCAAAACACACTAGTTGTTTCAAATTAGTTGTATATAAACGTAATTTCTAGGAAACAGGGCTGAACAGATGGGAATGAGAATGATACCACTCTTTAAGCGTGTTCCCCAAAATGTGCAACCTAAAATGTAATGGATACTTTCACACTAGAATGGTTAACACTACAGAGTCAATATCCAGTAGATAAGGAGCTTGGTTTTGATTGATAATGTGAAAGTCTGTTTCAAATATTCAGCTTGACCCTTTGTGTTTTCCATCTTTCCATCTTTCGTCTGATGCTGTCCAGGCCGTCCGTGTTACTGTCCTCACGCTCATCTTTCTCTCAGTTCATAATTGTAGAGAATACAGTGTGGTGAGGAGGTTTTTCCAGCGGCTCGTTCTCAGATGGCCGAGGAGCTTGAGAGGTTACAGAGGGCAAAGCTCCAGTTGGTCTAAAAGCCTTCGTTTGTTGGTTTGCCCACAATAACAGAACTGTGTTTGCTCTCCAAGAACTGTTAGTGCAAACGTCAGATTAGGTATTGCTCAACTTAAAAAGAGGGAGTTGTATCAAAGTGACTTTCACTTCTGTGGCTCACATTTTTAATGACATTATTCATGAAACAATACCAAGATGGAACAGTCTCTGCTTTTCAGAATGAATAAAAGTGGAGTACTACGATAGGTTGCTGTTGTTTTTCAAACCTGGGTACAAAGTGAGCTGGTGTTTCTGATTAATACTGAGCCAAGTGAAAAAATCTCTTACTTTCCTCCTCAGTTAAATGTACCAAGACATGGGGCCTGCTGTGAGCAAGCTGTATAATCAGTGCATGCTGATGCATTTGATTAAGTAACAAGCCTGTCATCCTCAATTCTTCATCTTATTTAACATTTAAGTTGCAGGGCTGTCACGCTTCAGCAACCAACTTTATAGTATGAATTACTAAAAGGTACTGACTCCAGTGGTGCTTCTTTATGATAAAAGATCAGAGTGGTGTAGGTGTATGAGCTCTCCCAGGAGGTTGGCGTGATGTTGTGAGTGACAGGCCTATTGATCCACTGACAAGCAGCCTGTTCCTCTGTACGTTGAGGGAAGCTTGGCAATTGTTAAAAGTTTTCTTCACTTAAAGTGGAAACAGAAAACTTTTCCCCCCTAGTATTTCCAAACAGCATTATTGTTAGCGCTGGTGTCACAAAACAGCTGGTTCACTGTCCATTTTCCCCAGAGCCCAGCAACCATCAACAACACAGGACACACTGCAGGTTGTTTTTTCACAGTTACTTTGGTTGTTCCACCGTCCGCCATTTCTACTGCTGATAATAGTACCTGCAAAGAACCTAGACTGATTCTCTTTGGTAACTGGGGATAAACAAAACACTGTCTTCTTCCTATTTTGGTTGGGCAACAGTTTACCACTTCATTTGTTTTGTAAACCAAACCATCATGAAAAGACCTGCTCCCTATGTAAATATAAACAGCTCATTCTAAAGTAACAAACACACAACAATTCTCCCCAGAGCCCAGCAACCATCAACAACACAGGACACACTGCAGGTTGTTTTTTCACAGTTACTTTGGTTGTTCCACCATCCGCCATTTCTACTGCTGATAATAGTACCTGCAAAGAACCTAGACTGATTCTCTTTGGTAACTGGGGATAAACAAAACACTGTCTTCTTCCTATTTTGGTTGGGCAACAGTTTACCACTTCATTTGTTTTGTAAACCAAACCATCATGGCATGGCTTATAGGAAACTAATCTAAACACTGATGGTGTCATTGTTCTGCAATCATTATGTTGTGCAATCAACATTTACTTCATAATGATGAGTTAAAGCCAAAAACTTTTTCCTCTTTCAGGTTGGAAATAACCTGGGTTTGTGACTTGGGCTTTGACAGAGTGACAACTTGCACTACGATTTTGTTGGTGAAGATTCGCATCATCCAATAATCACCCATTATAATTTTAAATTCTATATCGTAGGCAACTGGACTTGCTCTAGTTTTTTGAGGACGTTTCATTTTTTTATCCAAGAGGCTTCCTCAGATCTAGAAGAAGCAGAACTAAAGAAGCCTCTTGGATGAAAAATGAAACTTCTTCAAGTCCAGTTGCACTTAGAAATGACAGCTGTTATTATGTTGGAGCTGCTCTCCAGTCTCTTGCCAGGTCACAACGGTGAGTATCAAGTTTAACTGAAAGTTTAAAATTCTCTTGCACAGCTCGGAGCTAATTTGAGAGCTTTGAATTCTTATTTGATTTACTCTCAGCGGCTCACTTGCAAAGGACATGATCAACTCTACCAAATGTGCACTGCTTCTCTTGGCTTCTTTACGATCACCTTGGGGACTCTCGTATATTTACTGGAGGCCACAGCATAGCTGAAGGAAGACTTATTCAAGCAGACACTATATTTTAAAATACTATTCTTTGCTCAACACTGTTGAATGAGGATTTTTGCCCTTGGCATAGTAATGTTAGAGATGTAGAGCATTTGTATTTGTGATGAAGTGCTGTCTGAAGGACTTGCTGTCTTTCACAAACTTGCCCATCCTGTACATTGTGAAGAGGCAAATTTGCTCTTTGATGTACAATGACTTGGGTTTTATTTCCCAAGTAGACACTTACCACAGCTCCACTCATCAGCTCCATTGCGACAGTCTTTGTGTCCGTTACACTGCAAAGCCTGGGGGAGGCACTCACTCAAGTTCCCACAGGGGAAGTGGCCGAGGGGGCATCGAGCTTCTACCTCCATCCTGCTGTCCATCAGCGCTGAGGGAAACATGCAGAAAAGAGAGTGAGATTACACGAAACGTTCTCACAAGTAGCACCAAATTTCAACAGCAGGGAAAAGTGTTACTCAGCAACAAGTCTGTTTTGTCAACAGGACATTTAGTTTCTCTAATTGCTGGCAACAAGTATTAACTATAACTAATTAGGTCACCGCTATTGTGCCATGGTCATGCTCTCATTTTAGCGGCGTTCATATTGACCCTGCTGCTGTGTGATGGCTGCAAATACTTAATAAACTCAGGGGAAAGAGTCGTACACACAGCAACAAACAAAACGAATGTGGACATAGAAACATTTTAGCAAAACCTGGATTACATTCAGTGGCATGAGGAGATATTATTGGTGAGCCTCATTAATGTAACCTTCGCTGACTCCGGCCTTATCGCATTCAAAGCTGTATGTTAACAAAAGCCATCCAAACTGTCTTGTTCGCTCCCTGTCTTATTTATGAGACTCAAATTTCCCCCGTCCTCCTGAACAGGCCATCTCTACTACTACTTCTGTGCCATTCCTTAACTGATATCCTATATTTTGATGCACCCACAACTTGTAAACTAGTGTGACTGAACAGATGATTCATTTATCTCATAGTTTAATAACTTCTCATAAACCGTCCGGATTCATCATTTACCACAGCTTCACAACTCACGTCCAAACACAAGTTAGTCACAAGGCTCTTGCGGTCATAAAGACTTATTATGGCTGTTCATTTACTACAGCCTGTCCTGTCTCTGGCTTGTCAAACAAAGCAGAAACAAGTCCCTCAGTTTTGCCTGCCAGGTAACACAAAGCCCTCACTCACATCTGCATGGGACACATCAAGCATTACTCTCTTCATACTGCAACCCAATATAAACAGACCCGAAAGCTCTTCAGCAAACAATACATGTCAGTGACTGGGCCATTTTTCTAATGACGCCACAAACATTTAAGGGGAAAGTAAAAGTTTTCGCTGCAGGATTGAAAGAGGAACAAGTATGTCATTTTTAAATGTTGATACGGGGTAGCTTGTTGGCAGGTAACTTGTAGGAATTTCTTTGAATATGACCTGGATTTTTCTCTGGGATGTCATCATTAGAATTCTTAGTAATGATTGACATGTTGGAGACAAGCCATTAGCCCTGCACCTGTGTGCTTACATTTTTCTAATAACTTAAGATCCAGACGCTCAGGAGGTTATAAGTGGGTGCCAATGTATCCACAGAGGTCTCTTTCACTCCAAAATAAATGAACCCAGTGATTCAAATTGGCAGAAACCCTGAATGAAGCAGTTTCACGTTAAAAATCACAGTTTAAGTGATGCTGTCCAGCTTGTCGCAGAGGGGCTGCCAACTACGGTGGCCAATGTGAAAATGTGAATGTCCCCATCTGGAGCCAGCATTTGGTTTGTCCAATTTGGGCTACTCTAGAAACATGGCAGCAGACTCCTTAGACAAAGACCTGCTCCCTATGTAAATATAAACAGCTCATTTTAGAGTAACAAACACACAACAATTCTCCCCAGAGCCCAGCAACCATCAACAACACAGGACACACTGCAGGTTGTTTTTTCACAGTTACTTTGGTTGTTCCACTGTCCGCCATTTCTACTGCTGATAATAGTACCTGCAAAGAACCTAGACTGATTCTCTTTGGTAACTGGAGATAAACAAAACACTGTCTTCTTCCTGTTTTGGTTGGGCAACAGTTTACCACTTCATTTGTTTTGTAAACCAAACCATCATGAAAAGACCTGGGGCCTGTATCACGAAGCAGGATTAATGTCTTAGCGAGGTAACTTCAGGGTTAACCCTGGGTTTTCGGTCTCACGAAGCCGGTTCAGTTCTTATCGGGGTAGATCACCATGGTAACTTACTATGAACGGCTATCCTGCTCCGGAGCAGGGTAAGTTCAGGGTTGAATCTGATCCTATAAAAAACACCACCCACTGGCCAATCAGCTGTTCGGAAAAAAAAGACTCCGCTGACAGAAATGCAGCCCAGTCATGACAGGAAGTTTAATTCATTTGATTGATTTTGATTTGAAAGTTTATTTTGAACATTAAAGAAAAGAAAGCAACAACAACAGACAATGAAAAGACTGTTCAAAAAGGAGTGGGAAGAAGTCGAAATGTCATAAGAAAGAAACTGATCATTTGCGGACACTTAATAGCATCATTAATTAGTGCCAACATTTTGTTTTGTTGAAGGAAATGATCCCTGTTAAAGATAATGGGCCTAATTGACAGCTTTGCTGCTGGAAATGTGGAAAGTAGCTTATCATGTCTACACTTCATGGTGTTTGAGGGTTAGGGTTGTTTTTTATAGAGGGAGACTAGGTATATTTCTGCGCAGCTGTTAATTTCTAACACAGCTCAATATCAGGATGATTTTATTCAGACTATCAGTTTGGTGTTGATTTAATTGTGGCGTCAGCTTTAAGTTTATTGTAGCATATATAACGTTATGACAAAGAAGACCAATTTATCAGACGCAATGATATTAGACGATAATTGTAATACACGCAATTCATCTGCGCAGCATTGAGTTCATGGGATTCAAGGGTGTGATCAGTGTCAGATGTACAGGTACAGGTACTGTAGCTACTTGAACCAGTGATGAGTAATTTAACCTACACATCATTTTATTTGCTACCTTGTTTTGTCTTGATTTTTCCCTCTCTCCTCCTCTATTTCTTCTTTCCTGACCCATTTCTTTTTCTTCTCTATCATGTGATTTCATTGATGTTTTGACAGGAGAATTTCTTTGATAAGCTTTTAGTGGCTTCTAACCTCTCCGGCACTTTTCTTTTTTTAATCTTGTAAATTTTATACTGTCTGTTTTTAACATTATGTGCAAATAAACGAATCTAAACTAAAACTAAACATTATTCATCCCGTTATACGTTGCCACGCATGTTTCCTCCTCCTGCAGCTGCCACGGTGTTGGCCTTTTCTGTAATGTTGCTTTTCTCCTCCTCATATTTTAGTAGAATTAATCTCTGATCTTCACGAGAAATACTTTTTTTTCCTCACATACGGTGCTCTGTGAGGACGCTCAGTGACGCTGCGCTTCTCTCATGATTGTGATTGGTCCGCTGCGTGCGCGTTCACGGCTCTTGATAAAGCAACCCTGGGTTGAGTTACCGAGTTGATATCCAGCGTCATGATACCGATTATCCTGATTGCCATTGTTAGGGTTAGTCAACCCAGGATAGGTCTGGGTAACCCAGGAAAGGTTGATCTTGCTTCGTGATACAGGCCCCTGCTCCCTATGTAAATATAAACAGCTCATTTTAGAGTAACAAACACACAACAACTCTCCCCAGAGCCCAGCAACCATCAACAACACAGGACACACTGCAGGTTGTTTTTTCACAGTTACTTTGGTTGTTCCACCGTCCGCCATTTCTACTGCTGATAATAGTACCTGCAAAGAACCTAGACTGATTCTCTTTGGTAACTGGGGATAAACAAAACACTGTCTTCTTCCTGTTTTGGTTGGGCAACAGTTTACCACTTCATTTGTTTTGTAAACCAAACCATCATGAAAAGACCTGGGGCCTGTATCACGAAGCAGGATTAATGTCTTAGCGAGGTAACTTCAGGGTTAACCCTGGGTTTTCGGTCTCACGAAGCCGGTTCAGTTCTTATCGGGGTAGATCACCATGGTAACTTACTCTGAACAGCTATCCTGCTCCGGAGCAGGGTAAGTTCAGGGTTGAATCTGATCCTATAAAAAGCACCACCCACTGGCCAATCAGCTGTTCGGAAAAAATTGACTCCGCTGACAGAAATGCAGCCCAGTCATGACGGGAAGTTTAATTAATTTGATTGATTTTGATTTGAAAGTTTATTTTGAACATTAAAGAAAAGAAAGCAACAACAACAGACAATGAAAAGATTGTTCAAAAAGGAGTGGGAAGAAGTCGAAATTTCATCCCACCCCTTCATAAGAAAGAAACTGATCACTTGCGGACACTTAATAGCACCATTAATTAGTGCCAACATTTTTTTTGTTGGAGGAAATGATCCCTGTTAAAGATAATGGGCCTAACTGACAGCTTTGCTGCTGGAAATGTGGAAAGTAGCTTATCATGTCTACACTTCATGGTGTTTGAGGGATTTTCCTTTTTGTTTTTTAAAGAGGGAGACTAGGTATATTTTTGCACAGCTGTTAATTTCTAACACAGCTCAATATCAGGATGATTTTATTCAGACTATCAATTTGGCGTTTATATGATTTAATTGTGGCGTCAGCTTTAAGCTTTATTGTAGCATATATAACGTTATGACAAAGAAGACCAATTTATCAGACGCAATGATATTAGACGATAATTGTAATGCACGCAATTCATCTGCGCAGCATTGAGTTCATGGGATTCAAGGGTGTGATCAGTGTCAGATGTACAGGTACAGGTACTGTAGCTACTTGAACCAGTGATGAGTAATTTAACCTACACATCATTTTATTTGCTACCTTGTTTTGTCTTGATTTTTCCCTCTCTCCTCCTCTATTTCTTCTTTCCTCACCCGTTTTTTTTTCTTCTCTATTATGTGATTTCATTGATGTTTTGACAGGGGAATTTCTTTGATAAGCTTTTAGTGGCTTCTAACCTCTCCGGCACTTTTCTTTTTTTAATCTTGTAAATTTTATACTGTCTGTTTTTAACATTATGTGCAAATAAACTAATCTAAACTAAAACTAAACATTATTCATCCCGTTATACGTTGCCACGCATGTTTCCTCCTCCTGCAGCTGCCACGGTGTTGGCCTTTTCTGTAATGTTGCTTTTCTCCTCCTCATATTTTAGTAAAATTAATCTCTGATCCTCACGAGAAATACTTTTTTTTCCTCACATACGGTGCTCTGTGAGGACGCTCAGTGACGCTCAGTGACGCTGCACTTCTCTCATGATTGTGATTGGTCCGCTGCGTGCGTGTTCACGGCTCTTGATAAAGCAACCCTGGGTTGAGTTACCGAGTTGATATCCAGCGTCATGATACCGATTATCCTGATTGCCATTGTTAGGGTTAGTCAACCCAGGATAGGTCTGGGTAACCCAGGAAAGGTTGATCTCGCTTCGTGATACAGGCCCCTGCTCCCTATGTAAATATAAACAGCTCATTCTAGAGTAACAAACACACAACAACTCTCCCCAGAGCCCAGCAACCATCAACAACACAGGACACACTGCTGGTTGTTTTCCACAGTTACTTTGGTTGTTCCACCGTCCGCCATTTCTACTGCTGATAATAGTACCTGCAAAGAACCTAGACTGATTCTCTTTGGTAACTGGGGATAAACAAAACACTGTCTTCTTCCTGTTGTGGTTGGGCAACAGTTTACCACTTCATTTGTTTTGTAAACCAAACCATCATGGCATGGCTTATAGGAAACTAATCTAAACACTGATGGTGTCATTGTTCTGCAATCATTATGTTGTGCAATCAACATTTACTTCATAATGATGAGTTAAAGCCAAAAACTTTTTCCTCTTTCAGGTTGGAAATAACCTGGGTTTGTGACTTGGGCTTTGACAGAGTGACAACTTGCACTACGATTTTGTTGATGAAGATTCTCATCATCCAATAATCACCCATTATAATTTGAAATGCTATATCGTAGGCAACTGGACTTGCTCTAGTTTGATGGGGACATTCACGTTTCACATTTCACGTTTTCACATCGGCCACTGTAGTTGGCAGCCCCTCTGCGACAAGCTGGATAGCGTCTATTAAGCTGTGATTTTTAACATGAAACTGCTTCATTCAGGGTTTCTGCCAATTTGAATCACTGGGTTCATTTATTGTGGAGTGAAAGAGACCTCTATGTAAATATAAACAGCTCATTCTAGAGTAACAAACACACAACAATTCTCATTTGCAGGTGATTATACACCAAGGAAAACATACTTATAAGGCTATATTATATTCCATCTCAGTAAACATATTCCCCTAATTCTTACACACTGCACCTTTAAGTATAAAGAGTTTAATCAGGATATAATACAGAACATTTTAAATTTGCATTTAAGTTCTCACACCATCATGTTTTTCTTTCTCTCTCCTTCTTTTTTTCCTTGTTTGTTAGGTGCACATATTTAAAGCTGCCATTTGTGCATGTCCAATGCTGGAATTACTATCTATAAACTTGTACCCCAAGGCCTAAACACACAAACTTTCAGTTAATCCCAAGACCATTCAGCACCACCTGTTCATACCAGTAACAAACAGCTGGCCTGACTGAGGACTCCCCAGGAAGGGTGATGAAGACAAGCAAGCACAGAAGAAGACAGCAAGTTTCCAGGTTAGTAAACAGCAGCACAGGAATGAGATTCACATCCTACACACATAGCTTTCCCTCTTTTAACAGTCAGACAGTGATTAGATGCAGACCAGATTTCACTGCGCTTGTGTTGTACCCTAATGATATGATGCTGTGTGACTTGTCATCTGTTTAACCTCCATGCAATGATTCAGATCTCCAACTGTAAAGACAAATGGTAGGTATACATAATTGAGTTTGGTGACCTCTGCAGGGAATCTGTTTCAGGCTTTGTAAATGGAAACCTTTTTTTATTAAATCTAAATTGTATAAAGTGCATGCACGTATAATACTCAGGAGCTCCACTCTGATCGTTGCTTTGCGTCTTGTAATTATGCAAAATACTGCACAATGAATTCTAATTTTCAACAGCAAAACAGAAAATGAAATGAGCTGTCAAGAGTTTTAAATTATCATCAGAACTTACCAACAATGAAATTGTTGAGAGAACTTACTTTATGAGGCTTTATGAGGCAGACAGAACAAGTACAGACGTTATTAAAGCGGCCCTGCCTCCAAGCAGTGGAGATAAACACTCGTTTCACCACAAAATAAGCTTTAAAACTCTGTGAGAAAGTGTGTAAGAGCACTTGTTCCTTAATGTAATTTTCAAACTGCCATCATGGTGAGGGAAAAACTACTGCTGTCGTGTGTGAAGAGTTTAATGAATGGGAGACATAGAATAAGTGTGAATACAAAACAATAAAACAATGGCGTTTCTAAAGTCAGCCAAGTTCCATCTTTCATGTTCTCTCTCTGATTTTTTTGACTTCAGTGGTGATTACAGCACCTACTGTCATGTGCTGTGACCACAGCACACAGCTGAACACACAGTTCTCATGACATTTCTAAAGGCTACTCTCTGTTAGTCAGCAGGTCTCTGATAAGTTGCAATATCTAAATGAAACAAGAAATTTTCTTCTTCTGTTTGATCTGTAACTCGTGTGTTTTTATCCTTTCTCAACTTCACTCAGGATTCTTCATTTTAGTTTTATTCTTTACACATTCATACACATATTGAGTAACAGCATGAGTGACTGTGTAGACGGTCGTATGGCCTCCGCAGTCTGACCTTTTAATCCACGAACAGACCGGAACACAGACATAAATCTGTCGAGATTTAACCTGAGTTGTGCCTGCAGTACTTCAGCTACATAAAAGAGTCCCTGTTTGACAGCATGCAACAAATGAAAACAGACACACCAGAGGAGTACACTGAGTCCTGTGGCGCTGCAGAACAAAGGAACAAGTGTGGTCAATCTTAAATGTTTATCACCAAGAAAGTCTCAATGTTTTAGTAATGTGATTCACTGTTTATGTATTCATAGGGCTAATTTGGTATTCATAGAGTCATAGAGCCCTGGAGCAATACCCAAAATTGGTTTGATTTTTATACCCATTTATCCTGGTCAGGGTGGTGTCACCCCGCAAAACGAAACGCATGACGTCAAGTGTACAAGTCTACACACACACTGCATAACTTATTTACTCCTAGAGGTTTGAAAAACACCTTAATGTAAGACTGTTTGGCAACTTCATTTTCCTAAGTGTGCATTTCAGACAAATGTGACAAATGCAAACTATAGGTGTTTGGACAGCATACTGCATTTGAAATTAAACACTGAGCTCGAGGTTAAAGTGCTGACATCCTCAAAACTGAGAGTCAGCACTTCACCTCTGTAATCACAGTTTTATTGCAAACCCAATGTGCTGGAGAACAAAGATATGTGTGCAAATCTGTTTGTTCTCATAAGCAGTGTCAACGAGAGCAACGGTGCTGAACACAGAGGATGGGGATAACTGCTCAGTACATCACCCGGACGGAGCTACCAGGCTGTGACAGCTTCATCCTGCCGCAGGACATTAGACTGTTAAACTCAATAGCTCCTGAGCTCATCACTTGACCCTGCCACTTTACCGTCATGTACTTCTACATAACTGTCATATACACACTACTCATTTACATTCACTACATTCCTGATAACATTGAATTTGACTCTTGCTTTATACATATAGTTGTTATATACACAAGTACATTGTTGGAAGGTGCCTAAGACCCAAAGTTGTCAATGGCAACGACTGTTTTGGTACTTGTTGTGCATTTGACAACACATAACTTGAAACTTGGGATGATAAAGAAATTGCAGCACTCATAAAAAGGTCATCTGCGGATAAATGATAAATAACTCACAGAAAGGCGCACATGCTCAAGAGAAAGTGACTGAAATAAGAGCAAACATCTGAACAAAGGAAACTGTCAATGAACAAGACTGAAAACAGACAGATCCAAATCAGGCAGTATATTATTTCCTCTGGACACATAGATGTCTCTCAGTTATCAGCCCCAGTTTATGGGTTTTATCTTTCTAGTGATGTAGGGCAAGTGCCTTTATGATGTGGTCTCACAAAATGTCCTCTGAGATCTCCGGCAACATCATCTCATGGAAGTAAATGTCTTATTGTTTATCTTGGCTGCAAACCTAATTTCCGTGGGACAATAAAGCTGAATGGAACTGAATTAAATGTGAAGCCTGCATTTTTCCATGCAGTGCTATTGATAAACACCACTTTGAGCTCAGTTTAAGAAAAAAAAAAAGCTTCATGTTAAGTTTGATTTGTAAATGTTTAAAAAGAGAATTAATGAATGTTTATATTTGGTTCATTACAGCTACAAGCTTAACTGTAGTATTTAAAGGTGCCCTGTGGCGCTAACATCTGAAATACACATATAGATAACTATGACGGCATATTAGAGCCATTGTATGTTAAAAAAGAGCTGGGTCAGACAGGTAATATTCCAATTAAAGAACAAACAAACAAACAAACAAACAAACAAAAATAAACAGAATTTCTGTGATTGAAGTCCCACATTTACAAGATAAACTGTACGGTACCCCAGGGGCGAAAATCCCATTTCATAGTTGGGGGGGACAATAAACAGTAAAATTTTAGAGAATAATTCCAGGGGGGGACAAGGACAAAAAGTTGTAGCCTGTCTTTTATACAGCATCTTTTACCACAATTTGACGCTTTAATCTTCTCTTTATCTCTCCAACAGGCAGAGTGAATGTCTATACTTATGAGAAATTGCTTAACAACTAAACATTTCCTGCAATTAAACTGGTAAACTGGTTTATAAACAGTGTGCTGTCAGATCTGCCGCTGCGCACCTCACAACCGTGCGTAATAGTCGCGCATAATGACCGCTCCTCGTCAGTTAGGCTGCACGTCTTTCATGTTTGTCTCACTGACAGGTGGAGAGCCTACAGACAGGTACCCATTGCTCCGCCACTGACTGCTCTTGTCCTGTCCTCTCCCTCTTCTTTCTCTCCTGTCCTCTCTATCACTAAACTCTGAGCTTAATCATTAGCTTTTAGCTCAGCAGCACTCGTAATTGAGTAGGCTTTTGAACAATGCAGGAGAAATGTTGCAGACAGTTTATATTAGCAGCCTGGGCCTGGGGCTTGTTGTAACAGTAAATGGGATGTGTTGTAACTTGTGTAAATTAAACTGTGTCTGTGTGAGTGAACATCTTACCCTGCGATGCGCGATGTGGACAGCGGTTCCAGCCACACGCTGTTGGTGCTGCCAAGAAGCCCCGCCCGTTGGAAAGAGTGTGGGATATACCACTACTAGGAATGGGAGGGGGGGACTAAATCTTTTAAGATTTAAATAGCACATTATTGGGCGATTATAATGAGCACCGCTTACATTGTGCTTTCAATAAATACTACTGCATTGTTCAAAAATTATTAATTGTGTCTCAAATGATTCTAGGGGGGTACAGCTTTACTGAAAGGGGAATCATGTCCCCCCTGTCCCCCCCGGGATTTCCTCCCCTGTGGTACCCGTCATTACACCATTACAGTTTTACTATGTGGTTTGGGTTAGCAGCGTGAATTCATTGCTAATTTTACAGGTTTCCTTCTTCTCATAAATTTGTGACATTAATGTCAAAGAATCTCTGACCTTTGTACCTTATAAGTTTCCGACTTTAAATTCAGAAATTCTGACTTTTTTATTGGAATATTATCTCCACCAGCTCCATATTTTTTTAACTTACAATGGCCCTGACATTGTGGTGAAGAGGGAGCTGAGCTGAAAGGCGAATCTTTCGATTTACTGGTCCAGCAATGTCTCAACCCTCACCTATGGTCATGAGCTCTGGGTAGTGACCGAAAGAATAAGATCGCGGATACAAGAATACTCAAATGAGTTTCCTCCATGGGGTGGCTGGGCTCAGCCTTAGAGATAGGGTATGGAGCTCAGACATCCAGAGGGAGCTCGGAGTAGAGCCGCTGCTCCCTCATGTCGAAAGTGGTCAGTTGAGGCGGTTCGGGCATCTGATCAGGATGCCTCCTGGGCACCTCCTGTTGGAGGTGTTCAGGGCACTTCCCACTGGTAGAATGCCTGGGGGCAGACCCAAAACACGCCAGAGGGACTATGTATCTCATCTGGCCTGGGAACACCTTGGGGTCGCCCAGGAGAAGCTGGAAAGTGTTGCTGGGGAGAGGGACGTCTGGGGTGCTTTGCATGGGCTGCTGCCCCCACGACCCAGTCCCAAATATGCGTATAAAAATGGATGGAGGCCCTGACATGTCGTTGTAAACAACAGTAACATTAAAAAAAAAGTAATTGTAATACTCACTGCCTGCAGGTGGTGCAAGTGTTAAAACTGCAGCTGCTATTCTTTTCCTTATGTGTAGGTGGTGTCATCACCATGTCTACATCTGCAGGTCTAAACTGTTGCTGCTGTTACTATAAGTGGTGTAGGTGGTAATTTTCAGACCTGGTCTGACAATGAGAGAAAGCGCCCCCCCCCCCCCACCCCACCCGCCCCGCAGCCTGCTTTGAGTTAATTTGTGGGTTTGTGAGAGGCTTTATAATATTTCAGTGTATTGTAATGGATATAATCCATTCCAGACTGCTCCATTTGACCAAAATAAAAATGACAATTATTAACACCATCTGCTAAAGCTTCCACCACTGAGACAGTAACAGATAAGATTTTTTATATCAACCTACCAGTGACTCAAAAGTCTTCCCAGCCACCAAGAGCAGATTCAGTTTAACACAACACCTCTCTCAGAGGCAGAGAACCTTTTCACATGAAGACTGAAGCCAAGAAATAACAAGAAAACCTGACATCCTGCCAGCCGCTGTGGCCCGCCAGTCTGGAGGATGCTCGCACCAAGGCTGATGGGTGCTCATTACAACTCTTCTATTCAGCAATCAATCAGACAAATATCACACTATACTATAATATCATCAGTCAGGAGTACTGAATAACTACCAGGCAACCAGAAATTATCTAATCATCTTGATGGTTGACTGAATCCTGCTCCTCACTCTGCTGCACTGGGATCACTGGGAACAGTTCAAGTCTCTAAAATGGACTGACTGCCCTCTCTCCCTGAAAACAGGAAAGACTCGACCTGCTAGATGTCAGCAATCATCTCTGCATATTCTGTAATTTGTTGTTAGCTGACATGAACTGATGGTCGACTGAGCTGAGTGTCTATAGGGGACTCTTCCTCACTGACAGTGCCAAAAAATGTAATAGCGTTTGTGCCTCTGTGACAGAAATCATCCCTGACAATGAATTAAAGATGTCCTCTGTCACTCTATTGGAAAAAAACTTGACTTGTAATAGCTTCTTGAATTTATTCAGAAAAATCAGTTCTTTAAATAAGATTAGCATTCCTGACTGAGATGTTGAGATGCAGCAGAGAGGCACTGAAATGCTGGTGTAGTCTCTACTGTCTGCTGATTACTGACTGGTGCATTTTGCTTCGTTGTGTTGATTTGTGCTCTTTGTTCTTTTTTTATTTTCCCGTCTGGTGATTTTTGTGTATAAGTCTTTAGTAATAATCTTTTACAGTTCTTAGTCTTATTGAGCCTGGATGATCACTGTGAATGTCAAGTGATATTAAAAAGCAAAAAACAGAGTTTACAAAGACATTTCGATTAACACAAAGACCTGTGCATCAAAGCGTGCCACCGATCACAACTAACTTCTTATAAACTGCGTAAGGAATCGTCTTCCCATGATCATATTAACTGAACAACAACAACAACAACAACAGGCACTGCACCACAGTTGGAACAATTCAACACCAACAGTCCATGTCACAACTTCGAGCTTGTCTGTCTGTGAAATGTTTATACAGACCTCACTCTCACATTTCTGACACAAGAGTAGATGTGAAGATGAGTCACTGACTGGGAGGTGGAGAGACTGTGTGTGGGCCTGAATAAATAAGATATGAATATTGAATCCCCCCCCAGTCTGGGAAACCCTCTTTGACAGCAAAATCTGGAAGACTGAGATGTGACAGAGAAACATTGTTGGTCTCATGTCCCCTATGTACTTAATTATGAATTTTATCAATAGTTAATGATTTAAACCAAAGCCAATCTCCAGACAGTGGTCATACCACAGCCTATTTCATCACCAGCAGCGGACCGGTCCAACTCTAGTATCTACAGACCTTATTTAGTGCTAACTATCCACTGAGGATTTTAAAACATGAAGAGCCCTCAGCTTACTGTGGAGTTAATATTGATTTATTGACAGTTTAATTCTGCACAATTGTCTCTTCCTCTGAGGTCAGTGTTCATTCATGAAAGCACCTTGAACCACTTGATAAAAACAAATCCTGTGATAAAAAATAGGGAAACTGCCTGTAACCATAATATAAATAAAATACATCCTGTAGCCTAATAATTGCATTCATAAAACATGATGCATAACAAATATTACAAAAAGACTCCAGTGATGCAACAGCATTAAAAATAAGTGCTCTACACTGTATCATCTCAAAAGAATAGTCATGTCACCTCCTCCTTCCTTCATTTCTCTTTACCTCTGATCTCAGTATGGGTCAGGTGGAACAGCAAAAAGATGACAGGTACTTCCATCCTGAGGCTCAGAAGTTTCACTGCGCTCAGGTCGCTCCGGCTATAAATCCTCAGACCGATCCACAATCAGTGAAAACCTGCCAGTCGACAGAAAAGTCAGCAGCAGAAGTCCAAATCAGTCCAAAGTGTTAAAGCATGTCCGACATTACAAAAAAGGCTGACAGGGCAAACTAAGGCGACGGATGCACCGCGGAAAGCAAAACCGAGCCGGTGCGCACAGACAGCAACATCCTCTCCACACTGTCCTCCTCGGAGCTCTGTGCACACTCTTCTGTGAGCCACCGTATCCTCCTCCTCATCCTCTTTCTGCTGCTTCTGCTGCTCCTCCTCCTCCTCCTCCTCTCTCTCTCTCTCTCTTCCTCACTCTGTTACACACATTCACACACCAACAGACACTTTCCACCTCCTCTTCCGCAAATTATTTCTATGACACACCTGCTGATGATCACTTCCTGCCACCGGTCCTGAGCCAGGCAAAGTGTGAAGTCAGTCTGCAGCAGCGGTTGAATGTCAAGTCCATTTACTAAAGTACAGCACTGAACAATTTTATCTTTACTTTTTCCGTCTTATGCAACATTATATTTAAACTCCACTGCATTCTGGATGCCAATATTCTACTTACTTACTTACTTTTATCTCAGCCTGTGAACCTTTTTGTCGCTGTCCAGCCCAGTTGCATTGGTGTGTGGGTACCTTCTCTGCTGTCCTTGCTTGTCGTCCAATGTACCAAGGCACCCAAGATAAACTTTTATGTTGCCCTGAGAAGGCGCAGATTGACAGCAGCCCTAGCAACCCAAAGAAGTGGAATGATCTCCACCTATACCAGCTACAGCATTAAAGTGATAAACACATGAATACATTGATGATTATGATTCAGTAAGATGAAATAAATACTGATGAGACGGGCCATTCTGCATGATGAATACTGTTACTTTTACTAACACTTTTACTCAGTAAGAGTTTGAATGTGGGGCTTTTACTTGTATTTGAGTACTTGAGTATTTCTACACTGTGGTATTGCTACTTTTTACTTAAGTTAAAGACTGCTCCCCTGTTAAAGGACCTGCTGGACTGTGGCCACGTTGTCTCCTTTTCCTAAAGGTAAAGCTGAGGGTTAGTGGAGCTGACAGCAGCAGAGAGGACGCACTGTGGTTTATATCTGCTGTATTTCTCAATCTTGGAAGAAATCATGTTTTTAACTGCCTCTATATCTTTTCTTTTGTGAATAAAGGACCAGAATTGATAAAGCAGAAACAGCCTTGGCTTATTCCACTATTCAACAATGAGTTCATTTTGATTTTATGAGTCGGCTACTTGAGAAGATTGATACTTCTCACTTTTAGAATAATAGTATCCATCGTGTCCTCTGACTCAGTGAAATGAATAAGCGTAATTATCTAAATGTCCAGCTTTGAAAAACCTGCCAGAGTTGAGCTTTATTGGACATAATTGGAGACATTTGGTTTTTAACAGCTTGTACGCCTTTATGTCATTGCCCTTTTATACTGACACTTTGAAAATCTTCTTCTTTTTGCGTTCAAAGGGCTTGATACAGTTTTCTGATCTCATTTGATTTTTTTTTCATGATAATAAAAGTTTCATCACTGTGTTTCAGTTTGTCATTTTTGTTTTGGATGGTGTGATATACAGATATGTTTGAGTTCCACAGAAGAAGCTTTGAAATAGTTAAAGGAGCAGAGAGGGATCTTTTGGTGCAAAGTGTGCTTCACAAAAGTTTTCATGAACCCTCTGACAAGGTAAGATAGGTAGCAGGCAGCAGCAGCAGCAACAGGGTTGTAACTCCAGTCAGTATAAACACTGAGCACATGTTGCAGGGCTGCTCTGTGTTTTGCTTGGAGGACTCAGAGTTGTCGCTGGCCTTCTGGGCACCCTGACAACATCTGAATCTGAGCCAGGCCATTCAGGCAACATGCTTGTGGCTAACAGCGGAGATCTGTGTGAATACACGAGACCCTAAAAAAGAGAGTGGATCACAGGGAGAACCACCAGTTGGTCCAGGAGCTTCACCTCAATGATGGCTGTTTACAGGCATATTTTAGGATGACTCAGGGGCAGTTTGACAACCTGCTGTCTATTGTCGGGCCGTATTGCTCTGGGTATCCAGCAACTGCTACCACCAGTTTCTCCTTCATTCTTTACCAGCTACTTATCCATGGTCAGTGTAGTATCTACAGTAGATGCCCCCAGTTTATAGAAGCAGACAGGAGTACCACCAACGAAGCTAAGCAGTACGCTGCTATGGACTGGGCCAGCAGCACAATTTATTTCAGCCACCTAAAACAGAACTCTAAACAACTAAAAAATCTATATCAGAACTTATATCAGTTATACAATACATTTATAATATTCAATTCATCTCTTTACCTTGCTATCAGACAACAATTTTAGACTGTGAACTGAAGCCGTCATATTGCAAAAACAATCATTTTACCTTACCTTACCTCAACACAGGAGTGGCTGGTCTCCTGCTGCCTCAATCAGTTTGTTTGTGTAATTGTGTGACTTTGGGGATTAAAAGGTTTCATTTGGACTGACCAAATAATGTCTAAATAACGTCTGTGTCTGTGTCAAGGTAACATGGTGAAAATATTCTCAATATAGGCAATATTGAAACTGTTATTGATTTTTTTTAGGTGGCTGAAATATGTTTTGTACTGCCCCCTTCACAGCAGTACATTTCATGGTGTTACTCACATCTGCTTCTCTAAACTGGGGGCTTGCTGACCAACATCTACTGTCGGATACACTGACTATGGAAAAGTACCTCATACAACCCACTTAAAAAATCAGAAATATCTCTTTAATAGAAACATGCACTAAACAAGACATACTTGTGTTTTATCATCAGGCGGTAAATGAAAGATGCAACATAGAAACTGACAATATACAGTATATACATAAAAAGTACATGTACACTCCACCAAACTTGAATGGTGAATTTATCTAAATTACTCTTGTTCTGATGCAAAACAGCAAAGCTGAGCAGCGAGAAATGCAGAATGTGGAGGAAGAAAATAAGGAACTCAGTGTTCCTGAGAGAAATACTTCTTAGTTGATTTAATCATGTGTATGCGGCATCAAGAGGTACTGGTTATTGAGTCACTAAAAGCGATCAGATTAAAGTGTATTAAAGTGCCCTATTATTTTATAGCTATTTGATGGCACTTGTTTATTCTTGTTTATTTTCAGTTCTTCAGACTGCTGCATTTGTTTTAGTGTCATTTATTTTGGCCACCACATCTGAATATGAGAAAAGGGATAGAAAAAGTACGTCAGGTCATTTGTTGATGTTGCCAGACTCCATTTGTTAGCAAACATTAGCTAGTATTGCACACTGTGAAAGCTGTCGCAGAGCTGCAGAGAGGAAAGGCACATGTGAGCGTGCACAACAGCAGCTTGTTGCACTGTCTTTGAGTGGCCAAAGAAATCAATGAATGCAGGTCTCATCAATAATTTATCATCAATAAACAAATAACATCATGATAATCACATGATAAATGTGTAATAATCTTGTTATTGTTTGATTTTGGCTTTTTGAATTTGCCTGCTCTGTGTTTTAGAACCAATGGTAGTTTTTTGGTTGCCATGGTATTTTAGCCTGACATCAAAACGTGATGTCACAGAATGGAACTCGGAATCACCACCAAAGACCTCGGAACACACAGAAACTGGTAAGTAGACCCTCTCTCCACAATTCAGCAGAGTTTTACACAAGTATTGGAGAGACACACACACGATTTTTCGGAGACATTCCTATCGAGTACGCTCACAAAACAACATGGACGCTGAGAAGTCAAAAACTCTACATTCTCTGAACCCAGAGAACGATTCATGTAAGTGTGAAATCCTGTCAAACAGCTTCACCTGTTTTTACATGCAAAAAGTACTTATTGTCACTTTTTCTGTAGTTCAGCGTGTTTTTCATGCAAAAAGTTGAATATTTGTCAGTGCAGTCAAAATATTTTAACCTGTTTACAAAGTCATTAATTTAATTTTGTCTGAATGTTTGATACAGTTGTGCTGTTGCTGAACAAGTTCCCCGGTCCATCAGAAAAACGATTTGTTCGTCCTTTTCTGTGGACGCCTTTGAGGAAAACAGCTTCACGAGTTCAAGGTAAGAAAGCACGACTAATTGATTTACAAATGGTCATTTAATGGGTTGAGTCTTCCTTTAAGTACAGTGACTTACATGTACTTAGTCACTTGCTGACACTGATAACGGTGTAGACATACTGATGGTGGGTAGTCATGTAGGACATCTGACTTTTATGTAGGAGATCAAACTTTGTGTCTTGTCACAGATCTGAAATTCACTTTGTAAACTGTGACCTTGTAACAGTCTTTACCTGACCTTACAGTATTTTACATGTGCAGATGGTGTGGGGAAAACAATTAAATTTGAAACTGGTGGGACTGAACATTACAAAACAATGTTGTTAAACTTAATACAGACTTTCACAGAATCATTTAAGATCAACAAGTTAATGTAACGTGGATTTCTCTTTTCTGTAGAGTTCAAACCCAAGATCTGCCAGGGAGAAGACTCTGAGGTGACAAGCCAGAAAAGAAAGATCAGCTTGGATCGCCCAGAGTCACCCAGAAAAAGGCAGCGAGGTAGCAGTGAGCCCACTGAAGTGGCAGTGGAGACTGTGCAGGCCAAGGGGACGAAGAGGAAGGCCAGCACCCAAACCAAGACCCCCAGTAAGAAACAGAGGGGTGACAACTGTGACGCAAACACTGACAAGCCCACTGAGGTGTCAGTGGTGGGCGTCACAGAGACTGAGGGTCGGATGGAGGCCTTTGCTGAGCATATGCCAGCAACAAGGACTCCCAGGACGCCAAGAAGGGACAGCGGCTGTGAAGTCTCCCCGAGCTCCAGCAGCCCTTCAGCCTCCCAACAGGACAACGGGAGGGCGTCCGACTCAGTCAGCTCCAGCAGAGGTAAGCTGATAGTGTGAGAAATAATTAGATGACTGTATGTGAGTGTGTGTTTGTGAAGTGGACAGCCGAGACAGCCCCATAAACAGTTACTATGTCCACACTCTCGCTAACTGCTTGCTTGGTGGTTGTTTACACTTGTATTCAGCCCTGTCCACTTGTGATCAGATCACCCGAGATACATGTTAATACCAGATATAAACAGGCTCAGTGTTAGACGTTGCTCACAACTGTGCTAAAACATGACTGTTGTGTGTTTGTGTGTGTGTGCAGCCAACTTTGAGGCCAAGTACCTGCAGCTTCATAAGCTCGGAGGAGGCGGCTTTGGTTCAGTCTATGCTGGAGTAAGGAAGTCTGACAATTTACCGGTAAATAAAACATCCGTATTCTCACATCACACATACACACAAAGTCATCACTCCCTGTACTAACCAAAGCACCGGTGATTCTGTCCTGTAGGTGGTGATCAAACGCATCCCTAAAGCTCGCGTCAAATATCGGCAAGTGGTGAGTGACTTAATCTGATGTCTCAGCATCAACTGTTAAAATCATGGTTGAACTTTTTTCACTTTGTTGTTACTCTGTTGTTGACGAGGAAAACACACATTCACAACCACCTCTATTAAAACACAATGTTTTTTCTGCATTTTGCTTCTTTCAGATGCTAGACGGGATGGTGTACTCACTCCCTCTGGAGGCGGTCCTAATGATGAAGGTGGCAAGTGGACCACATTTAGTGGGACAGTCTGCTGCTGTCACTTTGTTGGACTGGTATGATGTGGACCAGGAGATCCTCCTGGTCATGGAGAGACCAGTCCCCTCTATGGACCTGTTGGACTATGTCAACAGCTGTGATTCTCTGACAGAAGACCAGGCTAAGGTACTGAAACTGGTTGGAGCATGTTTTCATATCTGTGTGTGGTGTTTCCTTAAAACTGTGCCAAGCTTACAGTTTTCAGTGTTGTCAGTGTCTGTGGAGAGTTGAGGGCTGCTATCACACCTACATTTTTAAAATTTGGTGCATACAAAAACCTAAATCTTAAACTTGTTTCATATTTAGTTACCACTGTCTAGTAGTCCACCTTTATAAAGGGTTCCTAAGTTGTAAGTAATGGCGTTATTATTAGTTAATAGATCATATAGTGATGCTGGATTGTTTTTGCAGTGTGTGTTGAGTCGTCCCAAACAGCCAATGTTAGCTCTAAGCTTGCCAGCAGTCCTTTTTGTCTTGTCTCTGTAAGTTCATGAATTGGTGTCATAAAGCCTCAAGATGAGAGCAAAGCTTCTGCTGGAGCAGAAACATTTTCTTGCCTCAATTTGTGCAACCCTTTGTGGATCAAAATTTGCATCAACATGGACTTTATTTGCAGTCCGGCTTCACGCTCAGTTCAGAAACACCTTTACACCCAGGCACCCTTACATTGTGTTATCTTTGGTGTCACCAGCGTTTAAATGTCATTGTTCTCAGCTCAGTTCTCAAATGGACGTAACTGAACTTTGAGCAACAGTTTTGTGTGGAAGCTGCAACATTGTCACATAATGTGAAAGTACCACCCTACACTCCCTTCGTCACTCCACTATAACTCATCTGTTTGTCTTTGTCTCTGTCTCAGAACATCATGAAGCAGCTGGTGGAAGCGTGCATCAAGATGCACTCGGTGGGAGTCTTCCATTGGGACATCAAAACGGACAATGTCCTCATTGAGACCAGCTCCGATGTCCCCCGAGTGCGGATCATTGATTTTGGATGTGACTGCTCTGGAGCAGATGCAGCAGCACCCCTGGCTCAGATAATCCTGAACCTCACACCACCATTCGGACTGGGCCAGGACATGATCTGAATACTTCTTTCACCACTGAACATCACAACACAACTGTTGTAACTAAGGAAGTTACAACAGGCCCCAGCACACACTATGATGACGGGCCCTTCTGCATGCTAGTTACTAGTTATGTGACTCAACTTGCTAATGTATAATCTTATGGTCTCATCAGATGATCAGAGACCTGACATACGACAATTTTATTTTATGTTCTCTCAAGGCAATTGAATCAAACGCAACTGGACTTAGTTTTGTCTGAGAAGACGTTTCACCTCTTATCCAAGAGGCTTCATCAGTTCATGCTTGTCTGACTAGGCTGGAACTAGTCTGACAAAGATGAACGGAAACTCCTGCTGCAACGGTGGGCGTTACAGTCGTTGGAGTCACAGGAGGCCATTTGTGAATGACCATTGTTTTTCGAGGTTAAGCTGTTAAATCTCCTGGGCAAGGATGAGAGGACAGCATGATAGGTGTGGGATAGGTGGTGTCACAGACCTCCTCGTCTGTTGAGAGATGGTTTTTCCATCTTCACATAGACATTTTTCTCCTCTTTCAAACCATCTGTCTCCACTGTCCAAAATGTGCACGTTGCTGTCTTCAAAGGAGTGTGCTTTCTCCTTGAGGTGTAAATAGACAGCTGAGTCTTGCCCTGACAAGTTACCCTTTCTGTGTTGGGCCATACATTTGTTTAGTGGTTGTTTTGTTTCACCAATGTACAAGTCTGGGCATTCCTTGCTGCATTGGACAGCGTACACCAGGTTGCTCTTCTGGGTGTGTAGGGTACGGTCTTTTGGATGTACCAGTCTTTGTCCAAAAGACCGTACACCACACACCCAGATGAGCAACCTGGTGTACGCTGTCCAGTGCAGCGAGGAATGCCCAGACTTGTACATTGGTGAAACAAAACAACCACTTAACAAACGCATGGCCCAACACAGAGGGGCTAACTCGTCAGGGCAAGACTCAGCTGTCTATCTACACCTCAAGGAGAAAGCACACTCCTTTGAAGACAGCAACATGCACATTTTGGACAGTGCAAACAGATGGTTTGAAAGAGGAGTAAAAGAATCCATCTATGTGAAGATGGAAAAACCATCTCTCAACAGAGGAGGAGGTCTGCGACACCACCTATCCCCCACCTATCACGCTGTCCTCTCATCCTTGCCCAGGAGATTTAACAGCTTAACCTCGAAAACAATGGTCATTCACAAATGGCCTCCTGTGACTCCAACGACTGTAACTACCACTGTTGCAGCAGGAGCACTAATGCACCAATGACATCAGTGGCCTTGTGAAGACCTCCTCAGAGGTTAAATACCTGGGTTTTCCACACCAGTTTGTCAGACGAGTTCCAGCCTAGTCAGACAAGCATGAACTGATGAAGCCTCTTGGATAAGAGGTGAAACGTCTTCTAAGACAAAACTAAGTCCAGCTGCGTTTGATTCAATTGCCTTGAGATTGATTGAGTTTTTATGTTGTTGCTTATGTAGAATAAGCATATATTTATATATTGTGTGATACACTGCTTCTGACTGTTTTACAATATATACATCTGTATATAATTAAAAAATCAAAACAAAACCATGATGGATCTGGGTTTCCATTTTCAATGTCTTATATAGCAAATGGCAACATGTTTAAATCAGTGTGAGTTCGTCTTTGATCACAGGCACATTTCTAAGGTGTTAATCTGAATTATTCGCAAGGTCCTGTTTTCTGCCCAACATATTGATGGAGGTCCCACTCTCTCTTTGGGCCTCCACACCCGTTGGGCCCCAGTGCAATTGCCCTGCCTGCACTGTCTATATTTACACCCCTGCACAACAGCAATTACCATAGTTGGACTTCAACATCCCATTTCATGGAAAAAAACAAAGGCAGTTGGTGAGATAAAGCTCAATGTGAGACTAAGTTTAAATTATGTCAAAGTAAATAGTAATTAAACTCACTTAAAGTTACAATTCAAATCTTTTGTATGGCTTCAACTTTTTTACAAGAGTTAAATCCAAAACTAGCTTCTGTTTCCTTAATACATCAATTAATGTCACATATTCAGTTTGAAATTCATGATGGACTTGTGGTCTTAGCTGGCGGAAAGCCACCCAGTGGGGAAAAACAGTTGGTGTAATTCATACATCACAAAAGCCTTTGCATTTGATCAGTATTACTGAGAGCATCAGAAGGCTCAGAGGCCATAAAGAGACCAGAGAAACAACTAAAGGCCCTTGCTGTCCGCTCTGAATGAACATAAAGAGTGAAAACAACCGAATCAACTTTTACCAGGGAACAAACCTCACCATCTGCAGTCTATTACATTGAAAACGACATACACACACACAGACTGAAGCGGTCCATTGCACTGAAAGCATCACAAAGGTATATAATTTTGGGATTAAAGATAAAAAGAACAAACATGTAAGCTAATGTTTATTCATGAGGAGTGAGCAGCTGGGAGGGCCAAGCATTTGGCTTTCAGTTAAGAGACACTGTTGCATTAAGCAAAATTTAGGAACTTCAGAGGGTTAAGAACAAAAAAAATGATGAAA
This sequence comes from Epinephelus lanceolatus, assembly GCF_041903045.1. Lineage (NCBI taxonomy): Eukaryota > Metazoa > Chordata > Actinopteri > Perciformes > Serranidae > Epinephelus > Epinephelus lanceolatus. The sequence continues at coordinate 30,553,438 of NC_135744.1, forward strand.
CATTATTCATTATCATGACCTCAAAGATCATTTCTTTGATCCTTTAGTTTAAAGACAGGATTTTACAACTCTGGAAGGTTGTCACATGGGTTACAAGGTAACTGCAGGAATACACCTTTGATTTTAGGCTACAACGTAAGCTACGAGGCTGCGTACACCTCTATGATTATTGGATGACCTCACATTGCAATGAATTGAGAGTTGAGGTTTTTTTTCCAGGCAATGCTGTCAGCAATTTCATGTGACTTTCTGAATTTACATGTTTCTGCTCCTCTGACTCCATTAAAAATGTAGTAAATTGGAAAGACTGAACCAATTTTCATTACTGCTTCTGTCACACTTAAGCTTGTCTAATAGCTACACGAGAACAGTCCTGCACGGAGAGTACGTGCAACTTGGATGTGATAAGCAAACTGTAACTTTTATGTAATTTGCATACTCCCAAAAAAAAGTCCACTTGACTCCTGTGTCCTTTTCCATTCTGGGTTTGTGTCAAAAGTGGACACAAAAATAGTTTTTCTTGAGTTTCACAAACATTTACACTAAATGGTTTAAAATGGTTATAAGTGGTCCTTTGAGAGATCCATGGAAGTGTTGCCTGACTTTAGGACCCCACTGAGTCTTGTATTCGCTGCAAGATTAACCTTTCCCCCAGCTTCCTCAAAACTCTGATGGCAAGCGTTCCTTCCTCCTCCACTTCAGTCCAACCCTGATCCCTGTCAGGAATCAGTTCAGTAAGGACCCAAATGCAGAGCAACAGACAAGTCTGAGGTTTAACAAAAAGCGAGCTTTACTTAAGCTGATGAAAAACATCCAGAACAGGCAGGTGACAGAAAGACCAAATGACAGAAGAACCAGATCTAATTGAAAACCAACCAGGATAATACGACGAAGAAAACAACAGGCAAGAAACAGAACACAGGGATGAGCACAGACGACCTGACAAGGAAGAAAGGGAAACATACGTTTGTATGTATACACACAGAAAACTAATCACAAGAATGAGACACAGCTGGAGTGGGTGGGCATGGGCAAATGGAGGGGAATGGGTATTGGCTAACAACAAGAGTGTGGAGGGGAACACAAGGGTGGAGCAAACAAGACTAATACAGAACAGGTGTGAAGAGAAGACTCTGGGAACAGGGAAGGAATAATGAGACTGAAGGATGACAGGTGTGACCGAAAAAAAGGCAGGAAAACACAAAGACAGGACATAAAACCAGACATGACACATGGGAAGAGAATCTACAAAATAAAACAGGAAACATGTTAAACGTGAATTGATAACAAAACGAGGAAAAACACAAACAGAACACCCCAAAATGAAGTCCACAAGATAGGGTTGAAGAGGGTGAAAGTAATTTAACAAATCCTCCCTTCCTTGGGAACCAAAGTAAAGACAGGAACAGCCGAGAATGTAACAGACAAAAAATAATAAAGAAAGAAAGAAAAATCACTCTGAAATCAAAGACAAGAACAGCAGGATTTGTGCACCAGTCAGTCCTAAAACTACATATGGAGCTTGATCACCGATGCATGTTTACAGGGTCTTGATTGTTGTTAAATGTATGTATCTTTGTTTCCTGTCTTAAATGTTTGTCCTTTTGATGTTGCAAATGGAGGTGCTGTGAGGCAAGGAAAATTTTAGACTTGATCTGAAAATTAAAGTATCATCATTATCGCTGGTGCAGAGTTCAGTTAGTTATGTCATGAGGCTTGAAAGATCTGCAAAGTTCAAGTCATTATAAGTCAGACCTTAAGTTGTCCTCTACAGAATAACACACATCTGCTGTATCAGAAGTTAAGGATGTCTGTTGCCTGAAGTGGAAACAATGTCACTCTACTCTGGAGGTCATTCAGGTCCTCTTCACTGCAGCTGCTGAACGTCCTCCCAGCTTTCAGCCCACAGTGACCCGACCAAAAGAAGTCACTTCTAAATCTTAACCAAGATGCTGCAACATGGCATTTCTCTACTTCCCTCTCTAAACTACAGATTGTTTTGTTGTTGTGTTGCAGAGTCATGCACATTAAAGAGTCTCAGAGGTCCCCCAGTCAAAGACACTGGGCTCTGTCCAGTTGATAATTAGTTGATCCTAATTCCCTGGCCAGCATCCCCTCCTTGTGTCAATGGAGGGTGAGACACATTTGACAAATGGGACATTCCTTGTTCATTGTGTGCGTCATTTTAAAAGTGATGCTAATTTATTATTAAGTGTAATGCAGCAGTGTCACCTCTCACTGGACTCACATAACCCAATGGATTCTTGATTGGCATATTATGTTAATACACATGAAATCTGTATGCAACCTCTTTTTCCTGCTCAAAACTTCCTTGTATGTGTGTCTTTGGAGACAGGTATAGAGTCAAACATAGTACAGTCAAATATAAAAAGCACAACACTGGCTCGCCCACTCTTTTCCACGGGGAATAAAGTCATCAAGGTAGCTGATACCAAAATATGTTTGGAAGTTTGAGAGAGCATCATCATCATTTCAGCAAATGCTTACAAATGACATCAAGTGACAAAGCGCACTAGCAACTGTGGGAATCATGACTCATGTCCTTTGGGAGGAAAGGAGGAAGTATTGTGACCTTATTATAAGAGCGACAAAATCTGCAGAGGGACGAGGTCGCAGGAGGTTAACCCAAACTATGATCTTTCCCTAGTCAAGTTATGTTTGTGCCTAAATCTAACGAAACCTGCAGAGCATTGTGTAGCATGTTCAGTTGTTTATTGGCAAAAATCCTTGTCTGCATTCGTAAATATGTCATCATTACCTCCACCAATAATCTGACTTATTCTCTTAAAAGGAGAATTTCGGATTTGTTTGTACATTGTGTGGGTAAGTCGTTTGGGGGGTTCCATAATGTTTCACCATCTTGAGAATACATCAGTTAGCAAGGAACATCCAGCCCCGCCTTCTGCATTTTCATTGAGAGCCAGGCCAGCGCTGCGTGACTGAGAAGCCAAAGGAGAGGAGCAAGAGGCGCTTTGCTACTACCCTGGCAAATTTGAAAGCCTGCACTACTGCAGCATAACAAAGTCCCACTCTCTGGGAAACCCTCTTTGACAGCAAAATCTGGAAGACTGAGATGTGACAGAGAAACATTGTTGGTCTCACGTCATGTATTTAATTATGAATCTTATCAATAGTTAATGATTTAAACCAAAGCCAATTTCCGAAAAGCTCCTGAAAAGGCGTCCTATACATTTTAGGATTGTGTATCTTGTGAGGACAGTGGTCATACCACAGCCTACTTCATGCCTCTTCACCTCCATCTGAGCAGCAGACTGAACACTTCCCAAAATTCCCAATTCACAGAAATAAGATTTCTGTCCAACTCTAGTATCTACAGACCTTATTTAGTGCTAACTATCCACTGAGGATTTTAAAACATGAAGAGCCCTCAGCTTACTGTGGAGTTAATATTGATTTATTGACAGTTTAATGTTCTGCACAATCGTCTCTTCCTCTGATGTCAGTGTTGATTCATGAAAGCACCCTGAACAAGATGATGACAGGTACTTCCATCCTGAGGCTCACAAGTTTCACTGCGCTCAGGTCGCTCCGGCTGTAGAGCCTCAGACCGATCCACGATCAGTGAAAACGAAAGTCAGCAGAAGTCCCAATCAGTCCAAAATGTTAAAACACGTCTGACATTACAAAAAAGGCTGACAGGGCAAACGAAGGCGACAGATGCACCGCGGAAAGTAGAAGCGAGCGGCCGCGCAAAGACAGCGACATTCTCTCCACACTGTCCTCGTCAGAGCTCTGTGCACACTCTGCTGTGAGCCACCGTATCCTCCTCCTCATCCTCTTTCTGCTCCTCCTCCTCTCTCTCTTTCTCTCTCTGTCACACACATCCACACACATTCACACACCAACAGAGGGTGCGTCCCAAGTCTCTTAAATTACTGCTAGTGCTACTGCTAGCTGACTTTGCTAGCTGTTTAGCCCCTCCCACCTAGGAAAAAATGTGAGGAGCTAGCGCTAGGAGCGATGGGCGAGCATTGTCGGTTTAAGAGACATGAGACGGCCTTACTCTGAAGCGTCACGTGAAGCAACGTCCATTCCTGATTACGGCGGCACAGCTGGATCTGCTGCATAACGGAGCCAGCGTTTGGCGTACATCCCAAGTCCCATTATATTCGCTGATCAAAGCCGTAAACCTCAGGAAGAGCAACTGAGGAGGGATGCTCTACAGGACGGACAGGCGTGCAATAGATGTCGTACAGAACAGATCGACATGATAAATTAACAGTAATCCGTATGACACAATGAGACAGAGAGAGAGAGAGAGAGACAGAGAGAGGTGCAGGACAGATGGTAATGACAGTAGCTTACAACAACATGAAAGTAATAATATTAATTATTATTAATATTAATAGGCTAATTAATATTACCTACAAGCTATTAAACATTATTCCACTCACATGACATGCAGGACAATTACTGATGGGCAAATGTGTTTGTGTTCGTGTGTGGTGTTATATCAACACGTGTGGTTCTGGACATGAGCAGCTGCACATTTAACAGCCACACATCACCGACAGTCCGCTGAACAACACAACGGGTTGTGAATGAAATAAACTTAATTACAACATGACAGTCTTGCAGGAAATATCATCAACGTTACTCTTTGTAGTCACGTAGGCATGTGAATTACAGCGTGTCATTGCAAAGAAGGCATGTAACGGGTACACTTGAGCTGTTTCTCCGCCATCTCGTTCAAATGAGCCAGATGTAGGCGGCGGGTATTTATACGTCATGCCCTCAAGCTGAAAAAGACTTCCTGTTAGGAACCTCTCGACCATCCTAGCTCGTAGCTGCTTAAAGCTTGCTGCTAGCTCCTAGCGCTAGCTCCTCGCTGCACAAATAAGAGACTTGGGACGGCCTAGAAGATGGCGGACCTCGAACGACTTCCGGTTCAAGCGAGGAGCTAGCAGTAGCACTATAAAAATAAGAGACTTGGGACGCACCCAGACACCTTCTTCCACGTCGTCTTCCGCAAATTATTTCTATGACACACCTGCAGAGGCTCACTTCCTGCCACCTGTCCTGAGCCAGGCAAGGTATTCGGGGGGCGTACCAAGATGGCGGACAGAGCGGTCGAACTTTTGCAGGGTCTTGAACCTTCACTTTCACCGTTGACCCTCAGCCCAAAGTTAAAATAGCACTTGCCTTTGTGCGCTAACCATTTTTGTACACAAGAGAATCACCCAGCACTCTCTAAGGCTCCTCTTTTAATGTATGAAGTTTCAAGCATGGCTGGAGCTAGCAATGACCATGGCTACTTACTAGCCGCTCTTCAGCAAGCCTGTGATGATGAGGATATCTAGTGGATGGAACAACAGGAAGAGGAAGAGGCAGTTCGGGACCCGATGTCTGCTTCACGTAAGAACTTGGATCATACCCCGCTGAAAAACCCACAGCCAAAAAAGTCGAAAAAACCTGCTGCTCCTGAGGATGAAATCTCCACCGGTGTCCTTTATGCCGCCATTCAAACTCTCACTCGCAAGTTTGACATCCAAAACAAACATTTCCAAGCTTCTGAATGGCAACTGAAGGAAAACACCGACGCAGTTATTAAAATCAGAGAGTCGGTGGACAACTTGAAAAAGCAGGTGACCTCACTTCAGAAAGAAAACTAAGCTCTGAAAGATGCATGTCTGGAGCATGCAAGACACAAGCGAAGATGGTCACTGCGGCTGAACGGACTCCCCGAGCGAGAGGGCGAAAACACCCGGGAAGAGGTGATCGAGATCCTGTCCAAGGTTGTCCCCCTCTCTGCTGAGAAGCTACGTGACTCCGTTGACACAGTCCACAGGCTGGGCCAGAAGGTGAGAACCGACAGACTGAGGCAGATCATTCTCCAGTTTTCCATGAGAATAGTCCGCAACCAAGTTTGGAAAATGTCCAAAAATGCCCATATACGCAACGAGATAAAGATCCATTTCAGAGAGGACTTTTGCAAAGAGGACCGAGAAGCCCATGGCCGCCTTTGGCCAAAGGTGGAGGAGGCGAGGAAAAGAGGACTGAAAGCCTATCTGCGAGACGGACATGCTGTTATTGACGGGCGCCGAGTGGCCGGCTGAGAAGTACCTTTCCATCTCCCCTCTCCGCGTCCAAGCAGTGAGACTGATTTCTCAAACTGTAAAGTTCAATTGCTTATTATCATTGTTTATTTATTTATTTTTCTTTATATACACAAAAAGAAAATAATAATAAGGGAAAAGGAGGGGAGGGGTGGGGAAAATAATATTTAAAACATGTTCTTTAAAAGAAATAAGTCTTGAGGCTGAGTTTTATTTTTATTTTTTCACAGCTGATGTTTGAATTTGTATCAACAAGTTTTGGAAGGTTACAGATTTCTTATCCCTGCGTTAAGTTTCAGAACGCATTTAATCTCTGTATGGTATTTTCTTTATTATGGTTAAATGTTAGAGGTTTATGGAACGGCACAAAGCGCAAAGCAATTTTTCTTTTTTGCAAGGAGCAACCAAGGACTAACTGTTTTTTTTCTACAGGAGACACATTCTATTGATAATGATGGAAATCCCAATGGGGCTGTGGTGACATATTTCTCTCCCACAGTTCTTCACACTCAGCTGGGGTGGCTATTTTATTTAAACAACTGGATGGTAAGGTTATGGATCACAAAGGCGATATTGAGGGTCACTGGCTTATGGTTATTGTTGAAATGAATGATTGTAACTGCAGCCTTCTGAATGTATATGGTTTCAATATTCAAGATAAAAATAAGAGATTGTTCTCTGATTTATGTACCATGATTGATGACTGGGTGAATCAATATTCAACGGACAAATTGTTGCAGGTGACTTTAATGTGGTTTCAGATGAATGGCTAGACAGATATCCCTCCCAGTTCAACACTCACTCGTTTAACCCTATAATATCTGACTTCTCTAAATCACTCAACCTTGTTGATGATTGGCGTATGATAAACCAGACAAAAAACAATATACATGGAGTAACAATACGAGTCGGTCTCAGTGCTCTAGATTAGATTTCTGGCTAATTACTCGTAATTTAGTTGATTTATCCTCTGATTGCAATATCTTCCCTTCTCCCCTTACTGACCACTGTGTTATTTCTCTGACTAATTCACCTATTGCCAATTCTCCTAAATCCAGAATCTTACATTGGAAATTTAATAGTAATTTATTAAAAAGTGAATCCTTTTGCAAACAAAGTGTTTCTTTAATCAGTGAAATTAAGCAACTTAATGATTTATCATCCACGAGTAAATGGGAATAGCTTAAATTTAATGTTAGGAGAATTGGCATTAACAAAGGTAAAACTTTGGCGAAACTGAAACGAAAACAACATACTGACACTGTATCTAAAATAAATACTCTTTGTCATAACACTCATCTTAATGATGAAGATAACCTTGAACTCCTTCAGCTGCAGTCAAGTTTAGACAGCCTTTATATAGATAAGGCAAAAGGTGCGTTTACCCGCTCTAGGGCAAGATGGATTGAAGATGGCGAGAAAAACTTATCTTACTTCTTTAATTTAGAGAAGAGGATCAGAACTTTATTGAAGATCACATTTTTTCTTTTTACAAATCCTTATACAGTTCTAAATTCTCAAAGCAAGAGGCTGACTTTTTCCCAAATTTGGTGAAGCAATGGACCCCGCAAATTGACGAGCATTTCAAAGCTCTAACCGAAGCTGATATTACAATAGAAGAGCTAGACACAGCTATTTCACAAATGTCCAATGGGAAGTCACCAGGCCCAGACGGCCTCACAATTGAGTTTTATAAACGTTTTTGGAACGAAATTCGTGATATTATTTTTGATGCCTTTAAAGAATGTATAAGTAATTCTTCTCTGTCTCCAACAATGAAACAAGGGTATATCACACTTATTCCAAAACCGAACAAAGACAAACTGTACTTGGACAACTGGAGGACTATTGCTTTACTTTGTGGTGATTACAAGCTTCTAGCTCATGTTTTTGCTAACAGACTAAAGAAAAGAATAAGTATGATAATTGATGAAACACAGTCAGCATTTATCAAAGGGAGACACATTCATAACCACACTCGATTAGTTTTAGATATACTCGACTATAATTTTCTGATCGCACATGACAGTTTCATTTTATTCTTTGATTTCTTTAAAGCTTTTGATATTTTAGAACATCGATTTCTGTTTGAAGCTTTGAAAATGTTTGGTTTTGGTCCTAACCACTGCAATATTATACATATGCTTTATAATGATATTAACATTAGTGTATCTCTAAGCTGCAGCATTTCCAATAGGTTCCCTATTCAACGAGGTATTCGTCAAGGGTGCCCAATCAGCCCCCTGCTGTTTATTTTCGCCGCAGAGTTGTTAGCAATCAACATTAAAAACTCACCAGACATTCACGGTATTGAAATTCTTGGGAAAAATTCACAATTAGCCAGTTTGCTGATGATACGGCATTGTTTTTTTTGTTTTTTTTAAATATATGGTTCCATTACCAATTGATAAAATTAGTCTATTTTCAAAAGCTTTGGGTCTGACCTTAAACCTCAAAAATATGAACTTTTCAGGTGAAGTTTTAGAGTCCTCATAACACTTGCAGAGATCCAAGGGGAGGGTGGATAGCAGCACAACTCCACCTAATGCAGGCTGACGGTGCCCCAGATTAAAACATAACTGAAACCACAAAATATCTCCATACTGCTTGTCCGTAGTGATCCAAGTGTCCTGAAGCCCTGGCATAAAAAGTTGCTCCCCTGTTAAAGGACCTGCTGAACTGTGGCCACGCTGTCTCCTTTTCCTAAAGGTGAAGCTGAGCAATAGTGGAGCTGACAGCAGCAGAGAGGACACACTGTGATTTATATCTGCTGTATTTCTCAATCTTGGAAGAAATCTTTGTTTTTTGTTTTTTTTACTGCCTCGACATCTTTTCTCTTGCAAATAAAGGACCAGAATTGATAAAGCAGAAACAGCTTTGGCTTATTCCACTATTCAAGGAGTTCATTTTGGTTTTATGAGTCGGCTACTTGAGAAGATTGATACTTCTCACTTTTAGAATAATAGTATCCATCGTGTCCTCTGACTCAGTGAAATGAATAAGTGGAATTATCTAAATGTCCAGCTTTGAAAAACCTGCCAGAGTTGAGCTTTATTGGACATAATTGGAGACATTTGGTTTTTAAAAGCCGTTTATGTCATTGCCCTTTTATACTGACACTTTTAAAATCTTCTTTTTTTGCATTCAAAGGGCTTGATACAGTTTTCTGATCTCATTTGATTTTTTTGTTTTCCTGTATATAAAAGTTTCATCACTATGTTTTAGTTTGTCATTTCTGTTTTGGATGGTGTGATATACAGATATGTTTGAGTTCCACAGAAGAAGTTTTGAAATAGTCATAAAGTCTTCCAATGGAGCAGAGAGAGTAGCCTGGAAATCCAGACCCAAATCTAGAAAGATTTAGGGTCTGGCCATGAGTAATGAAAATGGCCTAACTCAAGGGGCAGCACCAAGCATGCATTTGAAAATATCACTGCACGCAATTGGATAACACTACGACCAATCATAACAATACAAGGGGTGACATATGCGCTTAGCTACCAGCGGAGCTAACTGGTAGATTAGACTCTTGCCGTAACCGGTCGGCAAAACAGCAAAAACGACTTTCTTGCAAAGGAAAGATTGGAACGCCGTCTTCTGTTCCTCTTTTAGAGAAAAAGCCAAGTCTAACTCGGTCATTGTAGCAGCCAAGGCCGTTTCAAACAACTGGTGTTCATCCGTAGCCATCTTGCAATGTTTACTGACTGATTCCGGACTTCGTCATCGCAGCGCTGTCGTCATCTGTTTAGCTCACCTCTGGCTCGCCTATATCAGATACACCAATGGGATTGGTGCAGCTCGGTTCATGGGCATAGGTAATGAGCATCATTACTGATTGCCAGAGTGACTCGCTGAGCAAATTCAAATTGTGCTCTCGCAAGAACTCTGGATTTCCAGGGTACAGAGAGGGAGCTTCTGGTGCAAAGTGTGCTTCACTAAAGTTTTCATGAACCCTCTGACAAGGTAAGATAGGTAGCAGGCAGCAGCAGCAGCAGCAGGGTTGTAACTCCAGTCAGTATAAACACTGAGCACATGTTGCAGGGGTGCTCTGTGTTTTGCTTGGAGGACTGGCCTTCTGGGCACCCTGACAACATCTGAATCTGAGCCAGGCCATTTAGGCAACATGCTTGTGGCTAACATGTTTGTTAGCTGTTAGGACGGAGCAGCTCTTTGCATGTTGGCAGCGCAGAGTGACAGGGTTAGGCATCGATCACACAGACAGCGTTTTGCAGGTTGCAAAACACAAGGCGCACTGCACTTTTTTGTTTTTTGTTTTGTTTTTTCCAAAATTGAATGCCACTAGTAAAAGAAACACTTGCGTCTTGCTTGGCAACAACCCCATCATGTCCTTACACTAACCTTCCCGTGTAATCAATCTTCCGTGTTTTTTTTTTGTTTTGTTTTTTAAATTTCACACTAATTAGTGGCTTGTTACTAAAATGTTGAGGCAGATGACTTCCTCTAGCTCTGGTTGAGAGGCTGTCAGCAAACAGGTTGTTGGGCACAGGGAAACAGAGATCTGTGCTGGTACATGACACCCCCAACAAGAGGGTGAATCAGTTCCACCAGTTGGTCCAGGAGCTTCGCCTCGATGATGGCTGTTTGCAGGCATATTTTAGGATGACTCAGGGGCAGTTTGACAACCTGCTGTCTATCATCGGGCTGTATCGCTCTGGGTATCCAGCAACTGCTACCACCAGTTTCTCCTCCATTCTTTACTGGCTGCACATTGTTGTGACCACTACAGAAGGCCCACCTCTCAAATAATCTGATTGGACAATGGGAAAAAGATTATGATAAAAGAGATAGTGTGGGGCGCTTTCCTGCTCTGAGTTGATTTTTTTTTTTTTTTTTTTGAGCGAAAAGCTTAATTCTCATTAAAAACAATTAAAAAGATCTGCGTCCAGCTGCTTAAATGCTTTCTGTTTTTGGGGGCTTTGGGTAACGAATCATTTACATTTTGCATTTCTTAGGTCAGATAGCCCTCTGATTAGGTAGCCTCATTTATTGTCCCACACGTGGGACAATAAAGTTAATCTCATCTTATTATCTCATCATGTGGGAACAGAACACAAGCTTTTTTTAGTTCCTGGTTTATTTAAAAAGAACACTGCACATAATAAACATTGCTATAGATGTGCCAGAGTCATGCAAATGGCTTTTTTTATTGTAGTCCTTGAACAGATGTTACACAGGCCCCCTGATAAAGGATATGAGATTGAAATGAAGACAGATATTGGACTCAACAATATGCATGCAGAGGAATGACAAAGAGAGGAGAGGGGACAGTTCAGATCTTTTGAAGTAGGGTTGTATAAGGTACTTATCCATGGTCAGTGTAGTACCTACAGTAGACGCCCCCAGTTTGGAGAAGCAGATAGGAGTACCACCAAGGAAGCTAAGCACTGTAGGCCTACTGCTGTCGACTGAGGAGCAAAACTTGTTTTAGCCACCTCAAAAAAATCTATGTCAGAAATTATATCAGTTTAAATTTACACTACATTTACAATATTTTCATTGCTTTACCCTACCATCAGCCATCAATTTTCGACTCTTGGTCTACCACTTCCTCAATCAGTTTGTTTGTTTGTGTAATTGTGTGACTTTGGTGTTTAAAAGGGTTCGTTTGGATGGACCAAATAACACAAACAAACTGATTCAAGGCAGCAAAAAACCAGCAACTCCTGTGTAAGGTAAAACGGCGAAAATATTCTCAAAATAGCGAACATTGAAACTGCTATCGATGTATTATGGTGGCTACATTAAGTTTTACTGCTGCCCTCCTTCACAGCAGTACATTTCTACTACATGCTACTCACGTCTGCTTCTCCAAACTGGGGCCGTGCTGATCAACATCTACTGCTGGTAATACACTGACTATAGATAAGTACCTCATACAACCCTGCTTAAAAAATCCCAACTATCTCTTTAATAGAAACGTGCGAAATAAGACATACTTGTATTTTATTATCAGGCGGTAAATGAAAGATGCAACATAGAAACTGACAATATATGGACATAAAAAGTACATGTACACTCCACCAAACTTGTGGTGACACGGGAATGGATTGTGATTCTCACTGAATTTACGTAAATTACTGTTGTTGTGATGCAAAACAGCAAAGCTGAGCCCCGAGAAATGCAGAATGTAGAGGATGAAAATGAGTAACTCAGTGTTCCTGAGAGAAATACTTCTTAGGTGATTTAATCATGTGCATGTGGCATCAAGAGGTACTGGTTATTGAGTCACTAAAAGCGATCAGATTAAAGTGCATTAAGGTGCCTTATTATTTTATATTTGATGGCACTTGTTTATTCTTGTTTATTTTCAATTCTTCAGACTGCTGCATTTGTTTTAGTGTCATTTATTTTGGCCACCACATCTGAATATGAGAAAAGGGATAGAAAAAGTACGTCAGGTCATTTGTTGATGTTGCCAGACTCCATTTGTTAGCAAACATTAGCTAGTATTGCACACTGTGAAAGCTGTCGCAGAGCTACAGAGAGGAAAGGCACATGGGAGCGTGCACAACAGCAGCTTCTTGCACTGTCCTTGAGTGGCCAAAGAAATCAATGAATGCAGGTCTCATCAATAATTTATCATCAATAAACAAATAACATCATGATAATCACATGATAAATGTGTAATAATTTTGTTATTGTTTGATTTTGGCTTTTTGAATTTGCCTGCTCTGTGTTTTAGAACCAATGGTAGTTTTTTGGTTGCCATGGTATTTTAGCCTGACATCAAAACGTGATGTCACAGAATGGAACTCGGAATCACCACCAAAGACCTCGGAACACACAGAAACTGGTAAGTAGACCCTCTCTCCACAATTCAGCAGAGCTTTACACAAGTATTGGAGAGACACACACACGATTTTTCGGAGACATTCCTATCGAGTACGCTCACAAAACAACATGGACGCTGAGACGTCAAAAACTCTACATTCTCTGAACCCAGAGAACGATTCATGTAAGTGTGAAATCCTGTCAAACAGCTTCACCTGTTTTTACATGCAAAAAGTCACTTATTGTCACTTTTTCTGTAGTTCAGCATGTTTTTCATGCAAAAAGTTGAACATTTGTCAGTGCAGTCAAAATATTTTAACCTGTTTACAAAGTCATTAATTTAATTTCTTCTGAATGTTTGATACAGTTGTGCTGATGCTGAACAAGTTCCCCGGTCCATCAGAAAACCAATTTGTTCGTCCTTTTCTGTGGACGCCTTTGAGGAAAACAGCTCCACAAGTTCAAGGTAAGAAAGCACGACTAATTGATTTACAAATGGTCATTTAATGGGTTGAGTCTTCCTTTAAGTACAGTGACTTAAATGTACTTAGTCACTTGCTGACACTGATAACGGTGTAGACAAAGTGATGGTGGGTACTCATGTAGGACATCTGACTTTTATGCAGGAGATCAAACTTTGTGTCTTGTCACAGACCTGAAATTCACTTTGTAAACTGTGACCTTGTAACAGTCTTTACCTGACCTTACAATATTTGGGTCCATGTCATTGGTTCGACAACCCATTAGTCCGACTGTCCGTGGTGCTGAATGGCTTGCGGCGGGCGTATGGTGCACCGCGACCGGCTTGAGGCAGAGCAGGCTCACGGCTTATGTGTTTATCACTTTCTTTTTCATTTTAACCCACACCATGATCTTTTCCTGACCCTAACCAAGTGGTTTTTGTGCCTAAACCTAACCAGACCTTAACCACAGGGCATCATGATGATTTCGGAACGATGAATTTAATATGGTCGGAACAATGGGCTGTCGAACCAATGGGCAGTTCCCACAGTATTTTACATGTGCAGATGTTGTGGGGAAAACAATTAAATTTGAAACTGGTGGGACTGAACATTACAAAACAATGTTGTTAAACTTAATACAGACTTTCACAGAATCATTTAAGATCAACAAGTTAATGTAACGTGGATTTCTCTTGTCTGTAGAGTTCAAACCCAAGATCTGCCAGGGAGAAGACTCTGAGGTGACAAGCCAGAAAAGAAAGATCAGCTTGGATCGCCCAGAGTCACCCAGAAAAAGGCAGCGAGGTAGCAGTGAGCCCACTGAAGTGGCAGTGGAGACTGTGCAGGCCAAGGGGACGAAGAGGAAGGCCAGCACCCAAACCAAGACCCCCAGTAAGAAACAGAGGGGTGACAACTGTGACGCAAACACTGACAAGCCCACTGAGGTGTCAGTGGTGGGCGTCACAGAGACTGAGGGTCGGATGGAGGCCTTTGCTGAGCATATGCCAGCAACAAGGACTCCCAGGACGCCAAGAAGGGACAGCGGCTGTGAAGTCTCCCCGAGCTCCAGCAGCCCTTCAGCCTCCCAACAGGACAACGGGAGGGCGTCCGACTCAGTCAGCTCCAGCAGAGGTAAGCTGATAGTGTGAGAAATAATTAGATGACTGTATGTGAGTGTGTGTTTGTGAAGTGGACAGCCGAGACAGCCCCATAAACAGTTACTATGTCCACACTCTCGCTAACTGCTTGCTTGGTGGTTGTTTACACTTGTATTCAGCCCTGTCCACTTGTGATCAGATCACCCGAGATACATGTTAATACCAGATATAAACAGGCTCAGTGTTAGACGTTCCTCACAACTGTGCTAAAACATGACTGTTGTGTGTTTGTGTGTGTGTGCAGCCAACTTTGAGGCCAAGTACCTGCAGCTTCATAAGCTCGGAGAAGGAGGCTTTGGTTCAGTCTATGCTGGAGTAAGGAAGTCTGACAATTTACCGGTAAATAAAACATCCGTATTCTCACATCACACATACACACAAAGTCATCACTCCCTGTACTAACCAAAGCACCGGTGATTCTGTCCTGTAGGTGGTGATCAAACGCATCCCTAAAGCTCGCGTCAAATATCGGCAAGTGGTGAGTGACTTAATCTGATGTCACAGCACCGACTGTTAAAATCATGGTTGAACTTTTTTCACTTTGTTGTTACTCTGTTGTTGACGAGGAAAACACACATTCACAACCACCTCTATTAAAACACAATGTTTTTTCTGCATTTTGCTTCTTTCAGATGCTAGACGGGATGGTGTACTCACTCCCTCTGGAGGCGGTCCTAATGATGAAGGTGGCAAGTGGACCACATTTAGTGGGACAGTCTGCTGCTGTCACTTTGTTGGACTGGTATGATCTGGACCAGGAGATCCTCCTGGTCATGGAGAGACCAGTCCCCTCTATGGACCTGTTGGACTATGTCAACAGCTGTGATTCTCTGACAGAAGACCAGGCTAAGGTACTGAAACTGGTTGGAGCATGTTTTCATATCTGTGTGTGGTGTTCCCTTAAAACTGTGCCAAGCTTACAATCTTCAGTGTTGTCAGTGTCTGTGGAGAGTTGAGGGCTGCTATCACACCTACATTTTTAAAATTTGGTGCATACAAAAACCTAAATCTTAAACTTGTTTCATATTTAGTTACCACTGTCTAGTAGTCCACCTTTATAAAGGGTTCCTAAGTTGTAAGTAATGGCGTTATTATTAGTTAATAGATTATATAGTGATGCTGGATTGTTTTTGCAGTGTGTGTTGAGTCGTCCCAAACAGCCAGTGTTAGCTCTAAGCTTGCCAGCAGTCCTTTTTGTCTTGTCTCTGTAAGTTCATGAATTGGAGTCATAAAGCCTCAAGATGAGAGCAAAGTTTCTGCTGGAGCAGAAACATTTTCTTGCCTCAATTTGTGCAACCCTTTGTGGATCCAAATTTGCATCAACATGGACTTTATTTGCATTCCGGCTTCACGCTCAGTTCAGAAACACCTTTACACCCAGGCACCCTTACATTGTGTTATCTTTGGTGTCACCAGCGTTTAAATGTCATTGTTCTCAGCTCAGTTCTCAAATGGATGTAACTGAACTTTGAGCAACAGTTTTGTGTGGAAGCACAAACACATTGTCACATAATGTGAAAGTACCACCCTACACTCCCTTTGTCACTCCACTATAACTCATCTGTTTGTCTTTGTCTCTGTCTCAGAACATCATGAAGCAGCTGGTGGACGCGTGCATCAAGATGCACTCGGTGGGAGTCTTCCATTGGGACATCAAAACGGACAATGTCCTCATTGAGACCAGCTCCGATGTCCCCCAAGTGCGGATCGTTGATTTTGGATGTGGCTGCTTCATTGAGAATGAACCCTGTCGTGTCTTTGCTGGTACGATGTCTGCCTTCTGCTCCTGCTCTTCATCCATCTGTTGATCTCTGGAGCGATGACTTTCATTGAAAACTCACTCCTCATTTTTTGTTTCTCTCTGTCTCCATGTGTGTGTGTGTATTGTAGGAACATTTGCATACGTACCACCAGAGTACCTGAGACACAGAACATATGAGGCCGGTCCCACCACAGTCTGGCAGCTGGGCGCGCTGCTGCATGACATGCTGCTGGATCAGTTCACCACCTACAGCTTTCTCCGCAAAGGTTTAAAGTCCAGCAGGCAGTTGTCTAGAGGTAAGACAATGCTGTTGTCAATACAGCACCTGAGTTTTGGTACCGACAATAACTGCAGCTCCCACCCTAATCTTTGCTTCGTTCTCTGCCCTCTCTCTTCTAAGGCTGCCTGAATTTGTTGAATGTGTGTTTGGCTGTGAACCCAGAGGATCGCCCCACTCTGGAGCAGATGCAACAGCACCCCTGGCTCAGATAATCCTGAACCTCCCACCACCATTCGGACTGGGCCAGGACATGATCTGAATACTTCTTTCACCACTGAACATCACAACACAACTGTTGTAACTAAGGAAGTTACAACAGGCCCCAGCACACACTATGATGACGGGCCCTTCTGCATGCTAGTTACTAGTTATGCAACTCAACTTGCTAATATATAATCTTATGGTTTCATCAGATGATCAGAGACCTGACATACGACAATTTTATTTTATGTTCTCTCAAGGCAATTGAATCAAACGCAACTGGACTTAGTTTTGTCTGAGAAGACGTTTCACCTCTTATCCAAGAGGCTTCATCAGTTCATGCTTGTCTGACTAGGCTGGAACTAGTCTGAAAAAGATGAACGGAAACTCCTGCTGCAACGGTGGTCGTTACAGTCGTTGGAGTCACAGGAAGCCATTTGTGAATGACCATTGTTTTTTGAGGTTAAGCTGTTAAATCTCCTGGGCAAGGATGAGAGGACAGCATGATAGGTGGGGGATAGGTGGTGTCACAGACCTCCTTGTCTGTTGAGAGATGGTTTTTCCATCTTCACATAGACATTTTTCTCCTCTTTCAAACCATCTGTGTCCACTGTCCAAAATGTGCACGTTGCTGTCTTCAAAGGAGTGTGCTTTCTCCTTGAGGTGTAGATAGACAGCTGAGTCTTGCCCTGATGAGTTACAAGTCTGTACAAGTCTGGGCATTCCTCGCTGCATTGGACAGCGTACACCAGGTTGCTCTTCTGGGTGTGTAGTGTACGGTCTTTTGGATGTACCAGTCTTTGTCCAAAAGACCGTACACCACACACCCAGATGAGCAACCTGGTGTACGCTGTCCAGTGCAGCGAGGAATGCCCAGACTTGTACATTGGTGAAACAAAACAACCACTTAACAAACGCATGGCCCAACACAGAGGGGCTAACTCGTCAGGGCAAGACTCAGCTGTCTATCTACACCTCAAAGAGAAAGCACACTCCTTTGAAGACAGCAACGTGCACATTTTGGACAGTGGACACAGATGGTTTGAAAGAGAAGTAAAAGAATTCATCTATGTGAAGATGGAAAAACCATCTCTCAACAGAGGAGGAGGTCTGCGACACCACCTATCCCCCACCTATCATGCTGTCCTCTCATCCTTGCCCAGGAGATTTAACAGCTTAACCTCGAAAACAATGGTCATTCACAAATGGCCTCCTGTGACTCCAACGACTGTAACTACCACTGTTGCAGCAGGAGCACTAATGCACCAGTGACATCAGTGGCCTTGTGAAGACCTCCTCAGAGGTTAAATACCTGGGTTTTCCACACCAGTTTGTCAGACGAGTTCCAGCCTAGTCAGACAAGCATGAACTGATGAAGCCTCTTGGATAAGAGGTGAAACGTCTTCTAAGACAAAACTAAGTCCAGCTGCGTTTGATTCAATTGCCTTGAGATTGATTGAGTTTTTATGTTGTTGCTTATGTAGAATAAGCATATATTTATATATTGTGTCATACACTGCTTCTGACTGTTTTACAATATATACATCTGTATATAATTAAAAAATCAAAACAAAACCATGATGGATCTGGGTTTCCATTTTCAATGTCTTATATAGCAAATGGCAACATGTTTAAATCAGTGTGAGTTCGTCTTTGATCACAGGCACATTTCTAAGGTGTTAATCTGAATTATTCGCAAGGTCCTGTTTTCTGCCCAACATATTGATGGAGGTCCCACTCTCTCTTTGTGCCTCCACACCCGTTGGGCCCCAGTGCAATTGCCCTGCCTGCAATGTCTATATTTACACCCCTGCACAACAGCAATTACCATAGTTGGGCTTCAACATCCCATTTCATGGAAAAAAAACAAAGGCAATTGGTGAGATAAAGCTCAACGTGAGACTAAGTTTAAATTATGTCAAAGTAAATAGTAATTAAACTCAAACTTAATACATCAATTAATGTCACATATTCAGTTTGAAATTCATGATGGACTTGTGGTCTTAGCTGGCGGAAAGCCACCCAGTGGGGAAAAACAGTTGGTGTAATTCATACATCACAAAAGCCTTTGCATTTGATCAGTATTACTGAGAGCATCAGAAGGCTCAGAGGCCATAAAGAGACCAGAGAAACAACTAAAGGCCCTTGCTGTCCGCTCTGAATGAACATAAAGAGTGAAAACAACCGAATCAACTTTTACCAGGGATCAAACCTCACCATCTGCAGTCTATTACATTGAAAACGACATACACACACACAGACTGAAGCGGTCCATTGCACTGAAAGCATCACAAAGGTGTATAATTTTGGGATTAAAGATAAAAAGAACAAACATGTAAGCTAATGTTTATTCATGAGGAGTGAGCAGCTGGGAGGGCCAAGCATTTGGCTTTCAGTTAAGAGACACTGTTGCATTAAGCAAAATTTAGGAACTTCAGATTCATCGAGTATAGGCGTTGCTGTCGCTGTCGCTATTTCAGTGTGTTTTCAGTTCATAAAGTTTACTGTCACATTTTCAAGCCAGTCAAATTGTTTTGTTTAGAAGCCGTTTCTTTCCACATGAAAACTGGAGTAATTTAACAAATCCTCCCTGCCTGGGAACCAAAACAAAGACAGGAGCAGCCGAGAATGTCACAGAAAAAATGAATAAAGAAAGAAAGAAAAATCACTCTGAAAACAAAGACAAGAACAGCAGGATTTGTGCACCAGTCAGTCCTAAAACTAAATATGGAGTTTAATCAAAGATGCATGTTAACAGGGTCTTGATTGTTGTTAAATGTATGTATCTTTGTTTCCTGTCTTAAATGTTTGTCCTTTTGATGTTGCAAATGGAGGTGCTGTGAGGCAAGGAAAATTTTAGACTTGATCTGACAATTAAGGTATGATCATCATCATCGCTGGTGCAGAGTTCAGTTAGTTATGACATGAGGCTTGATCTGCAAAGTTCAAGTCATTATAAGTCAGACCTTAAGTTGTCCTCTACAGAATAACACACATCTGCTGTATCAGAAGTTAAGGACGTCTGTTGCCTGAAGTAGAAACAATGTCACTCTACTCTGGAGGTCATTCAGGTCCTCTTCACTGCAGCTGCTGAACGTCCTCCCAGCTTTCAGCCCACAGTGACCCGACCAAAAGAAGTCACTTCTAAATCTTAACCAAGATGCTGCAATATGGCATTTCTCTACTTCCCTCTCTAAACTACAGATTGTTTTGTTGTTGTGTTGCAGAGTCATGCACATTAAAGAGTCTCAGAGGTCCCCCAGTCAAAGACACTGGGCTCTGTTCAGTTGATAATTAGTTCAGCCTCATTCCCTGGCCAGCATCCCCTCCTTGTGTCAATGGAAAATGGAGGGTGAGACAGATTTGACAAATTGTTGTTCACCGTGTGCATCATTTTAAATGTGACCCTATTAAATATTGCGCAACAGTGTCACTTCTCACTGGACTCACATAACCACATGGATTCTTGATGGGCATATTATGTTAATACGGGTGAATTCTGTATCAATAAACCTATTTTTTTTTTCGAAAACTTGCCTGTATGTGTGTCTTTGGAGACAGGTATAGAGTCAAACATAGTACAGTCAAGTATAAAAAGCACAACACTAGCTGACTCGCTGTTTTCCACAAAGAATGCAGTCGTCTTGGTAGCTGATACCAAAATATGTTTGGAAGTCAGTTGAACCGACCGTAAGTGATAAATATTCTATTATCACAAATATTACTATGAACAGCGTGTGCATCATCATCATTTCAGCAAATGCTTACAAATGACATCAAGTGACAAAGCCCACTGGAAACTGTGGGAATCATGACTCATGTCCTTTTGGAGGAGAGAAGGAAGTATTGTGACCTTACTACAAGGGCAACAAAATCTGCAGAGGGATGAGGTCGCAGGAGGTTAACCCAAACCACGATTGTTCACCAGTCAAGTTATGTTTGTGCCAAAATCTAACGAAACCTTAAACATAGAGTTGTTTAGTCATGAAATGGTATTATTGTTTGAAACTGTGATATCATCCTGAAAATGATTCTACGTAGTTCTGTAGAGCACTAGCCTATGTGTACTTGTTTGTTTTGTGATGTCATGATGACAACATATGTTTATTTTGTCCAATAAGTAAACAAATGTCAGCGTCACACTTTGCTGTCCACAGACATAAGTCAGGAACAGATGTCACTGTAGCAGTACAGAAAATATCTGTGCTCAAATTAACCAAAAAGAGGTACAACAGGAGTTTCTGAAATAACTCTGGGTATGATTGTGGCAACACTATTCTGGCCACAGCAATGACAGTAGGTACACCACTTTGGTCCAGAGTGAAATATCTAAGCAATTATCAGGTATATTGCTATGGATTTTGTCCAACATTTATGGTGTGAATACAAGTGACTTTGGTGACCCCCTGACTTCCCCTTCAACACTAACACCATGCTGACACTTTTAGTTTTGAGTGAAATGTCTCAACAATTGTGAAATGGATTGTCATAAAATTTGGCACCAACATTTATCTCCCTCTCAGCGCTAATTGTAATAACTTTGGTAATCTACTTACTTTTCATTCAGTGCCATCATCAGGCCAAAGTTTTAAATGTATTTAATACTTTTTGTTTTATGGCCAAAAACCTGCAAATCAAATGTCACTCCCATAAGCCTCAGCTGTACTTTTCTGGGACTCCCTTAAAACATGGGTTCACCCGGCTGGGCGTAGTTTTGCACGATGTAGCATTGCATGCCTCAATGAGCTCTATGATCATGCCGTCTCAGCCTGTGCTCTAAATGCACATTCATACTTAATATGATGACCTGTGTGCACCTTTTTTAAGACAGCAGAACAAAAATCTTGATTTAATTTGGTTTCATGAAAATGTGAGGTGGGAGTGAGTGGCAAAGTAAGGGGTAGTTTTATTTCTAAAGCTTATAAAATTAGACAAACTAGACTGAATAACACAAACTACAAATATAAATGCATACAGAATTATGCTCTTTTCCCTATAACTTGTATATTTGGTCTGACACCAGTATAGGCTACAAGGAAACTGACAGTCTACCACATAAGCCCGTCTGGCAGGGCAATTTCAGATGACAATTTGAGAATCCATCAGAGGTCAGGTAAATGTCATTTGGAAATCTGCTGGGCTCTGGTTTGTAATAAGCCTGTCACATAATAGATAAATCTACATATGAATGCTAAGCTAATGCTAATAAGTAATGTGTCCCACCTCTCCGCTGGGACTGTTTAGCTGCCACTCAAATGTGATTGGTCAATATTTCTTGGACTACAAATGAACAGGCAGAAACCAGAACATTTGTGATACCAAAATCGTGTACCTGTGACGAGAGGGTGAGGACTAGGACAATTTCAGACAGTTATTTTTGCCAATTTGACACAAAGGGATAGCAGAGACAGGGTTTCCAAGTAGTAACAATAATGCTCACTGACTATATGAACTAAAAACAAGATGTAAAACACAACCCTTAGTCAGGGTTCAGCCTAAACACCACATTAGAATGTGGAAGTGGAACACTGCACCACTTCCTTTTCTGCTTATGTAACCTTTTACAAACGATCACATAAATAAAACACGCTGAAAAATCAACCCCTCGGCAAAACAGCAGTCAACCATCTTTAAGACAGACATCAAACCCAGGGAGTGTGCTGGACGTCAGGTGAAAATGTGGCCTTAAACACTGAAACATCAATAAGTTTTACAAGCCACATGCAGAAAACCAAAGCATACAATTCAAAGAAACTAAGAAAACACCTTGAATGTACACTTCAACATAACTCACCACAGGTTTCAGGGGCAGTGTCTTTGCAGCCCGAGGATTTGCTGCGTGTATATATAGAGTAGCATGAATGAGCTACACCTGGTGCCCATTCAAACCTAATCAGAAAACTCTGCTATACTTGGATTTTTAACGACTTGGCTGACCACAGCGAGCACAGACAAGAGCTGTTCCTCCTCCTCAGAGGGATCTGTAGTGTAGGATATATTTTTGGCTCACAGAAAGATAATTCAATTCAATGTGGCTGAGAGAACACGCAGCACTTGGCCCTGCAGTAAACAAATGGCCTCTACCAAGTGCACCACCTACAGTTCATTTACTGCCTTATATGTGTAAACTGAGGTTAAATCATAATGTGGTCCATAAATACCACCAAACACTTTCCAGCAGTTGGAGGCATTATATTACCAAAAGTGAAAGACAGTTGTGAGACAGAAACAGAGGTGACACAGCAGAAATAGGTGACAGAAATAAATCTCTGCAGCAGACTGGTGCAGCGGGTGCTAAACCCTCTGATCCCATTTTAAATGCCACAGGCAGGTCAGGTAGTGAGAGCTCTGGAGATGATGACTCAGAGAACAGAAAAATGTCAAACATTTGCTGGTTCCAGATTCTTAAATGAGAGGATTTGAGGATTTCCTTTATTGTACGATAGCAACCTCATATTTTGAGATTGGAGACATTTGATGACGTCAGCTTGGGCTGTTAGTGTTGGTGGATTCTTTTGTTGACATTCTCACTGATATTTTACCACCCATGTTTTGGAATTATTATGTCCAGCTTTGCACCACAGGATAAGACAACTGGGGTTCTATTCATATAATCAAACAATACAGCAATGGTTGTATGAAACTTTCAGTAATGTCAGCCAGCTGCGGTTAACTCATCAGTTATGGTGGCATACTCTTGGCAACTTTTTGGTCAACATGACAGGTGGCGCTTGCTTGATTTAGTGGCATCTACCAGTGAGTTTGCAGAACTGAAACTTCTCCTGTTTGCCAAGCATTTAGGAGAACTATGGTGGCCAAAGAAAACACCAACACATTCTCATTTTGACCTCGTCACATATTGACGTTTGGTCATGGACCTTCCACGTCCAGATATGATGTGATAGGTACCCTTGGTGCATTGGTTGTTGATGTTCTGGGACGCCGTCAAGTTCTGCCCGTTACATGCATTGTCCTCTTTCAAAATACACTTCCATTTTCACAGGAAATTTACTGTTTATGTACTGTCTCTTTCAAAATAAAAGCACTACGTCAGTACAACAATGCGAACTGATTTTTTTTCCTTCAACAGCAAAAAACACATGGTTAGGTTTAGGATAAAGGAACAGTGTTTGGCTTTATGATCTTATGGGACGCAAACACCGCTCCCCCAGGTTAAAGTCAATGTTTGTTGGATCCATCTACCACCCTTCCCATCCCAGCCCACCCTACTTGGACATTCGCCGCCTTACCTTTCATTCTTGTCCTGCTGCATTTCCCCCTGATGCCACCAAGTGCCATTAAACTATCACAGCCATCAGCCGCATACCATGCTGACATGAAAGTACGGCTTCTTTCGTCAGTGTCTGACGCCGCAAGTCACTGCCCAAGCACCGGATTTCGACAGCTTCAGAGTGAGACAGGGTTGTGTAAAAGCAAAATGGCCGTTTCTAGAGCTAGTGTTTTGTTTTTCCATTCTGGGCTACTGTAGAAACAACATGGCAGACTTTGTGGAGGAGGAACTGTTCCATATGTAGATTTAAACAGCCCATTATAACAAATATTCCTAGACTCACTGATGATAAACTGAAATGAAAACATAGTTATGAACATTATATTCCCTTTCTGCCAATATATCCCTCTATATCTCACAAACATGACCTCTAATGTTCAGTGAATGTCTTTGTAAATTGTGCACAAAATCACATAGCAGAAGGCATTTTCAGCAATTAGCTGGGCCAAAAACAAGCACACCACCTGCCCTGCACTGCCTGTTCCCCGACCACCTGCCCCCAGATGGATCAAGTTCATTTTTGAAGAAACTTTTCAGACTCTATTTCCTGACCCCTGCAGTGCTGTCCTGTTACAGTCACAGTTTGACATCTGTTATATTTGATTAGTTGCCAAACCTCAAGGAAGCGGGTGTTTATATCATGAGCCAATCTGAGTGCAGACATCACAGAAGAGTAGAGATGCTGATGCATGAGAGTAGTGTGCTGCAGATGAATGCCAGGAACAACTTTTCATCAAGTCTGTGAGGGACGGAATAATGACCTTCATCCCAGGTAGTCTGGTTTAGTTTCTGTCCGTGCCTGTTTGTGAACCTAAATGAACTTGGTTGTTAAAGGGGAACTCCACAGATTTTACTCATGAACGTGTGTTTACAGGTCTTTAGTAGTAATACATGTGAAAATGTTATAGAAAGGCCATAAACGCCATAGGGAGCTATCAAAATCTGATAAGTTCCCTTTGGTGAAGTCACTTGAGTCAGTGTCAGGTGTGGCTGAAAATTACAAGTTTGAAAATTAAAAAACATTAATTTTTAGTAAGGAAAAGACCAGATTATTAGACCTCTGTAGCCCACTCTTCATCTTGTGGCTCAAGGCTACCTGACCCATTACTAGTAAAACACACCTGAATTTCCTGCTGAACTGTTGCCGGTCAAATTACATTTTGGGTAACATGGGTGGCAGGTTTTGGCAAGAAAGAGGACTGTCTTACATAATAAATACAATATTTCTGATTCTGTTGCATCAGTTTTGATCATTTTTGAACAACTGTCAACTGTCAATAGTCCAACAACGGTATAGCAGTGCAAAGCTAAATCGGTGGAGTACTCTTTTAAAACGAGAATAAAACCAGGTCCTAATGGAGTGGGTCCAATCACACATCAAGTGAGCAACACAGCAAGGAATGTGTGGTGTGATGGTGGGAAGTTACATGAGGGTTTCAGAAAAGGTCTACATCGTTTTCTTGTTCAGGGGATGTTGTGGTCTCTCTGTTACTGGTAGTACTGTATAGCAATAAAGTTAAACGATAATTAAATCCTCCGAGCTCAAACAACAAAACATTTTATCAGTACTACATGTGCTGTGACAGACCTAATGGGAAAGCCCAGGAGCTTTCCTAAATCCTGGTGGAGATAGAATTACTTTCCAAGGCTGAGAATGTTGATTAACTGCTTTGTTCTTACTTGGACCAAATGTACCTCACTATGAGGTCTGTTACAACCAATTCCCTTTGCTGAGATGAGACAAATGCTTCCCCGAGTTGGTGTGAATTTGCTGCAAACAGAAGTAGACGAAGTGGTCAGTTGTGAGGGTTTTATCAGATGAGAACAAGTAGATGGCCCTTGTGGTGAGAATTCAAAATATCTTGAGACTACATTGCATTCTAGTCTTGTGAGGCCACTGTCAGTGGACAAATGGTGGTCTAGTTTTGTTCAGCAACCCTAAAAATCTTGATAAATTTTCACAAAGTCATAATTAGATTATAGCGTCCGTACAAATTAAGATCGCAACACTCGAGGCACATTGCAAAAGTGCAAAAAGGCCCAAAACCTTCAATCCTGAGAAAGGAAGGTTTTGGATGCTTTGGTTCTCTAAGCAAGTGTTTAATGATACAGCAAATCTTTAAGTCTTTAGATCCTCATCTGGGCAAGAGCAGCAAGGAATCGCAGATCTTATAATGGCAACAAATAGAGTAAAATCAAATCAAAATAATACAGATACATATGACAAGTCCTACAGTGGAAAAATTGTTGTGAAATTGCAATGCATATTGTGAAAGCTGTTGCATTTTGTGACAAACCCACAGAAAATATTGACCTGAGTTTGCAATTCTCCTCGGCTCTATAAGTGTCTTAAAATCTTTCTGCACGTTGTCTTGTTTTAAAGGCCCTGACACACCAAGCCGACCGTCGGTCATTGACCAAATCCGGGCAGTCAGTGAGCATCTGTCGGCCTAGTTTTTGCAATGTGTCCCGCACCGTCGGCATTTCAGTGTCGGCGGCTTTTCGGACGATTGAGCATGTTGAATCGGCGGCGGAGCTTGTCGGTGAGAGAGATCACTCTGATTGGCTGTTCAGGTTTTATTTCCTTGCCCCTGTAGTGAGTGAATCTACCTGCAGTGACACCAGGGCTAACAGGTGCTTCCTCCTCAGGCTCCACTTCACTCAGCTGCCCGACAGACCTGCTGCTTCTTCCCACTTTAACCTGAATAGCGTTAGCCGCAGCATGACTGGAGGGAAACACAGCCAGTTAGCCTCCGCTAGCGTCCCAGCTAGTCCCAGCTCTCTGTTTGGATCCAACTGGAGCACCGAGCCCTGGTTTTTTATTCAGGTTAAAATGGGAAGAAGCAGCGCGTTTATTGGGGATATTGCTGAGTGAAGTGGAGCCTGCAGAAGAACACTGGGACCGTCTGAATGTAATAGCCAGTGGAGGTACTGCGGTGCTCGGCTGCACTGATAGGAAACCCCTCGGCTGTCAGGATGTACCACTCACTCTCTCACTCCGCTCTCTCTCACGCAGGCGCAGAACGTACTACGTGCTACTTGGCCGTCGGATGTAGTCCGTGTATTGTGTTCGAATGCAACTGACACAGGGTGATTTGAGGCGACGTAGACGACACAACAGTTGGCTTGTCGGTTTGGTGTGTGCGCACCCTTACAGTGTCAAAACAGACGCTGTGGTCGACAGCAGCACACAGATTTACCACCGGTGCCATCTCTTTATCTCATATTTGACCCCAGACATTGACATGAATGAATTAAAAGTACCAGTTCTCACTGAAAATGTTTCATTTTTCTACAGCCAAATACTAACCTTCAAAGTGGTTTGAAGCTGTGCCCATTAGTATTCACACCACATGCCATCAATCTTCATTCTGCCACTGCTGAGTTGTGTTGTGGTCCCAGTGTTCTGTGTGGACTGTTGAGTAGCCTACCGCAGGTTAATTCAACTCAGGTGGGGCACCAAGAAGATGAGATTAGTTTGACCAGAGAGGTCTCATAATCCTGCGCTGTGAAGCTTTTACTGCAAGATGCTAATAAAGTTCATAATGTGAGTCCACGTGAGGCTGCTTTATGCTCTATGACTGTTTGCATGGATCCAAGCTGTCTCCCTCAGTCGGATAGTATCTCTGCATCCTGTGTGAGCTTTTATGAGATCTGTTTCTCCGTGATCCTGTAAAATGGTAATAGCTTTTGTTAATCATCAACTCAACTGTGAGAAGTCTTCTGTCTGCAGAGCAGGAGGCAGTGACAAACAACTAGAGGAAGAGTAGGAGGAGGAAGAACATAAATAAGGAATGTGGGACATGCTGCACCGATGCTGTGATAATGAGACTCCACAGTAGGTTACATGAAAGCGGAGCCAAGCCAGCTCTTTGACAAAGAATAACACGCAGTTCTGTTGTGGCTCATGGGGCCGCACTATCCTTGGGAACAGTAGGTAATATATAAGGTAAAAGAGAGGAGTAGAGGCCAGAGCAGTACCTCCACTGCCACCTTATGTTTATCCGTAAATTTACAGTATTTTCAACAGCATATGATGAGGTACTTATCAGAAAGTATATGAAAAAAGATGTTTCAAATGTGCAAATTTAATTAATTCCTCAGATCTGATGTGACATTGTCATCACATCAGGTCAAAGTGGGAGGGTCTGGGTCAGCTCATGGGGCAGCTACACTTAAGGAGAGACTCGCAGTAGCGGGAGCTAATCAATGGCACAGACAGGCTGAACAAGCTGAGAAGCTCAGTTTTGAAGCTACTTTTTGGATCTGTAAAACATCTTGGAAGCGAGAGACTTTCACAGCGGGGTCAAAGCTATTGGGAAGGAGTGTTATGTTAGTTAATGATGGAGCAGACAACAAATGGATGTGTGATTAGTCCAGGGCACAGGAGTGGCTTCAGCAAAGGGACAACTGAATGACAGACACCATTGAAAATGAAATATTAGAAGGTTTGGCACATGCAGTCCTAAGAGAAATTGTGTCTGTGGTGTTGGAGCGCACATTATTTTGACTAACAGCTGATGTAACCACCAATGTAAGAACATCTGAGCAGTTTTTCTGTAGCGCCTGTAAGCCCGAGCACATACATAGTCACTCAGCGAAATTATGTTCAAGCACACATGCTGCTGAGTCATCTGAAGCTCAGTGCTCATCCCGTGTTGTATACATGAGCAGGTCCAGTTGCGGTGATGGCAAATGATCAGACTGCCAAAAAGCACAGCAACAATAGCTGCTGTAGGGTCAGCGCCATTTATATTTTTGCCTGATTGCATAAATCACAGATTTACAAATTGTTTGACAATTTAAGCTTCCTAGGGTTAGAGCAAAGAGTTGATATTAAAAAGACAATATCTCTGATTCTGCTGCATCAATTTATATCCTTTGTTACTGTCCATCACAAGTCTCACAATGTTACAGGAGTGCTAAGATAAAATGTTGGAGTGCTTGTTTTAATATAATTTGACATGACAGTAACTGAGCAGTTAGACCACTTATCAGCCATTGAGTATGTAACCCAAATTATGGGACTACTAGACCCATGGATAATCAGTTTTTCTCCAAAATATTAAAAACATGCTCTCATGCAGTTTAAGTAGTTCGACCATTCAAACTGCACTTTTAGGCAGAGCAGATAAGCACTGAGCTGATAGAGGGTCATTAGATCAGATGGGACATTAGCTGAGCTCCAGATAACTCTTCTGTATGTGGCAGTAAAACCCTTAAAGATAAGAACATCCTGATCCTTTTTTCTCCTCTGTCCATTCACTCCCTCTGCTCCTTTCTCTCCCTCGGATAGTTCACACTGCTTCTCTATTTCCCTCTGCCTCACACCTTTTTTCCACTACCTGCTTCGCTCATGCTCAGTGGCATTCTCTCTCCATCTTTAATTTTATCTTTCCCATTTTAAGCTTGCTTTGTTTTTCAACACAAACCTCAAGCGTTTTCAGATTCATGGCACTGATGGTACTATGGTTCAGTGGGATTTAAATGCAAATCACACAAGTGTCAAATATAGATGTCTGGGATTCTGGGATAAAGCAAAGAATGGAAAATCCTCAAATACAGCGTAATCTTAGTCATTCAACCAAAGCACATCTAAATTCTGTCATTGAAAAGCCTGGTCTTGTGCAACACATATTCCTCAAAACACTGTATTAAGAGTGCAGCTGTACATATGGGCTGTGCCATCATACATGTCATGCCAAACATGACATGAAACTGAGAGACAGTTAGTGAATTTGGGAGTAACAAGATAATTTTTTATGTTGCCCATGTGACATTCAAATGTTTGTCCTCCCAGTGAGGTAATCTCCAAGCTGTGGGGAGTAGTCCCGTGCATTTACTCACTCAATATGGCGCTCTGCTCCTGAAAGAAAAAGACTAAATACAAAAAAAGGTCAGAAACAAATAACCAAATAAACAGGCAAAGGAAATACAATACGGCAACCCAGACGGCAACCCAGTAATCAATTAAACAATTAATGTAATCAAGTAATAGAATAAAGTAATCAAAATAGTCAAAATGAATTAAGGTATTCAAATAACTGGATACAATAACCCAGTAAAGTAAACAAAGGACCCAACCAAATCAGTAAACAAAGAAACAAAGAAATAAACTAACCAGGAAATAAACCAATGAACAATGTCATATAACCCAGTTGATTGTAACAGATATTTAAGGAGGATAACCCAGGAATCTGAACCTTAAAGAAAAACAAAGAAAACCCACTAAATTAAACCCTAACAAAACAAGAAAAATAAGGTAACTAAAGGGACTCAATTAATGAACACAAAAGGGGACAAAGCAGCAGTAGGCAGGGCGGGAGAGCCTGGAAGAAGAACAAACTATTAACCAGGCCCAAATTGCATTAAAATTATTAAAACTGTGCTCCTACTCACCGCCTCTAGGGCATTAAGTCACTTTAAGGGCAGGGAGCATATAGGGGGTTCCCAAGGTTGCAGCAAACACTCTAAACACAAACAAATCAACCTTTAAAAAAAATGCAAATTAACATGGGAATTATGAGGGTTTCTTTACTAATCATACCTGGGGCACAGGACACCAGCCACAGCAGGGACAGAGCAGAAGAGCAACTAACTGAACAATGCCACACAGGTGCCTCATATAGCCTGGCCTCAGGCTGCGTTCACCATCGCCACACACACATACCAACACTAGGGGAGTATTCCCCACCACATTTGCATATCAAAAGGTGTTTTGATAGTCTTTACAGAACTGTGTGGAAGATGTGTACAGAGCAAACTTAGTAAGTGGCTCTGTTAACACCACATTTTAAAGGGCCAGTGTGTAATATTTGGCCTGGTTTATTGTCAAATCTGAATCTGAATCTGAATCTTCTACCCATTAATATGTTTATATAAGTGTATAATCGCTATAAAATAAAATTTGTTTGGTTATGTATGTATATATATAGCAAGGGCCTTGCTTTAGAGAGGTCGCCATCTTGCGCCGCCATGTATGTACGGCAGCCCGAGCAGACAATCCAGCCAGCCAGAGAACGCGTTTCGCATGTATAAATAAACCAACAAAGACAGCGGAAGGAAGGAAGAAGGAGGAGGAAACAGCAGAGAGTGTTAGTAGTTCGTCGATAGAGAGTAACGAAAAGTTTTTTTAGTTATAAAGGAAAAGAAGACGCAAAGAGGGGCAAAGAAAACGGGACAAGCGGTGGCAGAGAATAAACATCGCTGATGTTTTTCAGTGGATGGAGGGGGTTCATGAAGAACAAAGGGCTTCAGTCTGACGCTGAAGTGACTGCTGGACAGATAAACTACTAAAATAAATGCTACTATTTGTCAGCACGTAGTATAACAGTGTTACGTGTTGGACTCGACAAGTAGGGAGTGAGGAGGAGAGTTCGTAACGTTACATCACCTCCAGGTAGAGCAATTACTGTAAAAATTTTAGTCTTATGTCAAAGGCACAACAGACAATAGGATAGCAGTAACGTTACTCCTGTGTACCCTGCTGATTGGATTCAGTACACCTCCAGCCTATTTCAAATCACCTGTGCTGTGGACTGTGTAACAAACCTGATGAAGCCATGGGCGAAATGCATTGTTTTGTAGACTGATTGATAAAATAGGAAGCAATTCAGCCGTGTGCAGTGAATCCACTTTTGTTATCCTCGGAGGCCACCGTAACTTTGCCGACGGGAGGGGTGAGCACAGGTGAGCGAGTGAGCGCTGCAATCTAGAATCTAAACGCTACATGTCACTGTTTTCAACCCATTTTACACACTGGCCCTTTAAAAGAAAAGAAGTTTAGTTTGGAGAATAACTTTTCTCTCATCTCTAAAAATTAGCATTACAGTGTGGTGCCAGTTTCACGATGCACCCACTGACTTTTGTGTCAGACTATGTGTCATACTGTATTTCTAAAAAGGCAAACATCACACTCTGCAGCATATTTACTGCTTCATTAGCTGTTGAATACAACACATCTGTTTGTTTACCAATGCAAAATGGTCATATTTTCAGCGTCGCACTTATAAATATTTATTCATAATATTACTGTGAAGCATATCATGCAATGTGTAATGTCACTGTTGTTATCACACAGTTATCTAACGTTTAAGTTAATCTTAATTTAAATCTGTTTCAACATTTAATCACTTCAAAAGCTCTTCTCTGAACTATTGAGATAAAAACACAAAGTTCTATCAGTTCACAGGCAAAAGAATAAATGAAGCGCCTCAAAAGACTTTACTGGTTTGCTTTCTTTCATGGTTCTAATGTGGTAGACATAATACAAATCGGCAAGGCAATCCAGAGAAAAGACACTGATAAGCGTGTCTAATTAGCAAGCGTATGTATACTGCCTGTAAATAAATAAAAAGAGCATCGTGTTCCACTTTCAACTGAATGAGCAGTCCAATAATTATAATATGTGGCAGATGAGAGGCTCAGGGTGAGTTGAATTTGTTCCTCAGTTTCTTTGACGGTCACAATTTCAGAGAACAGTGTGTCTTTGATTT
The DNA here is from genome assembly GCF_041903045.1 of Epinephelus lanceolatus. Classification (NCBI taxonomy): domain Eukaryota; kingdom Metazoa; phylum Chordata; class Actinopteri; order Perciformes; family Serranidae; genus Epinephelus; species Epinephelus lanceolatus. The sequence continues at coordinate 30,585,978 of NC_135744.1, forward strand.
GTCAACATGAGTTTTTGTGCTGGTGAAACACTCCTGAGGCTGAAATAACAAGTGGTTCAGACTCTGGGAATATGTCTGACAGAGAAGCAGAAAGAGAAAGAAGTCGCCTAGGAGAGATGACAGCTGAGGCTTGATTATCTTCCAGATGTATCCTATAAGTAATCAACCAAAAGTCTGCAGGGCAAGTTGAAGAACACGTGGATGTCGTCCATCCTTTTATCCATTCATGGAGTTGTCAAAGCCGTTTCCAACATCAGACATGTCTGACTTAATCATGGCACAAACCTGCAGCTCAGCCGTGATTCAGTCTCTATAAGTAACAACCATGGTGATTATTTAAATTATACAGCAGCGGGAAGTGGACATGGAGTCTCAGGCAAGATAAGACTGACTGATTCAATAAACCAGCAGTTGGCAGCACAGATTATGCAAATAAAATGACGTAGATATATCATTGGAAGTTTTGTGTACTTTGGTCTGTGCTTGATGGTTTTTAGCCATTCTGTTTAGTTCTTATGAAGGAAAATCTTAATGCTGTCACAGTCCTGCATCTGGACCACCAAGAGGCCTTCAGACTTTTCCTTTATAGACTGGCATTATATCTTAGTTGGTATCTGTCTTTGTTTTCTCACACTCAGTTGTCCTAACAAGTTTGTTTTCTAGGTTTTGGGTTTTCCGTGTTTCCTGGGCGTTCAGTTGTTTTGCATCATTGCTTCCTGTTATATTTTGTTATATTCACCTCATGTGTCATGTCTTGCTTATCGTTCTGCCTGTTTTCTACCAAAGGGGTTAGTCTCGGTGGTTCAGGCATCTGATTAGGACACCCCCTGAGGTGCTCTGGGCACATTCCATTGGATTACATATCTCATCTGGCCTGGGAACGCCTTGGGGTACCCCAGGAGGAGCTGGAAAGTGTCACTGGGGAAAGGGACGTCTAGGTTTTTTTTGCTTTGCCTGCTGCCTCCGCAACCCGGCCCTGGATAAGTGGATGGATCCACTGTATCCAATTTGATGAGCTGTAACGTTACATAAATGCCATTGAATGTAGCCGTGCAATTACAGTAGTGCTTACTGTATGCAAAGTGTCATGTTTTTTTTTTTGGGGGGGGGGGGGTTTAACCACCTTAGTGGTACCTGTTATCTCTGACAGAGACTTTAGGGTTTGTCGAGCCGGCTCAGACAAAGCCAGTCTGGCTCTGCTGAACTGGCTTCGTGCTACAGCCCTCTGGTACCATGAAGTCTTGTCTGTTTCCCAGTGTACAGGTGTTCCTAGTTTTTTTTTTTTTGGATTTGTTTACGTTAATTTCCTGTTTTTGGACAGCTTGCTGTTTATTTTCTGAACATTAAATCACTCAAATCATCCTGCTGCCTCATCTATTCATTCTGTGTTTGGGTCCAAACCTACCATCCCCAAACTGTGACAAACGCTCTAGCATACACTGATATTTCAGACAAAAGTTTCAACATAACAATGTCCTTGTTTGCACAAAGTCAGGCCCATAAAGAAATTGTTTTATAAGTTTGGTGTGAAAGAACTTGACAGGCCTGCACAAAGCCCCGACTGCAACCTCATCCAACACCTTTGGGATGAACTGGAACACTGATCAGAGGCAGGCTTTACTGTACATCCAAATGTCAGTGCCTGACCTTTCAAGGAGTCCTGCCAGGTTCCAGTAAATTGGAGACTGTCACAGCAGCAGGTTGATGCAGCAGGGTTTTTGTTCAACTTTCATGTGTGGGAATGTTTAAGTGTCTAAAAAGTTTTTGGTCATGAGGTAAAAAATACACAGAAAGAGACAAAATGTTGTGCTGTAATAAGCCAGCAGATGACCATCAGTGCATGGATATAAGCTTATGTTTGGCTGTGAATAAGGCACAAAACAATATTAACAACCTGTGAGAGAATATGCCACAAAAGGAGTTTAACCCATCATTTCTGAAATATCATACTCAAACATGAGGGTTTACATTTTACCACCTTGTAAAGCAGCAGCATGAAAGCATCATCATGCACGAGCCAAACAACAACCAAAAAGCAAATATGCTCAGAAACAACAAGCACAATTAGCAATGCAAATACTCCAGAGAGAGAGATGACAGCAACCTTAGAGCAGAAATTAGCGTGAAGCCAACAGAATGACAAACAGATCAACAGTCACTTGTCGGAAGTGTCAGCTGTAAAAAATTTGGTTACAATTTTCTCGCTGATGTATTTTGAATATTCAATTCACTTTCCTCCTATTTAAGATGGAAACTCATGTAAAACAACATGTTACATGTAACTGTGAACAGTGTGTGTATATGTAAAACATAAATATTAAATTTAAATCTAAATGATTAATCTAAATGTTTAGAAAACAGGCAAATATCCCACACTGGGTCTATCGTTTCTCCAACCTACTTTAGATGAAAACACGCCCACTTCCATATGACAAAAGTGTATTCTAGCAAGCCAGCGCACCTCACAGTCTTCCTGGACTACTCCCCACAGCTCGGAGATTACCTCACTGGGAAGAGAGTAGGGCAGCATCTCCGGAGACAGACTTTAAGTTGACCCCAGACCGCCCTGATTCCCAGATCAGCAAACTTTCTGTTGCTGCTGTTACACCTAACTGCAACCAAAGAAAGTTTGCTGATGTTGGCTGTGCTAGCTAATTCTTGTCTCTGGTATTAGGATGAACCCCTTGCTGTGGTGGCGACAGCAAGTCATAGTGGTTCGTGGTTCGTTTATCGCCTAATGTTAGCTTTTTACTTCTGGCGACTGTATTCAGGCTTCAAAAAGCATAAAAGTGATGTTCATTTGTGAGGATTATCTTACTCAACATAAAGGTCTAATTATCAGCCTTTTGTTTGACACATAGAGCTTTTTTTTTTTTTTAAACAATCTAAAACAGTTGTAAAACACAAGTTGTAATGCTGCCTGAGCAGTAGCAAATGTGTGTTTTGATACTGTTACAGCAGAGTAGCAAATGAGCAGCACAGCAGCAACACAGCAGAGCAAAGGGTAAGGTGTAAGAGATCCTTTCTAAGGTATACTTTCTAAGGACAATGTGGAGTGTGGAATCAATTCAAATGGAAAAGCTAAAACAAACTGGTGCAGCTCTTTATTCACAGTTTAAGCATTTCATAATTGCTTAAATTAGACCACACAGCCAGATAGCACCCAGGTTCTGATGGGCATTAGTCCACATTCAGGTCTGCGTACGCCCTCCCGTCTGCCATCTTTCCTGTTTGTGTCTCTCTGTTTATCTCTTGGACTGAGTGTCTCCATCTGTATGACATTCATATGCTGCTGTCTCATTTGTCTCAGAGCCATATCTGAACTGGAGCGCTCTTTGGCCCCAGTTTTGTGCCCACAAAAAAAGGAAGTGCCAAGAAAGCTGCTAGTGGCGCCTCATTTTTAATGCAGGCCAGCCAAAGAGAGCAGACGGCTTAGCGAGTCTGAAGTACTTCAGATGTGACACCAACACTGACTGACGAGTGCTGTGTTTGCTTAGTAAACTGAGGAGTGTGCTGTGCTCCCTTCTGTCTTCTCTCATGTCAGTGGATATCAATGAAACAACAGAAACGTGCACGTCGGCTTCTCTGAACCTGGGCCAGCTGATCTAAAAGACTCTGTGGATGTGCAGTGAGTACAGAACAGGATCACCTCTTTTCATGAAATCAGCTGTGAACTGGTCAATGCAGGTCATTTTTTAATTAGTTAATCCCACCCTTCCTCATAATGATCTCTGACAGCCTCTAGGGAACATATCTAAGCATTTTAAAGGATAACTTTGGTATTTTTCAACCTGGTACAACTCGTTTTAAAATTGGTTCAGTATTGAGGGAGGCAGATGCAGCCGGCAGCCGCGAAATGAGCTAAAACGGTAATGGGGGCAAATGCGTCCCGTATAAGTTTGCGCATTAAAAGTGTTTTTTTTTTTTTTTACAGAGATAGCACTGGCGATCTGAACCGGTCAGTGGCGAAAAAAAAGCACTTTTAATGCGCAAACTTATTTGCCCCCATATCTACCTCGCGGCTGCCGGCTCCCTCAATACTGAACCAATTTTAGAATGAGTTGTAATCATACACACACATACATATGGGGAAATAAAGTCCAGGTTTTAAAATACCGAAGTTGTCCTTTAAGTGTGGTTTTATTGATGTGGATGTCAAGAGAAATGAAATAACACAATGTGCCCTGCAGCCACAGACAAACAATACAATCCCTAAGATGGATCTCAAATGTATCCCTCCCCTATTTGTCATGGCCAAGTTTTGAATCCAGGACACTTGATTTGAGATGAAACAGTGAGGTTTAAGTACTGACAACTCACTCAACTCACTAGCTAGAGCTAGTCATTTGAGGTTATTACGATTATGCATACCAATTTCAAGAGGACTGCTGCAGGACTGTGACCCACTCAGACAAGGCAGCCAAGGACTTTCTTTTTATATCCAGCTGAAATCACATTCAGTCATTCCTCTCTGCAGTCAGAAATAAGTGGTAGTGTTAGCGCTGCCCCCTGAAAGTAAAGGTTTGGTAGCTGCAGATTCAGACCCAGGGTGAGTTGGAGTGAGATGGAAGCAGCTGCTCAGAGGAAGAGAGGCTTTGCTCAGTCAGGCTCCAAGAACACATTATCTTCTGCCTTCTGCTTAGAGGTGCTGAGTTTAGAGCTTACAGCAACTTTATATGTTAGTCTCTGGATTTTGTTTGATATTTAGTGTCAGTAAAAAGGTGTTGAACATTACTGATTTGTTTTCAGCATAGTTAGCAGCTTGTATTAGCTCAGAGGGCTAATCTAGCCTATATAATATAGCACATGAATGATGCTGTCACCCCTAAACGTCCCTCCGAACCCTGTTCAAACTCTCAAACTCTATATGGAGGAAAAGGATCGAACAGTCGAACATTCGTATTGAACAGCCAGATCCAATTTGACTGACATAGAATTTTAATCAAAAATAGCACTTTTCATCTGGGCAGCTGAAGGGGTGTGTCAGTGCTTGATTAACAGAAGCTGGCAGACTGAGCTTTGACAAATTAAGGGACACCATCATGAAACCAAATATTCTAAAATATAAATTCCTTCCTCTTGGTTTCTGTTTTTGTCTCAAAGAAGAACACAGGCCGAGTGATTTACAGAGCAGAGATGAATGCTGTAGCAGAAAAAAAAAATGCAGTTGAATCTCAGTTGGACTTAAGTTGTCCACCTCCGATACTTGACCTCAGTCCATCTGATTGAGTGCTTTTCAAAGTCAAGGAAGGATCCGCAAATGGCTGAATTTCAAGGACGCTATGGCATTGAAGGACTGTTTCAGTATCAAGAATCCTTTGAATTTTACCGAGGACCGAGTTCTTCCTTCAGAGAATATTTAAGGATGCATGTGTGTATTCTCAGCGGGCATGAAGTACCCACAATTCTTTGCGCATGGATATATTTGGAGTTGGAAAAATATTTCATTCAATGAGATTAACATCTACAGGCGTTTTTATCATACAAGCATGAAAAAATATGGATAGAAACCTTATATTCTACACTCTGAAATGTGTTCAATGCCAAATAACATGATTTTTCAAATTAATGTGTCACAGCAGAGATGGAGCGACCAAACTAAAAGCAACAAGCACCAAGAATGAGCAATAAGTGAGACTGACTGTAGCCTGGCAGAGAAGCACCAGAGAAGCATCTGCTGATGTCTGTAAGCCAGTTAGTGTTTCCAAAAAAATCCGACCCTTTTTTTTTTGTGGTGTGTGTGCACAGCTCTTTAGCGTCCACTATTTTCTGCCTATCATAATACACACATTATCCACAGACAGCCACTGATCTGCTCAGTCACTCATAGTTGGCTGGGAATAAAGGAACCAGGAAGCACTCTGACTCTTACAAGCATTGTGCATCCACCAGCACACCTTCCACTCCTCACGACAGGAAAAAAAGGGCATAAGCTGCATTGTTTTTACCGCCGTTTGGTTCGAGGTGCAGGTAGGAGTGTAACACTGGAGGCACCGCCGGAAGTGAAGGGGGTGAGCGATCCCCGAGGCCCCTGCACTTCCGTTAATCGTAAAACTACAGGCAGTGCCTCCAGAATTAAAGGAAGAATTTTGTTTTTACCGATGGATTTCCAGATTGCTGTTTGTTGCCTTAACTTTTGTTCGTTTTTGTTCCTGCCACGTTTCCCTCTGATGGCCATGTGTAAGGCGGCTTTTTTCAATGACTTTGGAGTGAGACCGGGCTCACTTTTCTTGCAACAATCCTGGGAGGAAAAGAAGGGATGTATGGGTGAAACAACTACTGCTTTTCGTGACTAGAATGGAGCTGGAAAGACACTGACAAGTTGCTACAAAACTCAAGTTTGGTACCTAAAAAGCCGCTGGGACCACAGCAATGACTCACAAAAATCACAACTGTTTTTTCTTTGTTGTTGGTCTTGAACAGCAGTCTGCAGCTTGGCAGGTGTCTCACCTAGGTGCCACACTATCTACAATTCGCTCAAATTCCTGAGGACAAAGTCAGCTCATATATGACGTGACTTTATTAACGTTGATATGATACGTATGAAGAGTAAAAGTGAAATGTGTGTGTGGTTAGCATTTTCTTCTGCTGACTGGGCATATTACAACTATACTTAACACAGACTTAAATACATGACATTGGAGTCGTGGGAAAATGTAGTTATAGTATAAGCTATTATCATACAAAACACCACAAAAAGTCTGGAAACAATAAACAAAAGGTCAGAAATCCAATATCTAAACATGTGTTAGAGCTCGATGATAAACGGACAAATCTTTTTCAGTTGAAAAGGTCCCTGAAATCTCTCCAAGTGCAATGGTGAAGAATAAAGCTCATTTAGTCACACCTGGGTGATAAACAAACAGGTGAGCCAGGGGGCAGGTTTCACCATAATACAAAACCAAGCTCCACTACACCTAACAATCCCACAGACAGAAAAAAAGAAGCAAACAAAATCTGATTATCATGGGCGAGCGGTTCATCAAACGTGTGCAGCAAGAATATCATCATGAAATGTGCAAGGTGCTTTGAGAATATGAATTACACAGTGAGGCACAGTGCTTTGAAAAGAACAAGTCAGACTTTGTACTTTCATTTTCCTGCACCATCCTTGAATGGCAAAACTTTCCTGAACAGCTGTGATGAGGGTTTTAAATGTGACCTGATGAGACAAACTGAATGTTGTAAACATGGTGATGATGTGTCTGTATGGTTTTTGTGTGAATGTATGTTGCAGATCACGCTCCTGCACCACAAAACCCACTGTACAATCTTTAAAAATATGCCAGCCTACACGCCCTGTGGCTCCTTCTTTTCCTGTAAAATGAGAATATTTATAATTTGCATCCACTAAGTCATACAAAGCTTGTTGGAGGTCAGAGTATCTACCAGTGATTAAAGAAAATGGAGGGAGAGATGCATATTTCATACGCATTATAAAGTGAGCTGAGATCCCCACTCAAGGAAAGAGAGGACATTTTATACTAGAGGCTCAACAAAACATTCAGGAAACAGCCAATGGGTCCACAAAGATCCACAGCGAAGCTTTCTAAATACCTCGGCATTGATTAAAACATTGGTCAAGATGGGGCGTCAGGTGGGTAGAGCAGGTGCCCCATGTACAAGGCTGTTGCCACAGTGGCCCGGGTTCGAGTCCAGCCTGTCGCCCTTTGCTGCATGTCACCCCCCCGTCTCTCTCTCTCTCTCTCTCCCCCTCAAACTTTCCTGTCCTGTTCATCAGAGGCAAATGCCCCCAAAAAAATATATTTAAAAAAAAATAAAAAATAAAACATTGGTCAAGAGGAAAATCCGAGTATGAAATCATCCATCATTCAACTTGTGGGTAATGGCAGGCTCCAGTCCTATGTTTGCATCACAGATGGTATCTTAAAGGGGAAAAAAGCGAAATCGTTTCACCGCTAGGTTCGCTGTTGTGCACTGCCTGTAGACCAAAACAAAGTGTGTCATGAGCCACTCCTCCCTCTACCTCTGCTCTCCACCCTCCAACCCACTCACCTCGTCTGTGCAGCCAAGCACCGCAGCATCTCCACGGACTATTACATCCAGACGATCCCAGTGTTTCTTCTGCAGGCTCCACTTCACTCAGCTTCACTCAGCTGCCCGATAAACCCGCTGCTTCTTCCCACATTAACCTGAATAACAAACCAGGGCTCGGTGCTCCAGTTGGATCCAAATGGAGAGCCGGCGCTAACGTTAGCTGGGAAGCTAGCGGAGGCTAACTGGCTGTGCTGGCAGCTGAGTGAAGTGGAGCCTGAGGAGGAAGCACCGGTTAGCCCCGGTTTCACTACAGACAGATTCACTCACCACAGGGGCGAGGGAAATAAAACCTAAACAGCCAACTTAGTTTGCCTTAGTTTAGCAGTTAGCGATGTCTTTCACTTACTCTCGGTCTCTGCTATGTTTAGCTATTTCCCTGTGTTTATGTTGTACCTGTCCAGGAGAAGAAGAGCTAGCTCTGAGTCAGATTGTAGCCCCTTTAGCTCTTGCAGTGCTCTCCACCTTGGAAATGCAAAGCCAATGTTAATCCGAGTTCTGTCCCTTTCTTTATCCGATCACTTTTTCGCCAACAACCGTTGTTTCTTAAGAGGTAATGTCGGATTCTGGTCGTCTTCAGGTGAACGTTTCATTCCGCTCGCCGCCATTTCGCTTCGAAAATACCCGCTGCCACTGCTCACTGGCTGTAGCCTTTTATAGGGAGGGAGGGCCAAGGGGCTGGAGATCAACACAGAGAGAGGGTGTGTGAGGTCATGCTATACTCCAGATGAAATTACACCTCTAGTTCTACACATATCAATTTTTTAATTCCATCAATCTAGAAATGATGAATTTCGCTTATTGCTCCTTTAAACAGTCAATAAGAAATGATAAAAGATCAGTGGTTAAAGAAGTGCTAGTCGATATTCTGGCTATAAATCATTTCTGATACACTGAACATTCCTCACAACCATCCAAAGATTGTATTTTTTGGCACGCTACTGGATGCAGCGTTGATTAACTGCGTCCATTCTCTGTCTCTTTAAAAGGTAAGAAAAATATTTAATCAGAGATGTAATAAAAGTTATGGAAACAAACGCCAGGAGCGACATGTGAACCCCAAGAACAGGAAGCCCAACAGAGTACGTAACATTTGACATGCAGTAACAGTTGACAGACTGAACGCGACCATGACTAAATCTTATTTATAATTTATGAGATGCCCAAAGCAGGCTGATACGAACCATCTGTGTGTTTACCGGATCAGATTGATTTACTGTTCATTAATGGAACTTGGACAAAGAGGGAGCACTGGAGGGAGTGTTATTTAGACTCAAAGGAACACAAGCAACAGTTTTCAGATAGTTTTGTTGGTGCAGAGCTGGAAACATTGCGAGTGTGTCAATAAGAGGGAGAGCACTCTGCAGTTTTTACAGTCTCACTGCATTAATGATGGCGGTGTGTGTGTGTGTCTGTGAATGAAAGTTGTGAGAGAAACAGAGTGATGTCTTTTGTGAAGGTTGCACAGACATTTAACCATGAAAAATTGACAATTCATCTTCTGAGAGTAGGGGAGTGCAGAGAAGGAGAGTAAACTGAAAAACGGTATCAGTTACTTAAAGCAATTTATCTCCCTGTCGTGCTTACAAGACACCAGTAATAATTCAAGCGATTATTCCCGAGTGTTATAAATAATGCGACAGTGATGAATTTATTCTTTCTGCGTGGACGCATACATGCTTCTTACAATATGTCATCTACCGAGCATCACACAAAGCCTTCAAAAAAAGACTGTCACTACTGGTAATGTCACTATGGACATTCAATGTCCCTGTTGCTGTAATGTCACGGTGACATGGCACTAAGGCACTTCAGGATTTGTGGGATTTTTGCTTCAATGAGAACAAAAAGTCTGGAAAAAATGAAAGACACACTGGCTGAGGCTGAAAAAAGAAAAAGTAATGTCATTGAGGAGTGGTATCCCCAGCAGGGCAATCAATCAGTGACCTATAAGCTTCCTATTTACAACTTTAATTACATCAGACACTATGTCAGTCCGTTTTGGAGCTGTGCCGAGACAGACTAAAGAAATGAGAACAGTGTGACACAGTACCTCCACGCCCCCCCCTCCCCAAATCCCTTTACGACTGCTGATTGGGTATTAAATCTTGGCTTTCATGCAACATCTTCAAACTTAATGGTGATAAATTTTTTCCTCATGGGTAATAAATCTACTCTGGCTAAACTGCAGTTTCTCTCTAACCATTGACAAATTTAATGTCCATCCATCCCCTCAGGTTAAGAGTCTGGGTGTCATCCTGGACACTGTCCTTTGAGGCCCAAATCGATAATGTTACTCGGTCGAATACTTTCATCTATGAAATATTAATCGTCTTCGCCCATCACCTCAGAGTGCTGCTAGCCTCGTTCATTCTTTGGTTACATCTCGTATTGATTATTGCAATTCTGCCCTCTCAAGTGTCTCCATAACTCCAGTTGGTCCAGAATTCAGCCGCCCGTATCATCACCAGAACGCCCTCCATAGATCATATCACTCCTAATCTCCAGCAGCTTCACTGGCTTCCTGTTAGATATCACATTGACTTCAAGTTTCTGCCTCCCCCCTTCAAGCTCCTTCCTACCTGTCTGAACTCTGTCATATCTACACACCCTCCCAAACTCTTAGATCCTCTTCTGCAATCCCACTCACATCACCATTTGTCCATCTAACTACCATGGTATCTAGAGCCTTCAGCTGTTCTGCCCCCCCGCCTCTGGAATTCTCTCCAACATCCATCCATCCATTTTCGTAACCACTTATCCTCTTGAGGGTCCCAGCTGAGGGTCCAAGCTGACCCCAGCTAACACTGGGTGAGAGGCAGGGTACACCCTGGACAGGTCACCAGACTATCGCAGGGCTGACACATAGAGACAGACAACTATTCACACTCACATTCACACCTACAGGTAATTTAGAGTCACCAATTGACCTGCATGTCTTTGGACTGTGGGAGGAAGCCAGAGTACACAGAGAAAAAGGAGAGAACATGCAAACTCCACACAGAAGGGCTCCCTCCTGGGATCGAAACAGGAACCCTCTTGCTGTGAGGCAACAGTGCTAACCACCACACCAGTGTGCTGCCAACATGAGTGCTGCAATATTGACCCCCTTTCCACTTTCAAATCCCATCGGAAAACACACCTGTTCAGGCTGGCATATTCCGTCGAATTTAATGGAGACACACATGATGACAATGATGATTTTATAACTAATATTTATAATTAGGATTTTTGTCATTTTATTAACTTTTATTGTATATTACGGAAACTTGTTTTTTAACTCTGCCTTGTGAGGTGTCCTTGAGTGCTTTGAAAGGTGCCTAAAAATAATATGAACTATTATTAGTAGTATTTTGGTCTCTTGAGATGTAATTTATTCTTTAAAAGAATCTTTGCCAAAATAGCAGCAGCGTTTTGTTTACTACAACTTTGTGTAGCATTTGGCAGTGATTCATTGAAATGCATCATTATTTTGAAGATAAGAGAGAAAAGAGCAGTGTTTCTCTGTGTGTGATTGTGTATGAGTGCGTGTCCTACAACGCCATATGATTCTCACTTCCAGTAAACAATCTAGTCGTGTCATGAAGCAAAAAACACACACACAAAAAGTTTTGTTCAACTCAATGAATATTTTATTTTCAAATCATTTAAAAATATGTAATTTTCAGGTTTTCAACAAGCAAGCAAGCACAAGCATATCTTTCATTATCAAAACAGCTGCAAAAAGGCATTTTAGCACAGCTGTGGCTGTAATTACTTTTACACCAGTCCACACTGACTAACCCACAAACACACCGTTCTGCCGTTCACAGATAAAAAACAAAATTCTACAAAACTCGGCTGAAAATTCCCCCATTTGAGATTCAGTCACATCATCATATTCCAGTAGTAGAAGTTCACATACAAACAGGAAGTTCAGAAAAATACTCACTACACTCACTCAACTCCTCACGCGGAAGTTTGTTTCAAAGATAAAAAAATATTACTGAAATAAATGGATTATGTTCATGTTATTAATAAGACTACTGTAAGTTTTTTGGTGAGTGATTTTTTTTGTTAATTATCTCTATGCGCTTAACTTCCAGTATTTTAGCTGTGTTAGTATTGTTACCTGTTTTTATTAGTATTTTATTAAAGCTTTTGCTTGATTTTGTTTTGTCAGAAACTGTTCAGGCTGCCGTCATGGCCATGTCTCCCTTGTAGCGGTTTCCAAACTCTACGGGATGTATTTAGCTAAATAAATAAAATAAAACAAATAAACAATGGATGTCTCTTCACCAATACAACACAGATCATTCATATTCTCACCTTTCTTACTGTAACACTCAAGTACTCAAAAATGAGGAGGACATTTTAACTAATATATTAACATAATCTTTATTTATACAGCTTGGTTCAAAGTTAAAATTTTGTTCAGGAGTAAAGTGATAGCAGAGTGGGAACTTGCAGGCGGGGCCAGCAGGAGAAACACTATTGCACAAATTCAGTGGGACGCACACGGCGGAATTAAACCTGGAGGCGAGAAAACTTTTTTGGTGTATGGCCAGGCAGGCAACTCCACTGGAATGAGTAGGAGCCATCTTGGCATCCAGTATCTAGACTATTACACTCTATGGGCTAAACTAAGATACTGACCACAGTAAAAGTACCAGCTACACATCGGCATGTTAGCACTGACATTTGGTGAATGTTAGCATGCTAGTGTTAGCATCATAGCTCAAAACACTGCTGTGCCCTAGTACAGCCTCACAGAGCAACTAGCACTGTTGAAGAAGCTTTTTCACCAGCTACTTTTACAGTTTTGAAAAAGTATCGTAAAGCTGCATTACAGTGATCAATATTTGGTCACAAGGGGCACCAGTCGACAAACACACAGTCACCCTCATATGGCTTACACACTTGCTTATATCCATCCAGCAGAGACAAAGAAACATTTGCATCCACTCAGATTGTTTATTTGCTGTTTGGTTTTATGTAACTTTTTTGCTTTGGCAGTTATGCCCTGGCCACACTGCCTGAGTAAGCAGCGCGTGTGCGACAGCGAAAATGGTCTTTTGATAATCATATTGATGTTACATCACCATTCACTATAGTTTCAATGTTTATATCTGTCACAGACGTGATAAATATGATAAAAATGTTTCCATTTTAAAATAAAAGCCCTCTGACAATGTTTCTGTTGACAGAATCCCTTCATCTGTCAACAAAAGGCTTTTTATTGTGAAATATTGTTATGACCATGTTGGTGACAATGCAGTGGCTTGCACAGCTCCATAAATGATTGTCGGCGTTTAATTTAGGCAATACAGTTGTTTTAGCAGCAGGCAGCTCTGCAGCAGCGGTGCAACAACAACGCTGTATGTGATCACCGCACATGTGCAAGCCACAGCAGTTCAGCAAAGTCACCGTCATGCACTGCTCGCACAGGCAACGTGGTCTGGGTGTTTCTGCGAAGGCCATCAAACCAAAATGATGAGCTAAATTAAGCTAAAAACCTCTGTAGAGCCAAAGACTCAGGTGAAAATTCCGCTCCGACATTAAACAAAGTCTTTTGATTTAACATTGATATAAAAAATATTGATCAATGCAGGCATTAAGGCTTGTAAGAACTATATTTTAGGGCACGCTTGAAGAATTTTTGTGGACATCAAAGTCACTGTCGTGGTTGGTGATTGTTCTATCATCATTAGCTCTACGCTGTTGTGCAAATTATGATTCACTGTTAGTCTACAGTCCAGTACACATACTGTATACACACAGTGTTTCTACAATTCATCTCTTGGGTGTGTGTCCTGCAGCCAGTGTTTGTAGACGTAGATGGGATCTATGTTCCAGTGCTTGTGGAAGGAGATGGCCTGCTCCAATGTCTCAGAGTAGTCATACGGTCGGGCCTAAAATATCAAGAACAAATGGTTTGTCTGTATGCGGGTATGTGTGTGTGAGCGCATGTAAGTGTCTGCTTAAAAAATTATTTCACTGCTGGAGAGATGGTCTTTTTATAAAACTCGGCTGTCTGTGCACCAAAAAAAAGCTAATACTTTTTAAATTGGTGCTACATAACCAACCAAAACAGAGAAAAAGCAATGTGGCATTTGCCTAATTCAAGAGGTAAAAAAAAAATACAATATGAGCATAAAGAGATCTGGGCTCTGATATGACTGAGGGAAGTTGACCACAATTCATTTACATACACGACTCACACTATCATTAAACCAAGCTTGCTGAAAATCGGCACAGTATTCCTTTAATGATTTATGTTTCATTATATCAGGGGATTCCCAAGGTGGCTAACAATGTGACTATTGCTCCAGGGTAGTTAATTTAATATTCTGCGATTATAGCCTGCATTGACCAAAAAGCAGTCTTCCCTTCTTTTCCCACATTTAGTGATAACAAATATAAAGAGAGGATCAAACAGAGCCTCATCTGACACTGGATTAAAGGTTGATGCCCAAGTTGGGCTCTAAGAAACTGTTTTTGAATGTTTTTTTATCTTATTTATTGGTTTCTGTGCAACACAGTTACAACATTAACACTATGCGTGCTGTCCTGAATTACTAAACCATCAGATTTTTAATTTGTTGTTATGGAAGCTGACTTTTAAACAAACCTGGTGACATACATGTCATCAAACCTTGTTCTTATTGAATATTTTGTAACATTCAGGGGTTGAAAAGCAAAAGTAGCTAAGGGAGGTTCTTACAATTATATTAAGAACACATTCTTGTGTGTGTGTGTGTGTGTGTGTGTGTGTGTGTGTGTGTGTGTGTGTGTGTGTGTGCGTGTTTTGTCCCTACCTGGTGGAACAGTGGACTGTGTGTGATGGGAACACCCAGGGAAGTGAAGCACCTGCCAAGCACCATGTCATCGGGAGCATCATCACTGTAGCAGCGACACCCACTGGAGAGCAGCCTGGACACCGCCACCCGACTGAGCACCATTCTACACACAGAAAACACATATTTAAAAAAGAAAGGGAATTCACAAAAATATATGTGTATGATATAAGAGAAAAACTTGTGTTGTTTTTGTTTCAAATCACATACTCATGGCAATGAAAGTTTTTGAGGCAGTGTTCATTGAATTTTGGAGTGAATATATCCTTTTCTGCATGTATAGCATTTAGACTGTCCATGCATGAGGAACACCTGCTGTGTGTCAGTATCAGTGCTTCCAACACTGTTTTTCATAACATCATATGTAACCAGAAAAAAAGAATTAGCTGAAGAACATAGTGGGGCATTTAGCCATTAAAGAGCCAGATATTAACCTCAGGAGTCGGTAGAGACCAAAAACAGATCTAAAAGAGAGTGAATACTGGACTTTCATTCATCAGGTGGACAGAGACACAGCTCCAAATGAATAATGTTGCTGTGTGTGTGTACATAAGCTTCTAAGGAGTTGTCATAGCAGCACACAAGTAGCCATTTGATCCATGATTATTAAATACATATCGATTATAGCAACTTTAAGTTATTGCCATTGCTGTTTGACAAAATTACTAGATATGTCAAATGTGCAAAATTCTTTGTTCACTGTCCAAACATTTCAAACATTTTCAGGGTGCACTGAATAAAAACGGCTCTAAAACTTAGAATGTTTCAGTATTTGCTGGAAAGCAGCCGCAATGAAGTTTTGGGACAGACAGACACAGAATGTACTGTAAAATATAAGTAACGCTGTCATACTATATTGAGTTTTGTTTTACTGCGGCACTGCTAAAAGCTTGCATAGCAGCTTCATTTCCCATAAGTGTGTGTTCAGACACAAAGCCAATTTGAGAGGTGGCACGGTTGCACACAAAGTCAATGGAAAGACACATATAGAAATTTGAGAATGTTTCAACTTGTGTAAAACATTTGGATCCTGGAGGTTAATCAATCAGATTTATACACATATATACATGAGAAGAAAAAGCTGGGAGGCTGGAGGGAAATAACAGAGACAACCAGAGTTCTTGGTTCAGTATGAGAGACGCAGACACATTCCCACAGAAATTGTCAGTGTGTCCATTGATAAGTTACAGTCTGAAGGTGAGTACAGACAAGCAGCCCAAGGGTCAAAATCAGGGCGAAAACTTGATTGTTTTTTCGGTCTGAACACACCTTAACACCAACGGCACCATCACATACCCTGCACAACAGCCTTACCCCCCTCCTCCTGTGGTGTAGCTGTATCCGTTCTGTAGCAGACTGTAGCCGTATCTCTCCCCCAGGTTCACCGCTTCCTTTGGGTCATAGCAACGCAGCAGTCGCCGCAACCTGGGCAAACTAAAGATGGGCAATAATACAATGGACAATAAGAGACAGGAAGACAGAGGCATGCATGGATACTTCCCAGACACAAACACAAACAATAACCTGTACAGACTGTATGAAGACAAGCACAATAACATCCGAGATACATCAAATATCTGTCCTAAGAGACTTCACAGGATTGTTAGAGGAAAAAAACATTTATAAAGTTGTTTTTGTACTGCACAATAACAACTTTAAAAATGGTTTTGAGGCTTTGAGCTTTTCTCACGGGCTTGTAGAGATATGTAATATCTCTCACATCCTGCTGCCAGCTCACAGTAGACATCAGCAAGTTATAACTTTAGAATTCTTACTGCTCTCTGAACCCGAGCAGAATGATTAGCCAGTGTGTCACCTGTGTGTGCAGAATCTTCACATATATCACATCTTTAAAAGAGATGTAACAGAGGAAGAAATTATTTATTTACTGTCTGTTGATGCTTTAAATTATTAGAATCAAAGGCCTTTACACACTGGGGGTGTTTTTTCATGCGATTATTACATGCACATCTTAATATTTGCACATTTTAATATCTTACTTTCACATAGAATGAGCTTTTGCACCTTGAGTAGAGGGATCAACCAATCACTTTGCATGTAATGGATATATCACATCATGTCACATCGTGACAATGGCGGACCCATTGCAATTAATCTTTCGCTAAGCCCCGCCCCTTTGTGATGGTCCGACAAGCTGTTAGAGTAAGCATTGAGCCCACACTGTCACTAACTGCACTCCCTGCACATGAAACAGTGATTCCAGAGAGAAGCAGACAGAGGGGTCTACAGTCTGTGTTTGAAGGATATATCCAGGATGTCAAACTGACTCAGCAGCAACAACAGGTTAAAAAGACAAAGATAGTTAGAAGCTAAAGCTGAACTATAGGCTACACATCACAGTGTAAAAGTGAACCACCACATCACTGCTGATCGCCACAGAAGACAAAGAATATAAAGGGAAACATCAGTGATATTGAACCAGCTGTGTGGCATCACAGTGTGTGCAGATGATCTGTGTTTGGCTTCACCCCCGTGCTGCTGCCAGCACCCGGACCTCCGCCACCGGACAGGCAGGCATCTCCATGGGAGTCAACCAACATTCATCTGCACACAATGTGATGACACACAGCTGGTTGAATATCAGCAACGTTTCCCTGCGTCCCTTCACTGGTTCCTGTACAGCAGGGTCGGTCTTTGTTTCACTGTTATAATCATTACAAAGCAAAAGCAGCATGTGTATACATTCAGTAGGCTATATCTTCAGTAGCTAGCTAGCTAACCCTACACTTTTCAGGGTTTGACTTTGGTTTTGGAACAGGGAAGAAACGTATATCTTTTTCCAACCTCTCCAGGTAACGAGTATCAGCTTCAAATTCCTCAAAATCAGCCTGAAAATGAAGGAAATCTGAAATGACTGCACTAGAGTCAGTGGATCACAGCTGTGTTGTTGTTGTACCCTGGTCTGAGCTGGCCTGATGCTGCGTTATGATTGGCCAGTCTGCATCTGGGGGCAGGAGTTAGCAAAGGGTCAGTTGTCACAAATGTGCATCACAGCTGGTTGTGTATATTTTAGATGTGAAATATTCACAGGTGAGTATTTCACATTTTTTGTGTTGTTTATTCATCCATCTCCCGCCATGTAGAGGCCTTAACAGTAGTAAGTTAAAACAAAAACTTTTCTCTAAGTTACCTGATGAGCGTATCATCATCAACAATGAGTAGCCAATCAGCCTTTGGCACATCTTTGCTCAGGAACCGCCTCAAGATGGCAAATGTCTTCCCACAATGCCCTGCAGGGAGAGGACGCATCGACAAACAGTGTGAAAAAATTGAAGCATGAGACCTCATCAGTCCCCCTGAAAGATTTATATCAGCAGTCTGTTTGTGACAGCTAGAATAAATGTATTTATGAAGTGGATTTGTGCTCATGCTGAAGAGATCAAGTAATGTGTGGGTGTAAAATGCAACACTGCTGATATTACTATTCATAGCAGTTTTGTCAGTATGTTTCTGATGCATGATCATAAGCTGTGAGATTTAAACCACAATGCTGGCACTGCACATACGGCAAAACATGATCTGTATCTACTGATAATATCAGGCATAAAAAATGCTGTTGACTGTCGCAAACATTGACACAGAATATATTTACATCAAGATAAAGTAGCTAGAATAGTCTGTAAACATCACAGTGAAAAGACAAACACAAGAACAGAAACAGAAAAAAGATGTGGTAGAAAAATGAAATGTAAAAAGAAAGACAAAAAGAAAACAAGGAAGGTCAGACACTCCTGGGTGCTATAAAAAGGGTGAAAAAGAAAAGATCACACTACAGAAAGAGAGAAAACCCTTTTACTAGGATGAAAAAATTAGAAAATGAACCAAAGCTTGGGTTTGAAAAGTATTAAAGAGTGTGGTTCTGCGGACATGAGAGGCAGTGTGATACTTCCATCAGCTTGAGAACAAGAGAAATATAAGAATGGATGCGAGGAAGAGATGGAGGTGTCATTGAATGGATTTCACAGCTCATTCGAGGGAGTGAAACAGACAGACCGGTGCTGTAATCAGGGGTATCTCACACAAGAATGCAGGTAATACACAGATAAAATAGGTGTCTGTCCTCCTCTTGCTGAAGCTGCTCAGTGCCGTTATTGTTTCTGGCTCTATCTATCACCTCCTCACTGGGGAGAAGACAGCTTTGTGGTTACAGTTATAATTTAGTTGGACTCTCCAGTCTTTTGATTTGTCTGTCCATACACTGACTCATCCGTCTGTGGTGCACCTGACAGTGTGTGAGGACAGGAAGTCTGCAGAGTTACAGTCCTCAGTCTCCCTTTAACAACGATCTCACATCAAGAACAAACAAATGAAAATAAAAGCTTTAGTTTGAACTGGACGATCATGGACCTGCTAACGATGTAAAGATTCTGCACATGAAACAAAGGACAATAAGTCAAATCCATGCTTGGTTGATGTGAGTTTTTACAGTTCCTTATGATGATGATGATGATGATGAATTGTCTTTCACCAAGTCAGTAATTCAGTTCATGTAAGCCAAACACACATTTATCTACTGAGCGTCCAGCAGTGATTGTAGCCTGAATATCAAGATTCTAATTAACTGGGAACAAAATTTAATTTTCTACAACACGTATCATAATGTATGTATGCACATATGTGTATGGTCTTGCACTAAAAAACTAACCCTGAGTACTGCCAATGTTACAGTGGTCGGACATCTTCATACACCTTGTGGAAAAACCCAGCGTCCATACAAAAGAATAACTCAAGACATACATATCTCGCAATGCATACAGTTTTTTACATTGTGGTCACGTCCAGGATGTTAAATAACAAGATTTGTCAAATGATTTTTGTTTATTACGGACAGATGTGCTGCCGAGCCAGCGACAAGGACGAAAAACGAAGCTGTATAAGACAAAAAAAAGTAAAACAACTATATACTGGCGACAAGAGGACATTTTCATTCAGGTATCTCAACTGTTTCTCTCCGGTGTCCGCTGTTTTTCTGCCACCAGTACAGGCGTGCAACTGCTGTGACATAACTGGGACGTCCACTCAAAATTGGTCTGATCCTCTATGATCCTCCATGAATGACCAGAATGTTGAGATATATCAGTCTGGACCAAGGTGGTGGACCAACAGACCTACATTACCAACCTAAGAGCAAACCACAAGAGTGTACCCATTAAGTTTCTGCACATCATCTTGTGTACCACCATCAGTCCATGTGGCATTTTTCAGCATCCAATTCTGGTCAGGCCTGCAGGCTGGCTACACCTCCAACTTCTCCTGGTGTATTCCCCCAAGTGCTTCCAGGACAACTCTGTGATTCAATTCCTCCCACATATCCTACATCAGCTCACCTCTCTCAGTGTTGGGCACTCCCAGACTGATTGTGGGTATGGAGGCATCAGCGATGTCGCTGTAATACTCTATAAACACAGCATCTTTCTCCCAGGTTGCCCTCACCACCGGTACTGTGAGGAGACAGAGGAATACAAAGAGACCAGGTGGGGGAGAGACAATTAAACCTCAAACATTATTCTCTCTGAACCATACAGGGCTCATAATTAAAACTATCTCTGAGTCCCTACTGGAAACATGTAAACTCCAAAGGAATCAAATGATGAATGACGTCTACGACATGTGACAGGACAGAGAGAAAACAATTAAGCTGTCTTTGTATAAGACACTGGATGACTACAGGCTCACTCACTGCATGCTGATCTGGACAAGAGCACCATTTGCTCGCTACTGCAAAATGATACCTGCCAGTTGTAATCACACATAATTGATTTTTTTATTAATGGCAAGAATTCATTCTCAATCAAATCCACTAACTGATTGATTGTGGAGTAAATCACAGTGACAGCTCACTCTGCAATTCTAATAGCCTGAATTTAAAGTAACGGCCAACTTAATTGCTTTAAAATAGTCGGTCCATAACTGCTGGCTCATATTGACCCTAAAAACACACATCAGTGTTCTGGATAATTACACAAACTGATGCAATTTCAGCAGACAGCCTGGATGAGGTTGTGGATTTAAACGAGTAGTTTTCACCTGACAGGTTAACTGGAACTGAAGGACCAGCAGACTGTTCAGCGAGTGGCAGTGAACAAAAAGGGGCCATGAAAAAATACTTTTGCAGTTAAATGTTGTGGAATTTTCATTTAATTTACACTTCATTCTGTGACAAACATAAACTGGAAGGATTCATTTTGGCAATGACAAATGAAAGTTTTGCACCAGATGTACAGCACAATCAACATTTTAGCAGCGTAGAGTTTACAGATTTGGTTTTGGAACAATTTCTGCTTACAAAAAACTGGTAAGCAGACACAGTGATACATTTTTGCATGTCATCTAATACAGTGGTTCCCAACTGGTCCAGCCACAGGGTCCAGATTTCTCCTTAGTCCTTAGTTCAAGGTCCATACAGTTTAATACATTAGGCGTCATACTTGTGTTTGGCCATGACTCAAGCTAGTTTGCTGTCTCTGTTAAGTAGCTGTCTGTTATTCACTCACTCTACAGCAGGAAACGGCACTTCAAAATAAAAGCTCTCTGCTGGAAATTCAATGTACTTAAAGCTGCAGTAGGTAGAAAGCCTGAAAACGGCTGATTTTTGAGTCTCATCTGAGGTTTCGTTCGTCTCCGCCCTGAGCCCCTCCTACCAGACGAGCACGCGAGTATTTTATCCTACTTCTTCTATTTCTCCTTCTCTGGAAGCCTCGGCTCTCCCTCACCGCGCAGCAGTCCACCCCATCCCTCCCCCGCGGCCCCGCACACATACCCCCAAGGCTCGGCTCTCCCTCTCCGCGGAGAGCCCTCGGCTCCGCTCCCACGGCTGACCCTCGCGCCCTCCGCCCAGGCCCGGCCCCACCCCACCCTTCCCCTCCCTCCAGGGTTCCGGGGAACCGAGTTTTGTCTTCCTTTTTTTGGGTTGTTTAGCTGTGTAGGCAGTTGCTGTGCTGGAATAGATATTTTACCTGGTGCACTGTTCACCATTGCCGCTTGCTCTCCCCTTCTGCCGGCAGCACGGAATCGCGCATATGCAGTAGAACAGCCAATAGGAACACAGTGGTCTGAGCTGACCTTTGATTGGTTGATGCACATCGGCACGATACTGATTCTTTAGAGGCTGAACACATTGTTTGTCTCAGACCACTTGATTTACATTATGCTTAGAGGATATTATAAAATTTTTACTCAATTACACCAAAACAATGTTGCCTACTGGAGCTTTAAAATAAAGTGTGTTTTTTACAAATTTGACACTTTTGCAAGTTACTTGTGGTCACTTTTGGACTGCGACCCACCAGTTGGGAACCACTGATCTAGTAGGTGTGTTGCATTGCTTAATTAAAAAAAAATCTCTTCACTGCATCTTTACAATGGACAAAAACATGTAATATTATATTTAAAGCTGTATTTGGTAAAAATAAGAAAAAATAACTTTTTTTCATATTTGCTGAAACTGTCACTGTATTCACACAGCACTACATGAGTCGGATAATCTATGAAAAAAATTATACGCTGCCTTTGCCTTGTGGCATTTCTAATGGCCTTACAGCACCTGAATGAAAACAACCAATGGGAGCCAAGGAGTCTCCATCATGTCACTGCTTTTGAGCTGCGGTCAAACTGTTGTTAATTTCTTGCCTCAAATGTTTTCAGAAGCATATTTTTGTGAACTGTTGAGCTTTAAAATGAGAGAGTTGGTCTGGCTGATGAGTGGTGCTTGGATCAACTAATATGTATCAGAATGTCAGTGCAGTAAAGTCATTACACATTTATTCTTGAGGACTGTACTTAAGTAAAATTTTGAGGTACTTTATTCTTCAACTCCACTACATGTCAGGGGAAATGTTGTACTTCTTACTCAGCTACATTCATTTGACAGATATAGTTGCCTGTTACTTTTCAGATTAAGATCTGTTACAGGTACCTGTTTTTCTGCAGAGTGAGTACTTTTACGTTTGATACTTTAAGTATATTTTGCCAATAATACTTTAAATTAAGCAGGATTTAGATGCAGGGCTTTTTTAAGTCAACATATTGGAACTTTTACTTAAAGTAAAGGCTCTGAAAATTTCATCTACCACTGCAGAATCTAAATTGTTTAATGAATAAATTTTGTCCTTTAAAGAGAGTTGGGAACAAGACACACCTACCTCGCTCTGAGTGGAATTTATGGCAAGTTTTCACAGCAACAAATACATCTTCCTTTGGCACTGGATCTCCCTAGAAAACAGACAAATCAGTTTGATTAATAGCTATAAAATGGAAAAAAGTGCACAGGTGAGAACAAACACAGTCTGAGGTAAACAATGTATGAGCTGTAATGGACTTGAAATTGAGTCGTGACGGCAAAATGAGGCACATTAGGTCCCAACAGTCATCATATGTTATCATCTGGCCAGACATGTCAACAATAATATCTCTTTTGCACTGCATTCTCATTTCAGGTGTCATTTCTTATTCCAGAAAATTACCAACAGTAATCTGGATGTTATTACTTATTTACAGCTGTCATTTCTGATCTGCTCCCCTTGCAGAATATTCAGTATGAACACCAGACATTTCCTGTGACGCATGACAGTGATTAAAAAAGCTCAGGATAAATGCTGCATTATTCATGAATTCTTTGTGACAGGTGCTCTTTACATTTATGTACATTTCAGGCACATTGGCCAAAGAATCTGGAGACAGAAGATTTACTTCATACAACAGGCATAGTGTAATGTGTATTTTTATATATTTGTATATATTACATGCAGATAAATTAAAGGATCACAGAAGCAAAAGGAAAGAAAACACATGCAAAGTATGGGAAATAGAACTATGTAAATGCGCATTAGTGTGCATGTAAACGCGCTCAGTAAGCGCATTTACATGCACACTAATAAACCGATCATTATCTGATTTCTGGAGTTACCTGATTATTCAAGTGGTCATGTAAACAGCATAATCCGATAGGCTTTATCAGATAAAAGCCATTATCTGATTATGAGAAATCAGATAAACACATCTAGCTTCTTCCCCAATAGTCAGATTATTCGGTGCATGTATACCCTTTAATCTGGTTTCTTTCGGGTTTTGCTATTTTATACTCCCACTCCACTACATTTTAGAGGGAAATATTGTACTTTCTACTCCACTACGTTAATCTGACAGCTTTTGTTTCCTTTCAGACAAAGATTCTACATAAAATAACATATTTTTATATTCTCTATAAGTTACTTATATGTTATGCACTTTGTGTGACAAGTTTATCTACAATATACTTGTATATTGCACTTTGCAGTACTTTTACTCTGAATCTACCCAAAGTATGTACAATTGGCTCCACATTGATAAACTACACATTAGAATGCTCTCACATGTATTTGTTAATGATAAAAACAAACAGTACTGTAAGAATATAAACTGTCAGCATGATGAGTGCTTTATTTTGCAAATATATGACTTGCGTACTTTTCGAGGTTTTTCAAGGATATGAGTACCTACTGTAACAGGAAGTTTGAGTTTTATGTCATGTACTTGGGGAGAAATCCAACTGATCATGTAAACCAGGTTTTTCTGATTATCAGATTATTGAAGTACACGTAAACGCGTCAAATTGGATTATTACCATTACCTGATTATTCCCAGTTATCTGATTATTGTGCACATGTAACCGTGCTCAGTGTCACTATACTGTTTCCGGCTACAGGGACATTGCAGAGATGCTGAGATATGCCATACCAAGAAATGCTGACCAATTTGAGTGGAAAGGGTTTTTTGGGGAATGGTGCTAAACACAGGTGTTCCAGCACAGAGAGTTAGAGGAAAATAAAGTGTTTCTTGACCATCAAAGCATGTAAACATGTTCTAGTAGAAACCCAAAATACAGGTATGAGCCTGAAAATGAGCATAACAAGTCCCCTTTAAGATTTTATGAGTGATGTCTTGAAGACGAACATTGTTTTGTGTACCACCTTTCTTCTTCAGCCTTATGTCAAACAAATGCTGCAGTGCTTCCTCATCCAGCACAGTGCAGTTAGCTGTGTGCTAGGTTTCCGTTTAGCACTGAGAGTGACTCGGCTCACTCATCCTTGCAGTCTGAGGGGACTTGTCTATTTGTATTCCTGTAGAATAGGCCTTGGCAGTGGTAATGTGTGTAATGTGCTCACTGTTTCACATTTAAATAAGCTGGACAGCTGAGTTGTAAATGCGATTTAAAGTGATGGATCGTAAAAGCTACCATTAGAGGTGTCCTTTATGTCCTCTTCTTGATAATTACCTCAATCAGAACCTAGTCATGCCCATATGAGCTGTGCGTATTCAGTCTAGCGCAGTAACACCTGTCACAACAGTGTTAACTGTGTTTACCTACGAAATAATTAATGCTCCTCTGGGTTGTTACTTTTTATGTTCTGTCTGTAATCATTTCCAAAAGTAAACTTGTCCATACCACATACAAGTACACTTTTATCCACATACACCCATATCCATATCACTAATGCACGCTCAGGAATATTCACACACACATACAGGCACACTCTTGAAAAACTTTGATGTCAACATTACTAAATAAGAACTGTACATACACAGTTGGGCAGGTAGGTTGTGAATGTCGTAGCACAGTTGTCTCTCGACTCTGTACAGAACTCTGGAACTGCTGTCAGCTTTGGACCTTTTCCCTCCTCCCAAATGTACAACGCAATCTAGAAAAACAGAGACAGACATGATGATTAAAGTTGACCTAATGGAGTTATTTGCTGTGATAGGTACAACAGCTCAGTCTGGGTCGTCAAACAGTAAGTGAATTTATTTTTCTGGCAGCTTTGGAGCTCTTAATAACTCCATAAGCACTTACGTACCTGGTAAATTATTATTCTGTATTACCCAAAAGTCATTTGAGAATTCTTAAAGGGGACACACAGCTCACGGTTTAGGACTCAGACTTTGCATTTCAATATAAGAAGGAGTAACATTATGAATCAACGTCTTTGCTGTAAAGCAAAACACAACTTTACCTCAACTCTCATATAAGGACTAATTTAAAATTCTTCCATAATGTTATTTCAACCAATGCTAAAGAAAGGTTTACCCAAGAAATACTGACAAAGCGCTATAATTGTCACAAGCTTGATGTGCACACAAAAACACACATTCAGAAGTGTAGCTTTTGTATTAATAAT
Organism: Epinephelus lanceolatus; assembly: GCF_041903045.1. Lineage (NCBI taxonomy): Eukaryota > Metazoa > Chordata > Actinopteri > Perciformes > Serranidae > Epinephelus > Epinephelus lanceolatus. The sequence goes on from NC_135744.1 coordinate 30,612,043, forward strand.
ACGAGAGTAGATCTACCAAAAGCTGCAGGCACAGAAAGCTGCAGGCACAGAAAGCTGCAGGGGTCTTTTCAACAAAAGGTTAGCCAGTCAGCGGAGGGATACTGTCTATCATCATTATATGTCTAAGCTTTTAAGCTCAGCAGGCAGCTTGAAAGATGACATAGATGACACTTTTCACAGCAGTTGTTGAGGCCTGAAGTAGAATTAAGTCTTTACAATAATTATCCTATTAAAGTAATGCTTATGGCAGTCCATCGACTTCGATGATGACATTGCTCCAAAATTTAAGTTCCTGTTATTGATTAAAAGATTAAAAGATTAACATTCCACTGATTGTCACACACCTGAGTGTGTGAAATTTGTTCTCCGCATTTGACCCATCCCCTGAGGGAGCGGTGAGCAGCAGCGGTGCCGCGTTCGGGAATCATGTGGTGATGTAACCCCCAAATTCCAACCCTTGATGCTGAGTGCCAAGCAGGGAGGCAATGGGTCCCATTTTTATGGTCTTTGGTATGACCCGGCCGGGGCACGAACCCACGACCTCCCAGTCTCAGGGCGGACACTCTACCACTAGGCCACTGAGCTGGTGCTGGGGTGCTTTCCACCTATGCATAGCCATGTGGCTGTGCAGGCCGATGCGAGATCCGCAGATTTTGCCACAAGACAGGCAGAGATATCAGCACCAGCAGGGGGAGGCCCTGTGGCACGTTGGTGCCTCTGTGTACACCGCTGAATCCTCCTCTCTGTGGCTTGCTCCTGAAGATGAGCTATTCCCTGTTGGCAGGTGGCACGCCAGGTGTTGCGGGGAGCCGCAAGGGGCTCAAGTGCGGGTGGACTGATGTTGCACTTCTTCAGGAGAATTTGAGGTGATCCTTGAAGCGCTTCTTCTGGCCACCAGCAGACCTGTGGCCTTCTAAAAGCTGGCCATAAAAGATCTGCCTGGGAAGGCAATGGGCAGGCATATGGATCACATGCCCAACCCAGCGGAGATATTTGCGCGCAAGGAATACTGCAAAAAAGCTTTGCATTAAAGTAACAGGCAGGAGATGACACACAGATTCACATAACTGCAGGAAATCATTTTACAGTACCTCATGTTTCAAGTCGATGGTAAAGTCTGATTTCAGGTGATTGTGTTGGATCCGCTTGGCGAGTCTGAAATACATGAAAAGTAAAGATGTTGAAAGAAGAGACACCAACTTCATTTTAAAGATTGGATTTTTTGGGGGGGACCTTTTATGGGCCAACATAAAAATCAGTGGAGTGCCTGTTTAAAATTCAGACAAAAATGTGACTGTGACTGACATCTTTTCTTTTTTTGTAGTTTGTCTCCGTTTTTTTTAAGGTCACTCCTCATGTGTCATATCTTGTTTTACTTCCTGCCTGTGTCACTGTCCCACCGCCCCACCCTCATTTTTTTCCACCTGTCCCTCGCTAACACCTTCCTTCACTTGTGTATTTATGCTGCATTCAGGTGCTCCTCCTCCTTTCATTTAATTTGGTAAGTCATTCTTCCGATGTTGGTGTGTTCATAAGCATTAAATCATAATGTGGAAACAACATGAGTGCAAAGATGTACTGTATTTTAGTGCTCACAGAGTTTAAACAACATGTTGATAACAGTTTGAAGCTTTATTTGATTGACTTTGTCCCAGACTTGTTGCTTTAGCAGTAAATCCCCGAAGATGACTGAAATATTGCTCTACCCGACTAAAGCTAATCAATAACTTTTCTAACTAATCTACTAGTCACTCTGCGTACACAGCAACTAACAGTTGCGACTTAAAGCCATATTAAAAATTAAATGTGAGTAAAATATTGACATGCAATGTGAGAATTAATAAAAGTTTATTACTATCAACTGAACATTTACTTTTGTCCGCCATGTGTTTGACAATTCTCACTGACTTTCCAGGTTGTTTTGATCTGAAGGGGTGTTCATGAAAATGTTCCCAGTAGGGAAGTAATTTTTTCAATTATTCTGACACCACATGAATACAGGATTAGTCTGTGTGTTCACACCGTTTCAGTGTCAGATCATCTCCGTTTGTTGTTGCTGTCCCTCGTTCCTTCAGTCATCCTGTTTCCCCCCCTTTTTTTCCCCCTTCTACTTCATCTTGTTTAGCCTCTTCCTTTAGTTTTTGTTCTCTGGAACCTGCTTGCCATTAAGGCTTGATTTGTTTGGTCATCATTCCTGCTTCATGTTCTGTATTTGGATCCTCCTCTGAAATGTGACAACTGAATTGTGACAAGATGATGATAAGGCTTCCTTGTTACCGCGTACCAACCCTCTCTTAAAAAAGTCAATTATAAACATTAATGTCAATAAAGCAGAAAGAAGAAACATATCAGACATTCATGCTCACACATCTGCACACACACACACACCTCTTAAGCAGTGGCGTGCTGAGAGCCCAGCCTGCTGCTGGGTCAGGGTAACTGAAGGAAGTGGGGTCTTCAGAGAAGGCATAATGGTGGATAATGGAGGCCTCGTTGTCATGGAGACGCTTACCCAAAAACCATTCCTGTAAGGTGCAAAAAGACAAGAAAGGTGCTCAGTTATTTTCTCAGTATTGCTTGTTTAATATGTGCACCAGTGCAGTAAAGTAACTCACTGTGGAGATACTCAGACAGCACACAGGGTTGAAGACTGTATATATGTAAGTGTGTGTGCATCTCACCTCTTGGGCTTGATATCTGGAGAGGACCTGCAGCAGAACAGGCAGTGCGATGCTGGTTTCCTCCTCGATGAAGAAAAACCAGGATGCTAAGTGACCATAAGTGGCAGAGAGGCTGAAAAGATCCACACGCAGCCGTTAACTTTATGCACTTATTTGCCCCGTAGGAATCATCAAAGCTAAATTCAATTAAACCTGATTTAAATCATTGGTTTATATCTCTATATGTGAGTTTAACACTCACTGAGGAAGCGCAGGGAGGATACTCCAGTCCCCTTCATACTGCGACAGCTCATGGAGAAGAAGAACAACTGGAACTGCCTGCATGAAACAAAATGACTTGAAAATGAGAAGAAACTCTCTTTGTTTGTGTGTGTTTGTGTGCATGCCCCTGAGGGATGTGAGATAAGAGTAAAACTAATTTTAATTTATTACACTTGATGAAAAGCTGGGGTTTACCAAAGTTATTCCAATTCAACCTGAGGTTACTGGAGTGTCTGTGCAAAATGTGTTGGCAATCCATCCTCAGCATCCAGTGGCTGTTGAGATATTTCAGTCAGGACCAAAGTGTTGGACTGAACGACTAACTTAACCATCACTAGAGCCTCGCCGCTTAAGACTCTGAATGTTTCAACTGTCACATATGTCCATGTTAAGCTACAATTAAGATAAAATAGAATACTTGATTACATTATATGTCATACCCACAGTGATCCACGGTTACTTAATGTCCACACATTAAAGGTGACATGCAAGCACTCCTCTTTTCAGCTGCACTTTAGATTCTGAGGGTGTGAGACGGGGTTATTACCCTCTGTGCTGTAAGTGTTGTGGTGAGCTGTGGGTGAAAGGTGCTGAGAGAGCAGCATCCAAATGAAGTGACTCTATAATGAGGCTGGATGATGAGGCAGAAAAGATGCAGTGACGCTGACGTCTTGGATTAAACGCCATGTGACAGCTGTCACAGTGTTTATCTGTCCCCATGAAGTAAGGATGTGGATATGAATCTGTGTAAACAGAGCACTAACATAAAACTGAAAACTGTATGACAAACCCTTCGAGCTTCAGCAAATAAACGAGAACACTCAGACACTCAGACAACTTGCTATCAGGGTTTGAGTGTTTGGCACCTTTACTCTCCGCCTCCAGTCGAAATAAACACCTGTTTATGCGTCAGTCAAAAAAAGCATGACGCACAACCTTACCTCATTCAAACAGCTTGATACAATCAAAGTCTATCTCGCTGTGATAAACATCAAATCTAGAGAAAGGTTTCACTTAGACAACACACGCACTTCAGCACAAGCACACATGCAGTTGTTCACAGCACGTAAATCTGATTTCATTTTGACTTGACGCAATCACTCTACTCCCACAAAAAAAATATACATTCGTTCAGCTGAGTGACAGCTGCTTCTGTGAATTATATTTTAATGAATACGAAAAAAAGTTTTAGTGTATTTTCTATTCACACTTTTCATAGCACAGTAAAGTCTCAAACCACCCCCCAAAATAAAAACTTTACTTATATGGTATCAATAATCTAACACAGTAATAGGAAATGCTATACACATAAATCTCTGCATTGTTAATGCTGCTTAAAAATCACTCTTACTTTTATTGATCTGGGCACTTAATTATTGATCATATTGCACTTACATCTTTACTACAACACCCCTGTACATCAGTGCTTTATCTGTTAGTGATGATTTATTCCAGCAGCGTCATATGAAGAACACTGAGATCAAAATATAAATTAAATTTTTCAAGAAAACTTTCAGAGAAGGTGGCAGCACTTTTTCAGCCCCGAAAGACGTCAGCAGACTTTAAAACTTTCTCCAATCTGAGTTGTATATCCTCAGAGACGGAACTGGGGGCGACTAGGTCCACACGGTGAATTATTTATAAAGCCTCTTACTTTAAAGAGTAAACACCAATAACACTAGATGACATCTGGACCGTTATGAATAAAACTGACTTCTGAGACAGTCCAACAATTCTTGTTCAACAGTAGAACTTTGAGGTTCAAGTTTTTTAGTGTAACATGCTCAATAGAGCAGTGAAAAAGTTTTTGTTCTTAAAAGCTTTGTATGAAGAGGATTAAAGTAAATTTCAGGAGCAAAGGTGTCATGTTGGTATCACAGTTTCATGCACACTTGACATGATTAAGATGTGTATTTTGAAGCATGGAAGAAGAAAGCTCATTCAAGATATTTCCCCTAAAGTTATGTTGCCAAAATGCTATTTGGGATAATATTAATAGAAATCTTCAAGGTCTAAATTAAGGATATAGTAACCCTTTGAGGAGAGAACCATCTAATGTGGCGATGAGTTTTTATAGTTTTATATTTTCTATTAGTTTTTATTTTCCCAGAGTGGGGTCTGCTAGTTTTAGTTTAGTTTTTATTCGTTTCAGTTAGTTTTTCTCTTCATTGTAATATGGGGGGTATTTTTCTGAGTCAATTAAGACATTTAGAATAGGTACATAGGGCACCTCCCATTAGAGGAGCGTCAGCCACGTCCCACTGGTAGGAGGCCCCGAGGCAGACCCAGAACACGCTGGAGGGATTACATATCTCATCTGGCCTGGGAACACCTTGGGGTCCCCCAAGAGAGGGACGTCGGGTGCTTTGATTGGCCTGTTTTTTAACACCTAGTTTTAGTGTTTAGTTAAATTTTAGTTAACTTCAACAACCTTGATGGGAGCCCTATTTGTATGATATGATGATATGATAAGCAAATCCATGTTTAATTATTTCCATTTGCCAAACAAAGAATTTTGGGGTCGTCATAAAAAATGAAACATTTCATTTAAAACTTTATTGGTAAGTTTATTTTTTCAGAATTAGTTCAATCTGACATTTGATTTAACAAGTTATAAATGACAGCGTGGAGTTTGTTGACAACAGAAGGCTCATTTATTTTTGTGACTATTTTATAACCCAGGAACTAAACTTCAACTTTATTTATATAGCCATACCTCTCATTTAAACATGAATCATGATGTTCTTCACTTCATAATAAACTGATGTTCCTCAAAATTCTCACTAACTGCATTTTCTTTGTCTCTCAGGGAGAAATTGGTGCGGAAACACCTCAGACTGCCACCGCCAACACACGGCTTCGAAACAAAACAAAAGAGATGTCAAATTCAATCATCGATCCCACTCTGTTCTTGGCCAATCGTTCACTGATGTGTTCAAGTTTTGCAGCTGTTTCACCACATTTGTTTGTTTACAGGCTGCAGTGTGATGGCAGAGGTCGCTTCAAAAAGAAGACAGACTCAGAGAGAGGCTGAGAGACGATCATTATCAAATCACTGCAAATGGAAAAACAGCTGCAACTTCTTGGATCGACCACATCCCCACAAAAACTAATGAAATTTGAAAAGTAAGACATTTTCAGTAGTCTAGGGAAATAAAGATTTCATAACAGTTTTATCAGCTCCGCAAAGGAGGTTGTGTTTTCAGTTTGGTTTGTTTGTCAGCAGGAGCATGGAAAAAATTACTTCTGTTTTTTCATGAAACTTGGTGGAAGGTGTAGCACGGGCCAAGGAGGAGAGGAAGCCATTAAATTTTGGAGCGGGACAAACACACAAATGACTTCTCACTTTGGTTCACACTGCAAGACACAGCTTTCGGTCTGCTCTCTCCAAGTGCCCTTCTAGTTTCTAATACACTACTCCAGAAATGATTCCTCAGAGCCCCTGCTGACTGCCTTCTGACATTTTTTTCTGTCTGAACTGAACATGAGATTATAGACTGCATGACTGTCTCTTTTTGTTTCACAGTAGCTGCTCCCATCTAAGGAAAATCAACAGTTCTATATCTCTTCTGTAGGCTGTCTTGTCCATATGCCTGTCACCTCATTTCACAGAGCTCTGTAACAGCTTCGTTTTCACAGCGACCCCGCAGGCACATATTAGTAAATAATTACAGTGTGAGAGTGGAGAGCTTGGTGCCTGTCAGCTCTGTTAGGAGAGCTCTATGGCAAGGAGGACACCTATTGGTGCCAGTGTAAAACCACAGTAACACATAAGCTCCAAAAGTCACATGACAGCTTAAACTGCTTGCAGCATCATTCTCCTGTTACTGCCAGCACACCACATGGCATGTATTCACTTAGCATATACGCAACATGAGCTCTTATTGTGATTACAATATTTGTTGCTCCATGCCATAAACAAAAGTGCTGTATATAAACACACCGAAAGCACTAAGATAAGTTCGATGGAGCTAGGAGGACCACGTCATCCGCAAAAAGCAGGGACGAGATCCTCCCATCACCGAACCTGACACCCTCCACCACTCCACTGGTGGTGGAGGGTGTTAGAAAGTAAGAAAGTAAGATCATTTTTCTTTACCAGAAACAGCCCCAAAAGCGTTACACCAAACTCACCAGACTGCTAAATAAACAATAATTGTAGCGTATATAGAGCAGTACATTTTCACATCTAACTGTGTGAACTAAGGGTTTATTTTGGCCAAACCAGACTTGGTGATTGTTTGTGAGTATTATTTTGTTTCTGTCAACTTGGAATGAAGTGTGTTTTACGATGATAAATAAGACTTATTCAAATGGAATCTGGTGGGTTTCATGATTGTGATCTTGAGGCTGTTTTTTGTTCATCAAAAAGGATCATATGGTCTATCTCTGTAGGAATACTTTCCATAAATTGTCAGACACCTAAAATGATAATCAGAGCATGTCAGTGGCAAAAACAAGCACTTTAGTGAACATAAATTGATGGTTCAAACATGCCCCGAGTGGTTGCATTGCAGCCTGTTTTGCCACTGCCGTCTGCAGCATTCTTTCTCAATGCTGGACCAGTTTCAAAGATTGTTGTTCCCATTAGTGAGTTAGACACAAAAACACAAGAAAACATGATCCTGGTTGAATAGTACTGAACTTACCCTTTTAAAATATTTCACTTAAAACCACAAATGTCATCCTCCAGGTGGTGCTAACAAAGAAGTCAGGGGATCACCAGCATCAATCAGATTCATGACTGTTTGTACAAAATTTTATGACAATTCATCAAAACAGTTCTTGAGATATTTCAATCAGGACCATCTGTGGTCCCCAGAGCAACACCGCTAGCATGGCATAAAAGCAGAATCAAATAAATTAACCAATGTATTGAGAATTTTAGATTAGATTTTTTTTAATTTAGATTATTAAAATTTTACAAATTATTTTGAAAGGTTATGGTACTCCTCTTATTTTCATTGTGAGAGTTTTATTGGAGTTAATTTTCCCTATGGATACAATAACAGCACACAAGAAAGACCAGAGCTAAGATCTAAACCCAGTAACAGTGCTCGTCCACTGCCTGCCACATATTACCTGTCCCAGTTCAGCTGCCTGCTGCAGTATCTCCACCTTCCTCTGAGTACCTCGACGGGCATGGAAGGAGTTCCTCTGACTCTGGATCACTAACACCACCTCCTCCAATCCTGAAAAACATGCACAAAAAAGTAAGTAAGTAAAATGTATTCATAGAGCGCTTTTCGCAGACATAGGCCATAAAGTGCTGCACAAGGGCAATATACATAATGAAAGGAAACACAGAAGACAAAGTGACTACGAAAGCCACATACTTAAAGTTGCTTAATTAGCAAAACTATTTGCACAAAAAAAAAAAAAAATCACAATCACAATGACACAGATGTATTTATTATAACCAACAATCTTAAAGATTTTGCTGTCTGGGTTGCGCTTTTCACTCACACTCTGTGAATCAAGTCAAACCTCCTTAAATGCACCACATATTCAATTTGCTTTCCCAAACAGTGCTACAGTGTGGACAAAACATCAGAGAATCTGCAGTGAAATCCCTCACTCACCAACAGAGCTGTGTGCCGTGTGCTCCTGGAGCTCTGCTGCCTGCGGGGAGTCAGAGGGATTCTCGTTAAGTCTGACACAAACTGCTGAGCCACATGATGAAGCCATAATCACAGCAAGAATCTGGGGGCAGCACTTACATGAGCACCACCTGTGTGATGGTCTCCAGCAGAGGCACCTTGCGGCAGCGAGAAAAGAAGCAGGAGCATCATTATAGCATTAAAATGCATCAAATAGTTGTGCTGACATGAGTGGCCAATTAATCATTTAGTCAATTTGATGATCGGTGGATCAAAAGAAAATCAATTTACAGCGGATGCAATATATCAACAAAAATGGCTGTATCACTGCATCGTTGTACATTTAAAAAAAAAATCTATTTGGGTTGTGGACTGTTTATCAAACAAAACAAGGTCACAGATTATGTAACCTTGGGCTCTGTGAAATTGTGATGACACTATTTCCTAGCACTCTGAAAGGGCCAAATGTCCCCTTAAATATTAGTGCAAAAAAGTCTGAAACACGTATATGAACACAGGACAGGAATCACTTTCACCAACAACACATCATAGTATGACATGAATTGATGGTGCAAGCACAGCCTGAGCAGTAGCAGACCCAGCAGCAGTAAAGCAGTTGATTTCTTGTGCACAAACACCTCTTATCAGTAGTTTACCAAGATAAAACAGAGACTTTGAATCCAAGAAAACTCCAAACAGACTTTGAAACCACAACAGCTATAGTTGCTACCTCTCAGTGTGTAGGATGTGTGGCAGTAAACAGTATAATGTGTAAGCATGTCAATGCCAAGGGTACAGATAGGGCTGGAAAACATTTTTGGGCCATTCTTCGTGGACACTTTAAATAGGTATTTGATATCTAAGGTAATTAATACCCGATATATTTCCAAACACATCAGCCAAAAGGCCTCCTTCAAGGCAGACATTTTTAGTATTTATGGAAGTAAAAGCACAGGTGTAATTATTAAGATTAATGATTGAGTAACCCAGAAAGTCTGATAGTGGATGGAATGCAGCATCTTATACTTTACAAGTGTCTCTTTTAAAGGCCCTGCACAGCTACGTCACCCACACAGGTGTTTTCACTTTGCCTAATTAGGCCTCTCCGTAGGGCTGTATGATTGACCTCACTCTCCTATTACATTTGTTGCACCTGTTAGGTGTGGACAACTTGCCCAGAGGTCTAACTGGGCAGAGTAACTGGGAGTGCAGGGCTTTTCACATTTTATCATGTCTGCTGCAGTTGAAGAAATGGTTACAGTTGAAGCACGACGTTACAGACAAATGTGTAGTTCCATTTCACTCCAAATAAAATGAGCATGGGCTGTACCTTGATTCACAATCATCTTAATTCTTCCCAGGAAAGCTTCTGTGTATTTTAATGTGCGCATACTTTTCCATGAAGTATATTTACAGATAAAAAAAAATATCTTTTACATGATATATTCGATTACACTGACGTGCACCACTGTACTTTCAACAGCCTCTTGTTTGCAAACCCCATGGGACCACCTGCATTTGATTGTGGTGCGACAAGCTAGCCACTATAAAATCACCAGTTCCTGTTTTGAATGTCAAAATAAAACAAAATAGCCGACATTTCGTGGCAAAACCAGAACCATGGTATCAGTAACTAATAAATTAAATAGTTAATGTAATATCCAAGACATCTTTTCATACATGTTACCACTGTAATACACCTAATGTCCTGTCATAGTACGCTAATAACTTTACTTTGAAGGCCATATCGAGCCAACTTCCGGTATCTCTCAGCCGGCCTGACGCAGTGTATCCTGCTTTGTGCTAGCGGTTTAGCTAACACATTAGCCGTCTCAGCAGGGCATAGACCCCACTTACCAAGCCAGAGAAGGAGCACGGCGACCAGTTTGCATCCGTTCACCACATTATGGCGTGACATGGTTCCTGTGGCTGCAGTTTTTCGGTTGAAATCACCGTCTTCTCATGGCGGAGTGGAGAAATTGGTTAGCTGTTGGCTACATTCCTCAACTGGCAAAACTCGACTGTAGTGACTGTTAATGCGGAGCATTAGCGACCTCTAGCGGTCAGTAGATTATTATGTTACTACAAGACATGCTGTTCTGGTCTTCTCTAATATAATATATCAAATATATCATGTAAGTTATATTAAAAGGTACTTTTTTCACGTTTAGCCACATTAAATTGTCATCAACTAAGACAGTTAAATTTACTATAGGCTACCTACTAGTTGAGGTACTTTATTAGAGTATTGTTAATTTCTTTATATTTCGACTTCACTTCATTTCAAACAGAAATACTGTTATGTTTACTACCCTACAGTTATTTGACAGCTATGCTATAGTTACCAGAAGATAATGATTTTACTCACAAATATGATGGCTTATAAATCTATGTTAGACTACCCAGCAGTTTGTAATATAAAGTAGTTACAATGATCTGATGATGAATGCTGCTCAGATACTGGTATATAGCCGCATTCAAGGGTATCAAAATCATTCCAGTTTATGGGACACAAACAGTGGGCCGGACCAGTCCAACCATTGCATAATAACCTATGAATCACAACACCCACAAACTGTTTATTTTCTTTTAGTGTAAAGAAGTACAAGTACATTCATCCATTCACAAAACAGGTGATGAACATAAGTGCAATTTCCATATGTTTACACTCCTGTGTAGTAATGCTGGCATCACCACACCAAACTAAAGTGGATGCTAATGAGGAAGGACGCTAAGTTATACCCTCCCTTACAACCGTTTACAAATACATTTTCTGGCAGTGCCTTGGCAGTAGGGTTCCATTAATGTTGTTATGAGATACTGATACAGTCTGACACAGGTTTATTTGTACTGAAGCTGCTGATTGACAACACTTTGCACAGTATCCAATATCTCTAAATATGACCACAATAAGTATTTATTGTTATTTCAGAGAGCTGTATTTGGTCAGGATGGAAAAGCCTCTGAAGCAGCATTTTACTGGACATTCCCTGTAGCGACTGCAGGAAACTAACTAAAAGCCGCAGAGAGGCTGAGGCTGGGCCTTTTTAACTTGTCATCCAAAAAATATGTTAAATAAATGTATTAACGAAAAGGAATCAACTTATTATAAGGCACAGAAACTTATAATCAAAATGATTACGAACAAAAAAAGCCTCTCTATCCAACCATAAAAGCACACAGGTGAACATGAGATGCTCATACAGATCATTAGTGTCACTGCCCATATCCATGTGACCCAACTCTCCCAGTAAAACATCCCAAAAGACTAACACATTTAACATACTAAAATATAAACCATTCCAAAACGTATTCATCTTACAAGATTTATTCTTTTCTAAATGAATTAACGGCTCCTACACTCACTGTTTAACTTGCTCCTGAAACCTAGCACCTCTTAGCCTTCGTAGTGCATCAGTATTAGGTGTGCAGAGTCATCCAGTGTGCCGGTTTGGAGCTTTTGGTGGGCCAGTTTTGGTCAGCAGCCTGTATGTTTGACACCCCTTGCCTTAGTTATAATAACCCAGTATCCAGTATGATAAATGCTCTGGCCATTGTACTGCCTAATGAGTACTTTAAGTACACAGTGTTGTTAACACTGCGTTTATAATGAGCAACATTTTTAATAAATTGGATTTTTAAAGTTAATCTGCTAAGAAGTAAATTAAATATTACCTGTCTTGTTTACAAGTAGTAAGGAACCTAACTTTGTCTGCACATGACTGATACACACACACACACACACACACACACACACACACTTAGAATCAAATTAAAGTAGTTATTATGATGGCTCTCTACCTCTCAATCCTGCCCTTTAATCCCTGGACTGATCTGAGAGCAGCTACTGGTCCATAGAAGCTTCACTGTCTGTCTCAGTCTGTGCCCTCCACAGGGAGGTCAGAGGTTAGCCACAAAACAGAAATGTACAAGTTTTACAAAGGTTGTATTTGTCAGGAAAATTGTGTTTTGTTCCCAATACAGGGCGGGTATAGTATGGTCTCATATGAGGAAGACGTAGGCTATCCAGAGAGGAGGCTGAGAGCATGATTTCTGCTGTAGGCCATGCAGACTGGTGGGGACATCCAGAACAAATGAGTCAACGGTCTGCTGACCACTGAGTCTGCTTCTTGGCCACAAAATTTAAACAGGCGGCTTGTGCTTGTGCTGTGAAACCACAGCTGTGAGTGTTCACATTTTTGTGCGACCAACTTTGAACTTTACGGAAAGAGATCTGAACAAAAGAGCTGTGCTGTATAGCTGCTTGGAAGGAGAACCGTGTAAATACTATATGTTCAGAGGGTTAAAGCTGCTATGATTCACTCCAACACAACTGGGACACTTGATCAAACACTTATAGGCTGCAATAAAACCAGAGCGGTGATTTATGGATCTGTTTTGGACTGTCTGATGTGTTATTTGCTGAGGAATGCTATAGTAAGTAAATGTCGGCCAAGTCATCTGAAAGGTCTGAGCAAACATTGCTTATGAATAAAAACTGCAACGTGATCAGAAAAGGTCACACGGGGAATTAGGTTTGTTGATATGAAACAAATATGAAGCACACTGATGTTGTCAGTGCACCACAAAGGCTCTCAGGTGACTCATGATGTTTGAATTAAGGTGCTGTACTTTTCCTGCTGCTGCTGTTTCTCAGCACAAGGCCAAATGCTGCCTTCAAGTGGCTTCTCGTAAAGTCTGAATGCACGGCTTTATGAGAAGCCATTAGTCTTTTTAAGTCTCAATAAACATTTAGGTTTTTTATTTGTTTGATGTTCTCACTGATTTATTTGTATAATAACGGTGTATTTTTGATCATCATTTACTTTATTTGCTCACTTACATATATATAGATATAGATATATACACATACACATATACCTGTTTAAATGAAGGAACGCTCTTGACATGAGTCTTGATAAATTATAAAGTCCTCAGAAGTATCTTTGGAAGAGCTGTGTCATAAATCCACACAGCTGTGTCCCTACAGGTCATGATACACATCATAAAACAGGAAGTTAATACATTTGCCTTCAAAATAAAGTTACCTTTAGGGAAATATTGATAGAAAATCTATCTATTTATGATGTAACTTGTTTGTCTTCAATTATGTGTAGGCTCTTATGTGTAGTTTTGCTGCCTCCATGGAGTACCACTTTGGAATTAGGTGTTTTTAGTGATGTTTTTAAGTGCTGTCCTCTGGGATTTTTTATGTCATGATACTCCTGTGAATCATGTGCTGTAAAATTCCATGCTAAAATCAATCATTAAAGCCTGAACATTATCAATAAATATGCTTATGTATATCCTTCTGAGACTCTGCGTCCTCATATTAGGACATTGCATTTTAGGTTTCCAGCACCTTATACTTTATTCTGCTTAACTTAAACCTGTTGTTCTCATTTTTGGACACTTTAATGCTCAGTCTGCAGCTGATCCCGATACAAAAGTGGACAGGGTACAAAACCTGATCACATTTTTATGCATGAAACTTGTTTATTTTTACTAAATAAACAAGTTTGTAGTTAGATTTGGCATACACATTTGACAAGTATTAGCAACAGTAAGGAGCTAAAATGCTGTAATGATTAAGGAAGTACTTTTTGGAGAAAAAAAAAACTTGTCTTCATATGGAGACAATGGGTCTATATTTAAAAGTCACAAGTGTGTGATAAATTATAAAACTGTTTATTTCAACACCTGAACACTGATGTGCAAAAACAAAATTACAAACAATGCAACAATTGTTTAATGTGTTGTAACTCTGTGGGTTAGAGGTCACTGCTCAAGTCTAAAACTGTTCATAACTGTTCATTTCAATGCCTGGACAGGGCTGTGCAAAAACAAAACTGCACATAATGCAACATATATAAAAGCCTTGTGATATATATATATATATATATTTTTTTTTTTTTTGTTTTGTTTTGTATCTCTGTACTAAATTTTAACTGCTCCGTCCTCCAAATGTCAAATGTCCTTTTTGTCTGTGGAGCATTTTAGCTCGTTACTGTTGCTAAAAATGGTCAAATTTGAATGCCAAATCAAACTACAAACTTGTTTATTTGCACTAATGAACAAGTTTCGTGCATAAAATGTGATCAGGTTTTGTACCCTCTCCAGTTTTGTGTTGGGATCAGCTGCACACTGAGCAGAAAAGTGTCCAAAATTGATTACATTATATTATATTATATTATATTATATTATATTATATTATATTATATTATATTATATTATATTGCATGGGCGTTTTGGCCAGCGCAGACCGGAAGTGCTGTTGTGTCAACACATCCAACTTGACGGTGGTTAATAAAGCTGCGTGCTTGAGGCAGGGATTATAAACAGCAGCAGCCGCAGCAGCAGCAGCAGTGAGAGGAAGAGGGGGACGCACAGGAGAAATCTGAGGCATCATGACGATAAACAAAGCGTCCAACAACAGCAGGATGAAGGTGACAGAGGTGGAAGAGTTCCTGAGAAAACCTCCGGCCGGTTTCTCCGTGGAGGCTCTCACATCGGGTTACAGAGTCCACAGCGACCCGGAGACAAGCCTGGTGCTCATCGATGACTTCGACTCCTGCAGAGGGAGAATAGTTTTCCACAAGTCGCTGGGAAGGTGAGGAAAAATAAGACTGGATGGGATGATGCACGGCTCTTTAAATACACTTGTTTACTTTAAAAAAACTAATATGAAACGGTCTGGTTTTAAAACAGGAAAGTTAAAATGCACAATCTATGGGAGTACACCAGCATGAGGAAGAGTCTGCTGTCCAAGAGGATCTATCTGCTCATGTCTGCCTGTGAAGAAAACCTCTCAGTGGCCAACAAGAAGGCAGCAACTGAACCCAGAGGTAACTTCAACTGCACCCTACCATTTCCCATAAAACCTCAGCATGACTCAAATCACACAAAGTGTAATTACACTGGAATAATGAAACAGTAAAAACAGTAAATGGGCCTTAAAGGCACCACTTGCACTGCCCTGCTAAGTGGGTCATGCAGTTTGGTGGCAGGGGTGACTCATGCTGGCTCCCTAACTTGGGATTGTTGCACTGGGTGGAGTGGGTAAATTACACTGGCAGCACAGTACTTGTGGCACATGACAGCATGTTTTCCTGCACTCTTTTCTCACTGTTTTTCTCATGAGTTATCTTCGACTGTGTTTCAGTGCTGAAGCAGTTTGTGGTGTCTTTCGACGGCAGGGATCCTTTCATCAAGTGGCAGATGGAGAGAGGCCTGGACTGGACCATCTCCTCTGTTGCTGGGGAGAGCTACAGAGTGGATGTAAGCAGGGTGTTATGGTCCTTCTGTCACTTTAATGTTCGTTAGACCAGTGGTTCCCAAATGGTGCAGCCACAGGTCCAGATTTCTCCTTAGGCGTTAGTTAAAGGTCCACACAGTTTAATACATTCAGCATCATACTTGTGTTTGGCCATGTCATCGAGCAAGCTTTCTGTCTCTGCGCAGTAGCTCTCCGTTATTTAAGCACTCTACAGCAGGAAACAGCACCTCAAAATAAAACCTCTGTGTCGGAAATTCACTGTACTTCAAAATAAAGTGTGTTTTTGACTAACTTAAATTTTTGCAAGTCACTTTCAGACCTTGACCCACCAGTTGGGAACCACTGCATCAGACTCCAGGAGCTGCTGTGTTTGTATTCTTGTACTGAACATGACCTTTCCCCATGTCAGATTGACTTGACTGAAGTACTAGAGAGCTGGGCAGCCAAAAACATCATCATCATCACTGACGAACAAAAGAAAGTCCAACCTGTGTGGAGAGACACCACCTTCACCCTCAAATACTACTCTGATGCCCTGTTTGACTTCCCACACTGGTTTGGGTTCAGCAAAAGAACATTTAACGTAAGTTTCCTCTTAACATAGTAACCATAACATTTTCTGTATGTTAGCAAACACCTGTCTAACCTGTCTTCTCTGCTCTGTTACTATTAAAGTTGAGACTAACATGAGCCAGCGGTGGATGGAGAGAACGAAAAAAATGGAGTTTACTGATGGAGTCTGCTTCCTCAAGAAAGTCCTGATCAGCAGACGTATGGTTGTAACCTGCCAGGTGAAGGACCAGCCTACCTCTTGGGACTGCAGAAACTACTTTGCAGTCATTTTGGGTGCAGATACTGACAAGGACTGAGAATGAAATTCTGAATGCCATGAAGTTTATTTAAGCAACTTTTGTGTATAAACTGATTTTTTTTTCAAGTGTTTTTTGCTAATAAACACGCATGTACCTCAGTTGATTTACATATGTTGTATGAGGGGCTGAAGGCGTCAAATCTGTGTCAGACTTTTGTACAAAAGAATCAGCGTTTGTTTATGAGAAGTTTTTATTTTTTACCAAGCTCAAACACAATAAATGTTCTTTTACAAAAAAAAAAACGAGTACAGAGTTTTAATTGAGTTCTCATAAGTTAAAAGATAAATGTGGGGTTGCCATTATGTGACACACACCAACTGGACTAAGGGATGAGGAGAAGAGCAGATGCAGCGTTGGCGATGGTCTCTACGTATTCCTTATAGCCGTTGCCGTAGAAGCGCACTAGCAGGTAGCTGGAGATGCCCACAATGCACATCAGGGACAGGAAGCCGAGGACGCGTTTTCCAAACAGGTAGCCTGGAGTGCTACAAGGAAATATGAAAATATATCCATTAGATACGTGCCTGTGAACACACACTCACAGCACAGATCACTTGTGTTAGTTTACCTTTGAGAGGTTTGTCCCATGTATCCAACAAAGTACTTCTGCCTGACTACAAGATAGATGATCCCGGCAAAGGCAGCAGGCGCTTCAAACACACGACAGAAAAAGATTTTAAGAGATATATCCTGTGCATGTGGTTTCATAATGCACTACGTGACCAAAAGTTTACGCACACCCATTTCCACTTTTGCCCAGGAGCTGTGTTTCACAGTTTGGACAAGGCCCCTTTTTTCACAGAGTGCAGTCATGTTTTTGTTTATGTATTTATCTTATCAGTGAAGCCAATGAAGCTGTTGGCAGAGGGCGAGCACGGACATGACGACTGACTGTTTGCATTGTTTGTGCAGGAAATTCCTGCTCCCACTTCAGACGGTCAAACTGTAAGACTAAGAGGCTCCCTGTTAATTGTTTTATAATGTGTTTTATATGCTGGTTTAATGTGTTGAGACACGGGCACTGGTGAAGCTTTCAGACAAGGGTGAGTAAGCCTTCCTTTGCAAGTAGAAAAGTCTTGTAAAAGTTGGTAACAAAAAGGTGGATTAAACAAGTGTTTAAAGAGCTGCTGACAGACTGTAGTGTATGAAGAAAATAAAATATGGATTACTGGGTGAACGCTGGGTTTCATATACATGTTTTAGTGTACATGTAAACTTATTTCTTTATGGCAAATCCCCTAAAGCAGCCTCACTACTTCCCACCCCACATAAAATATCTTTTACCGTACCTGGATGGCTTTTGCCTTTTCGTTTTCTCGTATTCTAACACTCTACACATACACTCCAATCCACCACTGCCTTTGCTGTTCTAAGTATTACTGGTTGAATATCTGTTGATCTTAAGAGAGTCTTCATGTGTCAAAGTTGCAGATGAAATAGGATACAGTGAGTTTAAACGTGAATTCACTATGTCAATAAATTCTGCCAAAAGCAACCCGTCTGATAGGAGGAGGAGGTTTATGAAGAACTGGTTTTCCCCAGTTACCTGACCTGCACAGATCCCTGACCTCAACCCCACACTTTTGGGATGAAGTGGGACTCCAACGGAGAGCTGTGCCAGATTGACCTCATCAGTGCCTTAAATCTCTGATGCTCACGTGGCTGAATGGGAGCAGCCAGGCTCCAAAATCTTGTGGAAAGCTTTTTCTGAAGAGTGGAGGCTGTTATAGCAGCACAATAATGTGCATGGTTTTGGCATGAGATGTATGCGCATGTGAGTGTCCACGTATTTTTGGCCATATAGGGTAAGTGTTACTAATTTTACTATTGGTGCAGTTGGCTCTCAAACATAGATTAAGAAGTGCAAACATAAAAAGATATTTACAGAACATCAAGTGCTTTTTCTCAGCTGTATTGACTCTTTGGGGTGTGTTCTGTTTACAGGGCAAAAATGTGACACTCTTATACGGTAACTGACTAATGATTACCTTGACTGAGACACAGACCGGCACACCACATCACTGCCAGGAAAGTGGGATAAGCATCCATGCAGTTGCGACTGAAAAAGCGCAAACAAGAGGTGCCATTAGCACATCTCGAGGAAGTCACCTGCAAGACGAAACTATGAAGCAATCTGCAAACTGTTAACAGACAGCGTGGCCCATTTTCTTTGGCTGTTAGGAAATGTTTTAAAACTGCAGAGCAGAAGTGGCTGTTAAAAAAAGAAAAAAAATCAACGGGATAAAACAGTGCATGAGCTAGAAACCCCAGTGAGGCTGTCTGGAGGAACAGAGTTGAAACGGGAAGCCAGGAAAAGTTGAGCCCACTCTCCCAGTCAGCACGCGCTGGCTGTTGCAACACATTGCAATAATCAGTACAGTGTGTTGCGCAGAGCCGTGTCCCTCAAACGTTTTCCAGTCGCACGCATGTCAGGAGAGTCATCCAAAAAACATTAACACTCAGAGCAGGGGTTCTCAACCTGTTGGAGGGGACCCTAGAAGGGGTCCCGTGATAAATCTGAGGGGTCACAAGCTGAGTTTCTTGTGAAACACTGGACACTTAAACCTCTTTACACCTCAAAAACTATTTAACAAGAGACATGACATAAACAGGTAATTTTTTTTAACTGTCACCGAACATTTGCATCATATTTTAAAGGCTAATGTTTGAAATCCTCACATAACCTTCAAGATAGGATGTGGCTCAGATGTTTCCTTGTAAAAACAAGAAGTGCATTGCTGCCTGTGGACTAACAGAGCTAATGGATTAAAGACTGAGATACTGTGTCAGTCACAAATATTAGATTTGAATTTCAAGCTTTAGCCCAATCTTTCAAACGCGTGTAAGTGACGCAGTGTGTGCTGCACCATGCTTTAACATCTCTAGTGCTGCAACTTATAATCATTTTCATTATGAATCGTTTTTGTTGACTATTTTTTTGAGTAACTGATTATTGTGTGGTTTATAAAATGTCAGAAAAAGATGAAATAATTGTCAGATTGTCCGATCAGTGGTCCAAAACACCATCACATTCAATTTACGATGATAACAAACAGAAAAAATCAGAAAATCCTGACTGAAATAAGAGAATGTTTGGCTTTTTTGATCAATTTACTGACAAAATAGTTGACAAAATTCATCAGTTAATTGTTTGTTTGACTGTTGAAATAAGGAATCTCAGAAATTGGGTAAATTTGCTCTTCCTTTATGTGTCAAGTGGTTTTGCAACAAGCGTAAAAGTCACATTTTTTGAGAAACAATCTTGCTTTCATGCTGCACGTGATCCCTGGATGGTAATTTGACAGCCTAACCCAGGCCGCAGACTGCAAATACACGAGCAGTATTCACTCCTTTAACTCAAACACAGGATGATGAGTCACCTAACTGAGAGGCTGGAAGAATAAATGTTTTCCTAATGGCTATTGTTGCCTTCCAACATTCAAATGAGCTCTGTACCAGTTTTTTTTTCCCCTATCTGGGAGTGCTCAGGCAAATGAGGGCTGCCTCGCACTGGAGGTGATATTAGGGGGAATGTAAAACCAAATGGAAAGTTCCTGGGTGTTATAGCAGGAAACAAAAATAGCACAATCCCCCATTGTTGTTCCTGGTACATGTTGTGTTAGATTGACAGAGTATTGATGAAGGGTCACTTACTTGGCACAAGAGACTCGTTCAAAAGCAGCTGCGTTGACATTTTGAGTTTTGCACTCCTTCTCCACCTTCAGGGCGAAGAATGCTTAAAACACAGAGAATTAACGTCATCACTACATTAGCTTAACTTCTTTACTGATTTAGAATTAAAACAGATGATTGATGCTTTTTTCTGTTTCTCACCGTTCTGAAGTACACTGATAAGGGTGACGATGACCAGGAGGTAGATGTTTTCCACCACTACGAGGTTCATGATGACCTTGCGAGTCGCGGGAGCAGGTGGATGGAGAGGTCGAGCTTCACGTCCAGAAGTGCGTCTATGCTGTGTAGCTTGCAGAACATAAACCTGATCTGTCCTGCTGTGACATCACATGCTCCCCCCATCCCACCTCCATCCCACATACACACTCATTTGCGGCTTCCTCTTTATGTAAATGATGCTCTGGCTTAATACAGAGAGGTGCCAGCAAGCTGCCTGAAACTTCCTGTGTGTGTGTGTGTGTGGAGTGATACTCACCAGGTCGCACACACATGCATGACTACAGTTTCACACAACAAAATTTGCATCGACGTTACTCTATGATTTGGCGTTCATCAAAGGGCCCTGTATAGAGTATCACTGGCAAATGAGCAGGACCTATGCGTGGGAAATCTGTAAATGTTATTTATATGACAGGATGTGTCCTCGGACAGGTTCAAACTTTTTCACAGCATACAGTTTTGACTTGTCATTGCAAAGGAAACCACAGTGTTCAATGGCTCGTTAATGTTATGAATTACACAAGTGCTGTTCCTCCTATGACAGGTCAAAGTCTCTGCTGCAGTAGTGAATTAAGTATTGAGATCTTTTACTCGAGTAAAATCTGTAATTCCAAACTGTAAAAATATTCCATCACAGATTAAAGTCCATCATTCATAATTTTACTTCAGTAGAAGATATGGGCAGCATAATACCACCATCTGGGGTACCACAGGCCACACAGGTAAACTTTTTATCATATCTCATGGGTGCTTTATTTTCTCATGACTTAGAAAGATAGATAGATAGATAGATAGATAGATAGTTTACTTTATTAATTCCTGAAGGGAAAGTTAGGCATCGTAGCAGTCCAATACATTAAAATGTTTGCCATAGGTCCTAATTTAAAGTATATCACGCTGTCATGGGGGGTTAGGGGTGATCAGTCAGTCATTTTAAAGGATACAGACACAAATTTCCTCATGTGCTCTATTGACGGCCATAAATATTGCTCTTCCTAAGGTAGGATGATGTTCAAACTAATTTAGAAAAATAACACACACCAAGGTTTGTAGTGAGGTGCTATAACTGGCAGTCGACTAGAAAATAGGAAACAAGTGTCACACACTCCAACCACATACAGCCCAATTTGATCTCAGATGATCCAGAGCAATAAAACCATTGCACAATAACCTATAGGTACAATCAGCTCTAACATTTTCCCTTTTTTTCTGTAAAGAATTACATGTACATTATGTAGACATTCTTCTTTCGCAAAACAGATGAACAGCCTGAGATGTCTACTGTCAGTCAGTCTGCGTCTCACTGTCATTACATGTGCATTTATCCAGACATTTCCTGATGCATCTTTAAACATGGTCACAGTGAGTATTCATTGTTATATCAGAGAACTCTATTCTGGTCAGGGTGGAAAAGCCTCTGAAGCAGAATTTTACATGAAGTACGCATTGTTTAACTTGCTCCTGAAACCTGCCACATCTTAGTAATAATGGCCAGACTGGACCCTTTGGCAGGCCGGTTCTGGCCCATGTGCTGTATGTTTGACACCCCTGATTTGATTCATGTTTCGGTCCTCTGCTGTCTTCAAGGTCAACAATCAAGCGAACAGCAGTTGATCATAAGAGGGCCTGAGGGCCGAAACTCTCACCTAGATAAATGAGAAAAGCAGATGAAGCCAGAGTGTGCAAAACTTGTACTATCAAGATGATGTTCAAAGTCTAATAACTGTATCTTAACTGTTACAATCCTAAAATAATAATAATATGTTCCAGATGACATTAATTACATAACTAATAATGTTTTGAGAAGAAAGATAAAATTTTGCTATAATGGTTGTTTCTTAAAGTAGTTTATTCTTGGGGTCCCCAGTTGTAGCCTTATGTTAAAGTATGTAAGCCCTATGTTTGAGTGTGTAATCGTCATATTTTATAAGTTGATCATATATTCTAATGTAAATTCTGTGTAAGGAGTCTGTAAGTATCTAGTAAGAGTATCATATAAATGTAGTCAAGTGAAGCACAAGTGGCTCTACAGTGTGCCCAAGTACAGTACTTGAGTTAATAGTGCCCTCCACCACCTGTGAAACAAGGCCTTGGATGTATAAAGACTGTGGTGTGTAACTATGTACAGGCTGTCTCAATGACTTGGCCTATCAACAGTCAAACAGCACCTGCATGTGCTGTTCAATGGTAATGCAGCTGCTTTTACCTCAAGTGATTGTTTAGTTTAACTGTAATTTCTCCACCATTTAATCCGACAGATTTTGTAGCCTATACATTAATAGCTGTAAAATATTTATTATTACTTGTGAATGCATGAATCCCATTAGAGCCACTGCCCCCTCTCCAAAATACAGTGTTAGGATCAGTTATTAAGATGAACATTTAACAAAGATAATATCAATTAATTAATTTAATCGACCAGCGACAGATGGCATAGAGGAAAGAGAAAAAGTTAAGTGTAAATGGTTTGAAAATACATAAATAAACACTTAATCGCTTTCAAAGTCATGTCAAATTAGTTACTGAAGAATTGAATCATCTTTTCATGATTATATTAAAATTAAATTATATAAAAATACAATGCAATCTGCAATACGTATGTCAAGTTAATTGATTAAATATGATTAAACACCGTAAAAACCCTTATAATTACTTTGGCATAAGATACTTACCAATACACGTGAGAGGATACACAGGAACGTTAGCTAACTGAGGTGCTAGCTTAATTAAAGGCCGTGTTGGTACAGTATTTAAGCTAACTAGCATCAGTGCTAACATTACTATCAAAAACTAAATAAACGTGATGGTACTGAATGTAAACGGCTCTTGTGAAACAACCTGAGGTCTGCTGGTGTAACCGTGTGTTCACAATAAACCCATGAAATAACTGTAACGATATGTATCACTTATTATTTTAAAATGGCTGCTAATTTCTTGTATGAGCATGTCCCATATGGTCTAGCGGTTAGGATTCCTGGTTTTCACCCAGGCGGCCCGGGTTCGACTCCCGGTATGGGAACATCTGTTTTGACTGTACTATTTGAAGTCCGTACATCCTGGTCTGATACATGTCTGTATCTATGTAATGTGGAGCTACTAGCTTGATATAACAAGGCTGTGGTTATCACTATCACACAGGGGCAGTTAAGGTGGCTTGTTGGCACCTGTGTGGATCTCTGTATCTGTTGGTTATGTAAGCATCATGGACTAATACTGGGTGCTATTTTGGTTAAACAAACTACTATAAGATTACTCAACAGGTGCACTGTAAGGAGGACTAAATGCAGCTTGTTTATTAATAGACTGCTCATGTCTCATTTAATGTTTGTTTACATGGCTGTGACATATTAAAACCTGAAAATTACACCAAGGCTGTATTTATTACTTTAAAAGTAACTGCTTACAGGTCCTAAATGGGAGACATTTTGTTTGCCTTCCAGCCATTAAAAGGTAGATTTCTATTATTTATTTGTTCTAAGTTGTAATTTTGCAAGGTATTCAAAGCCACTTTAAAAGATTTGCTGGTTTTAATTTTTGTCTTCTACGTTGCATTTTGTTTTCAACTTTCATTTTAACCACAGAAATAACATTTTTTTTTTAAATTTAATTAAGGGTCTGACAGTCAATCATCTGAATTTTTATCCACACTTTTCAACATCTTTCTCCTGTTGTCACAGATGTCAACACATTAGAGCAGTGGTTCCCAACTGGTGGGTCGTAGACCAAATGTGGGTCGCGGCACATTCTGAATGGACTCTGAAACATGTCAAGTTTGTAAAAAAACACTTTATTTTTAAGTACAGTGAATTTCTGGCACAGAGCTTTTATTTTGAAGTGCTGTTTCCTGCTGTAGAGCGTGTGACTAATAAACAGCTACTTATGAAGGCAGCAAACTAGCTCGATGACTTGGCCAAACACCAGCAGGATGCTAAATGTATTATACTGTATGGACCTTGAACTAATCATGAAGGAGATATTTGGCTTGGCCAGTTAGGAACCAATGCATGTTTGATGTCTGATTAAATGTACCCTAAATTATGCTGAATTTTGTTAATATTCCTCATACTTTAAAACATTCACAAGATTACTCATCTTTCACTTACAGTACATTAACAGGCTAATCACTACTTAGACTTCTGTGATCTGTAATATGTGCAAAACCTCGACTCACAAATAACTTGGTCTTTGAACGACTCCAAACACGTGACTTTCGAAAAACAGAAAATATAAATATTTTATTCTCTCACTGAGAAAGCTGAAACAAAACTGCACAAATTTTCTACAATGTGTACAACAGACACTAGAGTCACCTAAAGTATTTATTAAATGACATTTTAAAAAATTAGATTCCATGAGAACGTTAAAGTAGTTTTTCAAAATAACAAAACAGAGCAAACAAACAGTGCTGGCTGTAAACATACAGCACATTTACATACAAAATATACACAACTAAGTGCCAAACTTACACAAAAGAATTTTAGGGTTTCCAAATGTTCCACATAAATAATACTAAACAATCATATAACCTTCATTAATTCATCGAAATTAGTAACAGCTACACAGAGATTCAATAACCATAAACTACATCTTCATGTGGGAAAGGCTGCTCAGGACATGTCTGAGTGACAGATGAGGTGTACAGTCAATTTCATATAATTTCTGTCATGATTCTAACTCATAGAAGTTATGGTTCATGATATTTGTGATTGGAGATCGCAAAAAACAACCCTAACACACCCCCACCCCCGACAGCTCACATGAAAAGTTCAAGTGCAGTGAGTGCCTCTGTCTCCATCTCTGTTGGTCTCTGCGCCACAGCCTGCGAGAGATACTCCTCCAGGAAGTTTTCAGTGTTGTGCACGTTCGTCTGCGACACTGCACCAACTGCACCAACTGCACCAACTGCACTGACTCCACAGTCCAACTGCTCTGCTCCATCTTGCCCGTTGGCAATCATCTCAAGGAAGCCTGTGCTGTCTGGTGAAAGGTTGCTGGCGGTCGTTGCTGGAGAGAGCAGGTCCGAGAGGATGTCATCGCAGACAGAGTTATCATAAGTGCTGGAGGTGACGGAGTTAGGGGAGCCTAGGGCGGTGCTGTCCGGTCGGAGATGGGCTCCCCCCTGATGACCCAACAGTTGATTGAGCTCAGCGAGCTTCTTCTTCTTTGCCCTCAGTTTCTTCATCAGCTTGTACCTGAGGACTTCTGTTTCGCTGAGACCTGGAGGAATCTTTGAGGAGTGGCTGCGGTGTTTCTTTGAAGAGGATATTTCAGGTAGCCACTTCGCTCCAGGCACAGGAAGCGGTGTACCAGGCACCACTGTAGTGTTTGTGAGGGGTTTATGGTGGTTAGAAGGTGAGGGTTGAACCAGCTTTGATCTGCCATTGAGAAGTGAAGTAGATGGGAGCGGACTCGGGGTGTTTGAGCTCTTTGCACCAAATCCGCCGTACATTTCTGCAGCTTTAAGCGGGAGACCTCCGTCCTCCTCTGTCCTGAGTTTTGGTTTAGGGAAGAGTCCTGCAGATGTCTGCTGTCTTCTCAAGAGGTTGGGCGTAGAGCGAGTGGGAGGCGTGGGCTTTACTGTGGTGGCAGAGGTAGGTGTGTCGGTGGTGGCAAGTTTAGCAATCGACTTGTGAAGTGGGTTTAGTGGGTGTTTGCTCAGCAGGAAGGACCAGCTTGAGTTCTGATAGGACGTGAGAGTTTTCTGAGCAGTGGCGACGGGTGAGGTATCTGTGGAGGAGACGGGGGATACTTGCTGTGTAGTTTCAACAGGCAGTGGGTTATCCTCAGCAGCAGTAGCAGCAGCAGCAGCAGCAGTTTCAGTTTCACTACCGACTGCTTTGGAGGGCTCTGAAGATGCAGGTGGTGAAATATGTGCTGCTGCTTTTGGCGCTGCTTTCCTTTTACCCGTTTGTCTGCTGACGGTTTTGCCTCTGCCAGCTCGTCTTCCCTTCCTTTGTCCCCTCGTGCCACCAGGCACAAACGTAGGATCACTGGACGAGCCATCCCCAGAATCTGATAAAGAGGAGGTGGAGGGGAGCTCATCAACAGGGCAGCGAGACATTTCACTCGCTATTACAGCGGAGGAGCTATCCGGTGTAGAGTCAGTCATTTCATTCTCGTTGGGAACACTCAAATCCTCAGTTTGTTCTTTTTCATTTAAAGGCTGCATCTCTGAATCAGGATTTATTTCCACCAGTGTGAGTGTGATGATGTCATCATGGGAAAGGCCCTCGAATGTGTCCAGCAGCGTTGTGGAGCCTATCGATGTGTCAACAGCTGCTCTGACAGTTGTGTCCATGTTGTCTTCAGATGGTGAAAGTGCACAGATGATGTCGGTGTCGTTGTGAGACATGAGTAGAGAATGATCTGAGGTGTGATCCAACAGTTCATCTGCTGTTAAGCCTTCATCACCCAGACTGGGGTTTGTTTCATTTTTGGATGTGGCAGCTTCAGCAAATGTGCTACAGGGAGAACAGGCACGAGGCTCTTTATCTTCCTCCACCTCCCAGAAGATGACGTGTATCTCCTGAGCAGGGACCGGGAGCTTCTGATGGGTCTGACAGTCAGGATGTTTCAAGTCGTCATATTCCAGCCATGATCCTGCAAGGAACAGGTATTACATCACGTTTAGAGAACAAAAAAACAGCACAAAAATACCTCACCATGACAAACAACTCCTTTTACAGGAGCAAAAACAGCAGCAGTACACAGAAAAGAACATACAAATTGCAAAACAAAATGCAGACTAATAATTGAACAGATAAAATGTGGAAAGAATAATTAAAAATTGGTAAAAACCTTAACTGACAAGAAGAAACGATCTGTGAATGACTAAAACAATCCCTAAATGTCTGGAGTCTCCTGCAGTTGAACATTGCATGAACTGACCAGCAGAATGTGCTGTTTGCAAACTACAACAGAGAGGAAGAGACATATCAACATCCAGTGACTCAGCTCTGAGTTCAAGTGTTTATGGTTTCACACCAAGGATAAAGCATCTTACAGATTGATAAAGAGAGGCTAAAAACAAAAACAAACAAGTTCTGATTCAGTTCAGTGATTCATGGAAAAAATACTGTAACAAAGACATCCCCTCAGGATGGTTTAGTAATTAAACATATTCTAAAAATAAAAATGCAATCTTATTGATTTACCTACATTTTGTCATGTCATAATGACGTGGCCGGTGAGTAGGGCTGGGTATCATTTAAAAAAATACAATACTAGTACCAACTATATTAAGTACACTCAGTAGAGTGCAGATCTCCACAGAGCTGATTGTGGCCACTCTACACAATTAATGTAATTTCAGCAGACACGGTGCAGCACATTGCAAAACCTAATAAAAATACACACTTCATCTATTCTTGACGAAAAAAAAAACAGGCATATTGCACAGAGCAGATTGAGTTTTCCATCCTACAGGAAGTGAAGTGTCGATAGAATACGATTATGAGGATAAAATGTATTTTTAATAATTAAAACACAGTCGGAGATCTTTGATCTGTGTCACACAACAACATTTAACTACATAACCTACTTACTTATTAATGGTAGAAGCACAAATATCAAGGAAAAAAGACCAAATCAACAAAATCTGACAAGCCTACAAAATCAATGTACAATGCTTCTGAAACACTCCCGGTGTGGTATGATGCTGCACGGGAAGATAGAACAAATCTTCCTAACAGCTGCGCCTGAAGGAACTGTCCCTCCTGGCTTCCTTACAGTCAAGATGGAAGCGAAGGTAACATAAAGGAGACTATTTCATCTTGTAATGTGCCTAACTTTTCTGGGTCGTAACATATCGAGTATGAAAATAATCTGCAGATGCTCTGGTTCAAAATGAGACCAAACTTTTCGATGAATGACAGTTTTCGAGCAATGCTGAAGGCCAAAATGTGGCCTGCAACAGATGGTAAGGACTGTTGTTTTTAGCTGAGATTATTTCTAGAAAACTTGCAGCCCCTTCTAGCCGGTTAGGAAGAGTGAGGAGTCGGGAATCAATGACGGTATAAAACACTCAAAAAAACAGGTTTATCAACAACTGTGACTCCTGGCAACGACATGAGACGCTTAACCATACAGTCATAAATGTACACGCAAAATATGAGGCTGATTGGTCCGGTAGTTTGCAAGATTAGCTGCCGACAGACAGATACACACACTAGCAGAAGCACACACAGAATCAAACGCATGATCCCCTACAGGCTTATGGTCGTAGAGATAATGACAGTACTGATACCGATAGAGAACTTCATTTGACACCTTTTTTCCTATTTCATTCGATATTCATCATGTGAATTGAAGCACTCAGCTGACCAAAATGCCACAACTCATCTGGTGGCATCTCGCCATGCTGAATCGCCAACTCTATCAAACACACCACGCCTGACTTCTCCACACCAGACTGTATGGGCTGTAGCTGCTGTGGTTGTGGGCCAATCACACGTCACGTTAAACTGAAGAGTGCTTGCAGTGATTGGCTGCAAGCAATACCATATGAAGAGTTGTTTTTCTACATCAGGTTACAAAAAGGATTGAAACCAGGTATCGTTTGACAGAAGAAGTTTTGAAGGTATTGAGCATCAACACCCAGCCCTAGAGGTGAGTGTACATACTGTATATAATAATGGATTACTTACCATCAGGATTACAAATCCAGGTGACAAAGTGCTTGAGTTGTTGGTTGTACTGTATGACAGTGGTGACTGAGTAGCGTTTCCCCTTGAAGGTGAAGGTGTAGGTTCTGACATCGTTGTGTGGAAGCCCCTCTACAAAGTGCAGCTCAAACACCGGAGGCACACTAAACAAAACACAAAGCACAAGTCTGGTTAGACTGATGGAAAAGTTAATGCCTAGGAGGGACTTTATTAAAACAACATGTCGTTCTTACTTCTGCTAACACACAGACATGTTATCATTTTTCTATTATAAGATGGGTACTTTAAATATTTGATTGCAGAGTGCTGAGTTAGAATTACCTGGTTAATTTTATTTGCCCTGAGAATCACTGACAGTAACCTTAGGGTGCTGTAGGGAGACAATTAAAGATAACTAGCTGTAGATGTGGAGGTCCACGTACAACAGAGAGGTTTTTTTGTTATTCTGACAACCTGCACATTTCTGCTGGACCCTGCAATAAATCTTTGTATTTGGAGAATATAATCTGGAGAATATGAGATAGCCATTTAGCTCCTTCATAATAATTAATCATTTGAACAAACATTG